>NC_135714.1:187984848-188727973 GCF_964656455.1 Halichoerus grypus
CAGCTCACAGATGAGAGCGCTACTTGGGTGATTAAATGGCTTCCTCGGGTCACACACCTAAGCAATAACAGTGATGCCGGGAAGTCAGGCAAGCTACCACCAGCCCAGAGTTCCCTCTACTGGGCTGCAGAACAGAAGCATCAGGTGAAGGAAAGCAGCATCAGGCTGGAGGCCACCTGAGCTCCTCCTTTTAGAAGGGGGCTCACCTAGTGCAATGGTAAACACAGTGGAGATACAACCAAGGTGTTCCACTGTTCCACCAACAGTCCTCATGTTTAACTGAAGAGCAAAGTTGACCTCAAGTACCCATAATTGGACTTCATATAAAGAAGCAGTAAACCATATACATCATAACCAATATGAAAAGTAAGACATGGCAATATTGGGCTGAAAGACTGAGTAACCTGAGAACCAAATTCTTAAATAAGGAAATCCTTATAGGACTGCTCTTACAGTTCTGAGGGGTAGTATTTACCCGTTCGCTTCACAGCACGTAACCTATCCCAGACATAAACCATCAAGATTTAAGATCTACCTGCAGATGCATTACTGGCCTCAGTGGTGGTTTATTTTAAGCTTATGCTGTTAGCAGAATCTTACAGAGACAACAGATTTGTTTTGACCCTGTAATTATTACCATCTTTTGTCTAGGGAAAACATGGAAGGAATAGCATTTGCACTTAGCCTTAGATAGTAACACACAGAGAGTCTACTGAGTTTGAAGTATGGCTTCATCAACAAGCAATGTACTCGGATACCCACCTTGGAAAATCCAATTAAATGTACTTTACGTTACAGAACATCATTAAGGAATGCCTTGTAAAACTAAAAATCTAATAAAATGATGTATTATGTGGAAAAAATATATTAATATTACCCTCTTTTTTTAAGCTCATACTTACCTATATACTGAAAAATTCTACAAGATATGCCAGAATTTTATGAGGTTGTTATGAAATGCAGCACAGTGGGACATAAAGGAACAATGAGGGAAAAAGGCAGAAATGGGCAATTTTCCCTTCACCTTTATATGCTTTTTCCCCTTTATATGCTTATTACTCCATGTGAATTTTTTTATAATAAGCATATTTTATCACAAAAGCTAACATAAAACATCAAAACAGTAATAGATACTATTAAAGTCACTGGAGTCAAATATTTAATCAGATAAAGATGTTCAAAACAGATAAAGAAACTAAGAAAGATGTTCAAAACAGATAAAGAAACCAAGAAAGGATAAAGTGGATCAACAATTAAATAGATTCTAATCATTTTTATTCCTCTGCAAACATTAGGTATTCTTCAATCCTGTTAATTTTACTAAGAAAAACAACAACACAGAAATCAATGGCTTAACTGATGCTTTTATATGGTTATGATGAGAACAGTCCCTTTGCTACTAGAAAGTTCTTCATGAGACCATAATGGTGTGTTCCTAGGACTGGAAATTAAAGCTGAAGAATGAACTCCTGAATGATACTCCTTTGTTCTGACACTTATGTTAAAGGATTCATTGGCCGGGAGAAAGCTCCCAGGGCATTCACAGGTATGTAGTGATCTCTCTCAGCTCCGGCCTGGCCTCCCCTGTGCTTCAAGGAGAGGCTGGGAAAGCAGGTAAGTCCCACAAGCTCGCAAAACGCCTTCAAAGTAATGAGAGCAGTTTCCCAGGCCACAGAAACATCAACTCGTCAAAGCTAGTTCTTCTCTCTGAACTCTCAACCAGACCAGGATAAATTCAGCTATAACATGTTTTTCATGAGATTATTCCACATTGAACAAAACGAGCTGCTATTCTTTAAATTTGATGAAATTAAAGTGTTCTGAAGAAGTTTCAAGGAGTTGACAAAAAAACCCCACAAGACAACAACACTTGATCTTAGCCAAAAGGCCGAAAAAGCTCCCCCCCACCGCCATAAAACCTTAACTACTATTTTACCTTTATTAGAAGACACAGATCATCTTAATAAAAATCTAGACAACGGATTCCCAGGAGGGGTTATGCTACACAAGTATTTACTTGCCTCCATAGTAAGGTAACTGCAAAGTAAGGTAATCACAAAGCACAAATGTATAGGGTGCTAGAAACACCTGACATTCTACTATAGAAACCGCTACCAAATGTTTTCAGTAATAATTATGAATACTAGAGAATACGTAGTATCTCATTAAAAGTTTTTTAATAGGATTGTGGTTTGTGTGGCTTTACTAGGCGTGCAGGCATCATGGGGAAGAAAAAGATGAGGCTGGAGAGGTAGCTAGTTCACCGTTCAGGGTGGCATGAAATGCCAGGCTAAGAACATCAGCC
Organism: Halichoerus grypus; assembly: GCF_964656455.1. Taxonomy (NCBI): domain Eukaryota; kingdom Metazoa; phylum Chordata; class Mammalia; order Carnivora; family Phocidae; genus Halichoerus; species Halichoerus grypus. The sequence continues at coordinate 187,987,154 of NC_135714.1, forward strand.
CTTAACTGCTGCGGGGGGAGGGGGTGTCGTGGGAAGATGGAGAAGGCGGGGGACTGCAGCTTTCTTGGCATTGGCCCCCCCGAATTTGATCAAGGGGTGGCAGTGTGCATAAGTGACCAGCGAGCGACCAGCAGGGTAGAGTTCGCAATCAAGTTTGAAATCGGAGAAGAGCTTAGGAGGCTAGTGCACTTGCCAGCGCTAGAGGCCGCGAGGATTTTCACTGGACAAGAAAACAACTACTGAGGCCAGTCTGGAATACAGACATTGCACATTCATTTATACAGCTCAAAATATAAATTATTGTGTTTTATAAAATATAATAAGCATCAGTAAGGCAGGGTCCTTAACTAGTCAGGAAGAGAAAATGCCAATCTGACATAGTTAAAATACATGAGAGTATGTTACAGCTATAATTATAACTTGGGTTCTTGTAGCACAACTCTATAGAGAAGGTGACCTTTACATTAATTATCTACAGTAGCTGGGAATTATTATAAAGCTAACATAAGTCTACCCAAAGGGATAAAAAAAATTAATGGTAAGTTATGGGAGAAATAAATTATACTCCAAACTGTGGCTGCAGGTTCATTTTTACTTAACCCAAAAGGACCAACTTCTCTCATTAATACTAATGTAGATGTTAGAAAATTTAGCTTCAACATATAGCGTTATTATCTAAAAACTATGTAAATAAACCTGATAAGCTGCTTACAAAATCAATACTGTAAAACAATCAACAGCTTTTCGATGTAGCAGGAAAAACAGAAAAAGGATCCTTTACTTTAGCAATAAAAAGTAGTTGCACATGGAGACATGGACATGCATACACTATTTCTATAAATCAAAAAGTGCTGATATTATGGAAAAAAATTTTAAGTGAGGAACATAAAGGATTTGAATAAGTAAGTATACATGTTAATTCTTCCCTGAATTAATATATTAATTGAATGGTATTCCCATCTAAATCCACATGTGATTATTTTAAAGTGGGATTTGGGAGAACTTTTAAAAAACAATTTAAATTAGTTTAGAGTAACTAAGAATAGCCAAAAATTCAGGAACATAAACATGAGATGACTACAGCTGAAGAACAGAAAACTCTGATTAAAAAAAAAAATGGGCAAAGTACTTGAATAGACCTTTCTCCAAAGAAAATACATAATGGCCAACAGCACATGAAAAGATGTTCAACATCATTAGTCATTAGGGAAATGCAGATCGACACTACAGTAAGATACCACATCACCCCCATTAGAATGGCTATTATAGAAACAAAACAGAAAATAACAAGTGTTGGCTAGGATGTGAACAACTTGGAACCCCGTGCATTGCTGGTAGAAAGTAAAATGGTGCAGTTACCCCGGAAAATGGTATGGCCGTGCCCCACCCCACCCCAAAAAATAAAAAGAGACTAGCATACAATCTACTAATTCCACTTCTGGGTATATACCCAAAATAAATGAAAGGAGGATCTGTGTACACCCATGTCCATATGGTATTTGTACACCTATGCCATAATGCTATTCATAATAACCAAAAGCTAGAAGCAACCCAAGGTGTCCATTGACAGATGAATGGATATACAATATGTGGTGCATACATACTATGAAATATTATTCCATCCTAAGAAGGAAGGAAATTCTGACACATGCTGCACCATGGACGAAACTTGAAGACATTCCGTAAGCCACTCACAAAAGGACAAATATTGCATGATTCTTCTTACGTGAGGTACCTAGAGTAGTCAAATTCAGAGACAGACAGTAGAATGGTGGTTGCCGGGGGCTGGGGGGATGGAGAGTGGGGAGTTAGTGTTTAATGGATCAAGAGTTTCAGTTGGGGAAGATAAAAAGTCCTGGAGATGGGATGATGGTGACTCTTGTACAACAAAAGGAATCTATTTTATACCACTGAACCACACGCTTAAAAAACGGTTAAAATGGTAAATTTTATATAACATATTTATCACAATAAAAAAAGTTCAATAAGAAGGAAGTTGTAAAAAAAAAAAAAGGAAGTTGTGCTATTAGTTACTATAGGATACTATAAAATAAAAATAGTCTATTATTGGCATAAAACTATATGGACAGATTAATGAACTGGGTATAAATCCCAGAAATATAAAAATTTAGAATAGGATAAGGGAAATTTTTTTCAGATAAGACATTTATTTGTTGTATTAAAATAACTGAATTAAAAAAAATAAAATTTGAGAAGCAGTATGTATGATGTAGTGATTAAAAGTGGACAATCCAGAGCCAGACTGCCTAGGTTTTAAACGCAGCTCCAGGGGCGTCTGGGTGGCTCAGTCGTTAGGCGTCTGCCTTTGGCTCAGGTCATGATCCCAGGGTCCTGGGATCGAGCCCCGCATTGGACTCCCTGTTCCGCGGGAAGCCTCCTTCTCCCTCTCCTGCTCCCCCCTGCTTGTGTTCCCCCCTCTTGCTGTCTCTGTCAAATAAATAAAATCTTTAAAAATAAATAAATAAATAAACCCAGCTCCAGCACACACTGGCTGTTGAGCAGGTTACTTAGCCTCTCGGTGCCTGTATTTTTCATATGAAACAATGGGTGTGCTTACAGGGATACTTATTTTATACCTTCTTTTAACGGTTAAGTAAGTTTTCATTTTTAACATGCTTAGAATAGTATCTGGCACATCTTAAGTTACCTAAAGATTCGCCAGGAGTCCTACCATACACACACACACACACACACACACACACACACACACACACCATAAACAAATAAAATTGGATTATAAAGGGTTTAGAACAAAACCAGACAAATTAACCATAATAACTAAATATAGATCAGTCTCTTTCAGAGAGAAGGTCTTGTCCAGCATAAAAACATAGGAAAATTAAAGGAAAACATGTATTTGAAAATATAAAAACTGGAAAAATTTTTAAAAATCACCATATACAAAAAGGCAAATAATGAAACCCAAGACAAAGGACAATGAACAATATCAAATCAACAAAGAGTTGTATGGCTCAAAACGTAAGGGAGCAAAAGCACTTAACAAAACAGTAAATAAAAATAATCAATAAAATTTTTTAAAATGTTTAACCTTATTGTGTCTAGCATCTTTCCTGGCTCCCCAACTGTCATCCCTAATCCCCATTTCCATTGCTAACACACTACAGAAAGATTGAAAAAGCCTAATGCTTGCATGCCCAGTCTTTCTTCAAGTTGTAGTGACCATGCAACTTGGTCTGTGCCAGTAAGACTTAAAGACATGAGTGCTAGGGGGGTAAGGTGCTGAACAGGAGGTTTCCTCCCTGATAAAGGTAGACACGCATGCCAGGAGAAAGCCTTGACTCTAGCATGCTGTCCTTCACCTTCAGCCTTTTACACAGTAGCAGGAGGAACTGGCACTTGGATCTCTTAGTGACATTTTAACTGAAAAGTCACTGACAAAACAACATGGTGAGTCAAGAAGAGTGGAAAGACAGAAAGATGACCTTACTGAATCACCAAACCTAGACCAACCACCTCTAGACTTCCTGATAAACACACAACCTTTGGTTTAAACCAAATGGCGTTCTTAACTACCATGTTCTCCTCTCTCAGCATCTGATGCAGTTGATTCCTCTGAAAGGTCTTCTTTACTTGGCTTCCAGAACAATGCTCTTGACTGACTTCCCTCCTACCCTCCTGGCTGTTTCTTCTTGGTCTCCTCTGTGATTCCTCCTCATCTCCCTAGCCCTTTAAAATTTAGGAGTATCCCAGAGGTATTTTGGAATACTCTAGGGAGTTCCCCAGTGGTGCCCTTGACCTGTTCTCTTCTGCACACTCTCTTGGTGGTTTTATCCAGTCTAGTGGCTTTAAATACCATCTAAATATTGATAAATCCCCAATTTATATTCATAGACCAAACTTCTGTGCACTCTAGACTTTTGTATCCTACTTTCTACTCAACATCTTCACTTACAAATTATTCATCTCAACTTAATATCTCTACAGCTTAGTTCCTGATATCCATATCCTAACATCTGTGCCACCACCATCCATCCCCATCTCAGTGGATGGCAACATTATCCTTCCATTGTTCACACCCAAAGTGTGTAGAGTCATCTCTGACTCCGCTCTTTTGCTCTCACTTCATCTAAGCAAATCCTGTCAGCTTCACTTTCAACACGCCTATCTAGAATCTGACTACCGTTCACACTGCCACAACGCTGGCCCAAGAAGCCACAATCTCCCGCCATGACTGTAACAATGCTTCCTCACTGGTCTCCCTGAACCAGCCCTCACCCCCATTCAATGTATTCTCTACACAGGTATCAGAACAACTCATCAAAATTTAAGTTACTTTAGTTAAAAGCCAAAATCCTTAGGATTTTCAAGACGGTACATGATCTGGTTCTCTGCTACCTGTCAAACCTCACCGTCTCTTTCAACTTTTCCTCACCCCATTCCTTGCTTTCCTAGAGCACATCAGTAAAGCTCCACCGCAGGGTCTTTCCACTTGCTCTCCACTCTGACTGGCACGGTTTTCCTCCAGATACTCCCATGACTGATGCCCTCCAGCCTTTACTCAAAAGCCACCTTTCCTTGGTCACACTAACCAAAATTTCTCTCTTTCTCACAAAAACAACCCCCAACATTTCATATTCTCCTTCTCTGCATTAGTATGTCCCCCCTCTTTAGTACGTTAGATTATCAAGCATCCTATATATTACCTGTCTCTCCCACCAGAATGTAACTTCAAGGAGGGCATGTTTTAATCTTGTATTCACTTCTGTACCTCAGCACTTTGATCCCTGAATCTACACTTATTCAATAAAGATCTGAGTGCCAAGCATATGCCAATTAAAATAAGATACCGTTTTTGCACTTTCTGCAACAGTAAATATTTGGAAAGAGTGTTAGCAATGTCAAAATACTGGCAAGGGTGTTGGGAAACACTCTTACATACTCAGAGTAGTAGCACTGACTGTAGGCTGTTTCTGAAGGGCAATTTGGCAACATGTATCAAGTCTTAAAAATGCTCACACCCTCTGATTCCATCGAAAGGAATGTATCCAAAGGATTTATCTGACCAGCTCTTATACTCATGTACAAAGTTCTTCAGTGTAGAATTGTTTCACACACTATAAAAACAAAACAAAGGGGCGCCTGGGTGGCGCAGTCAGTTAAGTCTGACTCTTGGTTTCGGCTCAGGTCGTGATCTCAGGGTGGTGAGATTGAGCCCTTTATCAGGCTCTGTGCTCAGCATGGAGTCAGCTCGAGATGCTCTCTCCCTCTCCCTCTGCCCTTCCCACTCGTGCTTGCTCTCTCGCTATTTTTTTTTTTTTTTAAAGATTTTATTTATTTGACAGAGAGAAACACAGTGAGAGAGGGAACACAAGCAGGGGGAGTGGGAGAGGGAGAAGCAGGCTTCCCGCAGAGCAGGGAACCCAATGCGGGGCTCGATCCCAGAACCCTGGGATCATGACCTGAGCCGAAGGCAGACGCTTAATGACTGAGCCACCCAGGCGCCCCCAATAAATCTTTAAAAAAAAAAAAACAAAAACCTAATGTTCAAAGAAGTCTGAAGAAATATATGGCAGCACATTTCGATGATGAAATATTACAAGGTCGTTTAAAATCATGTTATTAAAGAATAAGAAGGTAAGAATCTAGGAAAGTAGGAACCACACCTTTTAAATGAAAAAGAAAATTCAATCAACTCATTAAGTGATTGTCTGTTAGGTGTGGGTTTCTGAAACAGGAGGAACTGTTTGCCTCCATTAAATATATTTAAGCACACATACATGAGAAATGCAAAAAGAAAAGGCACTGAATAATTATTAATTGTGAAGTCAAAAACTATTTGGCATTGATGAGATTAAGGGGGATTTTTTTTTTTCTTTTCCACTTTTCACTGAAAGGGTTATACTTTCAAAATAGCCTACTGGGGGAGGGAGGCACCTGGGTGGCTCAGCCAGTTAGTTGTCCTACTATTGGTTTAGGCTCAGGTCAGGATCTCAGGGTCGTGGGATCAAGCTCCATGTGGGATTCCACACTCAGTGGGGAGTCTGCTTGAGATTCTCTCTCCACCCCTTGCCTCTCCCCCACGCTTCCCCACACTCGTGTGCACACACTCTCTCAAAAATAAATAAATCTTTTTTAAAAATAGCCTACTGGGAAGGGGGCCGCAGAAACCTGATGAGCTATCCAAATTAACTGGTTAATTTCAAGATCCAGGAGGGGTAAAATAAGGTTTACCTTGCCTGAGACCATGTTTCTCCCTTTCCTTTCCTGACACTCAGACACCCGGGCTCTGTCTGGACTTCTTCTGCCTGTTGGCTACCAGAACATCAATGGATTGTGTCCTAATTGCCCAACCACCCTCCTCTGTATTTCCAATTACCTTTACTGACTCAGTCTTCAATCTCTACATTCCATACTCTGAACCCCAACTGTCCCTTCATTTCTACTTCCTAGTATATCAGCTAGGTCCTAAAAATTACCTCGATCCAGATGTAGTCTTCTTAGTTGTAGTTCTAGGATCCTGATGGCAAAAATTAAATAGCAGAAAGCATCAACACTAAACCAAGACTGGTACCTACATTTGTAAAGGTGTACCTCAATCATATTATAGAATTACCTCTATTCTAGCAAAAAAGAGTTTCTGTAAACTTTGGTATTGGTAATCTTACCTTCTTCTGAAATCCTACAGCTTTTTTTTTTTTTCCCTTAAAATATCCTAAGGACATGTGATGAGGGATGAACTCATCACCTCTCCTAGTTGACTGGTAATAGCTAAGGGCAAACACCATGTCTTACTTATCCCATAATTCCTCTGGGTCTGACTACGACTTGCACAGTATACACTCCTAAAATGTCAAGTGAATCAATTATCTTCCAGAACACAGAATTTCAGTAACCCTCTACATTTATGTACTGCCAAATGTGACTTTGAGAGTCCACGTTCTTGAGTTAGCCAAGACGAGGTCGTATTCATAGGGCACAAGAAACAACTCCGCATAACCAGCACCATTTGCTTAAACTCAAGAGTAAATGCGAAAATCAAGTCATGGTAGTACAGGTGAGTCACAACAAAAACAGCAAGTATTAAGAGGGTGGTAATCTGACAGAGAAGCAAGAACATCCCACAAAGCAACGTTCTCACAAGGACTTGAATTGCACAGAAGCCCAGTGTTCATGTGATACTGTCCATACCTGCCTCTCCAAGTGTGTTCACAAAACGTCTCCTGCTTCGTGTGTGAAACAAAATCAACTTCCACAGTCATGGCCCTGGGAACACGTGTCCCACAACTAAAGGTATAATAAACTCAAGACGTGGAAGAGTTGCATCCTTTCCCCAGCTGCCATACAAAGATGAACAAGGGTCTTCATAGGTTGTCAACAGGTTTATTTATCTGGTGGTGAAGGAGCTCACCTCGCACTCACAGGGCTCCTACCCACGGTGGGGAAAAGGCACATGGTGAGCATCCTGGCTCTTTAGAAGCCAAGGTTCATCAGCAGAGCTACTTTGAACAATGCGGTCACTGAGACTCAAAACTGGTCATCTTAGGTTTATTTCCTTCTCTAAGGTTACAAAAATACGCAAGTGAACAGATTTTGCACCAACTCCCTTCAAAGACATCACCAAACCTCAGCAAAGTGAGCTGGCAAATACAAAGGAAGAAGCTATCCAGTCCATTATGCACAGCCGCTACTCTGACACTTGACTCTCAAAATTCCCTCTCTCATCTCCGAGTGGGTCCATACGGACACACTACTGCATCCCCTCTATTTCTCAGACTTCCTCGCCTGTGCCCTGGATGCATTCCGATGCATCCAGGAGCTGACCGGCAGCCATCCCTGCAGCTTTGACCTTTATCAGCTCTTCTCCTACAGGCTTCCTTGCTCTCTACACATGTTGATGGTCTTAAACCTCAAACATCCACACACCCTTTGAGGGGCTTCTCGGTCTCTTCAAATTCAACATGCCCCCAACAACACCCATCCGTCTCCTCCTGAGAACCTCTGCTCACTACTCTATTTCTCTGTCTCACTTCATGGCCGCCCAACAAGCAAACTGAGGAGACATGGGACTGTTCGCCACCAACAGAAGCTGACCAGACCCTCTTCCTCCGAAACATTTTTAATATTTTCACTCTGCTTCCTCTTCCCACACACTGGTACAACTCTTATAAGTTTGTGTCTTGACTGACTGTGAGAGAACTGATCGACCTCAACCGTACCTGGGGCTCATCCATCACTTACCCCAACACTCGGTCTGTTCGAGGCATGCCGACCTGCCCTCAGTGTTTCCACACGCACCATACCCTTTCATAACTCTCCGCTTGCACCCTTGGGAATGCCAGCAACTTTCCATGTCTGGCAAACTTCTACAGGCACATTCCAAGGCCAGTTCAAATGTCATAGCTATTCTCCAGTCTGCCCTTAGGCCCAGTCAGGGGTGTTCCCTTCTCTGTGGACACACAGTACTTCACAGAAGTCTCCATTCAAATCAGGCCAGACAACATTTTTAAACACCTGTTGTGTAACAGGTACACTGTACTGAGCACCGAAAAATATAAAAATAACCAAGACCTGGACTCTCCTTATGGACCTCACAATTCAGGAGACAGACATGTACAAAAATAATCAGAGTACAGCATAATAAGTGCAAAATATCACAGAGGCCAGGACAAGTCAGCTGCAGTTTTAAAAATGAAGAGTTTGCATTCAAATGATGTGCTTCAACACCCCTTTCCAGCTCAGCCTCCAGCGAGTGAGATCATGACAAGGGCCTATTATTTCATCATGTTTGTATTCTCCGAATCTCGTGGAGTGCCCGGCGCATAGCAGGCTCTCAAAACTTTTCTTGAATTCATAAAGTAAGAGAAAAGTGCTAGTGACCCATGATGCCTCATGCATGGGACATTCTAGAAAATAATCTTCTCCAGAATTACTTGCCAAGTGAGAAGAACTGAGTGGAATGCCTGTAAAATGATTGAGAATGCAGTGATCATGTCAGGAAGGAATAAAACAGAAGACCCTTGTCTCCTAGGTGGCTGTGAGACCCCACTTGGTTGGCCTCATCCCTGCTCGCTGGCCTCCCACCGCACACGCTGGGCAGCGTCCTGTCCCTCAAGCACACCCCCAACCCCCTCTCCGTGCTGCCTCACCTCCATCTTTGCACTTGCCGTAAGCTCTGCCCCCGGGAAGGCCTGTCATCTGATGTCTTAATGTCTCCCTCCTGAGCCTTCAGGCACCGGCTCATTTGTCACCTGCTCAGCGAGGCCTTTCTCAACCACCTGATATTAAGATCGAACTCCCTTCACTGCCTTTCTCAGCATTTATCATCTTACATTCTCAGCATTTACTTAATTTTCTGAGGCGCCGGACTAGAATTTAAGCTCCGCCAAGGGCAAGAATGTATCTGTCTTGTGCCTGTCTTCATTCCCAGCACAGGCAGGTACTCACCAGACACTTGTTAGGTGAGGAAGTCAGTGTGTCGGACTCCTGGGTGTATTTATGGAGGCTAAGAGCACAGAGACTGCTTGTTCTGTTTCCTGTCTCCACAAATTATGAACTGTGTCACTTTGTGCGAGTTACTTAAGGTTTTAAAACTTCAAATTCCTCATCTGCAGAAGTGGGAGGAGTATACCTGTCTATACCTCATGAGTTGTGAAAGTAAATGAAATTAGGGATTTAGAAAACTTAGAACAGAGCATGACATCACTGGTGCTCAAAAACATTACTATGGCTATTATTTTTATGCCAAGAAAACTTGAGATACCTTCTTTAAAAAGCGTTTTAATTACATGCAAATATAGAAGCATCAAAACCAACACGTTAAAGTTAGCTTTTAGAATAAGTTACTAGGGGATGATTTCTGGTTTTTAAGAATGTATAGCGAGTATCCTTCTCATAATTTTGCTAGCTATTTCTCTCAAACTCTCACCTAGAAAAGACTGAAGTGATATAAAAGTGAATCGAAATGATTTTAAATTCCCTTTAACATGAAATAGACAAAATTAGCTTACAAAAAACAACTATGGAAAAAACAACTTAGCAAGAAAGCTCAGAAACCTATAATGCTAGGCAAGTCATTACAAGTTTGGGATGTACTCCTGGTTTGAGAGGCATTTATTTTATTAACCCACAATAAACTGAATTAAAGCAAAGGTTTATCCTCTTGAAATGTTATTTTTCTTTCTCCAGAAAAACTAAAGACTATTTCTTTCATGAGGTCTTTCTTCAGACTCTGGTATAATCAGACCAACCCCTGAACGTTCTTCTTTTTCCCCAGAGTCCTAAAGCACTTAGGGGCCTTTCCACACCCTTTATACACCCTTTTTGTGCTGCTCTGTGGTTGCATCATAAACAAGCTCTCGCCCTCCCCAGGTAGGTTACATGATCCACAGGGCGGGGAGTGTATTCTGTCCTACTTCTGTAATCCTACCTTGCTCAGGCTGGTCACTGGAAGGGCAATTACAGCTCTGTATGAAGGAAAACACACATTCATAATCTAAAGCCTGATAAGAACTAGTATTGCCTTCAGAAGAGGGTGGCTGATAGGTCTGAAGATGACTGAATGAATCATGAAGTATTTAACTATTCAGTAACTTACTCAGCAGCATTAATTTGCAATAACCATGTAGCATCTTTTAAATTACGGTAAACTGACAGAGAGCTGTAAGCCAAGGGCCTGAGAAGAGAAATGCCAATTTCTAAACCATTCAGTTGAGTGTGAGACTTTTAATTTTTCAAAACTCATAGTCATACTAAAAGTTTTTTTTTTTTTTTTTTAAGATTTTATTTATTTGAGAGAGAGAGAGAGAGCACGAGCGCACACACAGGCAGAGGGGAGGAGCAGAGAGAGAGGGAGAGGGAGCAGCAGACTCCATGCTCAGCAGGGAGCCTGACGCAGGGCTCGATCCCAGGACCCCGAAATCATGACCTGAGCCGAAGGCAGACACTTAACCGAATGAGCCACCTAGGTGCCCCAAGAGTATTTCTTTAGACTGATAATGTGAAGACTAAGAGAATGGGCTCCAGAGCCCTATCGCCTGGTTTGAATCCTACCTCTGCCACTTGCTAGCTGCGTACCCTTGACAAATTATTTAATTTCTGTGTGATGTTTTCCTCTGTAAAATGAAGATAAGCCTCACAAAACTACTGCGAGGATTAAATGCACTCAATGAAATGATTAAGACAGAGCCTAAAACTTGGTAAGTATTTTGTAAGTTTAGCTGCTATCATTGGCATTATAATTATTATTATCCTACTTCTCCTCACAATCTCATCTTATTTAATTGGAGTGGTTAAAACACACATATACTCTAAACAAAGATACTTTGAATCTGCCTTGTTGTCATCAGTCATAATCTGATTTCATACAAATTTCCTGTTTTTTTAAAATTATTTTTCCAGTTTTATTGAGATCTAGTTGGCACATACCACTGTGTAAGTTTAAGGAGTACAGCATAATGGCTTGACTTGCATAGACCGTGCAGTGGTGACCTCAGTAAGTTTAATTAGCATCCATCTCATACAGACACAATAAAGAGCAAAAAAAATTTTTTTTCCTTGTGATGAGGATTGTGAGGATTTGCTCTCTTAACTTTCATACAGATCACACAGTACCATGGGCTATGGTCATCATGCTGTACATTATCATTTCCAGATTTTGACAAGTAAAATGGGTTTAATCACAATTCTTTCTCATACTCAGGTTAAAGCTTCAAGAAAATGGCTATTTCAAGTCCAGATCTGGGTTTTTACTTAGTTCTCTGAAAGGATTTATTGAAAACCCCAGTCGGCTGGAACATTCCAGCTGCTTACCTTTCAGGAGAGTAACTTTGTATACAGAGTACAGAGGATGTCCATTTGGTTTCAATTTTCTAACGCACAAACACCTCATTGTACTGTACTATGGCAACACACTCGCAGTGATCTAAAGGCACATTGTTTTTGCTCCTTGATCTTATGCTCTACTTTTAACTCTGTGGTGATTAAATTTCCTGTCCCCCACAACAAACACCTCTCAATTTATTGTGAGCATCCAAACAAGCTAGTTGCTGTTTTTTGTTTTTGTTTTTTTTTTAAATACAGCATAATCAAGTTAGTCTTCCAACAGTTCAAATAAAAACTCAAATGTGAATCCATGAAGTTTCTGGTTACATTAATTTTTTTTCCCATTTCTATACAGAAAACCACCAGGTAAAAGAAAACTTAGTTTTTATAACTCAGACTGAAAACTCTGAATACATAACTTAGTTATCAAGTTTCTTTATACAGGTTAATAAAAGCTAAATAAATGTGCTTGGCTTTTCATTAAGAGTAAACAGGTCTACTTTTCTCTTAAGGCAGGATATTCTGTAGTATACGGAAAGGGGACTTTAAAAATGCTTAACTCTTTGGTGGAACTGAACTACATAAAAAAATTTCCATTTTTGAGGATAAAGTTGCACCCCCGCCCCCCATCCTCCCAACCACAGGGGACACGTTTCAAGACCTCCAGTGGATGCCTGAAACCACAGACAGGACCAAGCCCTATGTGTGTACTGCTTTTTTCCTACACATACATCACCTATGAACAAGTTTAATTTATAAATGAGGCACAGAAAGAGATCAACAACTAACAATAAAACAATTACAGCAATATACTATAATAAAAGTTATGTGAACATGGTCTGTCTCAAAATATCTTCACCCTTCTTCCTGTGATAATGTGAGGTGATAAAATGCACGAGGAGATGGATTGAGGTGAATGACCTAGGCATTATGATTTAGTGTTAGGCTACTACTGATTTTGTAACAAAACATCAGGAGGATCACCTGCCTCTGCACCATGACTGACTACGGCTAACTGAAATCGTTGAAAGCAGAACCCCGGAGGGCCGGGGACTACTGCATGTCCTGGGGACCGGCCTAATCTCCGGAGAGTACGCGCACTTCCGGTTTTCTGGGTTTTGAGCATCCTGTGGTCCAGAGAATCTTACTAGGAGCAGCCACTGCTCAGGAAGTTAGGCGAGCCCCCAGAGTGCCCGTAGAAAGATAAGGAGTGTAAAAGTTGACAGGTCCTGACATTCTCAAACCCTCACATTTCACAACGCAAGGGTGAGGCCCAGGGTAGGGAAACACCTCGCTTGCGTAGCTCCCTGGCGCCAGGGCATTACTAGAATACAGAGCCTCTCACCTAGAGGCCACCATGCTAGTGGCCACAGCTCCACAGCTCCACCAAGCCACAGGCGCTCCGACATCCAAACAGGAAGGGAGTTCCCCATCATCCAGCAACCACCGTTCCCCTTACCCTGCCATCAACACTAAGAACCAAAGCTTTGATCTCACTTACGCCTCAACTCACTAACTGTGGCAATATCTAAAATCAGGATCATTGTTCCTCTTCCGGTTTTCTCCCCAATGAAGAAGACTTCAAGTGAATTCTTTCTTCCCACTCAGCTCCTCCAGGGATGGGAGTGGAATGTGCTACATCCCTCTTCCTCCCACCCATACCTCGTCCTGGTTTTGCTCCTCCGAGCCTCAGGATCTTAATGCTAGGCCTGAATCCAAACAAATCACCCTTCAAACACTTCTGCTCATTATAGGTTTCTCACGCAGGAGGCCTCAAAATAGAATTAGAAAATAAAACCCGAAACTATCAAGGTGTAGAGAAGTAATGAGATCCTCTGGGATCTGCCTGGTTTTGTTAGTTTCTGCTAAATGTTCTCACATGTGTTGACACATCATTCTAGAGGTATTCCCCGCCCCCCCCGACCATTCAACAGTAGTCACTATTTTTATAGAACTTACTTCTAAATCTATCAGGCATGCCTTTAATTCACACAAGGTTGTACCTGTTAAAATAAAGGGTGTTCCCTGCAGAGTGTTCTCAGTCAACTGGAATGGCTAGCAGTGTTTTTTCTTAGTCTCTATGAAACAGGCTGACTTTTCCATTTCCTGTTCTGATCTGTAACCCAGAGAAGTCTGTCCATCTGCCAAATTTTTAGTAAGACACTTAATAGCTACTCTTAAAGCGCTCAAATTTCATAAACCTGACAGGACTTCGAAACTACTACTTCTAAAATATACACCAACGTAAATAAAAGTTCATCTTAGCAAAGTTTAACTTCTTAGTCACTCTTATATCCCTGAAAACTTACCACACACCTTTCAGTAAAACTCAAGGAAAAACTAATCTCTTTTCACACAGTGAGGGCCCACCATGAGTCTCGTATGTAACGCTTAACTATTATTAAAAAAATTTCTAATTGTGAAATTTGTATATAACAGGCACCCAACTGTTTATGATTTTTCTTAATAACTTAGTTGTTTTATGCACCTATTTCTCTAACTAGGCTTTACGTTGCTCAAAGATCAGAGCTGTGTCTATGACTTTTTCTCCCTTCCCTACGTAACATGCTGATCCACAAGAACCTAAATGTTGTAGTGACAAAATGTGTTAGTTTTATAATCAAAACCTGTCTTTCTGCTTTCTGACAGGCCTAATTTTACATTCAAATAATTCACAAACTGCTATAAGGCACAACTGATTTCTTCTATTCTTACCAGAACTGGACACACGCCTGATCCTCTGCGGAGATAAGGCCCGATCAGAATTGAGATTTCTACTGTCACTATTCCTCCTCAAACAGGAAACAGAAGGCCCCGCTTTGGCTTTTGAACCAGGTGTTTTCCTCAAATTGGAGGAGTCAGGCTTGGATATATTCCTGCCTGATGTGTCTGCAGTTTTTGAAGCAGAACCCTGTGAAAAAATAGTTAAGATTTTAATCCCGATCATACCTTCCTCATACCACTTCCTTGCGGCACTATGTCAATGCAACAATTTGTCTAAGCAGATATGCCAGATGGATACTTAATTTTCATTTTTAGTATGAAGGAATTAAACCTCTTCATAGTTCAGTCTTCAATCCATCATGATCCGTCTCTTGTGCCCACCAGTGGAACTATTCCCAAGATGACCAGTGCCACAAGCTGAAGTCAAGCTACAGCTTTCAATCTGTTCTCTGTAGCCCGTGTCCTACGGCATCGGATGCTGATGATGCCAACTTTCTTTGATTTCTCCAACAGAGCACATTCCTGGTTTTCCTTCTATCTGTCTGGTTATTCCTCCTCTGGATCCTGTCTCAATTCTAGTTGTCCCAAGGGTCCTAAACTTGACCCTGGTCTTTCCTTGCGATATGCTCTCCCCAGGTGATCTCGTCCACTGTTTCAACCGCCACCTACACCCTGTTGTATCCGCAGTCGACGTGTCCTAGCCAGCACTCTCCTGCGTTTCCCATGTATTTAGCTTCTTTCTTTACCTGTCCACTTAGCATTCTTCAGGCACCTCTGCCTAGCAATGCCAAGATTAATCACATTATTGTTTTTACGGATCAACATATGACCCTTACGGAATAATACTTTAAGTTCAAAATACATGTTTCCACTCATTTGATCTTCATAACCCTAGAAGTTATTACTTTTATCATACCCCATTTTCCAGAAGTATATGAAGTAGTATCTAACTTTAAACTAGTTTTACCCACCCATCTCAAAACTTATCTCTTCCCATATTTACCACAACATACCCAGGCACCCAACATAAACAATGAAAGCTATTTCTAGGTGCTTCCTTTTTTACTTCCTAAACTCCTGACAGTCTTCTTTTCCTTTTGCATCGACCTTAGCACAAGCTTGCATCATTTCTTCCCTGGATTACTGAAACCACATCCTCAGGATTTCTGGGCTCACCAGCTTCCACTCCAATTCACATTCCATTCCATTGCTTAGGTAATCTCCTTAAAGGCCAAACTGGGTTAGGCAGCTTCCCTCCGTCTTCCAGATAAAGTCAACTCCTAACAAGGCACACCCAGCCCTTTTGGATCTAGCAACCCCTGCTATCTCCTTCAGCTTATTCCTTAATGTTCACAGTTCTGCACCCCTGGCTCCCATCATACTCACTACCCTGGAGTCCCCTAAGTGAGAGTATCTTCTCATGTTTCTTCATCTCTGTAGAGGTTATTTCCTCTTCCCAGAATACCCTTCCCATTCACGCTTGTCCTTGGAGTTCCAGCTAGTGGCTAACGTGATAGCTCTCCTAGAAGCTGTCCTTGACAACCCTCCCCACTGCCACCACGCCATCCCACCTTCTGCAGCCCGGTAGCTTACACATACTCCCAACTTAATATTTAACATCCCCTTTTGGTTTATCTTCTGATATTACCCACCACACCAGGTATGAGGTTTGACCAGAGGTGGTATCTTTCCTTTCTGCATCCCTACAATCACCATCATATACAGTACACAATAGGCAGCCAATAAGTATTCCCATTCTACATACAGGAAACGAGACCCTGAGCTTTATTCAAGGAAAAATTCCAACACTGTAAGCTAGTATTTGTATTCTGCCTTTACATAAAGAAAAACTGAGTCTCACAGAGACTGGGTTATTTGCCCGATGTCATTCTCCCAGTGAATGATGGAGCTCATCTGAAAGCATAGGTAACTCTAAGTCCACACTCCTAACATCTATGCTGCATATTCACCACTGGTACCCTTCTTTAATAAGTCATAAGTAGATAATTTCCAACACAGATATGTAAAGCCCCACGCTACCGACAGTTGCATTCATCTACCAGGTGAATTAAAAATTTAATAGGGCAAGACTTCCAGGGAAGATGGTAGAATAGGACCCTAAACTCACGTCATCCTACATATACTAGATAACCCTCACATCAGTGCAAATAACCCAGAAAAGTACCTGAAGACTAGCACAACAAACTCCACAACTAAATGTGAGGAAGAGGTCACATTAAAGAGAGTAGGAAGGTCAGAGACATGGTGGAGAGCTAAACACAGAACTTCTGGATACCAGAGGGAGGGAGCTATAAACACAGGAGAACAGCAAGAAACAGACTATCACACCAAGGAGCCTGCATACTAATCTCCATAGCATTTGGCTTTGAAAATCAGAAGGGCTGATTTTGTGAGTTCTTATAACCAGCAGGACTTAAAGCCTAGAATGCTAGAAATCAGCAGGCAGTCAAGGAGAGACTGGAGGGCAGGCTATAGGAAGCTGAGTCCTCACCCTTAACGAGTCTGCAGAACAAACAGCCTGAGGAGATACAGCTTAGAAGCAGCATTTTGAAAAATGCCTGGGGTATACAAGAGGGAAAGTTAGTTACTAATCTCAGAGTTCCCGGAGAGACTTCTCCAGAAACAAAGGAGTTGGCGGGCACCATTTCCCTCCCCCACCCCCAGCATAATCACAAAGCCAACTTCAGGAAACAGCCAGCACTCACTTCCAAACTTGTTTATACCATGCCCTGCCCCCTCCAGCTAGGCTACCTCAGTCCTGGTGCTGTGGTTTCCTTCCTTCAGAAGCCCACCCAACCTTGCTGAGACCGCATCTCCTACCTCCCTTGCATGCACCTTGTTAAAACTGCACCCCTATGCAGATGCACTTCATGGAGCGGCCACGGCCAGCCCCACTCTCCACAGTGGCTGAGTGTCCCCTGTGGAGAAGGAATGGTGCCTACAGCTTATGGCACCAAGACCTCACTTTTCCATACTTCCCAGAGCTACCCTGGCTGGCCTTCCAGTCTCCACAAAGGCTACACGATCCCAGCAGAAGGGCACCCAAGGGAACAGCTTGCAGCACCCTGCCCCCACCTGCACGCACTTTATGAAGCAACCCAGGCAGGCTTGGTCTTGGAGGCAGCTGAGAGATCCCTGTGAAGCGGACCAACATGACCTTGTTATTTAAAGTGTGGGCCTTACCCACTGCTTCCAAGAGCAACAGACGTAGCTGACTTTCCCAACACACAGAAACAGACCCAGAGAGCTAGCAAAATGAAGAAACAGAGGGATATGTCCCAAATGAAAGAACAGGGCAAAATCATAGCAGGAGACCTAAACGAAACAGAGATAAGTAATAAGCCTGATAGAGAATTTAAAGTAATGATCACGAAGATATTCCCTGGACTTGAGACAAGAGTGGAGGACATTTGTGAGGCCCTTAACACAGAGAAAAAAAGAACGTGTCAGAGATGAAGAATACAATAATTGCAATTAAAAATACACTTGTGGAATAAATAGCAGGCTAGAGGAAGCAGAGGAATGAATTAATGACCTGGAAGACAGAGTTCATGGAAAATAATCAAGCTGAGTAAGTGAGAGAAAAAACAATTATGTAAAGTGAGAAGAGACTTAGGGAACTCAGGGACTCCATCAAGTGTAATAACGTTCACAATATAGGGATCTCAGAAGAAGGGAGAAAATTTATTTGAAGAAATAATAGGTGAAAACTTCCTTAATCTGGGGGAGGAGATATCCAGATCTAGAAGGCACAGAGATCCCCACAAAAAACATCAATACAAGGAGGTCCAAACCAAAGACACACAGTAATTAAAGTGGCAAAAAGTAGTGATAAAGAATGATTTTTTTGTTAAAGATTTATTTATTTGAGAGAGAGTGAGCAAGAGAGACAGAGAGACAGAGAGAGAGAGAGATCAAGCACCGAGCAAGGGGGAGGAGTAGAGGGAGAGGGAGAAGGAAACTCCCTGCTGAGCAGGGAGCTCGATGTGGGGCTCAATCCCTGGACCCTGAGATCATGACCCCAGCCAAAGGTAGATGCTTAATCAACTGCGCCACCCAGGCACCCCAGTGATAAAGAATGTTAAAAGCAACAAGAGAAAAAGACAGTTACATACCAGGGAAGCCCCACAAGGCTATCAGCAGATTTTTTAGCAAAAACTTTGAATATATCATGCCATTCCCTTCCAGCCTGCAAAGTGCTAAAAGGGAAAAATCTGCACCTAAGAATAGTCTATCTAGCAAGGCTATCTTTCAGAATAGAAGGAGAGATAAAGAGCTTCTTAGAGAAATAAAAAGTAAAGGAGTTCATGACCACTAAACCAGTCCTACAAGAATTACTGAAGCAGACTCTGAATGGAAAAGAAAGATCATAAGTGAGAGTATGAAAAGTAGGAAATATAAAATAAGTAATAAGTATTTCTTTAAAAAACAGTCAAGGGATTCACAAAATAAAAGGATGTAAAATATGACATCACATACCTAACACACAGTGGGAGAAGTAAAGAGTGGGTTCAAACTTAAGCAATCATCAACTTCATATAGACCTCTATATGCAGATGTTACACAAACCTAATGTTAACCACAAATCAAAGCAAACCAGTAACAGATATACAAAGAATCCAAGTATATCACTAAAGAAAGCCAGCAAACCATGAAATAGAGAAGTGAAAGGTCAGAAAAACACTATAAGAACAACCACAAAACAAGTAACGAAATGGCAATAATCTGTCAATAATTACTTTGAATGTAACTGGACCAAACTCTCCAATCAAAAGCCACAGAATGACAGAGTGGATTAAAAAACAAGACCTATCTATATGCTACCTATAAGAGATTCATTTCAGATCTAAAGACACATGCAGATTGAAAGTGAGGGGATGGAGAAACATTTATTATGCAAATGGAAGTCAAAAGAAAAAGCCAGAGTAGCAATCTTTTCATTGGGAAAAAAAGAGACTTTAAAACAAAGACTGTAAAAAGACAAAGAAGGACAGTATATAAAAATAAAGAGGACAATCCAACAAGAAGAAATAACAATTATAAATATTTATGCACCCAACAAGGGAGCACCCAAATACATAAAACACTTAATAACAAACAAAGAAACTAATTGATACCAATACAGTAATAGCAGGGGACTTTAACACCCCACTTACGTGGATGGACAGATCATCCAAACAGAAAATCCATAAGAAACAATGGCTTTGAATGACACAATGGAACAGATGGATTAAACAGATATATTCAGAACATTACACTCTAAAACAGAATACATTCTTTTCAAGTGCACATGGAACATTCTCCAGAATACAGCACATATTAGGCCACAAAACAAGTCTCAACAAATTCAAAAAGATCAAAGTCATACCATCCATCTTGTGTGACCACAACACTATGAAACTAGAAATCAGCCATAAGAAAAAAAACTAGAAAGAGCACAAATACATGGAGGTTAAATAACATGCTACTAAACAATGAACAGGTCAACCAAGAAATCAAAGAAGAAATAAATTACATGGAAACAAGTGAAAATAAAAACACAATGGTCCAAAATCTTTGAGATGCAGCAAAAGCTGTTCTAATAGGGAAGTTTACAGCAATACAGGCCTAGCTCAAGAAGCAAGAAAAATCTCAAACAACCCTAACAACCTAACCTTAAACCTGAAGGAGCTGGAAAAAGAACAACAAACAAAACCCCAAACCAGCAGAAGGAAGGAAATAAAGATTCGGGCATAAATAAATGATATAGAAACTAAAATATCCAATAGAACAGATCAATGAAACCAAGAGCTATTTCTTTAAAAAGATCAACCAAACTGATGAACCTCTAGACAGAGTCCCCAAAAAAGAGTGGCGTCAAATAAAATCACTAATGAAAGAGGAGAAATAACAACCAACACTACAGAAACACAAGAGACTATATGCCAATAAATTGTGAAAAATTATATGCCAATAAATCAGACAACCTACAAGAAATGGATACATTTCTAGAAACCTACCAAAACTGAAGCAGGAACTAGAAAATTTGAACAGACCAATGACCAGCAAAGAAATTGAGTCACTTATCAAAAAACTCCCAACACAGTCCAGGACCAGATGGCTTCACAGATGAATTCTACCAAACATTTAAAGACGAGTTAATACCTATTCTTCTCAAACTATTCCAAAAAAATAGAAGAGGAAGGAAAACTTCCAAATTCAATCTATGAGGCCAGCATTACCCTGATATCAAAACCAGATAAAGATACCACACACACACACACACACACACACACACACACACACAAAGAGAGAGAGAGAGAAAGAGAGAACTACAGGCCAATACCTCTGATGAATATAGATGCAAAAAGCCTCAACAAAATACTAGCAAACCAAATCCAATAATACATTAAAAAATCATTCACCACAATCAAGTGGGATTTATTGCTGGGATGCAAGGGTGGTTCAATATTCACAAATCAATCAACATGATACATTACATCAAGAAGACAAAAGGAAACAAGAGAAAGGATAAAAACTGTATTGTTTCTATAGATGCAGGGAAAGCTTTTGACAAAGTACAACATCCATTCGTGATAAAACACCATCAACAAAGTAGGTGTAGAGGGAATATACCTCAACATAATAAAGGCTATATATGAAAAACCTACAGCTAACATCATACTCAATGGGAAAAAAACAGAGCTTTTCCCCCTAAGGTCAGGAACAAGGCAAGGACGTCTACTCTCACCACTTCTATTTGACATAGTACTGGAAATCCTAGCCACAACAATCAGACAAGAAATAAAAGGCACCCAATTTGTAAGAAACAAGTAAAACTTTCACTCTTTTCAGATGACATGATAATATATATAAAAACTCTAAAGACTCCACCAAAGAACTACTAGAACTGATAAATGAATTTAATCAAGTTGCAGGATACAAAAATCAATGTACAGAAATCTGTTTCATTTCTATACAATAATGAAGCAGCAGAAACAGAAATTAAGAAAACAATCATGTTTACAATTGCACCAAAAATAATAAAATATCTAGGAATAAACCTAACCAAAAAGGGGAAAGACCTGTACTCTGGAAACTATAAAACTGACGAAAGAAATTGAAGATGACACAAAGAAAGGGAAAGACATTCCATGCTCATGGATTGGAAGAACAAATGTTGTTAAAATGTGTATACTACCCAAAACAGTGAAAAAATACCAATAGCAGGGCACCTGGGTGGCACAGTCAGTTAAGTGTTGGACTCTTGGTTTTGGCTCAGGTCATAATCTCAAGGTCATGGGATCGAGCCCCACACTGGGCTCCTCACTCAGCAAAGAGTCTGCTTGACATTCTCCCTCACCCTCTGCCCCACCCCCTGCTCATGCTTTCTCTCTCTCAAATAAATTTTTCTTTAAAAAAAAAAAAAAACAACACATACAACAGCATTTTTTTTTTTTTTTTTTACAAAACTAGAACAATTCTAAAATTTGTGTGGAACCACAAAAGACCCCAAATACCCAAAGCAATCCTGAAACAGAAAAACAAAACTGGAGGTATCATAGTTCCAGACTTCAAGTTATATTACAAGGCTGTAGTGATAAATACAGTACTGTACTGGCAAAAAATAGACACACTGAGATCAATAAAGAGCCCAGAAATAAACCCACAAATACATAATTAATATTTAACAAAGGAGGAAAGAATATTTCACCATACACAAAAATGAACTCAAAATGGATTAAAGACCTAGATGTGAGACATGAAAGCATAAGAAGCCTAGAAGAGGGCACAGGCAAAAAGGTCTCTGACATCAGCAGTAACAATATTTTTCTAGACATGTCTCTTAAGGCAAGGGAAATAAAAGCAAAAATAAACCATTGGGTCTACATCAAAATAAAAAGCTTCTGCACAGCAAAGGAAACAGCACAACTAAAAGGCAACCTACGGAATGGGAGAAGATATTTGCAAACGACATGTCCAATAATGGGTTAGTATCCAAAATATATCAAGAACTGATACAACTCAGCACCCAAAAAACAAATAATCCAACTAAAAAATGGGCAGAAGAAATGAACAGACATTCCCCAATAAACATCCAGATAGCCAACAGACCCATGCGAAGATGGGTCTCAACATCACTCATCATGAGGGAAATGCAAATCAAAACCACAATGAGATGTCACCTCACACCTGTCACAATGGCTAAAATCAACAACAGAAGAAATAACAAGTGTTGGCGAGGATGTGGAGAAAAAGGAACCCTTGTGCATGGTTGGCGGGAATGCAAACTGCTACAGCCACTATGGAAACAGCATGGAGGTTCCTCAAAAAAGTTAAAAATGGAAATACCCTATGATCCAGTAATTGTACTATTGGATATCTACCCCCAAAATACAAAAAACACTAATTTAAAGCGACAGATGCATCCCTATGCTTACCGCAGCACTATCTACAATAGCCAAATTGAGGCAGCCCAAGTGTCCATCAACAGATGAATGGATAAAGAAGTGGCATATATATACAATGGAATATTACTCAGCGATAAAAAGAATGAGATCTTGCCATTTGTAATGACATGGATGGAGCTAGAGAGTATAATGCTAAGTGAAAATAAGTCAGTGAGGGAAAGACAACTACCATATGATTTCATTCTATGTGGAAGAAACAAAACAAACAAGCAAAGGGGGAAAAAAAGAGAGAGACAGACATCCCCAAAAAACAGACTCTTGATTATGGAGAACAAATTGATGGTTACCAGAGGGGAGGTGGATGGGGGATGGGTGAAAGAGGTGATGGGGATGAGGAGTGCACTTATCATGATGAGCACTGAGTAATGCACAGAATTATTGAATCACTATACCGCACACCTGAAACTAATAAAACACGTGTATTAACTCTGCTGGAATTAAGATAGCTTAAAGTGTTTACAGGGTTACTTAAAAAAATAATAATAAGGCAATATCCTAAGAGAACTACACCAAATTGGCCAGAAAAAAGCCTGTGATTATACACAAACTACAAAATCTTCTACCTCTACCACAAAGCTGGCTAAGGTTATCCCTTAGAGAAAACCTTTTAAAAGGTAAAACACATTTTTGTTAAAGATTTACTTTTGCAAGCTGGTTAAATCAGATTTACTCTGCCTTTCAAGCCAACATTCTGCAAAATTTTGAAAGCCTGTGGTGTATGAAGCAGAAAGGGCCAGGATTCCAGTCAGGAGCCCGTGGTTTGAGTCTGTTTTCCTACTTACCAGCTGTGTGTGTTTTAAGTAGCCTTTCTGAAGCCTTTAAATGTGGCTAACAACTGGCCCACTGTTGTTGGAAAGAGTGACTGACAATGTATACAGCACCGGAATATTACAGGGAAAACGTAATGACATATATACACAAAACCTGAGCACAGTGATCCAGAGCAGGAATCAAGAAAGGATCAATTCCTTCCCTTTCAGGTGATTCACTGCCCCTTTAGCTAATACACTATCCCACTTAAAGAACCTCTGTAATAGGTAGCTATACTCAACTTGTATCAAATTAAAATCAAAATCCTTCCTCCAAATAAGAAACTTTCTGAAGTTTTGGATAAACCCTGACTAAACAACAGTGAGATTGTGGGCAACTTAATAATTCAGTAAACTCAGGGGCACCTGGGTAGCTCAGTTGCTTAAGTGTCCGATTCTCGATATTGGCTCAGGTCATGAATGGAGATCGAGCCCCGCGTCGGGCTGCATGCTCCACAGGGAGTCTCCTTGAGATTCTCTCTCTCTTCCTCTCCCTATGACCCTCCCCCCACTCATGTGTGCACATGCTCTCGCTCTAAAATAAATAAATCTTTAAAAAAAAAAAGGGGGGGGGACGCCTAGGTGGCTCAGGTCATGATCCCAGGGTCCTGGGATCGAGCCCCGCATCGGGCTCCCTGCTCCGCGGGAGGCCTGCTTCTCCCTCTCCCACTCCCCCTGCTTGTGTTCCCTCTCTGGCTGTCTCTGTCAAATAAATAAAATCTTAAAAAAAAAAAAAAAAAAAAAGAATTCTGTAAACTCAAGGCCTAATTTAGCCCCAGACCAACAGGGCACAATGAAAATTAACATCCTTCCAGCACTGTCTCATCAAAGATCGAGGGCAGATTTAGAACCTTTGGGTACTGCTTAAGTGACCAAGAAATGGGAGTTTGAATCAGCACGAAGCAATGTTTACTCATTCAGCTCTCTGCAGAGCCGTGGCCTGTGATGGTTTGCCCTGTCCCTTCCCCAAGATAACATGAAAATGTGTAAGAGGTGATGGGACGCCTGGGTGGCTCAGTCGGTTAAGCACCTGCCTTCGGCTCATATCATGATCCCGGGATCCTGGGATTGAGTCCCGCATGGGGCTCCCTGCTCAGCGGGGAGCTTGCTTCTCCCTCTCCCTCTGTCTGCTGCTCCCCCTACTTGTGCACTAGCTCGCGTGTTCTGACAGATCCATAAAATCTTTAAAAAAAAAAAAAATGTGTAAGAGGTGAACCAGTGCTATTGGAGGGAACTGCATTTAAGACATGGGTAAAGAATGAGGGTGTTTTTTTTTTTTTAAAAAACCATTTGATTAGTGTCTTGCTGAAAATATGGGAATCCTACGCAAGATTCCAGAAATGAAAAGCGCTTCTTCCCCAAGATATCCTGGGATCCATTTCAACCTGATGATTCTATCACCTGGCTCCAACAGGAGCCTGAAAAACAGCTTTATGTCTCATGTGTATAGATCGAAAGCCTAAGATTTACTCAACGCACACAAAAACTTTTAATTTCAAAGTTATACAGCCAATTTATATGTATGGCAAATGTTTTTTAGAGAAACCTTATGCTCGTTTTTTCTGGCCGTTAGATGTCAATACATGACAAAAGCCTCCCCTAAATCAAGGAGGAATACATGTATTGTTTTTATGTATATCTATAAACACCAAACTAAGAATGTTGATTAGAATTACCAGAGGTTATAATTTCACTTGGCAAAATATCAAATTATAAATGATATAAAACAAGTTCCCGACATTTGACTTGAAAAGAACTTAAAAATAAAAATCGGAGTTTTGAAATAGGCAATGGCATTAGTTTAGACATCACTGTGTGGGTACCATTGTTCCCCCAAAAAAGTTAGAAAAGCCAAAACATCTCTAAACCCATACAGCTCAGGAATATCCAGTGTTTCCTAAGTTATCTCCTAAAAAGGACCTGACAATTGCCTCACACACCCTCAAAACACTTCTAAAACAGCCCTTCAACACTTTACTCCACCTTACGTGCTTCTTTCCTCTCAGACATGAGCCCTCCACAGAGAACGCAGAGGTCTCACATCTGCCTTCCAACCTGGCACCCAGCTCCATTCCTGGCCCAGAGGACGGAAGCCCAAGGAAAGCCTACGTGGGGCCAGAAGTCAAAATGTTAAGTCCCTACTGTGAAAATCAGTGCTAAGGACAAGTACACAAAGCCCCAGAATGGTCTGACCAACATTTTTAAAACTCAGAAAACTAGTTTCTTCATGCTGTTGACAAAAATATAGGTATGTTTAAAGAAAAACAATCTTTAAACCGCATGTGAATTTTTTGCTTAAATGGAACTATCTAGTCTCCTCCTCCCCCCTACACACACACACACACACACACACACCCCAAATATGTGACAGGTGCTATAGACAACAGACTGCTTTTTCACTGTACATGAATAAAAGGGGTTTGTTTATTTTAACCTATCAGGAATCAATAGGTTAGGGCTACAAGAGACCTCAGACTTCTACTAGTCTAACCCTTTCACCTCTGGGTGTCAAAGACTATTTGACCAAATGCACATTGGCTGATCAGAGGCAGAATCTCCAACCCCCCCTTTACATAGGCGAGGGCTCCACTTCCCAGAGCAGCTTCCTCCAGAAGAGACCAGGAGTTATTTTTATGTTGATACTGTTTACTAGCTCTCTCCAGCCCTGCCATTTCTTAAATGTGGCCCAACACATTTTAAAGTTCATAAACAAACCTTTCTCTTTTTCGTAAGTGTAAAATATAAGCAGATGTTTAACTTCAAATAACTAATTATACCACAATATTAAAGTAACTCGTTCTTTCACCTTATTAAAAGGAATGTTGGTATGCAATACAAAATACTGTATTTTTTCCCCATATGCAGTTTTCCTATATTGTAACCAATTAACACTCTAAAGTGTGCAACTTACAAGACAAAGAATAACTGAATAATATATTAACACCTGAAAGCAAATTTGCACAGCTAGGTCTGCAATATTATTGACTATTTGTGTTAATCAATGGCTAGTACATCTCTCAGGTTCCTCCACCCTTCACCGAAGCAAGGAAAAATCTCACTTACCAAAAACAGAGAACCATATTCAAAGGTCTCATTCATAATTTCCTTCTTTAGCTCTTGTTTTTCCATAGGTGTCCCATTTTCTTTTTCACCCTTCTTTTCGGGGCTAATCCTATCGATGGTGGAACCATATGTTATTTCCAAACATCCTGTGCTTTCCATTTTAACAGGGAGTATGTCTTTGATCTTCTGAAAAAAGGTAGCCACGGACCCAGTCTCACATGCTGAATTAGAACTTGCTTTGTCAACATCTTCCTGATTCGATTTCATGGCAGATGTTGTTCTTGGAACCTTGTGTGAAGCATTTTTAGAATGAGTTGTAACATGCACAGCCTGGCTGGTAATGAGTTTATTAAATTGCTGCTTATGCATCTTGTTAATTAGGATTTCTGCTTTTGTATCTGCATTCAAGTCAGACCTTGGTGTTTTGCTCAAAGCTGTCAACTGTCTTGAGGAAGACCCTGATGAGGGTGATGAGGCACTGCTTAACTGAGGTCTGGGTGTGACCTTTGATAAAGCAGGGTCTTTGGACTGCAATACTGGTCTAGACATAACTTTTGCTTTGACATTCTTGAAGTTTGGTCTTGGGTAGCTTATAATTTCGGTTTTTCTAACTTTGCTGCCTACAGGGGTATTCATTTTAGTT
Source organism: Halichoerus grypus (assembly GCF_964656455.1). Taxonomy (NCBI): domain Eukaryota; kingdom Metazoa; phylum Chordata; class Mammalia; order Carnivora; family Phocidae; genus Halichoerus; species Halichoerus grypus. Next base: position 188,014,666 of record NC_135714.1, read on the forward strand.
GTCAGTTTTCCTAGATTAGGTTTAGACATGTTCATAGGTGCCCCCTTCAAGTTTGGTAAATTTCGAAGCTCTCGATGACTCTTCTCCACTTTACTACATTTCTTGGTCCCTTCAATAGGTGAAATAGAAAAGGTTGCATTTGGGGAATCTAGGACTGGCGTTGACATGCAAACTGGGTTATTTGTGCTAATGACCATATCATTTGCATCCCAACTCAGTTCAACTGATGAAGCCATCTTTTGTCCTGGTGGGCTACTCAGTATCAATTCAGTGGTACGATTTTGGGTTTCTAAATCCTTTTCATTAAAGGCATTTGGTGTGTCTTCAGCCACAGTGACTTCGTGTTCTGGGTTCAGCACTTGGGCTTCATTTTTATCAAAAGCTGGCCCCAGTAAAGGGCATTCATCATCTATAAGACAATAGGACACTGTTTCTCTTAGATTTTGGCCCATTTTCTCTTGCCCATATGAGCTCTGTGAATGTGTCTCACTATTCGGTTCATCTTTAGATAAACAAAAGAACTCTTGTAATACAGACCCATTGGGAACATCCATGCCCTCAGAAACTGGCGTATGAGCTTGTATCTCTTTTTGTCCAACCAGTTTTTGCTGTGACCCATCTGTGTAGTCACTGGTGACCTGTCCTGAAGAATATGGACACTGAATGCCAGTATCTGGAACAACAACATCAGTTTGCATCACATCAGAAAATGCTGTGTAAGTTGTGTCTTGAGCCTCTGCTTCTGTGGCTTGTGGGTTTTCAAAGCTGTCTTGATCATAATTTGTTTCTCTCACGTGTATGTTATCAGAATGTGAAGATGTATGAATGGAACAGGATAAAGATGGATTTCCACCCCTCGTGCCGGTTGGCTGCCGATTTCCAGAGGTATGCAGAGACTGACTCTTTTCAATGGCATGATGGGTTATAAAGGTGCAGTTAACATGATCCACTGTCATGTCAAATGTTTGGTTTAGCTCCAAGGCGGTAGGATAGTCTGTAGAGTGCAAATCATCGTTGTTGGATTTCCACACAAAAGGCAGAGATGTCTCAGTACTCTGGTCCTGAAATGATTCTAGGGAATGACATTTGTTAGGCAGGTACTTGGACTCCTCTGTATTTAGAACATGTGCACAAGACTGAAATGTGGAATCTTTACGGATATCGAACACCTCCTTACCAATCAACTCATTTGAAGACTTCTGCTGATCAAGTACTTCCACACACCGAGGGGTTGAAGCAAGATTTTCATCAATGTCCACAGCAGAGTTGGTTTCATAATCAACCACCATTTCATCTGGCTTGGCAGAATTCCAATTCACATTATTGGTTGAAGAGTTTTGTGTGTGTGGTGATTTTTGGTTGTATGCATATGTGTTTCCATTTTTATCACTGATAAATAAGGATTGCAGTTCATCTTCTGTCTTCTCATCTGAATTATCATCATTCATCCTGAATCTTAACTTTAAAACTCTGCCATTTTATTTCTTCTTTAAATCCTTTCAAATGAGAGGAAAGGAAAAACTGTCCAAGTTTTAGCACAGTTGAAAGTTTCTAAGATGCTTTGAAGTTGTAATGATTGGTTGTTCCCTGGAAGAAATAAAATGATCAATTCAAGTAAGTATTAAAATTAGTAAGTCACTGCTTGATTCATTTCAATCACTTTATTTTTGTATTTGGAACATACACCTGTGGATAGGAGTAAAGATATCCTTAGCTCAAGTAACACCTCCTTTCAAAGATGCTTTTTCATTTAAGGGAATGGGACAGAAGACAGAGACACTGCTAAAATTGCCCCTGTGACTGACTTCACAGCTGAGATACCGCCTCCATATTCCCATTGATTCTTATTTGTCAGACGAGGGAAGGAAGCTCAATCTAACAACAGCCTTCCCTTCTTGTTGGTTAACCATTGGTGCTAATTTGCTGAGGACAGTCCCAATTTATGCCTGTTGTCCCAACATAATTAGTAATAAGGCCTTTTCATATTCAGAAGGGTCCCTTATCGTTTCCATGGAGAGTGATTACTAGACAGACCTGTCAAACACAACAAATGAGCTGAAGATCAATCAAGATGTAGGGAAAAGAGAAATGCCAATGCCGTTTTCATTCTCTTTCTCGAACGTATTTCAAAGTTGAAAAAAAAAAAAAAAGTTGATTCTTAATAGTTAAAGTGGTACTCTATTGGAAGTCCCTAAAAATGTTAAACTGCATGACACAGGATTTCTACTCTCAAGTACCTACTAAAGAGAAATGAAAACATATGCCCACACAAACACTTGTACAAAGGTACATGATTAATAGAAGCATTAGTCATAATAGCCAAATAGAAGTCAATGTCAATTAACTGGCAAATAAGTAACAACATGTACACCCATACAACAGAATTAACAATCAGCAAAAGAAAAAAGATGGAGTATTGAGACATCTACAACCTGGATACAGTGTTACAACTTAAAAATATTATACTAAGTGAAAAAAGCCAGTCATCGAAGACATCCTATTATGCATTATATTTACATGAAATGTCCAGAATAGGCAAATCTATAGAGACAAAGTAGATTAGTGATTCTCTGGAGCTGAGAAAGGGTATGAGGGAAGAGAATGAACAGTGATGGCTAATTAGGATGGTGTTTCTTTTGAGAGTCATGAAAATGTTCTAAAGATTATGGTAATGCTTGCACAATACTACAAATATACTACTGAATTGTACACTTAAAAAACATCACTGAAAACAACCCATTAAAGCTTTCAAATCCAATGATTTTTGCAAATAACTAAGAGTTGATTATGCTTTTGGTCAGACTGAAGTGCTTAAAAAGGGGCCGATGCTCAAGAGAGGACTGCAAATAAGTCACAGACATACGTTCACTTGAACTGAATTTCTAATCCTGGTATTAAATGTCAATCAGAGGTCACTGTTCTGTCCTAAAGAAATAAAACATGCATGAGGGGGGGAAATGGCATTCTGTAACCTGTAAATTTGTGAATTAAGAGATCTCATTTTTCCATTTTGTAATCCTCTCTCTGTAATGAAACTTCAGTAACCTAAATACACAGAAGAATAGGAACCATGGAAGAACTGAAAGGATCTGTATCTTCACTAACAGTGTTCTGTGTGTTTCTGGCCATGCATCCTGAAACCAGCCTTTACTGAGGGGAGGCAAAGGCTGCAATGTTCAGCTCAATAGCATGCATATGTGCATATACACATGTGTGCATATACACACACACTCAAAAGGAGACTGAATCCTAAAACAAGGCTGTATGATTTATATACTGATGGATAATATCAGTTACTTATTGTTTTTCCACCGTAGTTGTTTTTTTTAAGATTTTATTTGAGAGAGAGAGAGAGAGAGGGAAAGAGGGAGAGAGAGCCTGATTGGGGCTCGATCCCAGGACCCTGGGATCACGACCTGAGCCAAAGGCAGACGCTTAACCAACTGAGCCACCCAGGCGCCCCTTCCACCATAGCTCTTAAGTGAATAAACAAATCACTGAAGTAATAGTTGTGTGGCTACCACCTTAATAAAAGTTTTTCTGAGATACAATTTTTTTTTATTCCTGGGGTATAAAATATGCTCAAGCTAAATACGGAAATCAGTAAGTATATTTATTCATTTTTTAGACTTACATGTGTGAAATACAATTTCAAAAAGCAGTAAATATGTTACATTTGTCTGTTTCCATGAAAGTCAATACTCATTTAAGAGATTCTGGTATAAAAAGATATGAGCACTGTAAACAGAAGCTTTTAATGGAAATCATAGAAGTCATTTGTCTACATAAACAGTCATTAGATTCAGTTAAGGAGTTTTACTACCTGAGCTCCTTCTTCCAAAGTACATAAAAAATTATTTAAAAATAAACAACAAAAAAAACTGATAAAAACGGAATAAATGGTTCATATGTCAAGGCATTTCAAGTTATTTTTACAATAAACAAATAGGGGGCGCCTGGGTGGCTCAGTCGTTGAGTGTCTGCCTTCGGCTCTGGTCATGATCCTGGGGTTCTGGGATTGAGTCCCACATTGGGCTCCCTGGTCGGCCGGGAGCCTGCTTCTCCCTCTCCCACTCCCCCTGCTTGTGTTCCCTCTCTCGCTGTGTCTCGCTCTGTCAAATAAATAAATAAAATCTTTAAAAAAAAATAAGTAAAATAAAATAAATGAACAGAATACAAATGTTTAATGGGATACGGACATTCTACATTTAGTTTTTTTACAGTTTTTCTCCTTCATAAATAACACTCAACATTTTTGCAATCTTTGACTACCTGTGATTATTTCCTTTGGAAAAACTTCCTAGAAATACAAGCATTACCAAGCCAAAGAAATTATTTTTTTAAGGCTCTTGATCTAGTTTGCCAAATTGTTAGGTGAAAGGGGAGGGGGGGAGGATTCTTTATAATATATATACACATTAATATATGCACATAATAAATATATGACCTGAGTTTTTTACTTTTAAAGTTCATGTATTTTATTCAGCATTTTCCCCAAGTATTTTTCCAGGTCATTATAGTATAAAAACATTTCTAATAGTTGTGAAATTCCACTAAAGTTTTTTTTTTTTTTAAAGATTTTATTTATTTATTTGAGAGAGCGAGAATGAGAGAGAGAGAGAGAGAGTACATGAGAGGGGGGAGGGTCAGAGGGAGAAGCAGGCTCCTCGCTGAGCAGGGAGCCCTATGCGGGACTCGATCCCAGAACTCCGGGATCATGACCTGAGCCGAAGGCAGTCGCTTAACCAACTGAGCCACTCAGGCGCCCAAATTCAACTAAAGTTTAAGTGTTTTAGATTTACAAGCCAGTAGTTTACGAAGAGTAATGAAAATGTAAAGAACCCATCAACCACTCCAACTTTCACATGACTGCTTAGTATACTTGGGCTTACGATTTTTTTGTTTAATTCACAAAGAACAACCAAACCAGGTGAGCAAAGCTATTAAAAAATATATATATACCACCAAAAAAATGCAATGAGAAGAAGTACTCCAGCAAAGTTTTGATAGGAAATAAATTTACAGAAGTGTTTTCTACCTTAGTAGCTAAGAGTAAAGAATTTGTGGTACAAAGATTTGGATACTAAAAAACTCTTAAGATTATCAGTTCCAGAAATAGTTGGAAGATCAACATTCACCAAAGAAAACAACAGCTTCAAGTCATCACTATGAAGATAAAGCCGTGGTCAGGAAAGGGTTGACCAGGATTCCCTCAGGAACTTTGTCAAAAAAGTTGAAAGTCAGCCATTTTGTCTGATGGCCAATTTCATTCCTCTCCCACTTAAAGAATAGTACCTAAGTTTCTACTACATACTGGACTCATATTCTTTGATAATCTCACCCTAGCCATGAAGTAACGTCTTTGTATTTCTATAATTGCAATATCATTTGTGACACCTTCAAAGTTACTATTTGGGCAATGTTTTTTATTAAAGCAAAATCAAAAGTTTGAAAAAAGAAAAAAGGCAAGAAAGTTGGAATAAATCATTCTCACCTAAAGAGTTAATTTCTCAAGTTATCTTTTAGCAGCATTATCTACCAGAACAAAGTAGAATGATCAAGTTTCCTTTTTAAGAATGCCATTTGGGAAGATGAAGAGATCTTCTTCAGGGAACATTTTGGAGGAGAGAGAACAAATTCCCTACTTACTAAGATTTGAGAATATGATAGACTAGCTCCTCTTGAATAGAAAGGTTACCAAAATATACATTTTTACAATGATTTGCAAGGTTAAAAATTAATCTGTACCAAAAGAAATGGTCATTGAAAAGAACTACTAGTGTAAGATTTGAGCTATTTCAACACTTTTGGAAAAAATAAGATTACTTTCTAAATTTTAGCTTAAGAAGAATGATTGTTTATTCTCCAAAGGTAGAAATTCCATCAGTTATTACACTGAACAGACATATCTAAAAAGATAAATCATTATATAAATTAAGTCCTTATGACAGAATCGAATTCACTGTCATTATATTAATACTGGAAAATATTTTAAAGTTCTAATTCAAACATCCTCATTTTACAAGTGAGAAAACCAACTGTAAGACAAACTACATGACTTGGCCAAACTGGTTGCTAGAACATTACTACTAGGTTATAAAATAGTTGTGTGCCTTATTCACCGACTGAACTATAAACTCAGTAGAGGCATCAGTAGGTATCTTTTACATCTTCCTGTTACCTATAATGCTAACTCAGCAATTTGAACTTAGTACAGATAAACTTTCTACCTCATACGGTAGTTATGAAATAAAGGTTTCCAGAAGTCACATGTGAAAACTAGTTTCAGTACTTTATAGCCATAAGAAAACTTTAATTTTACTCCTTATTTGTGTCTACATATGGCAAACCAGTCGTAAGATTTGAATACAAACACAGCTATAATTTACAGCTTTCAAATCACAGAACCATATCAATTCTTAGCTTTCAAATCATGGAATCATACCAGTTCTTAAAGTTTTTATGAAATCACAAATCATAGCACTAAAACTCTCTAGGCTTCAAAACCCAGAGTATACCTGGTCTTGAACTTATTTTAAAACAGAAAAGATGACATATGTACAGTATCTGAGCTACCAATTTTATTTTATTCTTAAGTGAAAAATACAGACGAACAAAAAATCATCAGCATGTGTTATTGACATATTCATAAAACTCTCCCTTCTGTTCCAACTGTTCAAGGTGCTAAAAGTTTTACCCCTAAGCCTCATCATAGTACCATTTTCCAGTTTACGTTTGAATTCTTAAGTTAGCTCCTGCAACCTACCTTTTGACAATTCAGCCTCCTCCAGCAGAGTTTAGTAAAGCACATCTTACCCCTCAGAACCAAGAACAAGCATACCAAGTAGTCAGTTTCCTAAGAGCATAAGGACTGCCAGCGAAGCCATTTAAACAGGAGGATAGCTAGCGTTGGTTTAATGGATTTCAAAACAAAGGCTATGGAAGTGTCACAACGGAGTTGGACGTTACATACAAATGGACCTTTTGTGAAGAAATGCAGATCCATTCACAGTAGGTCTGGGTTGGGGCTTGAGATTCTGCATGTCTCTCCATCTCCTTGGTGATGCTGAAGCTCTTAGTCCATGGACCACCCTTGGAGCCACAAAGATGTAGCAGAGAGCTTTGAGAAAAGAATGCCTGTCTAGTCAAGCTGATCAATACAATTCATGGACTGTCCAAGCCAGCAACTTCCACAACCAACTGTAAAACTTGTTATCCTAACTAGGGATAGACTTCCCTTACCTCTGAACCCTATTGTAGACTTTGTCCTTTCCTCTCTGAGAGTGAATATTCCCATCTATAGAGAATTGGAAAGTTTTACAGTCATGGAGAATGTTGCTTCTAAATCCACATGTGGAGGGCGCCTGGGTGGCTCAGTCGTTAAGCGTCTGCCTTCGGCTCAGGTCATGATCCCAGGGTCCTGGGATCGAGTCCCACATCGGGCTCCCTGCTCAGCGGGAAGCCTGCTTCTCCCTCTCCCACTCCCCCTGCTTGTGTTCCCTCTCTAGCTGTCTCTCTGTTGAAAAATAAAATCTTTAAAATAAATAAATAAATAAAAGATTAAATCCACATGTGGAGGGAGTTCAGTTAGTGTAATGTTCCTGCCCTGTTCTGTCCTTTCACTCACTCCACCCAGGAGAAATAAAGTGATTAATGGGTTCTGTAAATCTGGGAAGAACTAGCTGGGCAAGGACTGGGGTAAGGTAAGTGGCACTTAATTTAAGACAATCAGTAACAGTGCCCCTTCGAGCCATACTGGAGCCTGAGGCAAAGGGAAAAGTCAGGAATACCAACCCTATCTTGTCAGTTGTTATATATATATATACATATAAAATACATTATATGTAATACATTATATGTAATACATTATCTATATTTTTTGTTCATTATAATATATATATTTGTTCAATGGCTCATAACCAGAAAGAGGAAAAAAAGGCACGAATACTCATAATGGTTAACGGCCAATGCGGAACATGTGCTGACCCCGCCGGAGCACAGTCCTCCAGGCCCGAGCCCCGGTGAGCGAGGCATTTACCCTTCGGGTGTGGGACCGCAGGGGACGTCGACAGAATCATCCAGAAAGGACTGCGGTGGCTGCAGCAACCCAAAGAAGCATATGGGGTTTGGGGAAGTAGCTTTTCACAAACCATTTCAGGGAATATATTTTAACAACCAGTTCAGCCACTCCTAATAGCACTCTTGAAAAGGAATTATTTTTTTTTAAGATCTTTTATTTATTTGAGACAGAGCAAGAGCAAGCAGACAAGCGCACAAGTTTGAGGGGGGAGGAGAGGCAGAGGGAGAGGGAGAACAGACCCCCCAATGAGCAGGGAGCCCACACGGGGCTCGATCCCAGAACCCTGAGATCATGACCCGAGCCGAAGTCAGACACTTAACTGACTGAGCCACCCAGGCTCCCTGAAAAGGAGTTATTCTTTATTGGGCCCTCTCAAAACTGTAAATCTATTATACAAAGCAACAAACCATGAGAAATCAGCAAGGAGTAACATCTGCAGGAGCAAAACACTCGTAGAGTAACCTGAGCTTCTGCCGTGAGCAAGGTAGCTGGCACTTCGGTTCAATCACAGGTCACGTTTTTCCATGCTGGAGGTTTGCAGCCTCTATCCTGCAACCAGCTCACTTTTTCAGTGAGGATGATGGTTTTAAATAGCACAGACGGGGCAAGAAACTTTAAGCTTAAGACCATACATCCTTTTGATCTGAGTAGGAAACTCCAGCTCAGGGCAACTCTGTCCGTTGGTAAGTGGCCGTTTCCATGGAAGGAGGACTGTGCAAGTCCATAACTGGAAGAAAACAAGGCCTGGGCTGCACATCTAAAATAAAGCCACGTGGCCCTTGGCACAAGCAAAGGCTTTTAGCAGTCAGCCTTTTCACGCAGGCCACATGGATATACCTTGAACTAACCCTGGCAGGTGGGGGCAGACAGCAGAAGCTTCACGTGAGCCCAGCGAGACAGCAGAGAGCCGGGCGGCAGGCACTAGGGAGAGACACACCCGCACTCCGGGCAACAACGTCTTTACAGGTCCTCGAGGACACTGGTGGTCAACACAGTATTTCTGGCTTTAAAACAGCAAAGCAGATTTCTGTGTGCCCTACAGAAAACTACAATGTTCCCAGCTTTCAGTTGTTAGTGATAGATCTGATAGGCAATGCTAGGCTAGGAAGTCACCCAAATTCCACTCTGTATTTGAGGACAAGAAGGTACTGGTGGGGGGAGCCTGGGTGGCTCAGTCGTTAAGCGTCTGCCTTCGGCTCAGGTCATGATCCCAGGGTCCTGGGATCGAGCCCCGCATCGGGCTCCCTGCTCAGCGGGAAGCCTGCTTCTCCCTCTCCCACTCCCCCCTGCTTGTGTTCCCTCTCTCACTGTGTCTCTGTCAAATAAATAAAATCTTTAAAAAAAAAAAAAAGGTACTAATGGATGGAGAAGCTGGAATCCACGTGGTCTTTCCAAGGACTCAAGAATCACAATACCGCACACGCGGGCGTGTGTGTACGCCCCTATACAACAAAGTGTCCCCAAGAAGCTCTTGATTGGATTGTTAAATATTAGAGATCAATCTTCCTCAGGAGTCGGGTTTCTTAGCTGTAAGTACATCCAGAGCAAGAGGCAGTAGAAGTAGCTCTTGGGGCAGAAACTGAAAATGGCTGCGGGTCCAAGAGTGAAAGGGGTGGCACAAGGCAGGGGCCCACGTGGCGTGGCACCGGCTCGGCGGTCTTCAGGAACACAATCAACCCCGTTCAAAGAATGTACTTTTTCCCTGCTTACTATTTCAGGGTTAGGGGATTGGGTTGTTTTCAAAATGTGCCTTGGGGGCAAAGGGAAGGGGAGAAGACTATTCTGTGATCACCTGTGTCCTCTTCACACACGGGGGGCCTGAGAACTAGCACAACCTCAGAGACTGCAAAAGGCAGCCCTTCCTGTGAAGCAGCCCAGACTATAGCTTCCAGAACAACAAACCACCACCCAGGCTTCAAGAATACTTTAGCCTGACAGGACCTGGTAAAGATATGCTTATTGGAATTTATTGTTTTTTTTACCTCGAAGTCTCCAGAAAGTCAGCTCAAGGAGGGCAGGCAGGATTTTTTTGTTGTTGTTGGGGGGGGGGGGGCGGGGAGAGGGTTATGCACCAAAATATCCCCAATGATTAGAAGAGTACCCAGAGTGGGTTTTCAATAAGCACTTGTTGAATTAATGAATGTATGAAAGGGATAAGAGAATTTTAGTTTGAATTTTTTTGTTTGTTTTTTAAGACAGAGAGAGTGTAGAGTGAATGAGAGAGAGAGCAAGCACACTAGCAGGGGGGGGGGAAGGGACCAAGGAAGTGGGAGAAGCAGACTCCCCACTGAGCAGGGAGCCCGATGCGGGGCTCGATCCCAGGACCCTGAGATCACGACCTGAGCCGAAGGCAGACGCTTAACCAACTGAGCCACCCAGGCGCCCTATTTTGAACTTTTAACTCCTTTGGATTTTGACGTATTTGGACTTGAACTTGCAAAGTTAAACATTCTACAATTAAACTTCTACTGTCACATTCCCAGGGAAAAATTATGTTCAAACTTAGGCATCACTATGTTCCTGGCACCTGTGTCACTGGATCTCACGACACACCTCTAAAAAGCTATGCAAGAAAACATGGCTGTAGATCATTCGAGACTGAAAAGAGGAAAGCAAACTTAAGCCCTGGGCACAGAGTGGCCTTGGAACTGATGTCATTAACCGCCAGAGCCTTCAGTCATTATCTCCACTGCCAGTGAGAAGTGCGAGAAGAGCACCCAAAGGGACCGTGGTTTCACTGGGAAGCAACCTCTTGAACAGGAGGCGCTGGTTAACCATGAGCCAACCTGCAAGCGGGATATGTGAAGAGAACAAGAAGTAGGGATGTTTCAGGTGAAGGCTTCTTCCCCCACACCTGATGCTTCTTTTAGTAGGGGAGTTCAGTATACCCTTCTTTGCTTCAATCTGACCTTTTTATCCTGCCCAAAGAAGTGCAGTAATGTATCTGAATAGAAAATTTGGGAAGAATAAACAGACCAAGCTTGGCTGAGCGCCACCCCCCCAACTGTCTTGTTGGGGAGAAGTCAGCCCATGGGGACCATGGGAGCACAGAAGCACTCTGCACCTCCAAGAGCAGCCCTGTGGTAACTAGGAGGACCAAATTCTGGGGTGTGCTGTTAAGGAGCTCCTTGATCTCTCACACCAAGCTATCACCTCCCAAATAGCCTTCAACAGAGATGACTTGATTGTGCAAAGGCCAGATACCTCACTCTGTCCTATTTCTCCAATGGGCCAGAACCTAGATTGAGAAGAGGGGTATTACTTATTAGACGGGTCAGTGAGTTTTACATAGTTTTATTTTTCTTTGATTCTTATCTTAAATCTACAACTTGTCTTTTTTTATTTTGGTAAAATCTGCATAAGATTATTTTTAATTGTACTTAATGCTATCTAATGGTACATTAACAATACTGGGCAATCACCATCCATCTCCAGAATTTTTCATGTGAGATGAAATTCTGTACCCATTAAACAATAACCTCCCATTCTCTCACCCCACCCCTACCCACCACCATTCTACCATTGTCTCTATGAATTTGACTACTCTTTAGAGGAATCATACAATTATTTTGTCCTTTTGTGACCATCTTTTCTCACTCAACATAAGGTTCATCTATGTTGTATCATGTGTCAGTATTTCCTTCCATTTTAAGGCTGAATAATATTTCATTGTATGTATATGCCACATTGTTTATCCATTCATGCATTGATGGATACTTAGATTACTTCCACCCCTTGGCTATTGTGAATAATGTTGCTATGAACATCAGTGGATGGTTATCGCCAAAACCCTGCTCACAATTCGTTTGGGTATATACCCAAAGTGGAATTACTAGACCATATGGTAATTTTATGTTTAATTTTTTGAGGAATCACAACTATTCTCCACAGCACCCGTACCACTGTACACCCCCACCGGCAATGCGAAGTTCCAATTTATTTACATCTACATCAACACTTGTTTTAATATAAGAGCCACCCTACTGTTTGTGATGTGGTATCTCCTGGTGGTTTTGACTTAAGTTTGCTTAAGGATTCCTGATGCTGAGCATCTTTTCAGGTACTTAATGGCCATTTTCGTATCTTCTTTAGAGAAATGTCTATTCAAGTCCTTTGCCCATTTTTTAATTAATCTTTGTTATTGTTATTATTTAGTCCACTTTGTAAAAGTCATGATTTAGGGGATTATTTTCCTCCTCTCTGGGAAGCAGGATGGACTTAAAATAGTACACTGGAGCAGAGATATTTTTCAACTCCTGTTATGGGTTGAACTGTTTCTCCCAGAAAGATATGTTGACATCCAACCCTCAGCACTTATGAATGTCACCTTTTTTTTGGAAAGAAGAGCTTCACTGATGTAATCAAGTTAAGATAAGGACATTGGGGCGGGCCCTAATCCAGTATGACTACAGTCCTTATAGAAAGAGAAGAAACAGAGGAATACCATGGGAAGACACACACACACCGGGCAGCTGGCCTCGTGAAGGCAGGGCAGAGACTGGAGTCATGCTGACAAGCCAGCAAATGTGAGGAAAAGGCGAAAAACATCCTCCCCTGGAAGCTTCAGAGGGAGCACAGCCCTGCAGACACCTCGATTTTGAGCTTCCAGTCTTCGGAACTGGGAGAACAAATCTCTGTTGTTTTACGCCACCCATTTTGTGGTGCTTTGTTACAAACTAGCACAACTCCCTTCATAGAAAATTAGTGCATTGTTCAAGTCCTTTTATGAGTTGGTTGTTTAGAATTCAGAACACAGTTTCCATTATTTAAAAAAAAAAAAAAAATTACACTTAAACAATTGTTCGGATCCCAGAGAGCCTCTACACGACATTTTAACCCACAATGGAACATGACTACTGCCCAGGAGTACTGCCATTTCCCCCAGAATTACAGCAACTACAGCCAGCATTGCATATGGGGCCCTAAAGGCCAGAAACCACATCTCCTCTGGCTGCAGCCATGGTCCCTAGTCAATCCTTTCTCCTCTAATGGGCTGAGTGAGCAGTAATTACTCTTCCCCAACCCCCTCAGAGAAGGTGATTTCTTGCTCTAGGTTGCCCGGATGGTGAGAAGATCTCCATCCTTGCTCCCCTCACCCACACCTGTATCCAGCTGCACAGGCAGTGACAAGAAAGATTAGATTCCCTCCAGAGGGGCGCCTGGGTGGCTCAGTTGGTTAAGCGACTGCCTTCGGCTCAGGTCATGATCCTGGAGTCCCGGGATCGAGTCCCGCATCGGGCTCCCTGCTCAGCAGGGAGTCTGCTTCTCCCTCTCCCGCTCCCCCCTCGTGTGCTCTCTCTCTCTCTCTCTCAAATAAATAAATAAAAATCTTTAAAAAACCAAAAAAACAAAACAAAAAAAAGATTCCCTCCAGAGCCCTCTCACTCTCACCACTTGTAAAGGCAGCCAAAGTTAAAACAGTCCTTCATTTCAAAGATAAGCATCAGTGGGGGGAAAAAAATGAGGTGAAAATCTTGGTAGAAATTCCGAAGTACCTTTACCTTGGGAGATGCCTACATGGGTAGCAACGAATAGTTCAAATGCCTAGCACTATTAGAAATTAATAGAGATTTACCTTTTTTTTATTATAAATATGATGCTAGTTTGGATCCTTAAATGCTAGAGGGGTGAAGATCTCGAAGCACCAACACTTACCCTCTACCCCTCAGGATAGGCGCAGAGCAAAATCCACCAGGAACTTCAATGGTTTAATGCAAATGCCCAGGGGTTTTGGCTGGGAGCCCTGCTCATACCCATGGTCAACCACAGAGTCAGGCTGATGGAGTCTTCATCTGAACAAAAACTTCCACCATCTCCAGACACTGGGAAAGGACCACAGCCAAGTGCCCACTCACTCAAAGCTCCTGCCAAGCCGTGACACATATTACTTGTGCTCACCATTCACCAAAGCAGGCCACAGGACAATACTCAATCTCAGCAAAGTCGGAAAGCACCATCCTACCACTTGCCCAGTGGTGGGCGAACTGAAAATATTTGTGCCAAGCATTAAGGTGGTATAAGAATTCCTTTCCACTATAGGTGGGAAAATCAGGAATGGGAAATCTCACTAAAATGAAGTCAGGAGGTTTTGGTAGGGGGAAATCTCATGCCCTACTGCCATAGATCCTACAGGAAGAGATGTACGTGACCTTGCATGCATGTACTACTCTACCACGCCAGCCAGAGGAAGAGTGGCTTTCCCCATTCCCGGGACAACAGGTCAGCCAAGGAGAAGCCACCACACTTTGAACACCCAGTTTCCTCTAATGGACTTTCATTCAGTTCTGAACAGCCTTCCCAACGGACCCCTTTTCTCCTTAAAAAAGTGGGTCTCTCCTTTGTTCCCTGGACTTGCCTACAGTTTTGACACAGCTTGTTTCTCCTGGATTGCAATTCTCTTTTATTCCCGAATAGACCCGTCTTTTGCTGGTAAAAATAACTGGCAGTTTCACTTTTAAGGTTAACATGGGGTAATTATGTCAATATTCGGTATATGGCACATCATACCAAAATAGGATCTTTGCTAAAATCTGCCTTGAGTGACACTACAGTTCCTCTGCCCAAACTATACCTCTTCAGCTGAAATCACTTATCAGGGATTCACAGTCTTCAGGGAAGAAAAAGGAAAAAAACATAAAAAGTAAGTGAAGGCTTCTATCTGTCACCAGTATCTGATTGCTTTCAAAATATAAGGTGATTGTAGTGACCAGTAATTGTGGGAGAGACTGGCTGGTCACCAAAATCCATTTCCTTTTTTTTTTTTTTTTGTCCCCCTGGCACACAGACAACGTTTTCCTACCTCTCCTGCAGGTAAATGCCATGTGTTCTAGCCAACAGAATGTAAGCAGACACTGTACCCCTTCTAGGCCTGGACCATAAAACTCACAGAGAACCCTCCCTAGGTTTTCCCTCCTTACGCAGCTGGACACAGGGGAACCAGGTAGAACCACAGGATCAAAGAAGCCTGGATCCCTGAATCACTGCTTGGAGGATTATTGTCCACCAATCAGAATTACCAATTCTGGACTCCAAGAGAACAAGAATTAAATTAGTATTTGAGCCTATTTTTTAAGAGGGTTTTTTTTGGGGGGGGGTGCGGGGAGGCAAGGGGGAGAAGCAAATTATATTTTTAAATAATACCGTAACTACCTTGAAAGAAAGGAGTAATCATTAAGAACTCCATCATCTTAGTCATCTCATTTTGGCAAAAGAAAAGATTCTTTAATCAGCACTTCCTAAATAGGAAAAAAACCGTAAGATCTACAAATTCTTGAGGATACAAAGAGTAGCTCATTCCATTTGCCCTGTCCTCTTATACTGAATGTCCAGACATACGGGCTAGTAACATCTAAAAACAGGAAAAAAGGTAATTTCTGTGTACTTGCACTGATACGGAAGAAAATTATACCCATCAAACAGTAATTCATAATGCATCTCCTACACACTGAAAAACCTCCTTGTTCCTTTTTTATTTTCTTAAATCCTCTTAAGTTTGCTTCTTCCAAGAAATCTTCATGTTAATCTAGCCCAAGGGTTGGCAAACTATTTTCAGGAAGGGCCCAACAGTAAGTATGTCAGGCTTTATGCTCCATACGGTCTCGGTTGCATTTATTCAACTCAGGGATTGTGGAAAAAAAGCTGCCCCAGACCATTAGTAAGCGAATGAGCATGGGCATGGCCCAATTAACAACTTAAACAAAACAAACCCAAAACAAAGCAAAACAAACACAGGCAGTGGGCCAGAATTGGCCCTCAGGCCACAGTATGCTGACCTTTGCTCTAGTCCCTTCTCTACTGCATCAGCGCAAGCAATCACCTGCATTATACCCTCATTTAAAAATATATTTCTTGGGCGCCTGGGTGGCTCAGTCGTTAAGCATCTGCCTTCAGCTCAGGTCATGATCCCAGGGTCCTGGGATC
Organism: Halichoerus grypus; assembly: GCF_964656455.1. Classification (NCBI taxonomy): domain Eukaryota; kingdom Metazoa; phylum Chordata; class Mammalia; order Carnivora; family Phocidae; genus Halichoerus; species Halichoerus grypus. The sequence goes on from NC_135714.1 coordinate 188,030,666, forward strand.
GAGTTCCGCATCGCACTCCCTGCTCCGCGGGAAGCCTGCTTCTCCCTCTCCCACTCCCCCTGCTTGTGTTCCTGCTCTCGCTATCTCTCTGTCAAATAAATAAAATCTTTAAAAATAAATAAATAAATAAATATTTCTATTTTTTTTTCTTGACTCAGCAAAGTGAATTAATGCAAAAACAGTGTAGTCTCAACTCTCTGGGTACAGTCAATATTGATCTTGATTAAGACACCCAATCCTAAAACCAGGTACCACAAGACTCCTAAATTGCCTAGTAACAAACATGAAAAATATCACTAAAAATTGGTTCCTGGTTTTCACAAATCCTCCCCATCAATTCTCAGAAGTTAACTATGTGATAAAATCATCATATAGTATTAGTAAAGAGATATTCGTGCTAGTATTTGTGAAAAAAAGCCTAATTCTGACTTTAGAGGCAATATGAGAAGAGTTTACACTAGGCGCCATTTTAGTGAATTTATTCAAGTTTGGTATAGATGTTCAAGACCATAAAACTGAAAGCATATTTTATTAGCAAAAACAAATTTTTTTTAGATTTTATTTACTTGTCAGAGAGAGACACACACACACACACAACCAGAGAGAGCAGGAGAGGGAGAAGTAGGCTCCCGCTGAGCAAGGAACCCGATGCAGGGCTCGATCCCAGGACCCTGGGATCATGACCTGAGCCGAAGGCAGACACTTAACTGACTGAGCCACCCAGGCATCCCAGCAAAAACAAATTTTATCAGTATCTGCAATTTTAAGGACAAGATCAGAAACTTGGCAACTGATGGGTGATTCAGTGTCCCCAGAGTACCACACGCAAGGACACCCAGTACGCAAGTAATCCCCTTCCTTGATTAGACACGGAAGAAATGTGAAAATGTATCAATCCCACCCATCTGAAGGCCACAAAGAGGCTCCATTCCTCCATTCAGCTTCCTTCTGCAGCTACAGCCTTCCTTGGGCTCCTGTGCCTCCAAATTCCTGTAACTTCTAATCTCATAGCAGCCCCTACAAGGTGCTTACCTATTATGCATCCTGCCCTTCTTCCCTGCTGACAGAAACCTGAGTTCATACAGGTGTCCACCCAGTCCATGTAATTTAGGGAAAAAATGCCACCCAGCTCAGGGGTACATTCTGACTGGTCTAAGCCAATCATGGAGGTCCTGATATTCCATCAGGTCCAGGAAAATCAGTCAACAGCTCGGGTCCTTAAGATTTATTATGTTTGCAAGAAGACGTTTTAATACTTCAGTTTAGAATTTCAATGGGTATAAATTTAACAATAAACATCAAAAGAGACTCCCACTTACACTCAAAGTTTCAACAAATTTTTTCATTTAAAACTCACCAACGGCTATGGAGGATTCAAATGCCAAACTTGACCTTGAGTATGATGGTAGTTTAGTGAGTGCAATGCACAGTCACACAAAAGTGATAACGTTATGATAAAATGTTATGAACAAAATAGCACTTCCAAACAGTTTCATTCTGTAACAAAAAATGGACAGTAATACCTTTCCCTATACTTCCTAAAACAGGAAGGTCCTCTTTCCACTTTTTGCCACAAGGTTAAAACAATATGCTGCAAGCATACTTATGCTTCCTAATTTTAAGTCATTATAATAAATTCAAATATTTGTATTCTTGCATTAAAAAAACTAAGAAACAAAAAGAATTCAATAGTATATGACACTTTAACCACAAACCTCAATATTTGAAACCAGGAATGACTTACAGAGAGGTCAAACAAGGTCACAGAGAACATACCACAGGATGCAAGGCAGAACACCCCACAGAACCCCAGAATGACCCAGGAATTGGACACGTGAACAACAGAAGGTGGAGAGAAATAGGGCCTCTACAGGGAGATCGCCTGTAACTCTAAGGATCCACTGGACATCCCGTCCCCCCCAGGTACCTACCAATACCCTGTATATTTAGACAACTACCCCCCACTCGGTAAACAGCTATATAATCTCAGAAGAAACTGATTAGATGTCCCAACTTTAGAGCTACTAGATCTAGGGGAGGCTGAGAGCAAGGCACGGGGGTGCATACAGGGAAATGTAATGAAATTCTTCTGCATACTGAATTGTGCGCCATTCCACAATAAGCTTATAATCAGGCTGATAGCCAGGCAAAATAGAAGAGGATCGTTCTTGGCAGAAACAAAATTGAGTCCAGAGAACTCAATCTTAAAAAGGAAGCCAAGCATCAACCTAATATTTGAGGACATTCTTTGATATGAAAGAAAACAAGAAAAAAAATTCTCAGAGAAAATTGAGGCAGGCAAGGAAGAGGATCACTACTATCTCGAAAAAAATTTATCATATTCATGCAAAAGCAGGATGTTTTAAGTAATATAAGAAGAGAATAAGAATGCTCAGAAATTCACATGAAAGCTGTAATTAAAAATTTTTAAAAGACATAGTTTAAGAATTTATGCAAAAGACACACACACCCAAAGAGTACAAAAGGAAAAGGGCTTTCTTTTCTTCTTTTTTTAATTAAGGGTTCATCCAAGAGATCCAGCATTCAACTGATACTGTTAACCGAACAAGGAAAAAAAAAAATTCGTGGTAAGAAATAACCAAAGAAGTAATCCAAGAATTCTTCCTGGAGCTAAGGACAAAGTCTCCAAAATAAAGAGGTGCACTGTTTGTTCTACACAATAAATGAACAAGATCTGACCACAGTGTATCACTGTGATATTTTAGAATAGCTAGATTATAACAACTAATAGCAGCCAATATGAATCTTACGCACAAAAAGCTTTTCTAAGTGCTTTACATGAATTCTCATATAATCCACAAACAACTGTTCAGAGTGATACAGTGCTTTTATCTTCATTGTACGCATGAGAACCTGAGGCATAAGAGTTTGATAATTTGCCATAGTTACGTAGCTAGGAAGTGACAAAGCTAAGCAGTCTGGTCTTGTACTCATCTTTTAACAACTATGCTGAAAAACATTCCAGAGGCCAAAAAAAAAAGGACACACAGAAGACCAGATATCAGAATGACAAACTTTGCTACAATTCTGAAAGCTAGAAGACGGAGCATTATCTTCAAATTTCTGAGAGAAACAGGGTTTTCAGACTGGAATTCCAATCCTGCCAAACCATGTATCAGATAGGAGTGTTGATAAAGGGATTTTTCAGGCAAAGAAAGCCTCAGTCTTAGCTCTTTCATGCTTTCTCAGGAATTTAAGAATGAAAGCCACCAGAATAAGGAATTAAGCCAGGTCTGAGTGTCATCCAGGAAACAGGAATTAAACCAGGTATGAGTGTCATCCAGGAAATAGGAATTAAACCAGGTATGAGTGTCATCCAGGAAACAGGAATTAAACCAGGTATGAGTGTCATCCAAGAGGACCAAGGAAAAAGGAATCCCCCGGCAACACCTGGGTGACCCCGTGTCCTACACCTGGATGGCAAACAGCCCGTTTGGCAGCAGGAAGTCAGAGGTCCAATAAGGACGTCTCCAGGAACAACAGAGAACTAGTACACACTGGAAAGTTTCAACAATTGAAAAACAGAACGGAGAGAAATCTGAGTGTGCTTTTGGAGAATGTGAACTATTTCTGCCAAATATTCAAAGAAAACAAATAGGGAAAAAAATACAAAAAAATTAAAATTGTATACTACTTGGGTCACAGAGACCCAATATTTACAGTCATTTTTATTTAATATATGGAAGTAAATAAAATTAGCGGAGAGGGAAAGACTGCCTCTGAGAGTAAAGGATGAGCTCTTCTTTTTTATAATCATTCTAGCAGTACTTGTCTTAACTCTGAGCATAGGGAACAAACTAAAGAATCAGGTAAAAGGATTGTTTCAAACCTTCACTATCTTGTTTTCTCCTTCCACAGAGAATCTTCTTACCAAATCAGGCTGCTCTTAGTTCCTCCTTACATCCTGAACAGGTTAGCTGTTCCTGGTCTGAAGCCAAGAGAGACCACCAACTGGGCTCCATGAAGAAACTACAAACTTGAGCTGCAAGTGGCCATTTTCTGAACCTGAAGCGAGTCACTTCTTCAGCTATTGCTCAGACTAGGAATCCTGGTTGGCTACTGGACCTTGCTCATTTTAAGCCAGTATTCATGCTTCAACATTTTTCTGCAACTAATTCTAGCTACTTTGGGGGATGCCTATGGACCATCAGGTCACATGTCAAATTCTGCTCTGATTATATGCCAAAGCTAAGAGGCTGTCTTGTAAAAACACATTCTAATATCAGAAACATTCCAGTGTGGAAACGTCTATTTTAGAAATGATCAAATACGGTAATTTATTAACACAAAACTGAACAAAGTCATTGAGTCTCAGGTTAGAGGAAGCCTTAAAAATGATCCATGGAATCTTAACACTAACCCAACATTAAATCCTTGTAGACCGTAATTAACCAAATCTCTGACAACTCCAGAGAATGTACCATGTTTCTAGGCAGTTCTTACTTTCCTGGTCTAGACCTTCCCTGTCCAAAGTCATAAAGCATACTATAGTATTTGGGATTCAAAGTCTAGCCAAAGGAGACCAAACCTCAACTGGAGTGGCAAAAGACCAAACTTTATTTCTGTCTCATGGAGAAGTCTGCATAGGTTGTCCAGGATTAAGTGACCCAGCTGTCAGAAACCCCAGCTCCACCTTTCTCATTCCTCTGCTGTGCATGACCTCAACCTATGGCCCAAAATAGCACCCTCTGCATTTTGCTGAGCAGGGTGTAAAGGCAACAAGTATGGAAGCTACTTCCCTAACAGCACTCTATTCTCCAGGGTCGGTAGCCTAACCACATGGCTACACCTGTTTGCAAGGCAGGCTGGGAAATGGACACCAATACAGGCTGTACCCCACTCAAGATTCCATCAACATAAAAGAGGGGGGAAAACAGGGACTGAGAGGCAAATGGCCATCTCGCCACACTCAACACAGACCCAATGCCTCCCTCCACAGATCACTGCTCTTCACTTAAGAGAGAATGGATTTGTACTTAGATCTCCATGATTATTTATTTACACTTTAACAGAGGTTTTCTAGAAACCAGGATGTCTCCAACTCAGATCTATATTCTGAAAGTGCTTGGCTAGATTTAGGGGAGAAGATGGTCCCTACATAGTTAAGCCACAGATCCACTATTTATGACAACTATGGCGGTGGGCTTGTAGACCTTAAGGAAAGCTCCTGGATCACTGTGAACCATTCTGATAACAGAAAAAAATTTAGTTTGTTTTCATAAAGATCATCAGTCACGCTCATTTAAGATTTTATTTGAGAGAGAGACAGAGAGAGTGAGAAAGAACACGAGCGTGGTGAGGGGCAGAGGGAGAAGCAGACTCCCTGCTGAGCAGGGAGTCCAACGCGGGGCTCGATCCCAGAACCCCGAGATCACGACCTGGGCTGAAGGCAGACATTTAACCAACTGAGCCACCCAGGCACCCGATTCAAGCTCATTTCAAGTCTGGTTTTACTTATCGATAAAGAAAACTCTTCGAATGGTTCACATCTTACATGTGATTAATGACAGTTGGGCTTTTGGATCTTGGACCAGTTTGTATTCAATCAAAAACTGTGCACCGTTCAAATTACAAAATGAATACAACCAGGGGATACTGTCTGAAACATGTGTTTGATGTTGACCACATGCCGGGGCACAGTTAGGGGCCAGGACTGTTGTGGACTGGACTGGGAACACTTGCGTTTATAGCAAGGCAAGTGCCTCACTAGAGAAAAGATCCATATACAACAGAGGTAACCAACAGACCATGACTGAATGGAGATTTACGTGTGCCAAACGAAGTCAGGAGAAATATCAAGTAGAGACAGAAAGACAGGCAATTCTATCAGAAGAGATCGTACTGGCTCTGATGTTTGAAATGACCACACTGACTGGAAAGAGTAAGAAGCTCAAAGTGGCCGTGGGAGGGATCCAGGGCGGCAGTTGGGTAAGCTCAAGGTTCTGCATTCTATTCTGGGAACAACAGGAGTCTGCCAACACTGTTAAAATGGATACGAACACTTTGGCTTGGCTGAAGTGTGAAAGATGTCCCAATGAGGAAAGACCAAGGGCAGCAAATTGCTGGGATGGATCTGAACACAGTGGTGGGAGGAGACGAAACCCCAGACAGAGCTTAAAGGCTCACCTCTGTGTTTTCTGCACGGAGCTGCAGAAAGCTTGGCAGACACTCGGTGCCCAACATACGAGTGTTAAATAAAACATTATTTCAAAAGACTGTTCCACTTACATTAATATTTTAAGAAGGAACTACAACAGACAGTACAGGAAAGCTGCATAAATATTCACATGTTAGGTAGATACAAAAGGTAATTTATACTAAAAGCTTAAATCCAAGGGCTTTCTATGCTTTTTTCTTTAGTTTGTTTAAACTAAAAGGTTTTTGTTTTCCCACTCCGAGCAATAATAAAGGAAAAGTTCAAAGAACAAATAAGGGATCTAGGTTAAAAGGCTTATTAAGCTTAGAGACAGATGCTATTTAGTTTAGTCATTCAAGGAAAGTAATTCACTTCTTTCTAAAACACCAAGACTTAAGAGTTTTTAAGTGAAAATACTACTCAACTATGAACTCTATCAGAGAAACTTTGCTTATGCCATGGTAAAACAATTAAAATCACCTCAAAAATGTATCATTCTCTTTCCTCATCCACCCTCAAAAGCACATGAGGTTTGTATTTAAAATATCTCTAAGGCCCTGCATTTTGCTAATTAGAATATTTTTGTAGGAACAATCGAGTGTTCCCAAGTATCATAAAAGTAGATATAAGCCCCTCACCTCCAAAAACAAAACAAAAAAAACAAAACAAAACACAAAGAATACCACCCCAGTTATAAGACCACCAGCAGGTAACAAAGAGTGGTAGTGGACAGATGGCATACCAAAGTACTCAAAACTGATAACAAACATCCCAGAAAAAAGAATCCTCCAAGGGAAAAATAACTATTTTTACACGAGTAAAGATTAAACAATTAACTGATAGTCTGTCTAAATCTTGTGGTAAATAAAATTTATTTTAAGCCTATGGTCACATTTTTATGAGAACTGGCATTTCAAAACAGACTTACTCTGTTAACCATATAGTACAATCAGTCTTAGATAATTCACACTATGCAATTAAAAGCCTTTTAGGGCCCTAGAAAGAGTGAGGCCCCTAGCTGATTATGACAAAGACACCACCACTGAAGGAAAGCACCTACCTAGAGCCTACTTCAAGAGTCAACACAAGCAGTTCTGGGGTGGAGTCTTTGGGTTTTCCACATAAAGTATCATATCACCTGCAAAGAGTGAGAGTTTGACTTCTTAATCCAATCAAGAACTGGGGAGAAGAGATGAACAGACATTTCTCCAAAGAAGACAACCAAATGGCCAACAGACACATGAAAAAGTGCTCAATATTGCTAGGCATCATGGAAATCTAAATCAAAACCTCAATGAGATACCACCTCACACCAGTCAGAATGACTAAAATTAACAAGTCAGGAAACGACAGATGTTGGCGAGGATGCGGAGAAAGGGGAACCCTCCTACACTGTTGGTGGGAATGCAAGTTGGTGCAACCACTCTGGAAAACAGTATGGAGGTTCCTCAAAAAGTTGAAAATAGAGCTACCGTACGATCCAGCAATTGCACTACTGGGTATTTACCCCAAAAATACAAATGTAGTGATCCGAAGGGGCACGTGCACCCCAATGTTTATAGCAGCAGTGTCCACGATAGCCAAACTGTGGAAAAAGCCTAGATGTCCATCAACAGATGAATGGATAAAGAAGATGTAGTGTGTCTATATATATAGACATAGACACACACACACACACACACACACACACACACACAGGAATATTATGTAGCCATCAAAAAAATGAAATCTTAAAAAAAAATGAAATCTTGCCATTTGCAACAATGTGGATGGAACTAGAGTATTATGCTAAGCGAAATAAGTCAGAGAAAGACAATTATCATATGATCTCACTGATATGAGGAATTTGAGAAACAAGACAGAGGATCATAGGGGAAGGGAGAGAAAAACGAAACAAGATGAAACCAGAGGGGGAGACAAACAGTTAAGAGACTCTTAATCTCAGGAAACAAACTGAGGGTTGCTGGAGTAGAGCGGGGTGGGAGGGATGGGGCGGCTGGGTGATGAACGTTGTGGAGGGCATGTGCTATGGTGAGCGCTGTGAATTATGTAAGACTGATGAATCACAGACCTGTACCTCTGAAATAATACATTATGTTAATTTTAAAAAAAGTCAACACAAAACCAATTCACTGACCTACTGAGGCTCAAGAATTTTATTTGACAGAGAGAAGGAGAGACACAGTGAGAGAGGGAACACAAGCAGGGGGAGTGGGAGAGGGAGAAGCAGGCTCCCCACTGAGCAAGGACCCCAACGTGGGGCTCGCCATGACCTGAGCCGAAGGCAGACGCTTAACGACTGAGCCCGGCACCCCGAGGCTCAAGAATTCTGATTCCTGGACTTTATTCCAAAAATCTACTTTTATTCCAAGATTTTCTGGCTTCAGAATTTCCTAAAACCTCAAAACCAGCATGTGGACGACCCCACATGTTCACAAATTCTTAAAACCGCATTCCTGCAAGCTTAGTAATTTCACTAAGTAAAATGTTTCAACATTTGCCTTTTACAAACAATTATGTTTCAGGACATCCTATATTCTTTAAACATATCATAAGATAGCATCAATAAGTGTTCTCCCAATCCTCCTATCTTGTTGCTAAGGTAGTGTGAAAGGCAAATTGCCAGGTCAAACATACTCAAAGCATTTTAAATATTCAAGTAGTTCTAAGTTTTCTTCTACCCCTCCCTCCCATTCTGCCTCATTCACTTACTCTTACGCAGGAGCCTCCCCCTCTGCCTCAGAGCTATAACCAAAACACTAACCATCTGGGTATTTCAGATGTACATAGTAAACTAAAGTACATATAATTTTCTATCATACTCCATGCTACTGCATACATAACCATAAAACGACCATAGTCTGTTTTAACAACATATAAACTTTTTTACATGTTGCTTAGAGTTTTGGTATTTGACAACATAAGCACAAAATATGGCACAACACACTTAACTCTCTTCCTCTCCAAAAAATAAGAGTGTACTCACATTTGCTCATAATAATCTTTGCATTTTTACATATTCTAGAATTTATGCGGAAGTAGGGATGTTTTAATATAAATAACACAAGATCTAAGGAGATGAAAAGTATGTAAGATTTTAAAAGTAGCTTATTTAAAAAAAAATTATCACTTTTAAAACTTAACTCTGGAGTTTTTGCTTAATTTAAATGCCCTCAATCAGTTGTATCAAGGTAATTTACCTGCATTCTTCAGAATATTAAAATCAACAGCTGTGAAATTGAGAGGTCTTATTCAAGTTATTTGTCCCCAAATAGTTTGTGGCTGTACATAAGAAACTGTCTTTTTCACAGAGCAGAAACTGCAAGCAGACTAAAAGAAATCCAAACACCAGACCATTCAATGAATCCTCTCAGGAGACCACGGTTATTCAAAGACTAGCTGGGTCTTGTAGCAGTAATACAGCTGAGTGTAATGCCTTCTCCCCAGCCCCAAACTAAAGAATTTTCCTCGGACTCTTTGCCAACAAAACATCACAGACTTGTCTGAAGCTTAAAGGAGGAAAATTTGTACACAGACGTTTCTTGGCTATATTGTACATCACTTACAGTAAGACTGAAAACAAAACAAAAACACAAAGTTCTATACAACACGCAACTTACTGGTCTATCCGGACCATCTCTGCAAATAGGAGGGACTTTGACTTGTCAGATTACATCAGCATTCACCGTTGCTGGGTGACTGCTTCTTAATTAAAGAACCCACAATATTCCAGTGACTTGAATTAAAAAAAAAAGTTTAGAAGGAAACATCTTAAGTATGGATCTACATCACAATAGGAATCCTTATTAATCTATGTACAATTTGATTTCTCATTTTCTATCAGTGTAGGAATATTGCTTCCTATACTAAAAATTCTGACGATTTTCATAGCCTTTAAACTCAGGAAATTCTGAGTGCTCACAGATTATCAAATGATTTATGTATAAGGGACCTATGTATAAATTTGCTTCATAATTATTTAAATATTTATAATCATCTTGGGAATCTTATCTAAATACCAAAATATTAAAAATATTTACGCTCCAATGGAGTAAAACCCACCCTTTACAGATTGTACTTTTTGGATCAACATTTCTTTCATAGAAACTGAAATCGGAAGATTTAGAAATCATTTAATCAGCATTTTGGACCAGCGCTACCGCTCTTTACATTACGAGTAACTGGGGTCACTGAAGCTGTGACTTCTCCCCATAGTCAATACAGGCTCTAAAAATGAATGCCTTTCAAATCCCAACAACAGGTTGTCCCATGCAGAGACCCGAAATACATGCCGACAAGTCTTGCAGGGACTGCACATGACAAGTCTACACAAGACATGGCAAGTCTACACATGAGGTCAAACACTCCAACCGTGGGACTCCGGTGCAAACCTGTTCGTGCTGGAGCCCGCACACTGACCCACCCCGCAGCCCCTGCATGAACGTGTCCTCCTGCAACCCCACGCATGTCACACATGACCCTGAGCTCTACTGCTGGGGTGCACGGTTCCCCAACGGAGAAGCAGGTGATTCCCAAAGTTCATTCGGAAATGTATTCTAACTCAAAATTCATTTTCCTAGAGCAATGCTATTGTTAAGGACTACGTCAATTCTCTGGAAATAAAACGCTACTTTTGTTAACAAAAATAATTTTCCAATTCTCCTGGAAACGGGGCCCAGTCATGGAAGAGGGGCTAACACGTATGATGGACGCCTCTCCCAGCACTCAGAGCGTCCGAGTTCATTCTACCCAACCTTATTCTGTGAAAAAACCAGTGGTCCAGGGAGTAAGTTAGGATTTCTAGTAGCGCCTCTGTGGCCTGACTCTATGGGTCACCGTTCACACCGCATTCTACAGAAAAGAAGCCCAGCAGGACCATTTACTTAAATTAAAAAGGATGCTAACAGTGCCCTTAGAATCCTGAAGTAGAGCAGCCCTGAGGACTTCCAAGTTCATACAACTGCTTAGAGACAGAACCAGGATCACAACTCTATTTTCAGCTGCTCTTTAAGGGTGCATTTAGGATATAAGCAAATTTGTATCCTCTTTAACACCATGCATTCAATTATCTTAGGGGAAATGGCACAGAGTCACAGATGAATCCTGCATTGAGAACATCCAACGTACTAAAAGGAAAACCTGCACAAACTAGAGACAAACCTACAGAAAACAACTTGTTAAAAAAAAAAAAAAAAGACACCAAAGGCATGCTACACCAATGTAACATATTAAATAGTCTGTCCCAAAGCTGCAGATGAAAACAAGAGTCAGTATTTACCTTGTATTACCCAAACCCGAATCCCTCTTGTTCTTTATCTTCCAGTGACTACACCACAAAGGAGATAAGGTGATTCATAATTATGTCTGCCATGTGCATCCACTGAGAAGAATTATCTGGTCCTGAGGCCAGCTTCATCTGCATTACTGTCATACGAGGAAAGCACTGTGGCCACCATCGCTGATGCCAATTAGGATAAGGAGCAGGACATTCAGTCCTCTACCGGGTCTCAAGACAGATTACGTTTTTCTACAAAGATAACGTAGGCCCCAAACCAAACACCCTATGTTCCACATTTTTTAAGCCGGTATCTCTCAATGATAAAGATGATCTAGGCATGAAAACATCTGATTACTCAATGGAGTAAAGAACCAGAGCAGTGCTCCCAATTCCTGAAACTGCACAACCACTTGCCAATCATCACAAATAATCAAAGGGAGAGAGGTAGAAAGGAAAAAAAAAAAATCAACACAGGTCTTTGAAAAAGTAGTGGCACGGGAACTATGAAGATTATAGTACAAGACTGCTTAATCCATGTTAGAGAAAAAAATCTCAAAAAGAGATTCAACCTCCAAAAATACATTCCTGAGAAAGGCTAACTACCTACTAGAAACTAAATCATTCTTCCAGTTCCCTAGGCATGTGCAGTACACACTCAGAACTTTCCCTCCTTTCTTCTACCTGATTTGAAAAATTAACTTAGATTGAGAAACTTATCTCTTTATTCCCAGACATGTCAGTGAAGACCCAAGAGAAAAAAGTTACACAATAAAATATACAGGAAGACTAGAAATCCTCCCAGAAGCAAAAATAATAATGAATTCAACATCACTGGAAATTAACATCTCTGAACCCAACTTTTAAAACGTTTTAGGATGCCAGAGACCAAGTCCACGTGCAGCAGTGAGGGAAGGATCTGCAAGAGTTCAGCCTGCTCCAGTTATCACAGAAGCCTGGACGTGCTCGGAAGATTCCGGAAGCAAGTCAGAAGGCCCAGTGCTTACATCAGTGCCCTTTCTGCACAAAGGAAAACTTAGGTAAGATGCTGCACTTTGATGTGGCACAAACAGGCAGAAGGGACTTTGAGGGAAAAACTCTCACATCTCCCTCATCACTTTGATTGGAGTCAACCAGCATGCAGACACCGTACCCACATACATGTGTATCAACAGCTACAATTTCCAAGATGGAAACTTAGGCGCAAAGCACACAATATGTAAGTGGGATTCAGATGTAAACCTGCTCATTCCAAAGCCCATGGTCTGACCCACTCCACAGCCCCTGCAACTACGTGTCCTCCTTCAACCCCAAGCACCTCATCACACACCCTTGTGCTATACTGCTGGGACAGGCAGTCCCCAGCTTACAAGCACGTTATCCTCCAAAGCTCATTTGGAAATTTATTCTAACTCAAAATTCATTTTCCTAGAGAAATGCTAATGATGATTAGGTTCCTAGGCTAGCCCCCAAACTAAAGTGTAGTACATCTCCCACTAAGATACGGACATACTATACGTATGTATAAAGACCAAGAAGCTGAACACCGGGTAGGGCATTGTGTCAGTGGGGAAAAAAACACAGTCAGGGAAGAGAATGACAGAAGCTACTTTGCTACCTGACTCTGGCCGCCATCATCTTCAGTCTCAGGAGTCAGAAGAGAGTGGAGGAACTGGGGGGGGGGGGGGGTGGAAAAAAAAATGGGAGAAAGTTTCTGTCTTTCTAAAATATAAAGAGATGAAAGAGAAAGGAATCTCATTCTCCACCCTACCTCTTCCTCCTCCTCCCTTTACAATCCCAAACGAGACATAAGGCTTCAGGCCTTCCTCATTCCAGTTAGACAGGTGGTCTCCTACCTGGTCCACGTGCATGGGAGCACACAGCCAACCTGAAAACACCAAGAGCAAAATTTGGCTTCAACAGATAAAATCTGTCAGGGGCGCCTGGGTCGGTTAAGTGTCCAGCTCTCGGTTTCAGCACAGGTCTGATCTCAGGGTTGTGAGATTGAGCCCCATGTCAGGCTCCACATTCAGTGGGGAGTCTGCTTGGGATTTTCCCTCTACCTCTGCCCCTCCCCCACACTCGCACGCACATGCTCTCTCTCAAATAAATCTATCCTTTAAAAAAAAAAAAAAAAAACCTGTCACTTTTTAACATCTTCCACCAAAATGAAAACTTTCCTCCCCACTCTCAATCTAACTTTCTTAATACACAATAAGAAAGCTAATATATAGGACTATGAAGTGAAACCAAGGAACAGAAAATTTAATTCAAAATGTTAACATCATGTGAAAAAGGACTTGAAAAGACATTTCTCCGGGGTGCCTGGGTGGCTCAGTTGGTTAAGCATCTGCCTTCAGCTCAGGTCATGATCCCGGGGTCCTGAGATTGAGTCCCGCATCAGGCTCCCCACTGAGAGGGGAGCCTGCTTCTCCCTCTGCCTGCCACTCCCCCTCTTTGTGCTCTCTCTTTCAAATAAAATAAAATCTAACAAGAACAAGTACAAATGGCTGATAAGTGCATGAAAAGATACTCAACATCAAAAGTCTTCCGGGAAATGCAAATCAAAACCATGAGATACCATTTCACACCCATTAGCATGGCTATTATCAAAATGTTAGTGAGGATGTGAAGAAACGAACTCTCTCAAATTGATAGTCAGAATGTAAAATGATGCGGCAGCTGTGGAAAACGATCTGGTGGCTTCTCACAAAGTTAAATATAGAACTACCATACGACCTTGTATTCCACTCCTAGGTATATACCCAAAAGGACCAAAAGCAGGGACTTGAACAGGTATTTGTACACCCATGTTCACAGCAGCATTATTCATAACCACAAGGTTGAAGCAATCCAAGTGTCCATCAACAGATGAGTAAAGTAAATATGGTACATAAATACAATGGAATATTATTCAGCCATAAAAAAGGAAGGAAATTCTGACTCATGCTATAATAGATAAACTTTGAAAACATGCTAAATGAAATAAACCAGACCAAAAGGACAAATATGGTAGCAGTCCTCTCACTTGAGGTACCAAAATAGTCAAACTCATACAAACAGTAGAATAGAGGTTACCAGGGGCTGGTGGAAGACTGAATGGAAAATTACCCTTTAATGAGTTCAAAGTTTCTGTTTGCGTTCATGGAAAATTCTGGAACTAGATTGTGGTGATGGTTACACAACATTATGAGTTAAGTTAATGCCGCTGATCTGTATACTTAAAAATGGTTTAAACGGTAAATTTTGTTATGTATATTTTACCACGGACAAATCAAAACCACAAACCAGAAGAGCTAGAGCTAATAGCATAACTTCATTGCAACCTCAACTTTCCCAATCTACAGAATAGGAGAAAAATACGGTATTAGGTATCTTAGAATTTGGGGCTGCCTTGTAACTATCTGGTATCTCAAATATTAAACCCACAAATGGAAGGGTCTACACTCTAGCATGCATCATCATGCTGACCACTGTGGTACAACCCAGCTGCCAGGGAGAAGCTCTTCTGAGTTAGACCATCACATACGAAGAATCCACTTATACACGTGAACAGATACCTTAACTTGGCAAGTTTCACTGTTAAAATCTTCATTAAAATTCTCATTGTATCAACATAAAGTCACAAAATAAATGATTTCAGAGAAGGGTAAGATTATGACAGTAACCAGAGTGCATTTGCGGACAAAGACTTTTATTTTTCTTTAGTTTCTTTTAATTTATTATTTTCATTATTATGTTCTATTACCCAGCATATTATTGGTTTTTGATGCAGTGTTCAACGATTCATCAGTTGTGCACAACACCCAGTGCCCATCACCACACGTGCCCTCCCCAATACCCATCACCCAGTTACCCCATCCCCCCAACCCCCTCCCTTCTGTAACCCTCAGTTTGGTTCCCGGAGTCCAGAGTCTCTCATGGTTTGTCTCCCTCTCTGATTCTTTCCCATTCAGTTTTCCCTCCCTTCCCCTGTGGTCCTCTGCACTATTCCTTATGTACCACATATGAGTTGTTTAAAATTAAGAAGGGGGCACTCGGACGCACAGGGGGACCTGCCGATAGTCACTGGGTGAGTCCAGATAAAGCAGACTCCAGGTAAAGCAGCCTGGCCAGGCTAGGGGACTCCAGACTCCAGCTAGGACCTAAAACTTAAAGTGAGCACAAGATACATAACCCCACAATGGGTCACACAACTTAGGAACAGGTTTCTAGGCAGGCATTGCATAGTTAAATCAAGGTACTGACGTTCTTACTGAACCATTTAGCACCCATATTGATATTATTTCCAGACAAAGACTGACACAACTACCTGAATATGGAACATTCCCACTCAAGGACCACTTAATAAGAAACTCCTCCAGGGTTAAGTAAATCTCAACTTGACTGCATGGTTCCAAGAATAAGAGCTGTCTAATAAACTTCCTTGTATTTACAGAAGTCTCAGACACGATGCTTAACATAAAGCAAGCATTCAATAAATGCTACTAGATCAGATCTTCTTAGCTATCCATTAAACATCACTCAGAGGGGATGGATCAAAACCAAGAAGAGGTAAACAACTCTTTTTTGCTTGTGATGAAAACTTTTAAGATCTATCCTCTAAGCAACTTTTAAACATGCAATACAGTATCATCAATTATAGTCACTACGCTGTACATTACATCACCAGGACTTAGCTTATAAAAATACAAAATGCTTCATGAAGTTGCGGGTCATCCTTGGGAAGGGGCCATGCTAATCCTTCTCTGTATTATTCTAATCTTAGTATATGAGCTGTGGAAACAGGTACCTAAATGATTTTTAATATGTAAATACAAATATAAAAAAATAGATACATGTAATACTCCCAACTCTCTCCTAAGACCATACTGTAATTACCCTTTTGAAAAGCAACTTGAATAGTCATAAAATGGATTTTGTGTAACCTTACTTTAAATGGTAACGTCTGAGTGTGGGATTAGTTTACAAGAACCCCCTTTCTCTGAGAACACCTCCTTTTTACTGAGCTGGGCTCCACTGTATGAACAACAGTGAACTGTCCTGGTGTGGACGACTACCTCCAATGTGGTCAGATTGTCTCTCCCCCACCACTGGATTTGAAATAGCTAGTCAGGCAGAGTGTGTCTGTGGAAGTCCTTGGACTGGAAAACATAAATCCCAGCACTGTGGAGTTAGTCTCCTCCTGTCATGCACCCTGGAGCAGATGAAACAAGTCTCTGCAAAGAGAATGCTACCAAAGCCCCAAGAGAAGCAGAAATAACAACGAAGAAGAACGACCGACCTGACTTGGTTCCTGACAATGTCCTTGACGTTAACTTCTGAGAAATATTCCATACCCTTTTAACACCTATCCATTTTTTGCCCCGGTTAGCTTGAATTGATTTCCATTACTTTCAAATTAAGAGTCTTAAACTCTTGCCAAGAATTTATCATAGGAACACTTTAGATGATGGTTAGCACATTTTCTACAACTGTGATGACTTAGAAACAATCTGAATGTCACCAAGGATTAGAAAATTAGAGTGACTCAATGAAATGCAACCATTTTAAAAATATGCAGTTTATAAAACTAGGCAAAATGTGTGTTTTAGTAGTATTACCATGCAAAACACATAGAAAAAAACATGGGAAAATGAAAACAGTAGACATGAATAGGGGTTTGTGGCTGTGGGTCACTATTGCCGTTTTAATTTCCTGTCTACTAATTAAGACCAGGAAGGAAAAGCTAATAAATCGCCAAAAACTAGAAACAACATAAATGTCCATCACCAGTGGTTGAATAAGAAAAACTGAAGTACATCCATACAATGAAATACCACTTGGCAAGAAAAAGGTAGACCGTTGATACAAACAACAGCCTGTGTGTTTGAGATACTTCTCTAAGTGAAAGATGCCAGACACAAAAGGCATGTAATGCTCTTTACATAGTATCTGGAAGGGCAAAACCATGAAGAAAGACTGAGATCAGCGTTTGCCTGGGAGTCAGGGGAGAGAGGCTGAAAGGGACACAAAGAAACTGCATGATAGAAATTTCTATTTTTTGATGGTGGCTGACGATATATTTGCCAAAGTTCAAAGAACTGCCCACCTAAAAAGGCAATTTTTGCGGTAAGTAAAGGATACCTCAGCCAATCTGACTTAAAAATAAAGACACTGAGCTTGAAAACCAAACCAAAGCTACTGAGGCACCTGTTTTCTAATACTGGATGACATTCATTCACATTTATTAGGTGCCCACATATGCCCAACACTCTGCTAGGCGCTACTACACAGTGAACAAAACAAACAACTATACAAACAGAAATTGTAGTCAGTGAAGAAAATCACAGGCATTCCTGTTGCTATTATAGGGTGAAGGTCTCTGAGCAAGTCACATGTTTAGCGGAGACCTGAGGAATAAGGAGCAGAGAAGAGAAAAAGCATGGAAAGATTTTAGATGTACTAGTATATCAACAGTTAACAACTCAATAGCAACTCAACTGTTTAAATGCAGGAAGTGTGGTTATATTTTAATATTTTGATATGATGTAGAATGGGGCTTCCTAAGTAAGCAAATGAAGCTCTCAAAACAGCACTATGGGCAGTGGCCAGATACAAAAAAAAATGTTGCGGATTTGGGGGGCCCTCAAAGAGTATTATGGTTCTTCCATCCACTGCTGATATTTCAAAAGTGATTAACAGAATGTATCCAGTTCCCTGCAATGAGACTGCCTAACGATAATTAAATGTCATGTTCTGGTGTTTTCAAGAGATGTATTGTGCTTGTTTTTAATTTTGGCTGAATTTACCATGGTTTCCTCAAGCTTATCAAGATTCTAAATGATCACTAAACACATTTACTTACCAAAAAGTGAACAAAAGTGTCCTCTGGTAAACAAAACTCTTCCACTATAGGGTTCGAGCCCCAAGACACCACCTTCACTTGGCTTCAGAGGCACTCCCCTAGCTTTAATCCTCCTCAACTCACGGACTGCTCCTTGGCAAATTCCTCTGCTGGCTTCTCTGACCAACCTCCTAATGTTGGGAGTAATTCATGGCTCCTGCCCCTTAGCTCCTCTCTTCTTACACTCATCATCTTGTTTTAAATACATTCTGTTTCATGGCAAGCCCCACAAGCATCTCACTGCCCGGATCTTTCCCTAAAGCTCCAGATTTGATGACCCAACTGTTAATTCAACATTTGCCCCTGTATACCTAACAGGCATCTCAAACTTCCTGCCTCTAAAAGAACTCCAGGCTTCTTGACTCACAAATTCTTTCTTGCCCCAGTGTTCCTTATTCTCAATAAAAGATGCCTCTAGGAGCCCAAGCTGATCATCACACCAAAAACCTAGCAGTCAGCCTTGTTCCCCTCTTTCCCTACCACCTCATTAGCAATTAAAATAGGCACCGCCTTCAAAATATATTCCAAATGCAACTATTTCTCACCTTCACTATTACTCCAGGTCCAAGATACTCATCTCTCTCCCCTGAAGGACTGAGTAAATCATTAGCCTCTTGCCTCCTTACAATACATTCTCCACAAAGCAATCAGAAGGAGTTCTCTGCATTGTAACTCAGCTCATTGCAAATCCCCTCTCAAAAGTCCTCTGTGGGCCCTCAGGACACAAAAACTCACATAGAACAACAATTAGCAACACATTAGCCTTTGCACTGAAGGTAACAAGAAATATCTTCAAAGTCAAGCAAGTCCTCCTGCTACCCCTAAATCAGAGAATATTACTTAAACTTAGTAATCAACGCTCAGATGCAGTGAAAGAATCCTTTCAAAAAAAAAAAAAAAATCAATAAGCACCCATCCCTAAATCAATGAGTTCAAACAAAATACTCTCCACCTCTTATCTCATCAGACCTCCTCAGTCACCCTGGAGGCTGGGAGGGAAAACAAAGCTCTTGGTCTTTTGACCACAGATATTTTAAATATCTGAAGTAATCTGGTTTCACCTTAAATAGAAAAGGAGACTGGAAAATAAATACTAAGTGTTGAATCTATCATACCCAGTCAGAAAACAGCTACCAAATGGAAGACCGTCTATCACTTTCAGACAGCAATTTCTTCTAACCAATATGACTTCAACATAAAATGTGTACCAGATGTATCCGAAGTGTTGTTAGTATGTTAAATAATCTTTCCAGAAACTTCAGTTTAAAATGCATAGGTCCACAGTAAATTTAATCAAGTAGGTAAGAGACCTGTACTCTGAAATAAGATACTGATAAAAGAAATTGAAGTTGACACAAATAAATGGAAAGATATGCCAAGCTCATGCTTGGAAGAATTAATATTGTTAAAAATGTCCATACAACCCAAAGCAATCTAGAGATTCAATGCAATCCCTATCAAAATACCAATAGTGTCTTTTCCCAGAACTAGAATAATCCTAAAATTTTTATCAAACTACAAAAGAACCCAAATAGCCAAAGCAATCTTGCAAAGCTAAAGGCATAATGTGCCCAGATTTCAAACTATACTACAAAGCTATAGTAATCAAAACAGTATGGTGTACACACACACACACACACACACACACACACACACACACGGAACAGAATAGAAAGCCCAGAAATAAATGTGGTTAATTAATCTGTGACAAAAAAGGCAAGAACATACAAGGGGAAAAAGTCTTCAAAATGGTGCTGGGAAAACTGGGCACCTGAAAGAATGAAACTGGACCACTTTCTTACACCATACATAAAAATAAACTCAAAACAGATTAAAGACCTAAACATTAGACCTGAAACCATAAAAATCCTAGAAGAAAACATAGGAAATAATCTCTTTGACATCAGCCTTAGCAATTTTTTTTTTTTTTTTGGGATCTGTCCCCTCAGACAAGGGCAACAGAAGCAAAAATAAGTGGGACCACATCAAGTTAAAGCTTTTACACGGCAAAAGAAACCATCAATGAAATGAAAAGGCAACCTATTGAATGGCAGAAGATATATGCAATGATATAGCCAATAAGGGATTAATACCCAATATATATAAAGCACTCCTACAAGTCAGTACGTAAAGAGCAACAATCTAATTTTAAAAATGGGCAGAGGACCTGAATAGGCATTTTTCCAAAGAAAACATACAGACGGCCAACAGACACATGAAAAGATGCTCAACATCAGTAATCATTAGGGAAATGCAAATGAAAACCACAAGATATCACCTTATATCTGTTCGAATAGCTAGTATCAAGAAGATATAACAAGTGTTGGTAAGGAAAAAATTAAAACGAGAACTACCATACGGTCGACAATTCCACTTCTGGGTATTTATCCCAAGAAAGAAACACCAAGTTGAAAAGATATATGCACCCCTATGTTTATTGCAGCATACTTACAATAGCCAAGATATGGGAGCAATCCAAGTGTCTATTATTAGATGAATGGATAACGAGGATGTGGGGTATATACAATGGAATATTACTTAGCCATAAAAAGGCTGAAATCTTGCCATTTGTGACAATATAGATGGACCTCGAGATACTCTGGTTTCTCTTCAGATCACATAAATCTTTCGCCTTTTACTAGAGTGTATTATACTAAGTGAAATAAGCCAGACTAAGACAATATAATGATTTCACATATATGTGTTATTTAAAAAACAAAAACAAAGCTAAACTGAAACAGAATCATAAATACAGAGAACAAACTGATGGTTGCTAGAGGGGAGCGAAGTAGGGAGAGGGGTAAAATGGGGGAGAGGGGTTAAAAGGTACAAACTTCCAGTTATAAAAGAAGACACAGAATGCAATGTACAGCATAGGGAATATAGTTAATATTGCAACAACTTTGTATAGTGACAGATGTTACCTAGATTTACTGTGGTTGCTTCGTAATATATAAATGTTGAATCAGTGTTGTACATCTGAAACTAGTCTAATAATGTATGTCAACTACACTTGAATTTAAAAAATTGTCTTTGTTGAAATGACCTGTCACCTTCAAGTTTTCAAACGATGCTTCACTTTGTGTTCTCGGGCACTATGGGAAACAAGGCACATCACGGTTTCCATTCCTCAACAATCTGCGACCGACATTAAATACAAAATGTTTTCTTACAAATTAGAAACATCTAGAAATATACCCCACTAAGCCCAACCTCATAAAAAGAATCACCTCCCATATTTGCTTTTACTGTCTCTAAGGGTTTCTGAAAGTCAATCTCTAAAATGTTTATCTCCCCCTCTAGAAGCCAGGAAGAAAGTTTTATTCACTCTCCTCTACACTTTTCACACCTGTCCTCGGACGCACACGCTCCCCATTTGACCGTCTCCTTATGGCACCATCTTCTGGCAGTGAGAAGGGAGCGGTGGCGCCCTGCCATTCAGGCCCTCCTCCCGAACTGTGACTATTTTTAGGCCAGCGGCCCCTCTCTGATTCCTAACTTGGCCCTAGGTAATCATGAGGCAGTGAGAAACCCTTCAGAAGCCAGGCAAGTCCCAGTGGGATTAACAACACTCCACTGCAAGAATCTCCCAAGGGCTACAAAGGATAATGCCCTCCCACGCATAGCAGGGTCATGACCTTTATAGCCCAACCCACCCACTGCCCTCACTTGACCCAACCAAGGCTGGGCTCCCAATCCAGACATGCAATCCATAGTACCCATAATTTCATCAGGGGGAAAAAACAAAAACAAAAACAACAAAGCTGAGATTTCCTACTTTGAGAGTTTTAACCCACATGCTAGAAAATTTAAAGCTATTCAGTGTTGATTTTTTTTTTTTTTTCCCTTAAATGTCATGTCCAGTAACAACACTGAGATTTTGGATTTGTTAACCTTGGAAAGAGGTAGGTATTGATAAAAATATTCAAAGAAAATTTTAGTCACCTTTCAAAAAAAAGAATATACCAAGATGGCATAATAAAAGTATCTCCTTGTGCTATTTATAAATATAACCACATACTACAACATCTATAATTGGTACAGGCCCACCAGAAATACTAAATATATCTGATGTTAGAACTCTACACCATCACTGCTTCACCTCTATTAAAGATAACTATAGTAAGACAAATTTCAAGTTAAGTGTTCGGTTGGTTTTTCCAGCTCACTACTAAAATGAAACATAAGAACCTCAAACTAGGTTTGAATATTTGGCAACTGAAATTTCAAGGGAGAGCACATACAAAAAAATGGAGGAAAAATACATTCATATATTTCATTGTGTACCTTTCCTCCAAGGACATCGTGTCACATCAAAATTAATCGCTTTCATTCATCCCCCAACTTGGATTTTGTAAAGAACGGTCCATCTTTTCTGAACCCCTAGGTTGAGAGCATCAAAAAGGTTTGTTCTCCAGATTTCTCCTGATAACAGCAAATGAAGACCTCATGAAAATGTTAAGGACAACACACTGGCTCTAGTATTTGAGAAGACAAGCTTGATTCAGAGGGGGAACCAAGGAGTAAAGATTCACTCACTGGTTCTGGCTGTGACATCTGCTTATTGGGAGTCTCTGGCCCTGAAGGTGAGGACACCTCTGTCAGATGTCTCCTCTCCAACCACCCTGGCGATCTAGGATGGCTGAATGTGGGAATATGCCAGGAGAACAAGAAATAGAGCACAGACCTCAGGAAGCAAGAAACCCAGCCAAGTCCCCTCCCTTACCCTCATAAGCAGAACAAAAATCTCACTGTTCCAAAATTAGCTACTTTTTTTTGTATTTCTCAGAAGGGAGTATAGGAAGAGGGAGCCTATGGGATCTTAGAATCTGTCCTCAATAGACTTGGAGGAATAGATGGTATTTTTTTTAAAGACACTGAATATGCAAATTGTTGTGCTATAGAAAAATTAGGAAATTCACAAATTGGGCTTTGTTTGGCTTTATTTATCTAAGGCTAATATGTTCAGTGTAAAGTCTTTAGCTTCATGAAAAGGGTCCAAGTCTGGCTACCAATTACATCACAGCCTGACTGCAACAGCCTTTAATATCAATAGCACAAAGTCAATCAAAAGAGATACTTACAAGTAACCACCCTCAGCAATAAATGCTCAAAAGGAATAATTCAGTAATAGAATTCCATCCTTACTGGCAATCTGTGGCTCAGTTATGGCCAAGAAATCTCCAACTGACCAAAGCCAGAACCACTGCTCCCATTTGCACAGATAGGTGGGCCCTGATGGCATGACCGGCTGGCCCAGAGTTTAAAGGTAGAAATGGATACAAGAGGATTCGAACTTAGAAGTGGGAGGGAAAGGTTTTACCCATGTTCACCCAAATAATATTTGTGGAGTTCAACAGCCCAATTTTTTTTAAGTTAAGAATTTCAGGGTCTACTCATGCCTTTCTCTAAATGATTCTGATCCCTGTATAAAGTATTTTAATCAGACATTAAAATAACAGCTCTCCTTTGGGATAATGACTTTCTAATTTGTATACCTAAAATATCTGTGTGATTTAACTTAATTCACGTTTACAGTTTAGAAAAATTCTATTCCCACCATTATATAAATGCAAGATGTTATAGTTAGCGCTCCAAATCTTACCAATTTTCTTACAACTATTCCCTTAATAATAAAGCCTTTCAAGCAGGAGATTTTTTTTTTTTTTTAATATTCAGAACCTCCAATTAGCTACAAGAGAAGGAATCCCCTACAACAGCACTAGAGCAGTCCCAGAGAAGGAAAGTGGGGGGTCGCGTACTTCACGCACCACCCTGCCCGTTTCTGTATCCCTGCTTTGAAGTGACCTTTTACTACAAGAACTTCCATTCATTCAACAAACACTGATTACTTGCCTACCACATGCAGGCTGCTCTCCTAGGGACACAATGGTGAAGACAATCCGTGTTTAAGGAGCCTTCAAAGAGCCAATAGTTAAGACAAGAAAGTACAAGTCAATAATTACAAAAACTGCAAAAGTAGAGGTGGAACCCAGCCTAAGGGAACCCAGAGGATGGACTCCACTGGTGTCGACATGGAGAGAATGATGGAGTGTAGCTCCCTGAAGAGGAAGCTTGGACTGAGGTTGAGGAACAGGCAGGTGAGTGTTTCTGAGCCTTTCAGATTCTATCAACTAGTAACATTTCCCCTCCAAAAATCTGGAAGGACAACAGGAGAAAGGATACTTAAAATATTATGGAGGTTGGCTGACATAATAGCTAGAAAACTATCTAAGGCTTTGAATGTCAAAGAGACCTGTGAGAGAAAATGTTGTGTAAACACAGTGTTCGGCCCATCAAGACTGTCACGTGGGGACTCTCTCTCTGACACACCGTCAATCCCTCTTTGTCTGCCCAGTCTCCCGAGTGTGTGAGGCCAGGAGGGGGGAGCAGGCAGCTATCTCTTCCATGGACAGAGATAAGGATGTCAGCACACAGCACTTCCAAGTCCCCAAAGTGTTCTCACAGTTGTCTCCCAGGTGACAGCCCCATAGCACAGACTGGTCCCATGATGACTTCCTAGGCCTCTTCCTCTTTTATAGATCTTCCCAGAAGTTGAGGATCTTGCCCAAGAAACATAGTTCATAAGTAACAATGGACATTAGAACCCAGTTCAAATGTGTACCCTTGGTCTCTTTCCCCCTTCCTTCCCATAGCTAATAAGGTCAACCAACATTTGCTCGCCACAGACCCAGCTCTGCAGAACTGCCTCAGCTACTGAGCTACCTACCTTGCTTGGAACAAGCCAAAAGTCATCTTGGCCTCATTTCCCTCCTCTGTAAAAATGGATGCAACAGTAAACAATCCATTTCTTTGGGTTGTTTTTTTTTTTTTTTTTTTTCAAAGATTTTATTTATTTTATTTATTTGAGAGAGAGCATGAGAAGGGGGAGGGTCAGAGGGAGAAGCAGACTCCCCGCCGAGCAGGGAGTCCGATGCGGGACTCGATCCCGGGACTCCAGGATCATGACCTGAGCCGAAGGCAGTGGCTTAACCAACTGAGCCACCCAGGCGCCCCTCTTTGGGTTGTTTTAAGGTTAAATGAAATTTTTGGAAACTTTCTAATACCCACCATTGTTAGTTGCTACCGTTATACTGTCAATAACCTTGTGAAACAAGCTTTATTATCACCCTCACTTTAGGACCAGAACTTAGCAACTTGTTCATTCAGTCAAGGCAACTTTCCGGGGGGATGGACGTGTTCTAGAGCTCGACTGGTGTGACGGTTGCACAGATGGAAATTATTTGTCAAGACTCATATTTGTACACCTAACCTAGGTGCACTGCATGGTACTTAATTTTATATCAGTTAAAAAATCTGGGTGGCACCTGGGTGGCTCAGTCAGTTAAGTGTCTGTCTTCAGCTTGGGTCATGATCCCAGAGTCCTGGGACTGAGCCCCGCATTGGGCTCCCTGCACAGCAGGGAGCCTGCTTCTCCCTCTCCCTGCCGCTCCCCCTGCTTGTGCTCGGTCAAATAAATAAATAAAATCTTAAATTTATTTTTCACCTATCATGTGGCCAGTAAACAGTTTGTATATTCCCAAACACCTCTATTAACTCATTTTTGAACTAAAGATGTTTTTCCTGGTTCTTATTCTAGAATCTACTTTCCAACTAATCCTTCCTACCCTAGTGAAAATCTTGCATGGTTACTACACCAACTACCATTTTGGTCTGATCTTGTGGACATCAAAGCTGACTTACACAGTTTTACGTTTCACTGTTAGCTCCTGCATATATTCACCTAGACCCTCCTAAAGGAGTAGGTCTCTGTCTATGACCCTGGAAGGGCACTATAGCCCCAGACCTAAACAATCACTTTGAAAAGCAGTTTAGGACCACAAACCAGGTACCTAAAGTCTCAAACCAAGAGACCTCTGAGAATCTAAAATATTAGCTCTTAGTCTAGGTCAGCATTCCTTCAACACCTTTTTAAGCACCTTAATAAAAGCACTATTCTAAGTATTCCTAATAGAGAGGTGAACAAAATTACATTCTTGTTCTTGTCAAGATTACATCATCTTGCCGATAAGAATTCCATCATAAATTCAGCTTTTTCATGAGAATCGGTAAGAAGTAGGAGTCAAGAACAGTAAGATTAAGTTCCAGGTACCACTGAGGCCATACAGAAAGGGCTGCCCCAATAAAAGTAAGCAACTAAAACCATACCACCATTCGCACACAATGCTTGTCAAGAACACTGTCAGGGACTCTACAGTTTGCCTGAAGAAATAACTTGATGTGAAGACTCTGCATTCTTTTGTTTCTAAATTGTACACAGCTAGGTAAAGGAATTACCCAAAAGGTAGCACAGGTTGTTGGAGAAATGGGGTAGACTGGTTACACAGGACACAGATTTAAGCTAAAATGACTTCTCTCCCTCAAGGTATTAAATGCCCATGAGCAGCTCCTTGTTTAGAATCATTCAGACAGTTGCCGGATCTCCTCAAAGTCCACTTGGCAAAAAGGAAATAATTTTCCATCTGAATCCTGCCAAGACCAGTTGAAAAATGTCAGTATGTGTGTGTGTGGTTACGCAAGTTGGCACCTCACACCATATCTCCCAACCTTTATTAAACATCAACTTCCTGTGCCTTTTACTTGGAAAATGATTACCTGTGTTAGGCTTTCCACTGGCAAGTAGGAGTTCTTTCACAGAAGGTCAGTGTATGTACAGATCTAACTCCTAGGGGCAGCCCAAAGGAAGAAAGAGCCAACCTCCCTAAAATGGCCTACTTGTCAAGTCCTAACATCATACATTCCTTAGAAGTCATTTTGGTAACACAGAACCGTTGACCTTTAGGGCTAGAAACCATGACTGATACTCAGGGTGTAACTGTGGTTTTATGGGACATTCTCTTCCCTGTTCTGACGGACACCAGGCCTCACCTCCTAGTTAAATTTCTACCTGGGATTAACTCCATCTGCCAAAGAATTACCTGCCTCCATGTAGCTTAAAATAAGGAAATAGGATTCAATATTTCTATAGAAAAAAGTGCTTCAGAAAAACAAGTATTAGTCCCTGTTCAACATACATGACCCTGGGGTGCTACCTGTAAAATGGGTACATTTTACAATATATTATTGTACAATCAAATGATTCAGAGGACTGTTAAAATTCATTTGGTTCTCTTTGAAGCAGTGTAAAAACGGTGAAATGTCACAGAAATGTCTGTAACTATCAATTTTCCATTTGTGCTACTCATCTTAGTGGCTTACAGGATTTAACACTGTTTTATATTCTGCAGTTATAAGATGGAAAAATAACACGCCATAATTCCAAGCAACGTCATTTGAAATGTTATATACCCAAACCAGTGATGCTTTTGACCCCACTTCAGCACCAATATGAAGAAAATCCTCACAACAGTGATTACTCTTTATGGCAGGAAAACTAGTCAAGTATCAGTATCCTACCAGGAGTGTGGTATAGACCAGGAGAGAAGAACTGGATCCTAGTCCTGGTTCTAGAACTCACTCATCATAATACAAAACATTTATCCACATAGTTCCAGTCAACTTCCTCATGTATAAGATAGACCTCTACTTCACAGGTTGGTGTGCTAATTGAACAGAAAGGTCCTTAATGTCCTATTTACAAGGTACTATCCAAAAACACAGTTATTATTTCACTGTAATTTTAATCACATGCATGTGTGTGTGCGTGCATGCACGTGCACACATACACTGAGGCAATTCTGGATTTTTCATCTCTATTTTCTCACACACACACACACACACGCGCGCGCACACGCATATCAGCAGCTCCTTAAACTTGAACTCTACAGAAAACCAAAAGGTAACAAAGCTGAAGTCCAAGAATAAATATTCTCAACTATTACTGGTATAAACCAATTCTTTTTAAGAAGAAAAATGATCAGGCTCCTGTGCCTGGAATTTAATTCCCAGCAGAGAGCACCAGTGGGCCCGAGCAACCACCCTCTCAAAATTCAGTTAAGGAAATTAAATAAAACTTCCTAGCCATGAATCAGAAGAGAGGCCCTATATTTGGCACAGTGGCATAATAACCCCAAGCAACAGGTATCATCCCCACCGTCTTGATGAGGGGACAGGGGTGCAAAAGGAAGAAAGTTACTTACTGAATCCACGTAGCTAACACAGAAGATCTCAGACGTGAGCCCAGCGTGGTCCTGTTTTAAAGTCTGTGCACTCTCCATTATATTCTGGTACCAAACGTACTGGATCCCAGTAACATTTTTTCCATTTCTATTAACAAAGTATGTCTCCAAGGTTTCACACTGGACATCAGGGTGAGCAAAATCTAGCTAAATGTTGAAATACCTCTTTTATTATTCCAATCTTAATAAAACAAGAGAAAGGATGGGGCGCCTGGGTGGCTCAGTCGTTAAGCGTCTGCCTTCGGCTCAGGTCATGATCCCAGAGTCCTGGGATCGAGCCCCGCATCGGGCTCCCTGCTCCGCGGGGAGCCTGCTTCTCCCTCTCCCACTCCCCCTGCTTGTGTTCCTGCTCTCGCTGTGTCTCTGTCAAATAAATAAATAAAATCTTATATATAAAAAAAATAAATAAATAAAAAATAAATAAAACAAGAGAAAGGAGAGAAAGAAAAAAAGCATTACCCTGCCCTGGAGGCTTGTACTTAACACCATTTAAGTAGAAAATAATTTTCATTTGATGTACCTATAAGGTTTCAAATTTCAAGTGTTCGGCATAACAAGGTATATATAACCATTTTGTAACCTAACAGTGATACCTGCAATATAAAATCATTTAAAGTTTTTCATGAAAAGAGAAATGCAGGATTTTTCCTATCTCCATTTCCATTTTATTGATAGACACAGTCCCCTTCTACTGGAAGTACAATGTACTAGTAAATTCCTTTGCATAGTTACCATTGGTAGTATCTCCCCATAATGCACTACCAGGAGTTTCTAAGCCTTAAATAAAAAGTCAACTCTTAGGAATACAGAATCAAATTCAAAAGCCAGCAAGTCTTGTGGGCCATCAAAGTTTTACAGAAATGCAAAACTACTCTGAAACAATCTCATTAAACGCAATGAGAGAAACAACTACCCCAGACTGAAAATTCATCTGAATTACTTTTTAAAACGTAAATACATATTTCTCTAAATGAGAAACAGCCCACGTCTCTAAGAGAAATTGTCGACTTGTGACCATCTGCACAAAATGGAGACTGTAATAAATTAGCACAAGTGGAATTAATTCCGTACAAGTATTTGCACGTGGGTTTGCCAGATGTTCTGAGAATGGCACTTAGTAATAAAAGAAAATTCTAACTCGGGAGGACCAAACTTCACACCTTCCAACTCCAGGTTACCCTACCGCCTAATAGCACCAGCTTTCGGAAGGACACAGGGCCACCTGTGGAGTGGCCTCTGTCTGCTGGCTGAGGCTACCACAGGGGGTGTGGGGAAGTGTGAGGGCCAGGACAGAGAGGAGAGTCTAGAAAAGCAGTCAGTAAATTATCGTCTCTGGCTTAAAAGACCTTCTAGTAGCTGTGACTGACGGAGGAAAGAATTTCAAACTCTCATGCCATTAGTGCTCTAGATGATTTATTCCAGGCTCCATCTGGTACAAATAATTATAAAAGTGCAAATGTACCCAACATAAGGTTTAGACCCTATCCTCCAGACGCTTACAAGTTTTAACAAAAACCCGTTGGAAGAGGTCGCTAAAAACATTATCCGGAGCAAATAAGTGAAATTAGACTGCAGTGCTAAGCATCCTGCTTCGCGACAATTCTGAGAGTAATCGTGATCCCTGATTAAGGACGAAGAGTCTTTAGATGACCAAAGATGTCACACATGCAGGCAGAGGGAGAAGCAGGCTCCCTGCTGAGCGAGGAGCGCAACGTGGGAGTCGATCCCAGGGTCCTGGGATCATGACCTAAGCCAAAGGCAGATGCTTAACCGACTGAGCTACCCAGGCACCCCTGAGTCTATGTTTCAATGTCAGCTCGTATATGGCTGGTATAAGCTTCTATTTTTGTTCCTTTATAAAGCTGCATTACATAAAGCTCTATATAGGCTTCAAATTTTGTTCCAACAAACACAGCCACAGACATTATGTAAGCTCTACTTGTATTCAAACACCTGTTTAAACAAGACTATACTTTTACACATCTCCTTCCCACTCTTCTCAAGAATTGCTTTCTCAATGCCAATTTAGAACACAAATGTCCTGAAATGTTTTAGTTAATCGTGGAAGGTCAGCTCAATCATGGTTGATCGGCCCACGAACATCAGTGCCAACTTCATTTTCTTTGCATTGAGTGTAAATATAAATTGACAAGGTACAAATATTTACAAGAATTTAAAAGAGTGAAAATAAGGAATTTGATGGCTTTAAACCCCTCTCCATGGCATCTTACCCCTAAGCCTGAGGTCTTCGCAGTCTGTTTTCTTCCCAATCTGAGCTTTCTTTTTCTGTGCGCACGCAGTGGGAAGCTGGCCAGACCTGCCCTCCCACTTAGCACAACTCTTACTGAAAAATGAAATCAGTACAATTTCAGGCAAAATTAACACTACCTGAAAGTAATTTCCCAGCAACCGCTTTGCCCTTTGAGCTAGTTTGAGAAGCTTATGACCTGCACATGATCTTCTTTCACCGCTCAAAAAGAATGGAGTCAACCCTACTAAAAAGTAAACATGTCTCCTCAAAAGAAACTAAGTGACTTTAAACCTATTTAGTTTTACAACTTCAAAATGAAATAAAATTTCTATGTGAGAATAATGGTAGGATGTGTGCTTTCTATTTTTACTCATTCAAGTAATATGTACACAGAACATTCATAAGCTTAGACATAAGCCTTAGCAAATGTAAATACAGTTTATCTTTAAATATTTTCTCTTCAATATTGGGCTTACACTGCAGACTACGGAAAACCTACCAGCTTTAATGAATACCTAAAGCTGTTTTGGAATCAAAGATGTATATGCAAAAATGGAATTCTGAAGGGCTTGAAAGCTATTTACCTAACACCTCTATATTCAGCCTTGTTTATTATTCTCTTTGTTGAGCAAACACTTCCTTGATTGTGTAAACATTATACATCAGAGCAATCACAAATTGCAAAATACTTTAGAGTGTATGAAAATGAAGTTTTATTGTATTTATCTACATAGTAAAGATTAGCTCCCAAATCTGTCATCCCCAAAATGGAAAAGTCTTTTTCATCTTGAGCCAAGTGAATAAGAAAAAGTCATGCATTAATATCATGGATAAATGCCCACAGAGAGGAATAACTTCTGATTTCAAATAATATTGCAGCCCTTTCTTTTAAAAAAGAAAATTATCATCAGAACAATCTTGTATGAACTTGATTTAGAAAAATACATCTTTAGAAGAAGTAGTTGCCAGTCGAACTCAGTTACTGGTTATAACCGATTTCCCAAAGTCAAGTATGGGAAACCCTGGTTAAAGCAGGCTTTTCTAAAAAAAAGAAAAAAATTTCAGGCTGTTGGTCACACCCCATAGGACCTAATCCTTTTCCTGCAGCACACTCATCCTGTCACTCCTCACCTCTCCAAAGGCCCCAGCCACCACTGTCCAGGTCCCTACCAGGCAAGTGGGGCAGGTCACCTCCTGGTAGGCTCACCTGCCTCCAGAGAAAGTTTGGGCTCGTTTTTACATGCCCTAAAACACATGCAGCACACACCAACCTTATCCTCGGGGCTCATATATGGTCTGGTGGCTTATTTGTGGGCCCTAAGTGATGGAGAACTCGCTCAGCAAAGCCTTTAAAAGTCCTCAGGGTATATTTAAACTTCCACAGTATGGAAAGATAACTCAAGTTTGGGAAATCAGGCGGCTACCCCCCACCCCCACCTCTTCAAATAGTTTCATCTGTAAACAGTGTTGGAAATTTGGGAAAAATTTTAAACTACATATACATCTGTCTAGACATCAAGAAAAGAACAATTCAGTATGAACTGTAATAATGATTGTACAATCTGGCAAGACACTACTACAAATAAAAAATAAATGTATAGTGAGCCTAATCACATTTACATAATCATAGAACAGATCTGAAACATTTTTATTCCCTGGGATTTAAAACTTTGCTCTGATTTTGAAGAATGTTGTTCCTAATGATATATACCATGCAGAACTATTCCTTATCAACAAACCCAATCTGGTTTACAATGGTCTCTACTCCAGGATATAGAGGTTGTT
Source organism: Halichoerus grypus (assembly GCF_964656455.1). Classification (NCBI taxonomy): domain Eukaryota; kingdom Metazoa; phylum Chordata; class Mammalia; order Carnivora; family Phocidae; genus Halichoerus; species Halichoerus grypus. The sequence goes on from NC_135714.1 coordinate 188,063,159, forward strand.
CTAAGGATTTGAAAGGAATCTTACTCAGAATTGGTGGGGAGGGGAGGGGAGATTCTTTTAAAAGTCTGCCACTGTTACTCAGTTCTTAAGCTATGATTCAGAAGTGTTAATTTTGTTTTTGAGAAAGTCAACAGACTTGGCTACATTAAAGTATAGAACACCTCTAAGTCAAAACCGCTATAAACTCATGGTATTGGTCTTTATAAGGCCAAGACATCAGGGGGGGAAAAAAATCTGTAATATGAAATGTAAAAGTTTATTATCAATCCATAAAAGTTCTAATAGAAAAATACTAATATCCCAGTAGAAAAAAAAATGGCACTGCAGTCATAAAAAAAGGAATAAAAATGAAAAATAACTAAATTTTGTTTGGTATTCATGATTTGTAATTAAAGAACTGGAAATTTAGGTATCAACAAAGCACTGTTTACCTCTAAAGCTGGAAGAATTCTTTTTCCTTTTAGGAATGATTCCCCACATTAACAAGAATACCATAACAGATACTCTCAGAGTGTTGGTGGGGATCATACTTGGCAAAACATTTTTTGGAAAGCAAATGGTCCATCTCTATCAAGAGATCTTTGAGCCAAAAACTGTATTTCAAGGACTCCTTCTAAGGAAATAGGCCCTGTAGATAAAGTTTTATGAGGGATATTTCTTGCAACAGTATATATTTAATAGTACTTGGAAATAAAAGTTCAGCTTATAATTTTTTACCTCTATATAATGAAATATTATGTAGCCACTAAAATAAGACTCTTAGAGAACTTAATGACCTGCAAACTTTTTCCTCAGATTAAACAGGAAAAAAAAAACAAAAAAAAAACAGTATGCAATAGTATATCTGTATAAACCGAGTAACTGTAAAAAAATAAATCCATTAACAAGCACGAAGAAAACACTGTGATTATATTTGGGTGGTAGAATTATTTAATTCATACTTTTTTCTGAATCTACCCATTTTTACACAGCAAGCAGACATGGAACAAGGCCAACAGAGGAAGGCTATTAGGGGACATGCCTTCTAAATGCTTCCGTCTAATAACAAATACAGAGAAAGAAATCTAGCTAGAATTTTATAACCCTATGAAATTATCCAAAATTGTAACCATGTATTACTAATACATAATTAAAAGGTGCAGATCTTCTGCAAGCACTATTTTCTCCTTTCTCCATGATGCTGATTTTTAAAAGAGGGAAAAGCTGGCACAAGTAAATAATATGTTTTATTTTAAACTCAATTCCACTAAGTTTTTTTTAAGGATAAATAGTTTTAATCATTTCTTTGTATAACTTTCCTTATGGAATAGTGTATTGAAGAAAAAAAAAGTGTCCTACACATTGCAAAGCACTATGCAAATAAGGCATCATTGGTTCAATTTAAATTGTCCATCATTCCCTGCCCTAATTATCCCTGAAAAAGAAGCTGGTCTACTGTATTGCATTTCCAAATTCTTCAGTTTCTCTTCGGGTTAACCACACACTGCTATCTGGGTGTATCTAGACTCCTTAAGGAGGTCATTAAGGAAGCAGCAACTCATTTCCTTTTTATTCCCCTCCCTCCTTGCCTCCACTCCTAACACCTGCACCGCACCCTCCACCACCCCCCACCCCAGGGCTAAGGATTTACTGTGCTGATGACTAAAATCCCATCACCTGGCAAAACATAAACCCTGTCATTCCCTGAGTTTTGCCTAAAACTTTGATTTTATTCAAACAAACAAAACACGCTGGATTTCCTTTCTTAGCACCCAAACTACTAAATAGTCAATAGTAGTTAACAGGGTAGGTCAAACTTGATGGAGGCTAAATGAAGAATTAATCTCTCCATTCTTACTCCAAAATAAATTATGCTAAGTCAAAGTCAACAATCACTTAGTTATTTGCAAAGAGTACGTCTTGAAAAAGGAGAAAAAAATTTAAGGTAATAAGTCCCATAATTACTGCAGAGTAGTAATCAATCAGGTGACTTGACTTAGGAGTGGATTTTTCTAGAGAGCTAGAAAAGCACAAGTAAGCCGCAGGAAGTAGTAAGACACGGGACGGGAGGACCTTGGGAATTGCAGCAACCTCATTAACGCCACATTTCAGCCCTGATTGCTTATGCTGAGAATGGGCCCAAGCGAACCGCAACGGGAGAAGGCTGGGACTGCTGGGCCCTGGCAGGTCAAGTATTCGGTGGGCGGCTTCCGGCTGCAAGCATACGCCTGTCAGTCTGCGTCTACTGTAAACCCCTTCGGTCACTTTCAAGGTGACAGCTAACTGCGATCCGCATCCGTCCCTGCCGCACCAGCTGCGCTGACCCCACGTGAGACCCGATCTCCGCAGCCTCCGCTCCTGTGGGCTTGTCTCCCCACTTCTCCCCCAACTTTGGCACCCAAGCCCCTGGAATAACCGCCCCCTCCCTCAAAGCTAGTTCGGTCCCCCGTGACGGTCGCGTTCACGTTGTGTCCCCGTCCGTCCGCCCCCCCCCCCTCGTGCCCCCCCCCCCCCCAGCCCTAGATCTCCACCGCGGACAGGCTAGGCGGCCGGAATCCTCTTCTCAACTCCGCACTTACCCGCAGCTCCTCCTTCTCCTCCTCCCGGGAGCAGAGACGTAGAGTAGGGGAAACAGGGACTGAGAGCCCCGGCGCCCTTCGGATCCCCGGCGGAGGCGTTCCAGGCCCACCCGGGAGACCCGCGGTGCAATCAGTGCCCAGCGGGCAACGTCTGCACCTGGGGACACACGGCTCGTCCCTCACCCCACCCCCGCACGCCAGCGGCGGCTGCAGCTGCCAGGCGGGAACCCCGAGGCTGGGGCGCCCCAGCCTCCCCGCCTCTCCAGCCGCTGGGGGTGGAGCAAGGGCGGGGAGTTCGGGAAACTTGTAAATAGAAAAGCTCCGCCGCCTCTACCCACCTCGCTCGCTGCCACCCCTTCCAAGCTGCCCCAGTCTGCACCTCGCTGCTGGAGACAAAGGGTAGGCGGCATTCAAGGGGCGGGGGGGGCTGCGCCCCGAGAAACTTGAAAGTTTGGTAAGCGTGGCTGTACCTCGGAACACAGGCCCGGGAGACTCCCGCCGCGCTCCGCTCGGCTCTACTCGGCAGGTTGGCGGGTTCGACTAGCCAGTTCGCTCCCTCCTCTGGCGCTCCCGCGTCCGGGTCCCGAAGCCCCGCACGCTCCCGGGCTAAATGCAGACTCGCCCCAGGCCCCGGGCGTCAGCCCAGGACTGCGCTGCACCTGTTGCCACGTGCAACGCGGCGCCCCGCGGCTGCTGCCAGCGCACCTGGCTGACCCGCGCGTCCCCAGACCACGCAGGTCCCCGAGGGCGACTGGAGTTCTGCCTACTCCGGCTCTCGCCTCCTGTGTTATCCCTGCGAGCTCTCTGGCTTCCAGCTAGCCGTGGGGCATTGCAGCGAGGGCGGGCCAGGAGTGGGGGTAGGGAGTGGGGCGGTTGCAGAATTATCAGGGCGGAGGTTTGCTAGGAACCAGCACTGATTGTCTCCTCAGAGTGTCCGACTCCTGGTCTGTTTTATCTTCGTACTACTAAGAAGTTTATTAGCGAACACCTATTAAAGGTTAAAGAAATGAGCTCCAGCTGCTATCTTGGAATAAGTGGAAAGAATACAACACCAGGGAGATAAACGAGGCCCGATCCACTCTTCTCTAAACACAAATGAAGTCCTTCTTCTTTGCTAAACTGAACGAATTTCATCCATAGCTGTCTATTAGGCTCATAAAATATTTTCTTCTATAGACCTATTTTTAGTGCAGCGCTTTTCCGAAGATGCTATTCCACTTACGAGAGATGTAAGATTATTGAGCCATTAAGTGTCAGACAACCTGGGCCCAAACTTAAAAAAATAATAATGATAATTAACCGGTTTGGATTTGCTGAAAGCATTTTAAGAGAGGCTTTTTCAGAGAATTAATCTGAGGATATTGTATTTGACTAAGTTTTCTAGGCTAGCAACATTAGATCCACTAACAGATGTACTGCCATTTACAGTTGCAAAGCCTTTTCACATTACAATGTCCCAGTATTTCCTCAACAAGACCCAGAGTAAATAGGTCAGATTATTACCTCCATATTTCAGCTCAAGAAATGGAAGCTAAGAAAGGTCAAGGGACTTACTCAGGGTCACACAGCTAGTGAGAGTTAGTGCAAACCCATCTGGCCTAACTCATGATCTTGTCTTTTTATTGTATTGCATGCCAACTTGCTTTTGAAGAACCTGTTGCAAAGACAGACATGTAACTAACATATCTGTGACTTTAAAAGGCATATGATTATTTTTAAAGAGATACAGCACTGAACACCATTGAATGATTCTCATGCAAAAGCACCAAAACAAACAAACAAAAATCAGAAAAACAAATGCACTGATACAGTTACTGCAAGTCATGAGGCAATTATGCTAATTAGCAACATGCCTCCTTCCTAAACAGAATAGTCCTAGTGTTAAACATATCATTTAATCTTTATAACCCTCATGTGACACAGATGATTTGGTCCAACCCCCTACAGTTCTATTGTGTGGCTTAGTTTTATCCATAAATATAGAACCTGTTTTACTTCATTTTTCTAAGAGATAGATTGAAGCAAAGGGAAAACAAAACAAAACAAAAAACACCTCTCCTAAGTAATGAGAAGCAACTTTTGTGGTCATTGGGAATCTGAAACTTAGCTTTTAATTGCATGCACATAAAAACAGAAGTTACCTTCTAGGGACATCATCAGGGACTTTATCAAGGCAAATATGCTTGAAATGGGACCTGCTGACTTTTCTTTCCATCTTGGTCCTGGGCATGTTGCCATGTTCTTGATCTCTGAACTCCAGTGTTAACCTGCTACAGACTCGAAGAACAGTATTAAGGGTCAGATAATACTCCACAAAACTTAGGGGTCATTTGTTCTTAAAAGAAAAAAGCATATTTTTTTTCCTGCACTAGAAAAATGCAAATTAAAACGACATTGAGAAAACACTTTTTCATTTATCAGAACCACAAAGATTAGAAAGTTTGATAACCACTGTGTGCTGGCAAAGTGGAGAAACACTCAGTCACAGTGCAGATGTGCATGTACATCAGAATGGCTCCAATGAGGGCAATTCATTCTACCTAACAAGATTATAAATGCACATGTCCTTTGAGCCAGTAAGTCTACACTTAAGAATTCATCTTACAACACACAAGAAATGGTAGATGTGTATAAGCTTATCCATTTCAGCATTGTTTATGGTAACAAAAGATTAAAAAAAGTATAGATGTTTATTAATAAAGGACTGGTAAATTATGAAACAGCCATAAATGACATCCTATGAAGGCTTAAGAAAAGAATGAAGAGGGGCAGCTCGGTGGCTCAGTCGGTTAAGTGTCTCCCTTTGGCTCAGGTCATGATGGGCGGAGGAGGGGTCCTGGGATCAAGGTCCTCAGACTCCCTGCTAAGCAGGGAGTCTGCTTCTCCCTCTCCCACTCCCCCTGCTTGTGTTCCCTCTCTTGCTGTCTCTCTCTCTGTGTCAAATAAATAAAATCTTTAAAAAAAAAAAAAGAAAAGAATGAAGAAAAATGAAAAACAAACTAAAAGAAAATTTTCATTTAAACAAATGTGTTACATGGCAATGTTAATAAGCACTGCTCTATGTTCTAGTAATTAAAAACCTAAAAAAAGTGAAAGCTCTTTGTACTCTTCTGAAATGATCTCCAAGATACATTATGTGCACAATTTTTAAAGAATGAAAAACAATTATCTAAGTATGCTACATTTTTCTATTGAAAGGGGGAATTATATACACTTCTATGGAAATATGTGTGTATATATATATACATAAATTTGTTTGTATAAGCATAAAATATCTCTGAAAAGACATATCAGAAACTGCTAAGATTGGTTGCATCTTGGGAAGGAAGCTGGACAGCTGGAGGGCAGGGTTTGAAGAGAAATTTTGCATTAGATATAATTTTGTATTTTTTGAATTTTGAACCGTGTAAATAATACTACCCATTCCAATATTTTAAAATGCGTCACTTCTTGAAGTTTTGCCATCAAGAATGACTAAAATTCTCTCCCTACTAATTTCACTTACAGATAAAATAAATTGAAAATTTCTCATACATAAATGGGGAGAAAAAACAAAAATACTTAACTGATACTTTCAAACTATTTCTTCTCTAGTTTATCTAAAAAGAAAGTATTCAAAAAATTTTTTAAAAAAGAAAGTATTCAGTACATAAAATTCTAACACACTGTCATTATGGTGAAAATGATGACAGGGTGCCTGGGTGGCTCAGTTGGTTAAACGACTGCTTTCGGCTCAGGTCATGATCCTGGAGTCCCACGATCAAGCCCCGCATCAGGCTCCCTGCTCAGTGGGGAGCCTGCTTCTCCCTCCGACTCTCCCCCGTCTCGTGCTCTCTCTCTTTCTCATTCTCTCTCAAATAAATAAATAACATCTTTAAAAAAAATGATGACAGCAAATTCCTTAGAATTTTATTAACATTGACATCTCCCTGGAGTAGAGCTTTCAGCTAATTTTCCCCAAGTTGCATTCAATAGAAATGAAAAAAGGAGTTCCAGGCTTAATTCCCAAAAGGGAAACTCCAGCACATTGATTTAAGTAGTGAGGAAGTAATTCCATGAGAATTCCATGGCATCATTTTTATTCCCAAACTCGATCCTTTTTAAAAAATTTCTTGCTTATTTATATGTGTTTATACCAGCATTGCATTGAATGAGGGGTTTGAATAACTCCAAAAGACAGGCACAGTAAATTTTAAAAAATAAATATTTAGAAGTATATACTAGGATCCAAGGAAAAACATACAGGTAAGTAAACATACCATTGAGTAACCAAATTAAACCACTGAGTAGCCAAGTGTCCCAACCAGTTACATAATTGCCATTTGCAAAATGGGCTGATAGTTCTTGAAGGGAAGCAAAGCTGTTCTTAACACTAATTACAAAGAGAAAATTTTTCACTCATGTTTCAGATCAAGACATCCGGGATGGAAAACAACAATATATTGTACATAATACTGTAAGAAACTTTATGTGCTTCTTTTTCATAATGGCTTTGAATAAAAACCAAAGTATTATCATAAAATTCAACTCAAAAATATTTACCCAGTCTGGGACCAAGCCAATGTCAATCAAGACTTATAACAGCACAATGGATCAAGGATTGACTATAAATAGACATTTGTATATATAGCAGTTCTTTCATATATGCTTTTGAAAGTCAGATATGCTCATGGTAAAATTCTAACATGTCCACAAACCCCTTGGCTCAGAGTGAGACACAGTTGTTTTAAACAACATTCCAGAAGTTTTCTAGTCGGCCAAGAATTTGATAGGTGCTGAAGAACTGCAGAAGTGAGAAAGACCCAGAATGCCGGAATTTTGTGACACTGTTGATGACCTGTTTCCTATTTCTGTTGAGAGAAAATATATATTGCAAATAGCCACATGACATTTAATTCTTGTGTCCCAAGATAGTAAGACATCCATGGTCAAGTACATGGACTGACTCGCTGTAGGAATGATTGCAAGAAAACAGCATGAGAGCAGCAAATGGTCTTGATTTACTCACAAATAACTCCTGGGTTTCTAATTATCCATCCTTCTTCCCAGTGGACTTGGAGACTTGAGTAGACTCTCCCATCAATATTCCAGAAGGGTAACTATCAGAGCAGGAATGTTCTTGTGTAGAAGTCTGCAGATTTGTAAATCAAGTATCTCAAGAAAGAAATTTCCTGTTGCAAGTTCAGAGCAGTAGCAATAATAAGGAAGTACAGTTTCCTCTTATGAGAACGATCTGAGAGCATCTGAGAAACTTGTTCATCCTCCCATACTATGGAAGGCATCTGCAACAGACCTTCTATTCCATTTATAGACTCTGTAGAAGGAACCATTCTTATAGCATGATGCCAAAATTATCTTAGCTCACACACAAACAACTTGTTCTGCAGTTCTACTTTTGACCTCTTCATATTAGGAAGAAATCAAGAAAAATATAGCACCACCAGTTTGTTATGCAACCACATTGAAAATGTTTACTTTGAGTGCTTAAAATGCCATGACTAAAGAAACTACTGGTGTCCGTAATCTACGCTTGACAATGAATCACAAGTGTGTCACACTTGGAATTGGTTAATCTTTGCTCCAATCAGACGGAGTCTTCCTTTTAAAAAGGGGATGTATTTTCAATTTCAAAGTATTTATTGCTTCATGACAAATATAATAACAAGTCTGTGGCTTTGAAGTCTCATACCTTTGAGACTATCACAGTCTACTTAGACTTTTTGACTTTGCCTCTGGCCTTGTTTTCTTGCCCTTAGGGAGCTGAGAGAAGCCTTCCATTTTGCCACCATCCCCCTTAGGCCCTGCTAACTGATCAGTGATCCTCTAAAAAGAGTGCAAAGAATGCACATCCATGAAGCCTAACGGGTTCAGTGTTGATGCATCGTGACTGGTACCCAGCATCCAGGCCTGATCTACTGATTGACTCTTCATGCATTCCTTCTGCAACTTTTGGTCTTGATTCATACCTCCTGATCCATACTTGACATTGAGATCTTCCCCCATGCAAATGGTATGCAAATGGTATGTGTCCAATTTAGTGCTCTAAATTCTAACAAATGTTTGCAAACCATAATGACTTAGGTAGGAAGAGCCGTAAACTAAATGAACAACAGCAATTAGCCTTCATGCTCTTACACAAGCATTCCTCAGAATATAATCACTCTTCTAAACATAAGCTGGCAATTCAGAAAAGAGCCAATGAAAATATTATCATCATTATTTTCTCCAAACAGTGAGTAGGGCTAACACTATGTTTGCCTAAAACACACTGCAATGTGCCAACATTGTAAGTCAGTGCCTGATTAGTTACCAGAAAGTAAGACAATCTTCCCTTTGGGTATCTGGAACACTGAGAAGTCAGGTTGCTGATCCAGGACAGTAATTTAACACCACCAAAGATTTTTCTGTTTTGGCTAAGTATACTTCTGATCTCTTTTTGAGTACCTACAAAATTATGATTAATCCTCAGTAGTTTGTAATTTGATTATCTGCTCTAGAAACCCACAGCTAATTGTTATTTGTTGTTTAACTCAGGAAAAAAAAATTATTGTCTACAAATCTTAAATAGGAATGTACATCTACTACAAACAACAAAAAAATACCATTATCACTCCAAAATTAAGGACACAAATTGGAGTTAGAAGATTTAGTTTTGACACCTAAATATGTTTTAATTGATTTGACTTGTCTGGATCTCTGTTTCTCTTTTATAAAATTAGTTCGTTAGATCTCATGGGGATGTTGTAAGGATAAAATATGGACTTATTATCCATGTATTTATGATTTGTGTATGAGCTCATGTTCGGAATTACTGATAAGACTCATTTCCCTTCCCATTGGCCTATGAACTTGAGGCTACGGAAGACTTGCATTCCCAAGACATCATTGCCTCCTCATTTCAACCTTCAGCTCACACCTGAACTGTTCAAGTGAGTAGACCAGTGGCCTCTAAACCATTCTGCTTGTAATTCCCTATCTATTAAAAAAAAAAATTGAGTATGCATTCCCAATATTCACTTAATTGTAAATTATATATAGCACTAGAATACTAATATGAACAGAGTAAACTATACACAAAAATAGAAAAGAATAAGATTAAGAATATAGATGCACAGACAGATAGCTAGATAGAAGTTCTCAAGTTTTCTTCCCCTACCCTACCAGATAGCCTCTGGGACCAAGAAATGATCCCATTTCTGTCAATGGTCTTTAGTGTAGAAGAATTTTCCATTGCTAAAAAATTGAAAGGCAAAAATAAATACCACTTTTAGTGTAAGCACCTAGAGTTACCGATTTTAACAGTTTGGCATTCTAAGTAAACTTCAACAGGTTTTCATTAAAATACATATACCTGGAAACAACACTTACATATTAATTTAACTAGTTCAAACCTTGTGTCCAGAAAGACGTGGCTGGATTTTTTTTAGCCTTCTTCAGTGTGTTTTTCCCAGCACAAGCAATTCAATTCTCCACGAACACTGACGGGGTGTCCTACAAATTTAACTCGGTTCTCAGATAGATCCCACAGGTGAAGACCTCAGTCTCACAAGACTGCTTCCACTCAGTTGCCAAATATAAGTCCCGGGTGTCACTTCTGCTTCTGACCAACTGGCTATAAATTGGAGATCCCCAGGACTTCCTCCTAGGGCTGAATTAATTTGTAGGGAGGCTCACAAAACTCAGAGAAACATGTACTTCTATTTACCGGTTTATGATAAAAGATATAAAGGACACAGGAGAACAAACAGATGAAGAGATACGTAGAGTGAGGTGTGGAAGTGTCCAGAGTGCAGAGGCCTCTGTCCTCATGGAACTGGGATTTGCCACCCTCCCAGCACATGGAAGCATTCACCAACCTGAAAGCTAATCAAAACTTGTTGCCCAAAAATTTCATAGAGATTAATCTGCAGCGCACACAGCTCCCTTTCCGGAGGTCGGTGGCTGGGGCTGAAAGTGCCAACCTTCTAATCACCTGGTCTTTCTGGTGACCAGCCCTATCCTGAGGCTCTCTAAGGGTTCCATCCTAAGTCACCTTGTTAGCATAGACTCAGGTGTGCTCAAAAGGGGCATCTTTTGACAAAAGATACTCCTACCACTTGGGAAATTCAAAGGGTTTTAGGAGCTGTGTGCCGGGAACTAGGATCAAATATATTTTTTGTTATACCATACCTTCAGTTGTAAAATACAACACAGACACAGAAAACTGCATGAAACAAACTCATAACTTCATAAATATTATAAGGTACACATCTCGACACCACCTTGGTCAAGAAATAAATAGAATGTTGCCAAGCACCCTCCTGATAATGACCCCTTCCTTCAGCCTTAATAGTAAACATTCTGGCTTTTGTGGTAATCACTTCCTTGCTTCTCCTTATAATTTTGTCACCCATGTACCCATTCCTAAACACTCTAGCTTAGTTTTGCCTATTTTTTAATATTTATTTTAATATCTATGTTCTCTTTCCCTCTTTCTCTCTCTCGCCCTCCCTGTTCCCCCACTTCCAATTCTCTTTGCAATGTATTTGTTGAAGAAATGGGATCATTGGACCGGTAGAGTTTCCCAGTCTGAATTTTGCTGCTTGTATCTCGATGTTCCTTTGCTCTAACTCCTGATAGTTGGTGGGTGGGCCTACAGGCTTGGTCAGATTCAGGTTGGATTTTGGTTGAGGGAAGAATACCTCATTGATGGTATTATGTTCTTTCACCAGGAGGTATAAAATATCTGATTGACTCACTTTTTGTGATGTTAGCAGGCATCAATACTTAATGCCTACATCCAGGATTTCATTAGAGTTTGAAAAAGAATGGTATTAATAATTCAGTCATTTTGTCATCACTTATTAGCTGGAATATTTCTTTTTTTTTTTAAAGATATTGTTTATTTGTTTGAGAGAGAGAGAGAAAGAGCATGAGCAGAGGGAGAGGGGCAGAGGGAGAAGCAGGCTCTGCGCTGAGCAGAGAGCCCGACATGGGGCTCTATCCCAGGACCCTGGGATCATGACCTGAGCTGAAGGCTTAACTGACTGAGCCACCCAGGTGCCCCTAGCTGGAATATTTCTATAACAAGAAACATACCTTCCTGTACTATATAATTACCCAGTGGAATAGTTCATATAAGAAAGACAGGAAAAATACTCAATTCTTTCCCTATGTTTACCAGTTTAATAAAATAATGAGTTGTTTCCCTGGAATCCCACAAAGGTAACTAAATGGGTCACTGTCTTTGTTTCAACTATGAACTCATGTATTTCAACCCATTATAGTTATTAAATTTTCTCATCTTTGGGCTTTGAGAACTCTTTAAGTTGGCTCCTAAGGTCTCATCACATAATATTAGTCACCTTTAAGAACTTCCTTGCTACCTGAGATGACAATATTTTCCAGGATTCTCTTCCTGACCCAGACTTGGAGTTAGCCATTTCTCTAAAAAGCTGGTTTCTTTCAGTGGCAAAAGGTACCCACAATCTGGGTATTAAAGAAGTTCACTGATACTAGGTTAGTCACTATTTCTAGGACAGAGTTAGGCAATATTCTATACCTGTATCTGTTACCTATTGTCTATTTCTATACCTAGACCATGTGTAATCTTTCCACACTGAGAATCTTGGTTTCCAAGTAACAGAATTAGAATATTATACAATTATTAATTTGCTTTAATCACACGGTAGACACACACAAGCCCTCAGAATATAACACCATTAATACCAGCTCCCATAAGGTGACTGAAAACAACTAATTTTTTTTTGTTTTTGCTATCCCTATTATCTTTCCATGTTAATAGTTGTATTTTATCTACACTGTCAAGTGTATTGCCATTACAGATTGTACTCTCACACATCCTTAGTCCAGCTGTACTACCATACACACACATACCTATACATCTACACCTGTGTATGTGTGTGCTTAATGCTTCCCCCTAATTCATATGTCTGTATGTCTCAACATTATGGCTGTCCAAGGCTTGTTCTCAAGTCGATTTCTCAGCAAGTGCTCATGGGAGCCCTATCCCTGAGTTTGATCACAGCAATAACATTTTGTATGCAACCTTTATCCTTGAAAATCCTCAACTCATATTTTATTCTTTGATTATCTTAAATGTGTCAGTCCATTTTGTTCTGTCTAAATCATTGCTGTCAAAAAGTTTGATAACAAATCTGATTTTTTTTTCCTTTATAAGTGGACTTTTTTGCCTGGATGTCCACAATATTTTTTCCCTTTGAAATCTAGTTTAACTATAATATATATCGATATTGCTAGTTCTAGGTCAATTTTTTTACAAATGTTTAATGTAATTTTTCAAAGTTTCAATTTTTTTTTCCGTTTCAGGAAAGTGTTCTTGATTATGGGTTGTTTTTTTTGTTTGTTTGTTCGTTTTTGGGGGGTTTTTTGGTAGTTATTCTGTTCCTTGCTTTGGTTTTCTTCTTTAGAGACTCCCACTAAACATATGTTATATCTACTTTGCCTGTCTCTGAATTTGTCTCTCCCTCTCAAATCCTTTTAATATTTTTCCTTCTACTTTTCTCCTTTAATTTTTTCTCTTTCATCTTCTATTTTTTAAGGCATATCTCTTGTTTTTATTTGTTCTTGTGTTACTTTTAGTGTACTCTTAATTTCTGAATTGATTTTCCTTTTTCTTCTGACTTTTTCCTTGATTCTAGCACCTCATTTCTGAGGTTTTCTAATTCTCATTTTTTTTTTTTTAAGATTTTATTTATTTGACAGAGAGAGACACAGCGAGAGAGGGAACACAAGCAGAAGGAGTGGGAGAGGGAGAAGCAGGCTTCCCGCAGAGCAGGGAGCCCGATGCGGGGCTCGATCCCAGGACTCTGGGATCATGACCTGAGCCGAAGGCAGACGCTTAACGGCTGAGCCACCCAGGCGCCCCTTCTAATTCTCATTTTTGTTACTCTCTCATATCTTGTATGATTTCTTTAATGTCTTTTAGCTCATGTTGAAATAGTAGGTAGTGGTTTTCATCTTTTCGGTAGGTGTGCCTTGCTGGCATTTTTGTCACTGTAAGGATGCTCTTCAATTCCTCCTCCTTCTCCTCCTCCTTCACCTTCTCCTCCTCCTCCTTCTCCTTCTTCTTCCCCTTCTTCTTCTTCCCCTTCTTCTTCTCCTTCTCCTTCACCTTCTCCTCCTCCTCCTTCTTCTTCTCCTCTTCCTCCTCCTCCTTCCCCTTCTTCTCCTTTCTCTTCCCCTTTCCTTTCCCTTCTCTTTCTTCTTCAGCCACGTGCTGAGAAGGAGCCCTGTAGGGTTGACGCCAGCACACTGCTTGTGGAACTAGAATTTCTTATTCTCTTTTTCCTTATCATAATTTTGTATGGGATTTAACCTGGATAATTTTTTTCTCAATTTTTTTTATGTGAAATAGTTTTCCTGAACTTTGGGAAAGGATTTAAGGCAGGATTTGAGACAGTTTTTCTAATTTCACAGCTGTATTGCTGTCTTTTTTTTTTTTGTTGCTTTTGTGTAGTGTTTAAAAATATAGCAGCTTACTTTCTGAGATCTTTTGAAGAGTCACTTCCTCACTTTCATGTGGACCCTCTCTTTCTTTTGTCTCTATTGTCCCTGTTCTACTTAATTAGCATGATTTTCTCACAAGTTTCTCCTCTGTGCAGTGCTTGTCCTGGACCGGAAATTTGGCTGATTAGCTTTGAACATTCACTGTGCTCCCCAAGACACTTTGCACTCCTCTGCCATTGTGGTATGCAAAACTTCTTCCAGTTTCAGCTGCTAGTCTCAAATGGAACCTCCAAGCTTTCGTGTGAGTATTTTTTGGCTATTTGGGGATTCTCAGATCTCTCAATGCCTCACGGCTTCCGTCTGTGTTCTACTATAGAGCTGGTGATACCACCCAGCTCTTGTGCTGTCCGTACCTTTCCTCAATTACTAGTGTTTTGAGCTTCGTGCACATACCTTGTCATCTAGTTTTGTTATAGATCTTGTCCATGGGTTTGAATTTTGCTGTCCTTGCTCCTCTGTCTGTTTTTATGTGGGGATTGGAAAGTTCGGAAATGATGACCTCTCATCTTCCATGCACAAGTGACTATCAAATGGAAGATTTTCACTGCCAGAAGCCCTGTATGGCGCACGCTCCTTGACAGCACAGAGAATAAAATGTTTAGACAGGTTAGTATAAGCCCCTTGTGGATGCTAAAAGGGAACCATAGACAAAGAAAAGCAAAAAAAGCAGAAGGCAACCAGCTTTTATTTGAGGACTATTAAATAGTCCTCAATACAAATACAGATATTTTGCCAGTACTTTCCATACTTATTATTTCATTTGACTTCATCTAATGATCACCACAACCTCTTGCTGGTGTACCATGCATTATGTAGGCATTTTACACTTTACATATGTTAATTTTTCATTACTCATAGCAACCCTATTAAGCAGACGGTTTTTAAAAATTTTTATTTATGGGGCGCCTGGGTGGCTCAGTCGTTAAGCGTCTGCCTTCGGCTCAGGTCATGATCCCAGGGTCCTGGGATCGAGTCCCACATCGGGCTCTCTGCTCGGCAGGAAGCCTGCTTCTCCCTCTCCCACTCCCCCTGCTTGTGTTCCTGCTCTCGCTGTCTCTCTCTCTGTCAAATAAATAAATAAAATCTTTAAAAAAAAAAAAAAAAATTTTTATTTAAATTCTAGTTAGTTAACATACAGTGTAATATTAGTTTCAGGTGTACAATATAGTGATTCAACAGTTTCATACAGCACCCTGTGCTCATCACAAGTACACTCCTTAATCCCCATCACCTATTTCACCCATCCCCCCACCCACCTGCCCTCTGGTAACCATCAGTTTGTTCTCTGTAGTTAAGAATCTATTTCCTGGTTTGCCTCTCTCTCTCTCTCTCTCTTTATTCCCCTTTGCTTGTTTGTTTTGTTTCTTAAATTCCACATATGAGTGAAATCATATGGTATTTGTCTTTCTCTGACTGACTTATTTTGCTTAGCATTATACTCTAACTCTAGCCATGTCTAGCAAATGGCAAGATTGCATTCTTTTTTATGGCTGAGTAATATTCCTGTGTGTGTGTGTGTGTGTGTGTGTACCAATCTTCTTTATCCATTCATCAGTTGATGGACACTTGGGCTGTTTCTATAATTTGGCTATTGTAGATAATGCTGATATCAACATCGGGGTGCATGTAGTCCTTTGAATTAGCCTTTTTGTATTCTTTGGTAAATACTGAGTAGTGCACTGCTGGATCATAGGTTACTTCTATTTTTAACTTTTTGAGGAAACTCCATACTGTTTTCCAGAGGGGCTGCACCAATTTGAATTCCCAAAAACAGTAAATGAGGGTTCCCCTTTCTCCACATCCTCATCAACACCTCTTGTTTCTTGTGTTATTGATTTTAGCCATTCTGACAGTTGTGATATTTGACCATTGTGATATTTTTTCATTGCAGTTTTGATTTGCAGTTCCCTGAGCATCAGTGATGTTGAGCATCTTTTCATGTGTTTATTGGCCATCTCTGTATTTCTTTTTTTTTAAGAACTTTTTGTTTATTTGTCAGAGGGAGGAAGGGAATGGCAGGGGAATGGCAGGCAGAAGGAGAAGAAGACTCCTCACTGAGCAAGGATCCTGATGCAGGACTCAATCCCAGGACCCTGGAACCATGACCTGAGCTGAAGGCAGACACTCAACCAACTGAGTCACCCAGGCATCCCTGGCCATCTCTATATTTCTTTGGAAAAATGTTTATTCATATCTTCTGCCCATTTTTAATTGGATTATTAAGTAGGTGCCTTTTTAATGTTTTATTTATTTGACAGAGAGAGAGAGAGCATAAGCAGAGGAGCGGCAGAGGCAGAGGGCGAAGCAGGCTTCCCGCTGAGCAGGGACCCTATGTGGGGCTCCATCCCAGGACCCTGGGATCATGACCTGAGCTGAAGGCAGATGCTTAACTGACTGAGCCACTTAGGTGCTCCTTAAGGAGATTTTTTTTTTTTTTTTAAGGAGATATTTTTATACCCACTTTATAAATGATAAAATTGAAACCCAGTCTGATTATAAAAATGCTCAATGTTGCACAGCTAATAAATACAGGATTAAGATAGAAACCAGGTCAGTCTGACCTACAAGCAGCAAACAACTACACCTTTATAACTCTTCCTAGTTCTGTGTTAGATTTGCTTTTGTGCTTCAGTCCCAAACGTATAGCTCAAAAATAATACACAACTTTAACTCTAATGGTAATTTTAAAATGAAAAGGACCAGGATCAATTGTACAGTCTGTTGTTAAAGATCTCTTAACAAAAAAATGTTAGAGTCAGTTCACACTTGGGTCAATTTAGTCAAAAAACAGAGATGTAATAAGGTAATCTTGTCACCACTATCACTACATAGAGAATGTGAACAGATCTGACTTTGCATGTTACATGGTTGCATACTTAAAATTTCAGTGGAATCAAACAAAAACTAGTCATTATACACAACTAGAAAACAGAATTCACCATATCAACAAATGCATTAAATACCTTGCAATAAATTTGATTTGAAACACAGAGTATTTTTTATCAATAAATCCTAATGGAAAAAAATTAAAAACATAACTAAAGAACTATGCCATATGTTTATTTATAGAAACTAAGTAAAGACACCAATATTTTTTATTTTAATATATAGATTTATTGCAGTACAACTAAAATTCCTATGAGAATTACTAGTGAAAAGTAAATGGATGGCAATATCAAAACATGTTCATAGGTAATAAAGGTAGACTCAGCCTAGCCTAGATCCAGCCTAGTTGGAAAACTGAATACACTGTTCAAAATCATATGGAATTGAGTTATCATACTTTGAAACATGAACTTGACCTAGAACAGAGACAAAACAAACATAGGGCAAGAGATAACCGCTAAATACATTGTCTTCCAAATAGTTGGCTGACAAGTTGGAAGGGATCACTTAGATACATAAACACATGAGACTCAAACGCTACAATAAATTCCAGCTGTATCAAAGAGTAAAAGAAATTTTAAAAACTGAAGAGTAGCTTATTTATCCCAGATGGAGAGAACATGCACTTCTAATCACTGGAGAAATGAATGAAGGTTATTACCAGGAATATGATAGATTCATTGAACATGTTTTTAGATCTTTTAATTTTCATGCAATGAAATATAAAATAAAAATATTATAAAGGAAAATTTCTAAAGTAAAATATACTACAGACATAATCTGATAATAGATTTCTCTCAAGAGAAAGAATATATGAGAAAAATCAATGATTACGTAAGTCAGTAACCACTTTCCACTTTATGAATGGTCAAAAAGTGTACATTCAAAAAATTTAAACTAAATCATCATGTTTTTAAAAAATCACAGTTGTATTGAAAATGAAAAAAAAAAAAAAAAGGCAAACCCAGCCAACGTGAGATCTCCCCGACAAACATACTAAAGAAAGAAATTTAAAAATTATAAAACCCAATCTTGACGTCTTTGGGAAGAGGCAGAGGGTATACTTTATATATTAATGGTAGAAATACAAAATGGCTACATCTTCCTTCAGGGTAATCTACAACATGTTCTTTGACCCATTACCCATTCCCTCTGTCTTGATGGAGGAAAACTAACATATCAAAATTTTCAGTGAAGCATTACCTGTTATGGGGGAAATTAGCATTAGTTCAAATGCCAAAAAATATTTAAGTAAGTAAAACCATCATATATTACTATATACAAATTAGAATGACAAGTAACTGGAAGATGTAATGCATGGATATGTTTGTATGAAATAAAGTAAAACAAAAGAGCTTGAACCCATGATCACATTACAAAATTATATAAAAATATAGAAATATAATTGATTTATATCAGAAAAGGATTTTGATTGACATAAATGGCATAACACTGTTCGTTAGATTTTTTAAAAAGAAAATGCAACAATTACAATAATGATGTGTAACATTTATAGGACACTTGTTGTTTGCCAGGCATTGTTCTAAGTGTTTTTATATCTATTAATTTAATTGATCTTTGTAATACTCTATCTACTGGGTACTATTTTTAAGCTCTATTTTATAGATAGAGAAATTGAGGCACAAAGTAGTCAAATAAATTACTCTAGGTTACACAGCTTGCTTAACTGTTCCAAAGTGACAGTGCCTTAAGAATAGTTCAGATGATTTATATTTGCTGGTTGCTTTAACTTGGCCCCAAATTTATAAATATCCTCATTCATTTTTCTAGTGTGAAAAAAAGAAAAGTAAGAACTGAAAATCTCAAGAGTATTCCAAGAAGTCAAAACAATGAATTGTTGAATATAGAATTTGAAAGGATGAAGTAGACCCATACCCCCCAAAAAGCTTACTTAGGGAGAGCAAAAGAATAATAATACAGTAAACATATTCTGGGATTCAAAAGAGAGGCTTTTTCATAGCTACCTCCTCCACCACACACACACACACACACACACACACACACACACACACATACACACACACACACACACACACTGAGTCATTTCCTTCCTTATTCCCTGACTCATCAACTGGCACAGAGACACCATACTCACTAGGCCCAAATAATCCTAAGGCGTTGAGGAAATTGAGTGGATCCCTCTGAAAAACAGGTTAGAACCTCCAGAAAAAAATCCTCATGGAATAAAAGGACTGGCCATTTCATCTTTAAGGGAATGAACTAAAAAGCCATTGCTTTTAAAGGGGGAAATTTTTCCAATTGGATTGATTTCAAGCCTTTTGTAGGTTGACTGTTTCCAGATCAGCCTGACCTGTTAGACTTATTTGTTGCTGCTTGATGGAATTATTCCTTATCCTTCATTCAGAGACGAAGGTGAACTGGAAGCTGAGAGGTCTTCGAAACAGCTTTTTAAAAACATTGTAGGCTGTCAATATGTCTTCTGTTTTGTATCTGAAGTAAAAATGATAAGCCAAATAATAATAATAATTATAAAGTTAAATTTAATCTTAGGTTCATGAACCTTTTGTGGATAATAATGAGTTTGTGTTATCTGCGTGCATGTGGAGAAGCTCAGTGGACCATGAAAATAGGATTTATAATAAACCCATGACTAGAATTTCAGGACAACAGCCATAAAGCAAAGACTTAAAAGGTTTCATCATTAGACTAATTGTAATTCATTTGATCCTCCAATGTAACAAAATCCTTCTATCTATTTTCCCAAGCCATTATTCCTCACATTCAGCATATTGGCTTGTCGATCATTAAATATTCATTTTCTGTAGTGCCTTTTATATCGATTGTAGATTGTCCTTAGGAAAAGCTTTCAGTAGGTTCAATAGTTTTGAAAGATACTTAGGTTTACTCCATGACTGGCAAGTATTTTTCTTTCTTCTTGCTTCAAAAGTGGAATATTAGAACTTAGATCTTTTTATCTAGTCTGTACTCTCATTATTAATGAAGACCTCAAACAATACTGAACTGTAACTGAACTCTATTTACAAGAATATTAAAATAAGAAACAGAATAACTTTGCATTCTTTTACCAGACATGATTTTAATTGTTTTCAAAGGAAGTTATTCAACCAGTGAAGAATGGAGTCTTTGTCAAGACCTAAAGCCAAGGGCTTCAGGTGTAGTTTTGCCTTCTTTGAGGAAGAACTAAATAGTTTCATTTAACTGAGAAGTCCTTTCATCAAGATTTACTTGCAATTGGTTTAAACCCGAGCTTGTGATTTATAGAATCCTTCCAAGCAGACCCAGTGCTTTTCTTATGGGACAGTTATCACAGATTTATCCAGGTTCCGATGAAGAGCCCCTCTTTGGTTTTAGTACAAATGTCTTATCTCCCATAAAGTGGATTTAAATAAAATAGTAACCCCTGCAATCCCAAATATGTTAATCACATGTTTGTTGTGGTAAATATTTAAGAGAGGCCAATTATTTTTATGGAGAACAAATCCATGGATACATGTAATAATCACTTTCCTTTTTCCAGTTTAATGGAGATGAAACTGAGATATAATATTTTATTAGCTTAAGATGTGTCATTTTCTTTTATCATAGCTAACCCCAAAATATTTACTAAATGGATACTATATTCTCTGTGTGCTTTAAAAAAATCCACTGTATAGGGACGCCTGGGTGGCTTAGTCAGATAAGTGTCTGCCTTCAGCTCAGGTCATGATCTCAGGGTCCATCGAGTCCCTTATCAGGCTCCTTGCTCAGTGGGGAGCCTGCTTCTCCTTCTGCCTGCCGCTTCCCCTCCTTGTGCTCTCTCTCTCTCTCTCTCTCTGACAAATAAATAAATAAAATCTTTTTAAAAAATCCACATATAGGGGCGCCTGGGTGGCTCAGTCGTTAAGCATCTGCCTTCGGCTCAGGTCATGATCCCAGGGTCCTGGGATCGAGCCCCGCATCGGGCTCCCTGCTCGGCGGGAAACCTGCTTCTCCCTCTCCCACTCCCCCTGCTCGTGCTCTCTCTCTCTCTCTCTCTGTCTAATAAATAAATAAAATCTTTAAAAAAAGAAAAAAAGAAAAAAATTAAACAATGTCTATTTGAAGGCCCTGGAAAGTGACCAAAAGTGGGTAGAAACTAGAGGGAAGTAAATTCTTGAAAAAGGGTACTGTGCATTACTTTTTAATTGAAGACACTGCCCATTTTCTGTGATGCAGAGTGGCTAGAACACAAGTAGAAAAATATAGTCTTAATGACTTAGAAAGTTAAAGGACAGAGTTTGGGGCACATAATAAAGCAGATACACTCATGACAGAACTCTCAACAAACTGAGAATAGAAAGGAACTTCCTCAGCTTGATAAAGGGCATTTATGAAAACCCTTCAGCTAATATCATACTTGATGATGTAGGAAACAAACAAACAAACAAAAAACCCAACTTTCCCTCTACCCTTTTGAGTTCAATGGCTGGTGACTGGGTCCTGCAAATTAAACTAACAAAAGACAGATTACAGGAGAAAAGCCTTCCACATTTCATCAATTTTAACACTTTTTTTTTCTTTTAATTTTTTATTTATTTATTTGACAGAGAGAGACACAGCAAGAGAGGGAACACAAGCAGGGGGAGAGGGAGAGGGAGAAGCAGACTCCCAGCTGAGCAGGGAGCCCGATGCAGGGCTCGATCCCAGGACCCTGGGATCATGACCTGAGCCGAAGGCAGACGGTTAACGACTGAGCCACCCAGGCGTCCCAATTTTAACACTTTTATGTGCATGGGAGCATCACAGAAAAGAAAACCCAAAGAAGTGGTTAGGCTTCGGGGCTTATACACCATTTTAACAAAAGGCAAAATAATATGGAGAAGTGACTAGACAAAGGAAAGGAGGTTTGGGCTTCCAGGGCTGACAAATGGTGGGAAAGTAACTAGGATATATATGGGAGAAACTAATTTGAGATAAGGAATATTCTAGTAAAGTTTGTTTATGCAGCCTCATCTCTGTACTGGCCCTCCATTCTCTCTGTTGGTAGGAGTTGCTCTCCTCATCCTGGTTCAGGAGACGGTAGGGGGAGGGAGGAAGCTTATGCCAATGACACCTTCACAAAGGGAAATTTGTGTCCTGCATTTAGGCAGTTAAGGGGAGGGCAGAGGATTTTTCTTCCATCTGTTGATTCTCAGGTGCCTTCAGTTCAAAATAATACTTATGTCAAAGTGACATATTTGGAAGCAGCATATTTTAGACCCTTTCAATGGTGAATGACTGCTCCTTTCCTAAGGACGGAAACAAGGCAAAAATGTCTATTCTCCCTTTACTTCTATTTTATTGGTAAAGCAAGAAATGGAAATAAAAGACATAACAATTGAGAGGGAGAAGGGAAATGATTCCTATTTGCAGGTAATATAATTGTTTATATAGAACATTTTAGGGAATTTACAAAAAAGGTACTGAAACTAAATGTGAGTTTAGCAAGATTTTGGGATATAAGGTCAGTATAAAGAATCAAGGTATTTCTGTGTACTAACAGTAAACAATTTAGAAATCAAAGTAATTCCATTAACAATAACATTAAAAACATAAAATAGTTAGGTACAAATTCAATAAAAGATATGCAAAACCTCAATGCTAAAAACTATAATACTGATAAGAGCGATTAAATAACACCTAAATAAATATAGAGATACAGAATGTTCATGTTTTGGAGGACTCAATATTATTAAGATGTCAGTTCTTCCCAGACTGACCTGGGAATGTACTGCAGTCTTAACCATAATCACAGCAGATGCTTTTGTAAAAGTGACAATCTGATTCTAAAAGTTATGTGGAAATGCCAAGGACTTAGGATAGGCAAAATAATGAAATAAAAAAACAAACCTGGAAGATCTAGACTACTTAGCTTCAAAATTTAATATAAAGTTATAGTAACCAAGATGTGTAATATTAGCAATAGAATAGATCAATGGAATACAATAAGGAGCAGAAATTGACCAACATCTATATGGTTATTTCATTTTGGACAAAGGTGCCCATCTACAGAAATAGAAGAAACAATCCTAAAATTTGTGTGGAACCACAAAAGACCCCCGAATAGCCAAAGCAATCCTGAGAAAAGAGAACAAAGCTGGTGCTATCATCCTCCTGGATTCCAAACTATATGATAAAGTCACACTTATAATGGCACCAAAGCAATTCAGTGAGGACAGGAAGTCTTCAATAAATTATTTGGAAAACTAAATATCCACATGAAAACAAAAGAACTGTAACCTCTACCTCATTAATTCAAGATAAATCACAAACCTAAATGTAAAGGATGAATTATAGAGATTCTAAAGGGAAAACATAAGTATATTGTCAAAACCTGGAGGAAGGCAAAGATTTCTTAGATAGGACAGAGAAAGAAACAAACATAGAAGAAAATTGATAAATTAAACTTCCTCAAAATTAAAAATTAAAAACTTCTTATCGAGAGAGACTGAAGGAAATGAATAGGACACCACAGCCTGGGAAATGTATGTTAAAATATATCTGACAATGGACTTCTATTCAGAATTTTAGAATGAGTGCTACAACTCAATAATAAAAAGACATAAATCCAAGTGGCTGCTGGGTGGCTCAGTTGGTTGAGCATCCAACACTTGGTTTCGGCTCAGGTCATGATCTCAGGGTCCTGAGATGGAGCCCCAATTATGGCTCTGCAGTCAGCCCACAGAGTCTGCTTGTCCCTCTCCCTTCGCCTCTGCCCCTCCCCCTGCTCATGTGCATGCATGTGTGTTCGGACACTTGCTCTCTCTCTCTCAAATAAATAAATAAATAAAATCTTTAAAAAAAGACATAAATCCAAGAAAAAAGTTGATAAAAAATTTTAAGAGACACATGACAAAGGAAATTTTATGAATGTCAAGTAAGCACAATAAAGTGCTCAATATTATTGTTCATCAGAGAGATGTAAATTAAAACTGCAATATTAAGTAAGCAAAGGAAGGTGGGGAGGGAGAGAAACCAAGTAAACGGACCTTTCACTATAAAGAACAAACTGATGGTTACCAGAGGTGAGGTGGGTGGGGGAATGGGTGAACTATGTGATGGGAATTAAGAGTACACATATCATGATGAGCAAGGAGTAATGTATAGAATTTCTGAGTCACTATATTGTATACCTGAAACTAATATAACACTGTGTATTAACTGTATGGAATCAAAATAAAATTTTTAAAAAACTGCAATGAGATACTATTCCATACCCAATAGAATGGCTAAAATTAAAAACTCTAAAAATACCAAGTATCAGCCAAGATGTGGTGGAACTCCCATAAATTGCAAAATGGTACAACCACTTAGAAAAGATTTGGCAATTTCTTTTTAAAGTTAAGCAAACATCTACCCTATGACTCAGAAACTATACTCCTATTTACCAAAGAAGAATGAAAAGGGCATGAACAAGAACATTCATAGCCATCAAAAACTGAAACAATCCAAATGCTTATTAATAGGTGATTGGGTAAGCAAATTGTGGTATATTCAAACACTGGAAAATTATCCAGAAGAAAAGAATACCTAAAAACATAGATGAATCTTGGACATTATGCTCAGTGAAAAATAGAACCTAGATACAAAGTGTATCACTGTATGATTCCACTTGTATGATTTTTTTTAAATTGACGTATAGTTGACATAGAATATTATATTAGTTTTAGGTGTATAGCATAATGATTCAACATTTATACACATTACAAAATGCTCACCATGATAAGGGTAGTTATCTGTCCCTATACAAAGTGATTACAGTATTATTGATTATATTCCCTATGCTGTGCATTACATCCCTGTAACTTATTTATTTTATAACTGAAAGTTTGTACCTCTTAGTCCCCTTCACCTATTTCATTCATCCCCCGTTCTTCTCCCCAGTAGCAACCACCAGTTGGTTCTCTGTATTTATGAGTCTGTTTCTGTTTAGCTTTGTTTGTTCATTTGTTTTGTTTTTTTAGATTCCACATATAAGTAAAATCATACAATATCTGTCTTTTCTTGTCTGACTTACTTCACATAGTGGTCTCTAGATCCATCCATGTTGTCACAAATGGCAAGATTTTATTCTTTCTTATGGTCGAGTGATACTTCATTACGTGTGTATGCATGTGTATATATGTATATATTGTGTATATAGAGATCTATATATGTGTGTGTATGTGTGTGCATAGATAGTGAGATAGATGTATATGTACCACATTTTCTTTATCCATTCATCTATGAGTGGACACTTAAGCTACTATGTATTATATCTTGGCTATAATATATCATGCTGCAGTGCACATAGGGGTGCATATATCTTTTCAAATTGATGTTTTCATTTTCTTTGGGTATATACCCAGAAGTGGAATTGCTGAACTTTATGACACTTATATGAATTTCTTGAATAGGTTAAAATATCTATGCTGAAAAAATAAATCTGGGATAAAAAAAACTAGAAGAGCATTTTTGTCTCTGGCAAGGTGATAATTAGGAGGAAGTACAAGGGAACTTTATGGGGTGAGGAAATGTTCTAAATTTTGATAGGGGTGTAGATTATATGGGAGTATGCATTTGTCCAAACTCATCAAATTGCGTATATTATGGAATGAATGTTTTGTGTTCCCCCAAAACTCATATGTTGAAATTCTACCCCTCAGTGTGATACTTTTAGGAGGTAGAGCTTATGACAGGTAATAAGGTCATGAGAGTGGAGCCTTCAAGAATGGTGTTGGTGCCCTTCAAAGAGACCCCAGAGAGCCCTTAACCTCTTTCTCCCCTGTGAGGATAGTGTGAAGTCAGTCTGCAAGCAGGAAGAGGGCTCTCACCAGGACCTGAACAAGCTGGCACTCTAATTTTGGATTTCGAGCATCCAGAACTGTGAAAAACAAGTTTCTGTTGTTTATAAGCCACCCAGTTTATGATACTTTCTTACAGCAGCCCTAACAGATTAAGACAGTATACTTAAGATTTGTGCATTTCATGGCATTGAAATTTTACCTCAAAGACAAAGGACCCAAAACAAACATTAACTCTAGTAGGTTTGCTTTTCTCAGGGGATTAGCAATTCCAAAACTACTCTCTGTGTATTCTAGACTTGAGCAAGTGTATAAATATATTGAGGATAATGAAAATCGGGTTTCTTATTTTTGGTGAAGAGAATTGGAAATATTGAAAGGGGGAAGAATGAAGTGTATCCTGTGCTATTGGGTTGGGATTGGAGATACAAATATTAACTCATGGTTTTTCATATCTAGACATATATTTATACATTATAATGGACTGAATGTTTGTGTCCATCCCCAAATTCATTGTTGAAACTCTAATCCCAATGTGATATTATTTGGAGGTGGAGCTTTGGGGTGGGGGGCGTGATTAAGTCATAATGATGCATCTCTCGTGAATGAGAATAGTGCTCTTATAAGAAGAAGCCAGGAAGCCAGCTACCTCTCTTTTCACCATGTGAGGACACAGTAAGAGGACAGCTGTCTGTAAACCAGGAAGAGAGTTCTCACCAAAAACCTGACCATGCTGGCACCCAAATCTTGGATTTCCAGCCTCAGAACTGTGAGAAATAAATGCTTATTGTTTGAGCCACACAGTCTAAGATGGTAATTTATTATAGCAGCCCAAACTGACTAAGCTACTGATACAGAAAGTAGCAGTTAGAGACGTGGAAATAAATCTAAATACATGTATTTGTGTATGTACATGTGTATATAATTTCCTAGATATGGCCGCTCACAAGGCCCAGAAGAGCTTTTAGCAAAGAGCACACCTGTTACCCAGATCATTGTTTCTAATTACCTTTTATCCATTAAATAGAATTTGAATTCCTTGGGGAAATGCTGGTTCCAAAATTGAGGCAAGAAAAGTGCAAGATGAGTCAGGAACATCTTACTGTATCTGTAAAGATATGCTCAAAATAAGATGAGCACAAATCAAAAGGACTTAGAATTTGGCTTGAAGTAGTTCCCACTGACCAACACTGGGGCAAATTAAACATTAATATAATAATGGTAATGGATTAGAACCTATTGAATAAAGTTAAGTTTTGAGTCCATACTGATGGAAGGAAAGGAAGGAAAGAAGGAAGGAAGGAAGGAAGGAAGGAAGGAAGGAAGGAAGGAAGGAAGGAAGGAAGGAAGGAAGGAAGAGAAAGAGAAAGAAAGAAAGAAAGAAAGAAAGAAAGAAAGAAAGAAAGAAAGAAGAAAGAAAGAAAAAAAGAAAAGGAAAGAAGAAAGAAAGAGAAAGAAGAAAGAAAGAAAGAGAAATAGAAAGAAGAAAGAAAGAAAAAAGAAAGAAAGAGAAAGAAGAAAGAAAGAAAGAAAAAGAAAGAAAGAAAGAAAGAAAGAAAGAAAGAAAGAAAGAAAGAAAGAAAGAAAGAAAGAAAGAAATAGAAGAGGTGCCTCTTTCTACTATGCTGACTAACAAACACTGAGGGGATGATGGAATTAGAAATCATTCCATGAGTGGAAGTACGGAGAGGAAAGTATGTTTACAGAGTCTCCGAGTTTCTCCTCACAAATTTCTTTAATTCACTTAAAAGGAAAAACAGTAGTGACTTGATCATGGAGAAACCTCCTATATATCACCCTAACCAGGTAATCAAAATGATCATCATCAACACTGAGACCACCTGACATCAAGTGACTCCTGATTTGATGCCCTGAGATACACTTTTTGAGGCACTTGGTATTATGCGTCAAACCCGAACTGGGAAGAAACCCCAGACAAACCCAAACCGAGGGATAACTGTACGCAATAATTAGCCTGCCCTTGTCAAGAGTGCCATGGTGAGGGACGACCAAGAAAGGCTGAGGAAGTGTCGCATAGGAAAGAAGTCTCAAAGCTATGACATCTGAATGCACTGAGAGTTACTGGATTGGATGCTTGAATGGAAGAACCAGTAGCTATGAAAGAATACTCTGGGGGCAACTGGCAAAACTTGAATTGGGTTTTGGGTTAGATAATAGCATTTTATCAAAGTTTAATTTCTTTATTTTGAAATTTTGAGTGTGGTTATGAAAGGGAGTGTCTGTATTCTTAGGAAATACACATGAGTATTTGACGGTAAAGGAGAAAAATGTCTCCAATTCTCTCAAATGGTTCAAACAATGGTGTGAGTGTGTTTGTGTGTGTGTGTGTGTGTGTGTGTGTGTGTGCACATCATGTGCATGCAAATGGGACAAAATGGAGATAGTGGATATGGTGAAGGGTTACAGAAGTTTCTTGTATTATTCTTTTTTTTTCTTCTTGTATTATTCTTGCAACTGTTCTGTAAGTTTGAAATTATTTTAAAATAAAACATTATGCAAAATGTGGCCATGTATATTTATGTAACTCTTGGCCCATGTGTCTTAGTCTTAGAGCTGGAACATAAGAAAGACATCACTAAAACTATAACTAAGATCTTAAAGGCAGGAACTTACAACTTGAAAAAAATGAAGATTAATTACTATACTACCCGTCTCAAAAGAAAAATTTTTACAACCACATATACTCATTTTAATATGCATAATCTTCATTCAGCATTTTAATTTACCATATCAATCTCCTATTTATGTCAGCAGAAGAACATATAGGTTTGAATTATTTGAAATGCAAACTATTTTTCTTCCATTTCACTAGTTTATTGACAGTATTAGTTTTCTGTTATTGCTGTAACAAATTGCCACGAACTTCATGGCTTACAAGAACACAACTTTGTTCTCCAATAGTCTGGAGGTCGAAAGTGCAAAGTAAGTCTTAAGGGGCTGGAGTCAAGGTATCAGTGGGGAGCCGTGGGGAGATTCTCTTGCAAGCCTCTTCTACTTCTAGGAGCTGTAAGGCTCTCCTGTTCTCCTGGCTGCATTCGTCCAAACTCAGTGGCCTTGGCTTTTCCTCTACTGTGGTCCAATATCCCTCTGCTTCCCTTTTGTAAAGACACTTGAAATTGCATTAGGGCCCACTGGGATCTTCCAGCTGATCTCCTCCTCCCCAAATCCTTACCTTAATCACATCTGTAAAGTCTCTTTTGCCATATAAGGAGAATTCACAGGTTCAGAGCATTAAGACATGGAGTGCCATTACTAAGCCTAAAACACTATTTTAACTACTCAGTCTCTGCCACAAAACGAAATGAAATATTTGAAATTATAACAATTTAGGAATTATTTCATAGAAATTAGAATCTTGAAGAAAAATGTCAAAGCTAAACTAATAGTTTTATAATATTATTCAATTTTAAGTTTTTTTTCCATTAATTCACTTCTCTCTATACTAAAGAAAGATTCTAGAAAAAAGTAGCTTATTTTTTTTTTTTAAAGATTTTTTTATTTATTTGAGAGAGAGAGAATGAGAGACAGCACATGAGAGGGGGGAGGGTCAGAGGGAGAAGCAGACTCCCTGCCGAGCAGGGAGCCCGGTGCGGGACTCGATCCAGGGACTCCAGGATCATGACCTGAGCCGAAGGCAGTTGCTTAACCAACTGAGCCACCCAGGCGCCCTAGCTTATTGTGAAAAATAATAAACATGAATCAGTTTGGGAAGATTGTATATCTTATTCTAATTACCTATTCATTCACAGAGCAAATACTTATTCAGTGCCAAGTTCTGTTGTAGACATTGGCCAGTAGAGAAGAGGTTATTTCCAACCGCATTTATCTCTTGTGGCAGACTGTATTTCCCACGATGGACGATGGCTACAGAAACATCTCCCACCCTACCTGCTCATCTTACAGTGGCGTTGTCACTCCTCCCGTTGAGAGGTGGGAACTGTATTCCCTTACCTTGAATCCAGGCAGGCCTTGAGTACAGCAGTTTTGCTACATGAGTTCTGAGGTTGGGTCGTAAAGATCAGTACAGCTTCTGGTAGTTCTCTTAGAACCCAACTCCCATGCTGCGCAGAAGCTTAGCCACATGGAAAGGCTAACATGTTGTCTTATGTGAGTATTCCAGTCAAAAGCCCAAATATTTCCAGCCAGACATATGACTAAGGAAACTTTAAAGAATTAGCTACATTCATCCAGTCAACCCCCGGGATCATGAAAAATAGTAATAGAATAATATAGTTGTTTTAAGCCACTAAGTTTTGGTGTGATTTGTTATACAGTGATAGACAGCCCAACATCTCTTATGTAGAACATAGATAATATTTATGCTTACATTTCCCAGTACAACATATGAAATTTAGAACAAAACTGCTTCTTACCAATTTTACTAAATGATACAATGTATATATCATTCTTTGAAAGCAATGAAAAAAAATAGCCAAGTAAACTCGTGCTTTGTATGTGTTTCTCAAGTGGTTATTGATGAGATAAAACGATAAAGCAAAACAAGCAAGAATAAGTAAAAAAATTCTGAAGCTTCATGACTGCTGGAGCAAAATCACTATTTTTTTTTTTTTTCCATCTCATCAAGCCGTTTTAACCTTTAAAATTTCTCCACAAAGGCTGGTCATCTTCTAGAATTTCCTATTTCAACATCTATTATTATCCATATAGTTGCCCAAGCCAGAAACTTGGACGTTATCCTTGATATCTCTCTCCTTCAGCACCCATTTCCAATCAAGCACTAAGTCTGAACTTCTGAATTATTTTTATTTTTTATCTTTATTTTTATTTTTAGAAAGGGAGAGAGAGAAAGAGGAGAGGCAGAGGAAGAGAGAGAGAATCTTAAGCAGGTTCCACACTCAGCACAGAGCCTGATGCGAGGCTTGATCTCACAACCCTGAGATCATGACCTGAGCCTAAATCAAGAGTTGGATGCTTAACCGACTGAGTCACCCTGGTGCCCCAAGTTTCTGAATTTTTACTTTTTTTTTCATCAATTCTGGCATGACTTAAATTTACCAGAAGTCTACTTAGAATTACCTGCAAATCTCCCAAATCTCTAGTTTCCATCAGTTCTTTGCATCAGAATAAAAACCTGATCCCAGGGGCGCCTGGGTGGCTCAGTCATTAAGCGTCTGCCTTCGGCTCAGGTCATGATCCCAGGGTCCTGGGATCGAGTCCCACATCGGGCTCCCTGCTTAGCGGGAAGCCTGCTTCTCCCTCTCCCACTCCCCCTGCTTGTGTTCCTGTTCTCGCTGTCTCTCTCTGTCAAATAAATAAATAAAATCTTTAAAAAAATAAATAAATAAAATAAAAATCTGATCCCATTACTGCCCTTCTTCCTTTTGATAACTTCTCACTGCTCTCAGAGAAAGGGACCAAATCCTAAATATGGTCCACAAGGCCCTGCAAAATTGGACCTTGCCTCCCTCTCCAGCTTCTTCCCCTCACTTGCTTACCTTGTATTCTAGCCACAATGGCCTTTTGTTATTTCCATGCTTTTCCCAACAAGAAATTTAATTGGCTGTGATCCCTAAGCCTGGAATGTTCTTACCCCTTTTCTTGGTTAATACTTCTTTAACAGTCTGAGCTCAGCTTAATGGGTCCCTTTCTCAAAGAAGTCTGCCCTAATTCCCCAGCCTAGGTCAAGTTTGCACTTTTACATTTACCATGCTGTGCGGATTAAAAAAGTGACAGGTACAAAAAATCAATTCATGACGTCTTACATTTTTTTCCCACTACCACAACAACTGAAATCTCTTATAAGAAGGTAGCTTCATTTTTGAGGATAGAATAGATGGGAAGAAGATGTGCATCAACAGAGGAATGGATAAAGAAGGTGTGAGATATATATATATATATATATATATATATATATATATATATTCCATATATACAATGGAATACTACTCAGACATCAAAAAGAATGAAATCTTGCCATTTGCAGTGATGTGAATGGAACTAGAGGGTATTATGCTAAACAAAATAAGTCAGACTAAGACAAATATCACATGATTTCACTTATATGTGGAATTTAAGAAACAAAACAGATGGATATAGGGGAATGAAAGGAAAAATAAGATGAAAACCGAGAGAGAGACAAACCATAAGAGACTCTTAACTATGGGAAACAAACTGAAGGTTGCTGGAGGGGAGGTGGGTGGGGGGATGGGGTAACTGGGTGATGGGCATTAAGGAGGCACGTGACGGAATGAGCACTGGGTGTTATATGCATCTGATGAATCACTAAATTCCACCTCTGAAAATAATAATATACTATATGTTAATTAAATTGAACTTAAATAAATTTTAAAAATAAAATTAAAAAAAAAAGAATAGATGGGAAGAGAGATGAGGTAGGAGACCAAAGTGCTAGGAGCTGTTAAGGCTGAAGATCAGGAAGAACATTGGGAAAGTTAATTTTTTGTCAGTGGCCAGCTGCTGAAAGCCATATTGAGAATGTAAGGTACAGGAAAAGATGCTAAAGAGGTTTTGTTGTGCAATATGAATGAACTCTCCCTTGGGTATTTTCTGGAAAGTCTGCAATAAAGATTTGAGTTGTTTTTACTTAATATGTTCTGTTGCACTAACCAAGAGAGTGGCTGGTTATGTGGGTTACCCACATTGAATATTAATTTAATGACTCTCTCTTCCCTTCACCCCCACTTAGATACAAACTTTATAAGGTGGGTGTCCTTGTCTGTTTTGCTCATTATTTTGGCCCTGGTGTTTGCACACTGAGCTGCAGATGCTGAATCAATATTGGATGAGTTAATGTGTGAGTTGGGGCAATTTGCTTACCCTTTCCAGGCCTCAATTAACATCGCACTCTATGCTTCTCAACTTTTTCAGTAGAAATAGCACCAACTACAGAGGAGAAAAAAAGATTTATCCCCTAGAAGTCTGGGTAGCCTGAAGCAGCCAATTATAGTTCTGATATTTCTCTGGAGTCTCTTTGAAGTTTCATGTTTCATCTTAAAACTTACTTAAATTTCACATTTCATACCATTCTATGTCAGCATTTATTTAAAACTAAAGTAATTTTAATCTCAAATCTTTTAATAAAAATGAGGGGCATTGTATCTCTTACCTCCAGGGCTAGGCAAACCTCAAACCTGTTGAGACATACAAATATTCATTAAGTGATTTGCAAGATCCCTTTTTGCTCCAAGTTTTATGATTCTTTGATTCTAATAAGTCGAACACTCATATTTACTGTGTTCCTTTCCTGTTCAAGTCACAGCGGGGAGAACCCAAGGACAGCCTGATAAATTGTGTGCTTTTAAGGAAATTGAGCTGTGATGACAAGTCATACATGCATAGAAAGATAACATTATAAAGTTGCGTAGAATGAGTAACAAGTGTGTGGAGCAGCTTGTCAATACAGAGGAGTCCAGAAGAAGGATTAAGCCCTGTAGGCCTCCATTTCCTTATTGGTAACATGGGGTAAGGACGCTCACAACTTTTATCTCAGAAGGTGGTTATAAAACCCAGTAAGATAAAATATGCCCACTTACAAACAAGCATAGTATTGTTAGGGGTTCAGGGGCATCTCAGTCACATGGTGGAACCTTGAAATATGGGTAGCAAACAAGTTGACAGGCTAGCATGGTGAATGGCCTTCACGAGGCCATGGAAAGAGAAATACACCAACAAAACTCAAGAAACTAAAAATAACACAATCTTTATTGAGCTGACAGACTGAGGGGAGATATCTGTGAAAAGGCAGTTATTACAGGCCTTGAATTAAAAGTTAGAGAATTTAGAACCATTCCTGTAGGCTTTATTTTCAAGAGATAAGTCCCTTGGTATAATTTGGTTCATATTTTGAGACAGCTGGGAACGTTTTTGCACAGACCAGAGGGCTATTTTAAATATTTCAACTCCTTTAAAGAATATTAAAAGGAGAATTGAAGAAACCAGATAATTGTTTGCAGAGATCAAGTGCCAGGATTGCAATATTGGGAAAAGAATAGAGAA
The DNA here is from genome assembly GCF_964656455.1 of Halichoerus grypus. NCBI lineage: Eukaryota > Metazoa > Chordata > Mammalia > Carnivora > Phocidae > Halichoerus > Halichoerus grypus. The sequence continues at coordinate 188,096,913 of NC_135714.1, forward strand.
TATGGCTGCATTTTTTAGTAAAAAATGAATTGGCATTATGCCAGGTATGGGAGAACAGAAAAGAAAATTCAAAAAGGAGTTTCAATATAATTCTTAGTAGGAAGCTAAAAGCAAGTGGCCTCCAGCATTATTTTGGAATAAATTCCAGCATTATTGAATGAGTAACACACGGTTCAAATCTAAATCTGAAAACTAAATCGGTTATATATGATGAAGCCTTGACATTCGTAGAAGGTTGAGCTTTTTGGACATGACATAGGAGAAATAATACCTGGTGATGATGATAATTCTATATATTTGATCATTTAAATGGGATATTTGAAAATCAAGTAAAAAGATATTGTTAGTGCACGGCATTAGAATTTGTTTAATGGAAGCATGTAAATGTAAAACAAATCCTTATTTTAAGAAGTTTCTATAAAGCATACCCTCTTTTATAAAACATGGAAAAGACCACAAAACTTAATGTTGAAACTATATACGTTGAGCGCTATTAAAGATGGCTACATTTGGACAGTGTATAGAGTGCGCTACACTTTACATAAAAAAGAAATCAAGGAAGGAACACACCTATTTGCTAGAATATGTATAAAATAACCTTGGAAAGACACAAAAGAAACTTCATCATGGTTCACCTTAGGACACAAGAGTGTAAGGGAGAGATTTCTTTGTATGCTCTTTTGTATTTCTTAAAATTTGATTCATGTTAGCTATATAGTCCAAAAAGTGGATAAACAAATTAAATCAAATGACTGCAAATAAAATGATTATCCTTGACATGGTTTCTGGACATCTGATGTTCAATTTATTAATAAATAAGTCAACTTACATCACATAGTTAATTGGGTAAGCTAGTAAACCTTCTCCAGCACATTCTTCCCAAACTTTAGCATTCATCAGAATCACCAGGCGGGGGCGCCTGGGTGGCTCAGTTGGTTAAGCAACTGCCTTCGGCTCAGGTCATGATCCTCGAGTCCCGGAATCGAGTCCCACATCGGGCTCCCTGCTCAGCAGGGAGTCTGCTTCTCCCTCTGACCCTCTTCCCTCTCATGCTCTCTATCTCTCATTCTCTCTCTCTCAAATAAATAAATAAAATCTTTAAAAAAAAAAAAAAGAATCACCAGGGGGGACTTGTTAAAAAACAATGCGTGGCCATACACCTTAGAGTTTCTGATTCACAGGTTCTGGGGTGGGGCCCAAGAATCTACATTTCAAACCAGTTTCTAGGTGATGCTGCAGCTGGTCTGGGGAACACACTTTGAGAATCACTGTCCTATCAGCTACATCAGTGATGATCGCCAGTGCCGTAGAAAACCTCTTCAAGCTCCAAAGCAGAAATAAAAACGTGTGATGAGTTAGAAATCAGACTATAGAAAACATAAGCAAAACTTTAGAAGTCTAAAATGTAACAGGATCTAGAGATAACATGTCTAGGCAACTAGCTTCTCTAAGGTCTTCTCAGTGATCCATAAATCAACACCATGCCCAGCACTGAGCTATTTATTATGAATCACGCAATAACAGATAAGATGCTGTTCTGCTAGCGAGAAGCTTTGCATCAAGTTTAAACAAATGAGAGTCCCTTTAGGATGATTTATTTAAATGTTTCTCCTAACAGGAAATGACATAGAAAGCATAACTCAAAGAATTTTGTGACAAGTTTTGGTACCCCTTGTATTTATTTCTCATTAATTTTTGCCCAAATTCAGATCTGTCAATGCTCAGTGTCCAGTCAACAATTTACAATTTTCACATGGTGAATCGAAAGCCCATGAAATATAGATGTGGGCTTAAAGGCAAGCTTTACTGCTAAGGTCATATAAGCTTAACTTCTCTCAGAGTGTGTCCTCATCTAAAACCGGGTACAGGGGTGCCTGGGTGGCTGAGTCGGTTAAGCATCTGACTCTTGGTTGTGGTTCAGGTCGTGATTTCAGGGTCTTGAGATCGAGTCCTCTTTCCGGCTCCACCCTCAGTGCAGAGTCTGCTTGAGGTTCTCTCTCCCTCTTCTTCTGCCCCTCCCCAAATAAATAAATAAATCTTTAAAAAAAAATAAAAGTAAAACTGGGCATCATTATAACTAGCCCAAGTTTGGTGTTCCATGATGGTAATAACTACGTCTAATATTTGTTGGACTCTTACTAAGTACTTTACATGCATTCATTTATTTACTCTCCACAACAACCTTATGAGATATGTGCTATTATCATCATCCTCATTTCCAGACAGTGAACTGAAGCCCAGAGACGTTAAGGAGCTTCTCCAAGTCCAACGTATAAATGGCCTTCTGGGTTTTTTTATTTTTTAATATTTTGCTGTGACATAAGTTATTGCAAATGTAAGGAAAACACATATGCATAGGTGATTGCATAATATGTGAGTGTGAGTGTGTGTGTGCACAATGTAGTACTGTACCATAAGATCATTGAGTAGAAGGCTGCTAAATCTAGGCCACATCTCTATGTTGGGCATTACACTCTTTCCTAGCTCCTGGTAAATTTTTTTTCTGAACATTTTTTAATTGAGGCATAATTGAAATATAACATTATATTAGCTTCAGGTGTACAACAACCTTAATGATTCAATATTTGTATAAATTACGAAATGATTGCCATAATAAGTCTAGTTAACATCTATCACTGGAAATAGTTATAAAATTTTTTTCTTGTGATAAGACGTTTTAAGATTTACTCTCTTAGCAACTTTCAAACATGCAATACAGTATTATTAAAGTACAGTGGGGGCGCCTGGGTGGCTCAGTTGTTAAGCGTCTGCCTTCGGCTCAGGTCATGATCCCAGGGTCCTGGGATCGAGCCCCGCATCGGGCTCCCTGCTCAGCCGGAAGCCTGCTTCTCCCTCTCCCACTCCCCTTGCTTGTGTTCCCTCTCTCGCTTTGTCTCTCTCTGTCAAATAAATAAAATCTTTAAAAAAAAAAAGTACAGTGACCATGCTGTACATCACATCCCCATGACTTACCTATTTTATAACTGAAAGTTTGTACCCCCTGACCTCCTTAACCCATTTCTTCCTCCCACCCTCTACCCACCACCCTCTCCCTCTGGCAGCGACCAACCTGTTCTCTGTGCCTATGAGCTCAGCTTTTTGTTTTGCTGTTTTACAGATTCCACATGTAAGTGAAATCATATAGTATTTGTCTTTCTCCATCTGACTTATTTCACTTAGTATGATCCCTTCAAGTTCCATCCATGTTGTTGTAAATGGCAAAATTTCCTTCGTTTTTATGGCTGAATAATATTCCACTGTATATACACACCACATTTTCTTTATCCATTCATTCATCATTGGACACAGGTTGTTTCCATATCTTGACTATAAATAATGCTGCAATTAACACAGAGATATACATATCTTTTCACATTAATGTTTTTGTTTTCTTTAGATAAACACCCAGAAGGAGAATTGCTAAATTGTATGGTAGTTCTATTTTTTAATTTTTGAGGAATATCCATACTGCTTTCCACAGAACCTCTGATTTATATTCCCACCAACAGTGCATAAGGGTTCCCTCTTCTCCAAATCCTTGCCAACACTTGTTATCTCTTATCTTTTGACAGAGACATGGAAGTGACTTCAAGAATGTCAGATAGTTTCTAAACATTTAGTTAGCTAAAATCAAAAGGAATACTTCATTAGCTCATTTGTTTTTCTATAGAAATTATTATCTTTTAGAATATAACCACTAAACAATCAAGCACTATAAATTCAGAATGATAGGATAATCCTTTTTATATTTTGTACTTAATCAGAAATTCATCATCCTCTGGCTATAGGCCAAGATTTCTTAAATAGTCACAAGAAACACTAACCACAAAAATAAGATTAATAAATTGCATTTGTTAACTTTAAGAATTATTCATCAAAAAATACCACTAAGAGAGTGAAAAGGCAAGTTATAAATTGGGAGAAAATACTTGCTGACCTTACATCCAACAAAGATCTTCTAGCTAGAATATATAAAGAAAGTCTTTAGGAAAATGATAAACATCTAAATTTAAAATGGGAAAAAGACTTAAATAGGCACATTCTGAAAGAGGATATCCAACTAATTATAATGGTGTATGTATATGAAAGATGTTCAGCCTCTTAGTCACCAGAAAAATGCCTATTAAAACCAGATTGAGACACCTCTATATACCCATCAGAATGGCTAACATTAAAAGAAACAAAAACAAAACAAAACATCTGATGATACCAACTGTTGGTGACTATATGGATCAAGTAGAACTCTCGTACATTGCTAGTGGAGATTTAAATTGAAACACCACTCTGAAAAATTGTCAGAATTTACTAAAACTAAACATATGCCTACCTTATGAACCAGGTACATACATGAGAGAAATTCATGTTTTTGCCCACCGGAAGGCATACTTAGCAATGTCTTAAGAACGTTTATAGTAGACATGTTCATAAGAAACCCAACTGAAAACAAACCAAATGCTCACCAATAAAATAGGTAAGTAAGTTGTGGTATCTTCATACAATGGAATATCCTACAAGCAATAAAATGGGATGAGCTACCTTTGCATGCAACAAATTGGGTGAATCTCACTGACAAAATGTTGAGTAAAAGAAGCCAGGCATAAAAGTACCTACTCTACTGGTTTCTCTCTCTCTATGTATATGTATATATACATATATACATATACATACACACAATACACATACATATACACACATATATATAACTTTAAATGTTCGTGAACAAGCAAAACTATGGTGATAGAAATTAAGATAGTGATCGTGTTGAATGTTGGAAGATGGGAAGTGATAATTGCCTGGAAGGGGCACAACAGAGTTTTGGGGTGCTAGAATATGCTGTATCTTGATTTAGGTGGTTGTTACACAGGTGAATACAAATGAAAATTCATCAAGATGCACAATTAAGGTTTATGCACTTAACAGGATATATGTTACACCTCAATAAAAAGGAAAACAAAACCAATCTCTCTGATTAATATTACGAAATATATATTGCCACGCTAAATAATTTCTAGCTCTGGAAAGAGTAAAAGACTGAAAAAGTATCGAATATTAATCTAGTCAGAAAGATCCAGAGCTGACTTTGCAAAATATGGAATTGACATGGCAATGTTACACTTTACCCATAGCATTTTGCATCACTGGAACATTTGAAGGAGAATATTGAATAACTAATATACAGTCAATATTCTTTCTGTTGAGTATGTTTGTTTCTAATTGCTTTAAATTTGTGAGTCAGAATCTGGAGGAGGAGGGAATGGAATCATTCCCACCCTTTTCTCCCACATGGCGCCCCTACTGACCACAAATTCTTAGCTTTGACTCTTATTAGGGGTTTTCTGTCAGATTTTATGGTTTTCCACATTCTAAAATACAAGTTGTATAAATAAATGACACATGCTTAAGACCCGCAGATGCCTTTAGATGTTTCCTAGACTTCCCTGTGGGCCACTTCTCTCCCTTCCCATCCTTCTGCCCTCTTCGCTCATACAGTAAGACAGATTGGACATTTGGACTTGAATTAGAGGTAACAATTGGGTTTTTACTTTGGACTTTCATTTGCTTATTGTTGAAGTGACTCTAGGTGGGGTTTGATTAAGGTACATCCCACAAGATTTCAATTAACAAACTTTTAGAAATTGCTTGGAAGGTTACATTTACCAAAGTAAAAATTTTGAGATGTCTCTACAAACGTTAACATGTTGGTGTATCATACTGCGTTCTGTAAAACTAATGTGGAACACACCAAATGTAACTGGTAAAGGTAGGATTCAGTCAACTCCTACCCTCAGGCTTAAGGATACATCCTGCCATGTAGGTAGGAGGGAGAAGCTAAAATTTCTGCAGAGCACATTGGCTTAAACTTTTTGCAAGGCCAGCACATTAAAAATAGTAAAGAGGGCATCTGGGTGGCTCAGTCATTAAGCGTCTGCCTTCGGCTCAGGTCATGATCCCAGGGTCCTGGGATCCAGCCCCCACCAGGCTCCCTGCTCGGCGGGAAGCCTGCTTCTCCCTCTCCCGCTCCCCCTGCTTATGTTCCCTCTCTTGCTGTGTCTCTCTCTGTCAAATCAATTTTTAAAAAATTAAAAAAAATAAAAATAGTAAAGAATTTTTGTGAGCTCTTCCCTCACTCAACACTGCCGGTACCAAATTCATGGGAGAGAAATATCTAGGATCCAGAGAAAGGACTGAATGTTATATTCTCTTGGCCCATAGCAGCAGGTGCAGATTAATGCTTACAGGGTGGAATAGCATTTGAATATTGCACATTTCTTCTACTGTTCCCTACCACCAGCCACGTGAAAGACGTAATCTTTTTTAATTGCTCTGCATCCGAGTGTGCCTGAATTTTCATTCCTCCTGACTGAGTTTGGGCTTTGGTATACAGATGGCGATTAAAAGAGGTGCTTTCTTTCCTTTGTCCCTGTAGATAATTGCAAAGAGAATCCTTTCAGGCTTGTATCACTGGGGCGTTAGGTCAGATCCATGAGTCGCAATTGGCAAGTGCCAAAAAGACATTCAAAAGTGAATTTGTTAAAATGATTCCAACAGAGGAGAATTAGGATTTCATTATGAAAATTTTCCCATTTTCCCCGATTTTAAATAAAACATTCATGTATAATGGTTATTTACCTTTTTTAAGTGGAATTTAAAAAACTGGAATTGCTAGTTCATTTCTCCTTAGTATTTTTTTTTTTTTACGCTTGCCCTTACTTCTTTCTTCCTCTATTACTTGTTTGTTCCTCCTCAGCTTAGAGATTCTTTATATAGGTGTTAAGTGTGTGAATTTTAGAGCTGGGATGCTTGGGTTCAAATCCCAGTTCATCAACTACTAGCTATGTGATCTTAGGCATTATTACTTAACGTCTATGTGCCTATGTTTCTTTATTCATCAAAAGGGGATGATTATTATAAAACCTAGTTCATAGGGTTGTTTGGAGGATTGATGTGTAAGCAGAAATGAAGCACCAGGAACAGCATCTGGAACTTAGTAAACACCGTGTTAAGTGTCAGCTGTATTCCTGTTCTTGCTGAAGGATTCTTATACTTTTTGCTCCATGATTTGCCCCTCTTGGCGCTATTTCTCTCTCAGCCTTTGCTCAACATCAACATGCTGACTTCATTTGTTTGTTTCTTGGTGTACATTTCCCCCCAATAGTTTTGAATCATAAGATACTCTGGGTGGTAGAGAATGACCTTATTATTAACCACCAAGACCTTAGCATAGTATGTTAAGACTGTCACTTGCTCAGTGATGGGTATTTAGGAGGGCACGTACTGCATGGAGCACTGGGTATTATACGAAAACAATGAATCGTGGATCACTACATCAAAAACTAATGATGTATGGTGACTAACATAACATAATAAAATAAAATAAAAAAAAAGAAAGAACGAAGCCATACACAGAAAAAAAAAAAAAAGACTGTCACTTGCTAAGTGATTCATTTATCACCCACTAGTGTCATGCATTGGTCATAAGACAATCAAAAGGCAGAGATTAAAAGAACACTCATCTACTTTGTTATGCCTTGGAAATAATGTGTACTATTAAAACCACAACTCCAAATCATAAAATCTAAGATTTGGGAGAGACAAAAAAGGTCCCTTGGTTTAACTACCCAACTAATGCTTGGGTGCATTTGCAATATTGTCGACAAAAGGTCTAGCCTCAATTAAGTAAACCCCATGATGATGGCAATCTTATGAACTCAAGAGACAGATTATTTTATCTTTTATATAGCTTTGATTCTGGGATATTCTTTTAACTTTAGCCAAAATTGGCATATTTTCAGTTTCCATCCATCATATATTTTAATCAATTTATTTATTTTACCCTTGAGGTCTTGTGCAATAAACATAATACATCTTTTCATAAAAATCCTTTACATATTTGCCGACTGCTAGCATGTTTCTCCTAAAGTTTTCTCTGGATATACCAGTTGAGCTAAATATTACTCATCTTATTCACTGTGGATGATTTCTTCTGAATCAGCTTATGGTTTATTAATATCCTTTCATTTTGGCCCTCAATTGAACACAATATTCCATAAATAGTTGGATAAGTCCAAAGTAGTCACTACCTATATATACTATTCTAATTCTAAATATTATACTTCTATTATGGACCCCAAGATCATATTTGCTTATTTTTGGTAGCTACATCATCTTTGTGAATAACATATATTAATTCTATCTAACTCACAGTCCCAATTCAGGTCTAATTAGTAGCTCATCCTTTGGAAGTTCCCTAGCATTTTGTGCAGACTACTGTTGTAAGACAAAGTACAAAAGCATTCTAATTATTTTTATTGTGTTTTGATTCTACTTTAGTCTAATTATTTTATTGTGTTACTGCATTCGACTATGAACTCTGCATAGGTTAATTTTTCATTATTTTATTGTGGTGATTAATAACATATCTGTTACTCAAAACACATTGCCAAATAAATGTTGAATCAATTCCTTTATAAACTGCTTTTTAAAGGTAACTGTAGTTAACAAAGATCACTGTCCCATAATGTCACATGAAAATTTTGATAGAAGAGGTGCACAGAGATGAATACGCCTATCTTCTTTCTTAGAGTTCTGCTTATACCAAACCATCCAGCTGGAAGGTTGTATAACTTAGATCTAATCAACATCAAGATAAGGGATTATTAAACACAAACGTTTGTCAAGGGTATGCCCTATGTATATTTCCAACTGTACAACCATTAGAAACATTATGTAAGAGTGTGGATGGCTTACAGTGGATGGTCAGCACCCACCATGGCAAAGTCATCAGCTTTAGAAGACTGAGTCATGTATGGGCCCATTCCAAGGAAACCTGATACTGGAAACTTTCAGGGAATTCTGCCGCCTTGGCAGTTACATGTCATCCAACAGTCTGGACCAAGAAAACTTATTTAGGGAACAAGCATGCCTTTCAGGAGATTGCAATGAATCTGACCTTAAACTAAACACGGGGGGCCTGGAAGATTATTTCTATTTCTATTTATGTTGTCTGTGGTTTTTTTTTTGTTACCTCATACTTTTTCTTAGTTATTTTATTCTATTTGGTCAATACATATTTTTAAAAAAAGATTTTATTTATTTATTTGTCAGAGAGAGAGAGACAACCAGAGAGAGCAGGAGAGGGAGAAGCAGACTCCCCGCTGAGCAGGGAGCCCTATGCGGGGCTTGATCCCAGGATTCCGGGATCATGACCTGAGCCAAAGGCAGATGCTTAACTGACTGAGCCACGCAGGCGTCCCGGTCAATAAATATTCTTCGGTAACAACTGCTATACTGAACACAGAGGGACAGCTACTCAAGACCTTAAATTCTATTCAATTTTGCAAAGTTGACATTCAATTTCTGGCTTAGTTTTGAGAGTAATACTTTCAAGTGATAATTAATAGAAAATGTTGCAACAAGTTCTGACAATGAGCTCTCGTGTGCACTGAAGTGACATGGAACGCTGAAAAAGGAGGCATCCATGTCTTTGATATGATTTACAGGGTGCATCCAGTCAAAGCTCCCTTCCTTTCTGTCCAGAAATTCCCAACAGTAAAGTTAGAACCAAAATAAATAAAGCTGTTGCTTGAAGGGCATTTTCATTACCTGAGAAGGAAGGGAAGACATTCCAGCCCTTCCTTATTATTACCTTATGAGGCATTGGTGAATCAACATGTGAGAAGGTAGAAGAGAGAATCTGCCTGAAGGACTAAGGCCCAAGACCAGCTCCTAGTGACTGAACTTGTCCCCAGGCCCACGCGTGGAGCTGTTCTGAAGACTGAGCGGCTGTGGCAGAGAATGTCAAGCTGTGGTGGAACATGAAGGCCCCCTCAGCCAATGTCTAGGGAGCTCACCAGGCTGGGCCCCTACCGAGGAAGGGACAAAGGAGAGGAAAAAGCCTGGATTCTCGTAGGATGTGACCTGTGAAGAAATTTGACTATGGATGGTGTCCTTTGCCACTCTAACTTCCCATCCAGGAGGGAGCGGGAGCAGACCCATAAAGCTGTCTTTGGGCCATTAGGGCCATCTCCCTGCTAGAACCCACATTGTGCAGACAGGGAGAAGAGGCCTCAACTGTACTCGATTCTGGAAACAGTGGCTGCAGTGTCTTACCAAGATGACAGAACCCAGCTCACAGCCACCCTAGGAAGGACCTCAGGTCTGGTACCCCCTTTCCTGCCAATAAAAACCAGTGGTAAAAAAAAAAAAAAGCAAACAAGGGGCGCTTGGGTGGCTCAGTTGTTAAGCGTCTGCCTTCGGCTCAGGTCACGATCCTGGGGTCTTGGGATCGAGCCCCACATCAGGCTCCCTGCTCAGCGGGAGACCTGCTTCTCCCTCTCCCACTCCCCCTGCTCGTGTTCCCTCTCTCACTGTGTCTCTGTCAAATAAATAAATAAAATCTTAAAAAAAAAAAGCCAAGAAGAGTGTCTTAATATCCTGCCACCTCTGGAAACTTTCTCCATCAACCACTGTGTAAAATCCCCTCCTAATATGTAAGAAGGCTCCTTATGTTTTCTTTCTGTTATTTTAGGAAATTTGAACAAAATATTTTTTAGGTAAAATGAACAAATATTTATTTTTAAACATTTAAATATTTATCTTTTAAAGCCCTGTCTGGCCCAGAAAGAATTATTTATTGAGGACTTGTCACATCTTGGCATGGAAGCGTGTGTTTGGACAGGTTTTATTTACGGATATAAGGGAAAAAAAAAGCAAAACTAAAAATGGCCAAATAGACTGCCCCACTCTTAACAACAACAACAAAAAATCTCTCTGGGCCTGCATCCAGCATGGAAAAGTTTGAGTCTCTAAGTAGGCTCTTTCAGGAAGTTTTGGATGATGGAGAAGACGGTATAAAGAAAAGTGGTGTGTCACCCCTGTTTCAGCTTTGATAAATGTTTTCTTATGAAAAAATAAAGTCATCAGTGAGCTCCAGGAATGAGTATTTTGTTAAATTATGAAACAAGGAGAGGGATAGCTGACATCGTGCCCCTTGGCAGGCCGACCGATCCCGGTGCGCTGACTGAAGGAATGAGCGTGGGGAGCTTCCCAGCTGTCTCAGCATCCTGCCTCAGGCCACCTGATCCTCAGGAGTTGCTCAAGAATTTGGGTAGCACACCTGAGAGCCAGCTGCATACTGTGATCACCATGGCATAGCTGTTTTCTTTTCTTTTCTTTTTTTTTTTTTAAAGATTTTATTTTATTATTTATTTTGAGAGAGAATGAGAGACAGAGAGCATGAGAGGGAGGAGGGTCAGAGGGAGAAGCAGACTCCCTGCTGAGCAGGGAGCCCGATGCGGGACTCGATCCCGGGACTCCAGGATCATGACCTGAGCCGAAGGCAGTTGCTTAACCAACTGAGCCACCCAGGCGCCCGGCATAGCTGTTTTCTTGCTCTGTTTCAGAAAACTGTATGAGAATATAGATCTGAACTTTTCACATAAACTTTTCTCACATTTAGGTTTATCCTGGAAGATTATCCTTCAACTGAAACTAATATATCAAACTGCTCAGCTTCTCTGAAGGACAAGAGTGCTGAGGAATGACACCAAGGACCTTTAAAGTTTGGGGTGAATCAGACTTATTTATGGAACTTGTTAAAAATTAAGTGGGTCAGACCTACAACTTGATATTGAAAACAGCCTTGAGAGTAAAACACATTATCCTTCCAAACTCCAAGTTCCTCTGAGTTACACATCCTACTACATGCTGACTCACATACAAACAATATGCAGATGTTCTTTGAACTTGGGTTTCAAAAGATCCCTATTTAGAAAAAGTTCTTAATCATATTCACCAAATTCCTTACATATTCTGTGTGAGGCGAACGTGATAAATTTCCTTACATATTCTGAAAACTTTCAGAATAATTTCTATGCTGGTCTGGAAACTTTCAGAATAATTTCTTTGCTGGTCCTACTGGTCTGAGTCAACATGGAACTCTTGTTCAGATACTATTTTCACTTGACATTGCTTACTTTGCATAATCATTGCCTATATAAAAGTTTAACAGCTTTTGACCTTTTGGAAAGGTCTACATATATATATATTTTCCAAGTATGTGATTTCCTGCCTCTTCACCATGAGTATAAATACATGAGGATACAATACGCTTTCAAATCAAACTATTAGACCAGCAGAAAAGCTGCAAGGGAATGGTGGTGATTTTCCACCCATGAGTTACTTAGTGCTTTGTTTCAAATTTAACTTTCGCATAACTAGGGAAACATGGTCTATTTTTAATCTTTCTAAAACCAGTGATGAAAAAGCTTGTATTATCTCTAAAGGACCTTCTTTGAGGAATGTGCGATTTCCCAAGAATCTGAATCAGTTGGTTGGCTCCCAGAAGAGGACAGAGAAGCCTTTATAACTGACTTTTCAGAGGTTTCATTTTACGTTTCAAGAGCTCTGTGTTCTAATATCACTCAACTGAAAAGAGATACGACAGGTGTAATAGAGGAAGAAAGGAAGAGCGCTGAACAGCTGGTTCATGTTAGCTACCTTTAATTGCTCCAAAACTACCTGGTATTCCAAAGAATTTTGACGTGCATGGTAATTCCTAAGGGCCTAACCATTCCATTCGGGAGACAAGCTGCAAAAGAAACCAGAGTGAGCTAGTATTGAACAGAGCAGTAACTGTTTAGCACCCTGAAGACAAAAAAATCAAATTACCCCTGAATCTAAACTGTGTAATGTTGTCGCCTTCTAATGAACATAAAAAGCTCGTACTTGTAAAATACACTCCCGGTCCCGTTCCAATTGCTATGTGACCTTGGAGAAACCTCTTTTGGAATTTTCTGTGTCTTTAAAGCTGGGCAATAACACTATCTGTCCCAGATGGTTGGAACTGTATGAATTAATTAGTTCAAGCTGGGAAAGTCTTTGATAATGTTAAGTGCTGAACATTGTTAGTATTATAGGTACAGGTGGCGGCCACGTTACAGGGCACATCTATAATTAGAAAGGCCTAGAAACTGCAAACGCTGCCAACACCCCAGGAGTTAAGGAGACAATACCCTATGTCATTTTCTCCGGGAGGTTGGCTTCTTATGACTGAAGGCTTAATTCCCTCTTTTATCCTCTTTGAAAAGTTGCAGCTTGTCTTGGGCTTGCCCACCAGAGAGCATAGTTTTTACTGGGTGTATATGCTTTTTAAGGCGGTATTCTAAATGAAGTGCCAACATTCGTGAGAACACAGAGTACAGCCTTGGGTTTACAATGCTTGTTAATTCATCTTAATCAGGGGAGTAACAGAGTCCTTCCCAGAAATACCTGTCGTCGGAAAAATGCAGGAAATTTCTTGATCTATAAAATGAGGGGAGAAGTCCAAACCCTTTTTTAGAGATGAAAGCTTTCTTCTTTTTTTCAAACAAACAAAAAAATCACAGAGTATTACGTGGAACACAAATATATACAATAGATAAAAACTGAGCCACATCCAAATGAAAGGAGAAAAGGGGAGGCTTTCCTGGTCCCTGCAAGGAACTTGAGGCATGTTGTCAATATCTAAGGCTCCCCTGGGCTCATTCTAGAGACCATGGGACCAGACAATTTCTACAACGGGTGTCAACCTCTAATTTATGAGGATTTTTTTAAAAAGATTTTATTTATTTATTTGACAGAGAGAGAGAGAGAGAGAGAGAGGGAACACAAGCAGGGGGAGTGGGAGAGGGAGAAGCAGGCTCCCTGGGGAGCAGAAAGCCCGATGCGGGGCTCGATCCCAGGACCCTGGGATCATGACCTGAGCCAAAGGCAGGCGCTTAACGACTGAGCCACCCAGGCGCCCCTAATTTATGAGGATTTTAAAGATTTATTTATTTACTTGAGAGAGAGAGAGAGAGCACGGGGGAGGGGCAGAAGCCAAGGGAGAGAGAGAATCTCAAGCAGACTCCCCGCTGAGCACGGAGCTTGACACAGGGCTCCATCTCACGACTCTGAGATCATGACCTGAGCTGAAATCAAGAGTCAGATACTTACTCGACTGAGCCATCCAGGCACCTAGTTTTTGGTTTGTTTGTTGTTATTGTTCGAGGATTTTAAATCCCAGTAATATTAAGAACCTGAACTGCTGAGCTTGTAAAGAAGAATTTACCCAGAGTCGTAATTCATTTTATATGCTCTCTTATCTTATCTATCTTATCTGGAAAACCTCTGACCATCTCCTCTCTTCTTACACCTACAACCCTCGGTGAAGGTCACAGAACACTCCGATTCACCATTGCCATATTCCTTTTTACCTTCCTCTTCTTTATTAGCATTACCATCATCATCATCATCATCATCATCATCATCATCATAGTAAATATTTACAGAGCACCTAGTACAGTTGTTTCCCCCTAATCCATGGGGTATATGTGAGTTCCAAGACCCCCACTGGATGCCTGAAACTGTGGACAGTACCCAGCCTTAGGCAGACTATGTTTTTTCTGATACGTACATACCTAGGATAAAGTTTAATTTGTAAATTAGGCAAAGTAGGAGCTTAACAACAATTATTAATAACATGGAACAATTATAACAATAGAGTTTAATACAAGTTATATGAATGTGGTCTCTCAACATAGCTTGTTGCACTGTACTCAGCCTTCTTCCTGAGATGCTGTCAGATGATAAAATGCCTCCATGATGAGATTAGTTGTTGTGATGTCTGTTAGGCAGCTAGTGACCTGAGGATACTTCAGGAGGAGGACCGTCTGCTTGCAGACGGTGGATGACCGCAGGTAACTGAAGCCGTGGAAACGGTGGAGAAGGGGGGACTATTGCATGTGACCAGTGCAGTATTAGCTCATTTAATCCTCGCAACACGACAGCTATATTATTATTCACATTTTAGACATGAGAATAGATAGCTATATTATTGTGAGATAGCTGTATTATTATTCACATTTTAGAGATGAGAATACTCAGCACAGAGATGTAATTTGCCACCTGAAAAATGGCAAAGATGAAATTTAAATTCCTGACAGTCTGACTGTAATCTCCTTGGGCAATAGCCAAAGGCTAAACCATCTTGTTTATCGGTTGGTGTAATTCCTAGAGGTTGACTTGTCTTTCTCCCCAACTAATTTTGTCCTGGCCAAAGGATAGATTATGGGCTTTGTGGATGGATCTTGATTTTATGATCCACAGCCTTTCTGAAATTCTAGGTATTGGGCAAATTTGTGAAGTTGGTACTTTCAGGTTTCAGGAACATAGCCCCTCTCTAAAAAAAAAAAAAAAAAAAAATACTTTTTTTTGTTTCTTGGTAGAAACCCCTCTACCCATGTCAGGCAATCAGCCTTCTTGCATTTTCTCTATGCTTTGCTCTATTAAAAACAAAAACAAAAAACACAAAAAGCACTCATGAGTTTATTGGCCCTAACGTGTAATCAGCTGCTATAAATTAGAAGCATATTTGCATTTTAAAAAAGTCATAAAGCCTAATAAGTAACTCCTTAGTGGTGAAATTTCAGAGGACATTATTTTAGACTGGGGTCTTCCTCATATCTTGGCTTCAGGTAAACCAGTCCATCCAATTTCCCTCTTTTATATCTCAACTCCTCAAATGATCTATTTTATTCTAACTGCTTTTATTTTCTGGCTTCTGGCTATTCTTCCCCTAGTCCACTGAAATTAAAAACACAAAAAAACATTATCACTAAATCCAGTGGTCTTTCATTCAAATGCTTTCTCTTTCATCTTCTTATGGCATTAATTTTTTTTATCATTCCTTTTGCATTGAAAAACTATTCTCCTGAGATTTATGTAACACTATACTTGCTTGGCTACCCTCCCACTTCTCTGGGGAATCATTTTTTTTTCCTCCTTTAAAAACTTTTCTTCTTTTGATCTCCTAATTGTGTGAATTCTTCAGGCTACTACTTGAGCAAATAATACCCATATTTAAAATTGTCACTGGTGCCCCATTATTTATACCTTCCCAAAGTCTGATGTATGAAACAGTGTTCCCACAAGACTGCGTTAAAGAAACGAACATCCGGGAGGCACAACAGACACTCTTCTTGCCTGTGTGTTCTAAAGGCTATAAAATTCAGTATTCTCTTTCATGATCTTACTTCCAGATGGAGTGACCATGTAACACAAGTCTGGCCAATAAGGCATAAATTAAAGTCTGTTGACCCTTCACCCTTCTTCCTGTTTTTGACACGGACTTGAAGCAGCAACTGCAGTGGACAACCTGTGATTTTGAGGGAAAAGCAAAGTGATTTGCAGAGATGCCAGCCTCCACATTGCAGAGCACTGAGTGTTCTACCTTCTGAATTCTTGTTAAGTAAGATGAACGCATCCCTATTTGTTTGGACTGCCATAATCAGGTGATTTATACCTAGCAGCTGACCATACTAGACCTAGATATAAAATTGCAAACTACAGTATGTTCCTCTTAGAACTTCAGAAGGCAGAGTAGAATATTAAAAAGAAGAAATCTATTTAATTTTGTTCGATAGATCATCTCCTAAAGTCATTGATCAAGGAGCCCTTTTCTTCCTGTATTATAACGATCCCATAGAACTCAGTTTCCTACATCGTTGCTTCAAAGTGGGCAGCAGCATTGAGACCAGCAACAACTGCACCATCTGAAAACTTGTTTAAAAACCAGAACCTTAGGCCCCAGCCCCAAATCAAAGTCTACATTTTCATAAGACTCCAGGTAATACGTGTGACATTAAAGGTTGAGAAGCACTGCTTCAGGAAACACTGGTTAGAGGATAAAGTACAACTAAACTTAAGATTTTTATGTGACCTATTATTCAAGATATCTGTTATTATTGTCCCTGAATGCCTACTTCACTTCATAATCACATAGTTCTCATTCACTGCTGACTTTGCGCAAGGCATTATTTGAAATACTTGTATAATCCCCAACCTAACCCTGTGAGGCAGATACTATCATAATCTTCATCTTACAGATGAGATAGCTGAGGCTCAGAGAAGTTAAGTAGTTTACCCAAGGTCCCACAGCTATCAGGTGGCAGAATCCTTGGTTTAAGGATTTAAAGATCACTAAACTCCATTGCCTCTCTAACCTGTTTTGTTTTTCCATACTTTCCTACTTTGTGTACTTTATACAAGGTTTCCCTTAGCCTGCAATGATCTTCCACATACACCCAGTTAAAAATCTCACTCAAAAATTTAGTTCTTCCAGGAAGAGTTTTTGATCCCCTCCCACCAAGCCAGGTCAGGTCCCCTGCTATACCTTCCCCAGGAACGTATTTTTCCTTTATACTTACCAGCTTTTAAAATTATTTATATTTTTCTGATTAGTTCATGTCTTGATTTAAAAAAATGAGCTTCACTTGGGCTTGAACAGTTGGCACTCAAATATTTTTTAGACTCTCTTGCCTTTATTCATACTTTTGCTTTCACTTGAAAGGTTCTCTCCCTCCATCTCACCTATCCAAGTCCTATCCACAAGAAGCTGTAACATGGTAGCAAAAGATTGGATTTGGGATCAGAATTTGAGTCTGAAAATGGAGTTGAATGCTTGTTCCTTGGCTTACTAGCTTTGTAACTTTGAGCAGTCACAAAATCTCAGATCGACAAATGTTCAGCTCTGTTATTGGGGGGCGGTAACAATACCTCAGAGGACTGGTGTACGGATTAAAATGAGGCTTCTGAAAGAAGTGTGAACCTACACAAACATCCTAAAAATACAGGGTAATGTTTTATAGTGATTAAGACCCTAAATTGTGTTTATGAGTTCCAGCTCTGTAGTCAGAGATCTAAATTCAAATTCTAACTCATATTTGTTGTCTATGCGGTTGATTTGGCAATCCGTTATTTACCGTTATTTTTCCATGTGTGTTTTCAACTGCATGTATACTTAATTTAACATGTATTTACCCAAGACATGTTATATATTCTGTGCTTTTTATGTTTTGTTCAACATAAGCGCTTCTCATAATGTTCTGCACATAGGAATTCAATAATCTATATTTATTTGAAGAATACACATATTTGCTGCACTGACAGTTCATTACGTAATCAAGGTAAGTAGGAATGAAAAGTAGTACACATAACAATTACCGTCTATAAGCACGTCTATGTGCAGAAGAGCTATTTTTCAAATCACGTTAAACCTAGATGAATTACAGAAAGAAAGCCCACCAGGGAAAAATTAAACAATATTTGGCATAAAATCATTTGGCCTAATTTTCATAACCACAGATTGCAGCGAGTACCACCATCCATGCCAGGTATGCCAGACAATCCCATTGTCCGTTTTAGCCGTGTAGGGACCCCTGTAGTATAAGCCATTCAGGTTTGCGGAGTGACACCTAGTGGGAAGAAAAATAAACACAAAACAGTCAGACTAGAAAAATCGCCTTCCTATGAAACCCTTTTATTGGCTAGCAGATGATAAAAACAAAAAACAAAAAACAAAAAACATTTTTACTATGAATCCTGCCATTTTTCAGACAAGAGAATATTGATTAATTTCCAAAAGCCAGGAGATTTCTACAATAGATGGGTTTTTTCAACTGATGGATTTTAGTGCTATACCCAGTCTCAGGATACAGCCCAGGTCACCTGTAGTGTCCTGTAAAAAAAGCATTTCTGTTCTTAATCGCTTTTACACAGAAAAAGGGAAAACAAGCAAACAAAAACATGACCTCATCACCGTGGGCCTTTGCAAGCAGGGTCAACAAAACCAGGTGGGGCAGGGCGCTCTCTTGCCATCTTCCCTGGATCATTTGCTCGTATGTGTTCATCCATCCGCTGCCAAGACTTAGCTTTTCACTGCAAACTCCCTTCCTCCCCTTTTTTAAAAATCGCCAACATGTCCATTATTTTAACCTCAAGGGTAGGAAAACAAAACCTAAACCACCATTTAAAGTTTTCCCAGCAATTAACCAATAATCGTTTGTCCGATTTGCCGAGTTATTTTTTTAACACATATCATTCCAATCTAGATAAGTTGGTTGGCTTATCATAAATTTTAAAATGTCCCACTTCCTCCTTTAAAACCCATAAATTTTGCCCCGATATGGATAACTAAGCTTATGTGATAATTTACTGTGTATGTTAAGAATGAGTCGCTACATATTTCTTGATTGAAATGAACAGATGGCAGATAATAGGATATAAGGAGAACATTCACAAGGGATAGTTCTGAAAAATCTATGGAAAGTACCCAGATTATTGAATCAAAAAAGCATATAATTTATCCATAGATGCTGAGTTTTGGCGTGGCTCACTTAACCAGCTTAGTGATTTGCTCTTGCTCACCATCCGGACAGTCTCCTAATTTAACTGTATGTAACTGAAACCATGTATGTTAACTCGGCAAGTATCAAAAACCTACTGTGGTTTTAAAACTGTGTGGAAAGTAATGTTAGAAAAAAAAATACTCCCCACTGAGCCTCCGGAATATATATTTTGGCCTATCTCTGTTTTCCTAGAGGCATCTACTACATATACAATTTTTATTGGTTCTGTGATTTGAATCCCATTAAGAAAACTGACTGCATGGTCAGCATAAAAAATCTTAGCTATTCTGAAACCGATTTTCCAGCACCTTTCCGTTTCAGAAACAGCCTGAACTTGTAACCAGATGGGGAGGGAGATGGCTGGGATTCCGTCGGTGAAGAAGTAGCTGTGAGCATTTGCACGAGCAAAGCAGAGAAGACAGAAGACAGCCACACTCAGCGACTGGTTTGCTATGTGGAGAAAGAACGTCTTGCAGGTGAGGGATAATTGAAGTGCCAACATTTCATGTAAGTTAGACTTTAGGATGAAAACAAAGAGGGTAAGGAGGAAGAGGATGATAGGTTTAAACAAGAGGAATAGGAGGCCTGGTAGAAATAGCACCAAGCTTCTGGAACAATTGACTTTTCCTCCAGTGTTACTGATTTTCCACCTGTACACTTATCATCTCCTTTGGCTTCAAGGATAATGAAGGGTTCTTTGGCAGCCGCAGCTACTGAATTGCCTTTCTTTGTCATCTCTGAACCCCTATATCTAAAGTCAAGTAAATCATTTATTTGCCCATGTTAATATGTTGCTGGTTGTCCTTTAGACACAACAGCAACCAGTCAACGGGGTAGGTTCATGGTAATGTTAACTGATAATGATTGTTATTTCTACACTTGATCTTAGCCAAAAGGCCGAGAAGCGATGTTATTTCTATATATGGCCTTCTGTTCAAAATCAAACATTAAGGGATCCTGCAACTTAGGGAATTATGGATAAGTTTTACATAATGCTGATAATTTTTACATAATGCTAACTTAGAAGGACAGGGGAGGAAAAAGGAGGAGGAAGAGAAAGTGACAAAGATGGCCTGTTTTTACAACTACTTAGTGTCAACTTGACACACCACACTACCTACAACTAGCTGTCTCTCCATAAAATCCACAACTCTAAAATCAGCACATCACAATAGCTGATGTTCCTAGGGAGGACTCTCATGCTTTTAGGGAAAATTAACATATGCCTTGTCTACCTCCACTTAATAAGATAGAGGATTGCAAAATGCCTTGAAAGTACTTACATCACAAAAATAAGGTTAAAATTTGGATTGTGGAACTTAATGGATAATCTTCAATAATATGGAAAATCTGACGCTCCAGATACGCTCACTTACTAAAGATTCCATAATGGAAAATCTAAATGTCCAGACATTTTGAGGTGGTCCTTGTTTTCTAAAGAGAAAAGCCATTCAAAACCTGTGCACTACCTAGCAGTTGGAGCACATCTGCTTTGCAGACACAGCAGACCCATCAGGTTATTTTTAAGGAAGACTGTGTGAAGTTTCCATTCTTGCCTAAACTTTGTAATTACAACAAAGGGAGCTATCTGGAAACCATCTTGGGTGGAGAACAGTTAAATGAGTCAAGACTATCTGGCCCAGAGAAGAGAAAATATTGAGGAATACAATAAATATCTTCTCACCCATTGCCTGCAGGGTTTTGTTGAAAGGGAATTACAGTTGCTCTATTAACTACTGAGAAAAAAATCTGGCAAGATATAAGAAGGCAGATTTCAAGATAATAAAAGGAAAAACTGAGTACAATTGAAAAAATGGAATGAGCTAGCTGATAAAGTAACATGGAAGTATTCAGCCAGAGGGTGGAATTAGGTGTCAGGAATATTGTAGAGGAAATTTCTGTATTGGGAGGAGCTTGGATTCAATGATTTAAGGGAAGTCACAGTGATCAAAAAGTAGTTTTACATAGAAAAAATTACAAAAAGAACATGGCCATTTCATATAATAGGAGAAGGTGAAGACCAAACTGGTTATTAGAACGCTGAAAATATTTCTCCTATATAAATCCTCCCTATATCTTCATGTCAATTTGTGGCCAACTGTTTATGATAACTCACCCATCATTCAGTTTGCAAGCAATCTTTGCATAAGTAGTAATTTGATTTATTTCTATAACACCTTTCAAGCTTTATTAATGCACACAATGAACAAATCTTCAAAAATACTTCATCCCTGAAGAATTCTAATAAGGATGATTACTTAATCATACCAATACTACAAAGAAGACAACATTACCTCACATGTTATAATTAATGCCCACTAGTGAGATATCATCAACGCCATCACAACTATGTTTATAAAACGCAAACCTGTTAAACCACCAGCCAGACTGATCTTCTTCTGCACAGTTTCCTTCATAGTTGTCATTATCTCTGTCCCATGTGCTGAATTTCATTCTTTGGTGACTACCCCACCATTGCACCTCAGGATGAAGATTCCCTGCAAGGGAGTCTCCAGCTGTTCCAGAATATTCCCCGATATTCAGCTCATAGGAATTCTAAAGGAAAAGAGGCAACTTCCACTATCAGTTGTCACTCTAATGTGTTAATTTAGTGTTAGTAATTAATGGTAATGTTAATAATATGTTTAATAAACAAAAGAGCAGGTCTTACTGTCTATCTTTGTTTCCACTGACTTTAGGGTTTGTATTTTACACATTAATTCATGATGTTACTTATTTGAAAATTTGAGTACCTTTTCATCTCCAACTCTGAAAAGTTTATATTGTGCGTAACGGCGATTTTTTTCAAAATCTGCAAGGTCGATTTTTAAAGTGTAGTCTCCTGAAAAAAAAAAAAAACAAGCAAGAAATTATAGGATATTCCTGATGTGTGGGATGACATTGATTTATTGAAGTTTAAAAACAACTCATGGTTCTATTTTACTTAAACCATTTCCTTCTGCCATGAGTCAGTTTTCAAAGAATAAGCAGTGACTCCATTGTATTTACAACATGAACATTTTATTGTGTGTTTTACTTGAAAATAGCCAGAGACACAATATTGAAGGTGGAAATTTTCTACAGATGTATCACAGGTAAAAGCTAGTGCAATTTACTTGACAAAGAACAACAGAAAATAAGTCATTATTTAGTTAATAGACTAAGAAATCTAACAATGAGGGGTGCCTTGGTGGCTCAGTGGGTTAAGCGTCTGACTCTTGATTTCAGCTCAGGTCATGATCTCGGGCTCGTGAGATCAAGTCCTGCATTGGGATCCACACTGGGTATGGAGCCTGCCTAGGATTTTCTCTCTCCCTCTCCCTTTGTCCCTCCCCCTGCTCACCCACATGCTCTGTCTCAATCTCTCTCTCTCGGGGAAAAAAAAAAATCTAACAATGAAAGAATAAATAGAAGTTTTAAGAAGTTTAAACATTTATCTTCTTTTTCTTACTTTCAGTAAGAATGTTGATCTTAAAAGTAAACAATAATTGAACTAGTTGGTATCTTCAAGTGATCTTCTTTTCTCCATTGTCCCATCACTTGTAAATCACAAAGACTATTCTTTTTTGAAAAACAGAACTATTATCAGGAACCAGAAAGTTATACATCAAACTGTTAGATAATGTATGTTCTATCCTCCTACTTTGATAAATAAAACTTCACAATGACCTGTAAGACCGGGTTTGAATTTAGTATCTTAGTCTCCTTGGGGTTCCAAGCCAGAACATGGAGGCCCAGGGAGAGAGACGCTCTGGACCCCATCACACAGGTCTCGTGTATGGTCTGCCTCCTCTTTTCCTATCCCTATCTCTTATCTCCATCATGCGCAGAAAGGGGCCTTGTCCGCATTTGTGGACATTGCAGGCTGCACATGCAGGCTCTCTTTATACCCACACTAAAAGCTGTTGCTTTGCCTCCCCTCAGGCCTAGGGCTGTGCACACCAGTGGCATAATCTTCTCAAAGGGGATAGATGAAAAGAGGCATGAGCAGGTCCTGGAAGCAAGCTCAGGACTGTTTCGGACAGGGAATGCTGGATTGGTCCTTACTAGTGGGGAGGAGTGTGGGCTTCTTTTGGCTTTGGCGCTCTAGCCCCACAGACTCTTCCTCCCAGGGAGCTCTTTACTGTGGGATTCTGGGAGAGACCCCTCTAATCTTATCAAAAGGCCATAAAGTTTATTTGAGCCGAGATTGTCAAGTGGATGAGGACGGTAAGGTAGGCTGAGTTAACTCTCCTATAAAATACTTTGCATTGTCGAAGAGATACAAAGTCAGACTCAATGTTTCAGGTAACCATCTTAACATCTTTATGGTCAATAAGTAAATAAAAATGAAATTACAGACCATTTCTAAATTAATGTTATTGCAAAATTTCCAGTCAAAACTTACATAATGGGGACAAGGCTATTTTCAGAGGAAATTCACTAGCCTTAAGCTCTCACAATTAAAGAATTGCAAAGGCATGGGTTTTCCTGTGGATGACGTGATATGTGATTGTGAAGCCTGGAACTTTTAGCTGTCATGAGAGTAGGAGCCTGAACACCAATTAAAACATGAAGGGGAAGGAGATGTGTTGGCAACATGCATCTGGGTAAATAAGCATTTAATAATAATCTGACAAATAATTTTGAACTTTGTGTATTTAGAAGGAGCCAAGGGTTACTTCCTAGAGTTTTCATAGTTTGAATAAGAAACCAGATAAATATTAATGTGCAAAAAAAAGCAGGTATGGTAAGTATTATATATCTATCATAAAACACTCCAAAGTAGGAAAATAAGTACATTGAAGGAAGGGAAATCTTACGTAAATTTAGAGAGCATTGATCACAAGAAGGACGAGCAAAGAAAGTATCAGGCTTAAAGGATTATCTATCTTCTCTAGCTATTATTCTGGTGTCTCAAAGATCCCAATAGTTATAATCCAACTTATGAATTATGAATATAGAAACACTAATCACTTTCCTTAACTTGGATGAAAGAAGCAAAGCCTTGCTTTTATGTTTAGTGCATTGCCAGTGGGATATAGCATGCCTTCTTGAGCAATACAATCGCCTTTTATAAAACATTCTGAATCAGATCTGAGTGGGATTGTCTACATTCTCAGATGTACATTTGAGGCAAGGAAGGCAATGAGCTGGAGTAAATGAACATGGGAAAGAGAAGCTTGGAAAATTCATCAAACTAATGATATTTTAGACAATTATTGAACCCTAGTAGAAGATACCCAGCGAGTACATAACACACAGGGGAAATTGTATAGATGTCTTCAATCTGAAATGTGTCAATAAAATGGCTCAGTGGATGGATAGATACGTGGTTAAAATAATAAAAACAGTAAAATGTTAGTCTGGAGTCTAGGGGTAGGTTGACTCTTCTTTTAGTTTTGCTGTATCTTTGAAATTTCTCAAAATAAAAGCTGAGGGGGATGGAGACAGGGACATTTATTATGGTATTTGATTGCAAAAACAACCCCAATGCCCCGATTGTTTGTCTCAACCTTTGCAATACGACTTTGTAACTCCTTCCATTAAGTCCATTTCTCTCCCCTTAAAATGTGCTGGTCCAGTGACTTGTTTTTACCAGGACAAGGCAGTGAAAATGACCATGTGCCAGTTCTAAGGCTAGGTCTCAAGCGACTTTCGTACCTGCCCTATCTTTTTTGGAACTCTGCCTGAGCTACAAGAACAAGTCCAGGCTGGCTACCTGGAAGACGAGAGACGGTATAGAGCAGAGCCCAATCGTTCCATCTGAGGCCAACCTACAGCAGCCAGCCTCCCGCAGACCAGGAAGTTGGTCACAGAGCCATGAGCAAGCCCAGCCGAGATCAGCAGCCCTGGTGAGCAAAACTGCCCCCACCCCCCCAGCTTGTACATTTGTGAGCCACAATAAATGGTTCTGACTTTAAACTAGTAAATCTTGAAGTGGTTTGTTACATACTATTATTGTGGCAACGGATGGCTGACCCAGTATAGATATTTCGAGGAACTTGAGGCATTAAAAAAAAGAAGGATGATGACATTCCATTTCCTTTCCGGAAATAGAAAATAAATATATGAAAAATCTCCCACCCTCAGTGAAGATCTAGTTTCTTTGCCTCTGGTCCTAGTTTTAAGTGGCCACATTGTATAAAGGGGATTATTGCCCCAAAGGGATCCTTGCCGTCTGCAAAACACAGCAGTTACTGAATTGGTTCCACTGCCTATGATTTAGTGAAAAACATTTTAGTGTTTTTTTTTTTTTTAATTGTACTTCAGGTGAATTTGATAACAGGAAACCTTACCTTGTGTGGTCAGTAAGTGGAGATTTTTATTACCCAGCCAATATTCACCATTTTCCTGAACAAAATTTCCAAAGCCATTTTCATAGTCATTCCAGCCTCTAAAAAATACAAAGTGAAAGCTGATTTTAGCAAAACCCAAAAGGACCTTTGTAGTAACCAAGGTGCCCACCCCTCCCAACTACCCTTTTCTCAATTCTTTTGTCATTTTCTTCATTAGTAAATGCACTTTCAGTAGTCTTACTTAGAGAGTGAAATTCTAATTACAGACCTCAGGATATAATAAAAAAAGGCTTAACTTGTTATGTATCTCACACATGCTACTCCAAATAAGTCCTTATGTCATAATTAGCACACCTGTTAAAGTTCTCACTGCCATCAGATCGTCTCTGAATTACAGTCCATCCTCCTCCATCAGACATGTCACAGTAAATGGAGAATATTGTTGGGCTCTGGAGAGGTTTGATTTTGTAAAATCCACTGCGCTTATGCCCATCATTAAAAATCTCTGAACAGTCTGTTTGCAAAACAAGGTAATGTAACATTTGTTATATGTCTATGTCTCCCCCCTCTACCCCCCGCCCCACATGAGAGCCTCTGGATAAGATTACTCAATACTAATGGAGACAGATAGACACATGGTGCAGATAATCAGCTTTTTAAAATTGCATCTTGGACATCTTCCAGTAGATATTAGGAAAGTCTTATTTCCTTTCCTAGTATTTAATTATCATCTGACTCCTTGACATGATCATGAAAATAAAAGAGGTATTTGGTTTCTCATTTCTCATTTTTGTGGAAAACAATTAAAAAATTACATATGTTCAGTTAATTACAGTATATTTAATTGGAATTTATAACCTAATCTGACAGAATAGTAGAACTTATCTCTCCTAGGAAGCTAAAATGAAAGTAGAAATATAACCTCGAACAAATAATTTAATATGGGTTATCTTGACTTAGAGCATTATAAATCATTCTGAACATCTGGAGATTAATTCAAAATAGTAATCTTCTTGTTAGAGTCTTATAACCTCCCAGTCTCAACAGACTTTTTTACTAGCCTACTGAAATTTCTAACAGTCCATGCATTCTTAGATGTTTTTGCTAAAAACTGCAAGCTTCTGCTATTCCTTTTATCCCTATGTTCTTCGCCATGATATTTCTTTAACTATTGGAGCAAACATAGGTACCAATTTGTCACCAAAAAGTAATATCTATTTCTTAAATTACTTGAGGGTAGGATAAATTAATAGCCACTGGGTCTCATCTAGGCTGATATGTACACACTTAGAGAATACGGCAAGTATGGACTTCACTCTTGTTTCGATGCCTAGGAAGCTGTTTAAAGGTTGGTTGAAGTAGTGGCCACTAGAAAGAGATGATCTGAAGAATACCTAGTTACAGACTTTTGAGTAAAAATACTATAACTTAACATTATAGCTAACTTTCATGTTTTACCCTTATCATTTTGTTAATTTCCTTCCTTTTTTTTTAAAAAAAAAAAATTCTGTTCCTGGTTAGATATTTTAAAGTTCTTTCTTCATTTTCATTGTTTTGATGCCAAATTTTCTACAACTCTGTTTTGTTACAAGCAAAGTACACTGTGCATTAAATTGGTAGAATAGGCAATATGAAATAGAAGAGAAAAGAAAATAAAGAATCTTTGTCACTTTCAAAAGCTCTCACCAAGTTGAGACCAATCATGTACTACTGCTTTGGTGAGTTGTTCATCTTTGTAATGATTTAGGCTTTATTTGTATATTTATTTCTGAGATTTGGAAGCCTATTCTTTTATTTATTTATTTGACAGAGAGAGATAGCGAGAGCAGAAACACAAGCAGGGGGAGTGGGAAAGGGAGAAGCAGGCTTCCCGTGGAGCAGGGAGCCCGATGCGGGGCTCGATCCCAGGACCCTGGGATCATGACTTGAGCTGAAGGCAGACGCTTAACAACTGAGCCACCCAGGCACCCCTGAAAAGCCCATTCTTTATGCATGATGGATTCTTAAAAAAAAAAATCCTTTTTGGCAATTAAATAAGAAAAAAAGCATTACCTAAAATTAGTTCAGTGTTGTTCAAAAGCTTACATTTTGTGGTCAGGTAAGTTGTACAACACTTTTCATTAAAGTAAGCAGATTTTAACCTTGTTAAGGAAGGAGTGCTTTGCTTACATATAATCTCCTACCAAAGAGCTGAATAGTAAAAACTCCAAAGATTCAGACTATTTTCCAGGCAAATATGGAAATGATTAGCTATAACTTTTTCCTCTGGAAAACTTTGTGAATATAGCATTTGCAGCCAACATTTTCTATTTGTTTCTATTTTATGCCAACTGCAAGTTTGTGTTTTTAAAATTTTTTTCCTTCTTCCCAGAGGAAAAAACCAAACACAACTTAAATCCAGAGGAAAGCTTTCAACTTAAAAAAAAAAAAAAAAGCAAAAAACAAAAACAAAAAACACCCAACAAGTAAAAAAAAAAAAAAAAACATCAAAAAGCACCAGTAGCAAAATTGCTCATAAAAAATAAGTTAGAAATAAGAAGCCTGCCTTGGGGAAATGTAACTTATACTATGATAGCAGGAAGTTCAAGCAATGTAGGGTGTAAAACATTAACTAGGTATTTATAATGTTTTCAAAATGTTTCGACCCACTCAAGTCTCTGGAGAATAGGCAGGCAAGGGCAAGGTTAGAAAGCTCTGTGCTCATGGGAGTTTAAAAAACAAAAAGGGATTTTTGGATACTTACATAATACTAGAGTGAGGCCAAGATTTCCTGCCCTCTGACAAATACTGCACTAAACTGGATGAGGTGAATACTTTCTCTGATCATGCAGAAAGCAAGCCATGTTGGAAGGCTGAATGTTTAAGCTTCACAAAGTGACATGACAGCCTGCCAAATGGACTTCCCTCTTGTCCCAGAATGGTGGCTGAGCTCAAAGCTGAGAACCAAAGTCATTCTAAGCTGAAAGAAAGGCCAGCATGAGCTCAGCGGCCACTCAGGGCCATGCTGGGAAATGCAAGAGCTCACCCTGCTATAGTCATTCTCCCCACCAGGCAACATTAAGAAGGAAACTTAAAAGAAGAAAGGATGTTGGTCCCTTGGAGAGGGCAGGATTCTTGAGGAGTAGGGTGAAGAGGCTTGCTCCTGTGCAAACAAGGGGGAGAGTATATAATAATGTGGATAGATGGCTGACATTCATTGAGTGCTTCTTTTGTACTAAATGCTATTGTACTCATGTTACATGTGTTAACTCTTAATCTTTACAACAAAGAAACATTCTTATCATTCTCATTTTACAGACGAGGAATATGAGGGTCATAAAGGTTAAGTCACTTGCCCAAAGGCTACAGCTAGCAAGATGGGTAGTGGGAATTTGAAACCAGGCTTCAATGCTTCTATTGTATATGAAGAATATGACACAAATCTATTAACTTCTGGGGTTTTTTTTAATGTTATATCCAAAACAAGAAAATATCTATCATCTATCCTATTGTATGTGCTATAATGTTATAAGACACACACATACACACACTATAATGGTTCGTCTAGACACTGTCCATGTGACTCTTCCATCCAACTCCTGCTTATACAGTCAGTCCTCCTCTGACCTTGGTATTTCCATTTCCTAGTAACTGATTTCTGCCTTATTCCTTGGTGACTTCTTGTTTCCCAAGGTCCCCACCCAGCACTCCTGACATAGGGATTGGAGTTTTAGCTCCTCAACCTCATTCTTCCCATGACTGGTTGCACAGTGCTTGTAACAAACATCCAATCACCTGCCTCCTGACATGACTGGACACTTGAATCTGTGTTCACAACCTGCTCAGATCGTATCTGAATACATACCTTGGGTTTTGAACTTACTTTGGAATTTGGAATAATGATACTTCTCTTATATCCACAAGTTCCTTGACCTTGAGATTAGCTGTGTTTCCTTTGGAATTAGCTATGATTCCTTTTGGAATCATAGAAGGTGCCAGCAGGGTTGGCTTCTTCTGAACCCTCTGTCCTTGGCTTACAGAGAGCTGCCTTCTTGCTGTGTCCTCATATGGTCTTTCCTCTGGCACCAGTCTCCCTGGCCTCTCTTCTTATAAGGATACTCAGATTGGTGGGGCCCATCCTAATGGCCTTATTTTAACTTAATCTCTTAGTCGTATTCATAGACTTTAGAGGTTAGAGCTTCAACATATGAATGGGGAGGGTACAACTCAGCCCATAAGACGAAGTCATCAAATGGTCATTTGGCCATTCTGGTTACCCCCTTCTCTGAATCAACCCTGTTATCAACAATGATTGGCCTAATTAATTTACTGAGATCCTACTCTGACATCTGTATCTTAAATTTTCCAGTCTCAGGATAGGTAGCTAAAGCCTGCTAAGTGGATAACTGACCACATTATAATTAGGCCCCAAACGTCATCGAATGAAAAGGATATTGAATTGCCACAATACCCTACCTCCTACCTGAAAAGAAGCAAAGCCTTCTACTAGGTGACCTCAGCCTGTGAGAAGAAATTTGGGGAGAAGCCTGACCTGATTCTGGTCTTGAACAATCTCATCCACATCCATCAGCAAAAGCACAAACCCTTTTCAGTCCTGTAGGGGTTCTCATTTAATTGCAGCCTAAATTCTCATTTAATTGGAGTGGAACCTAGGCACTATATGTATACAGTTTCCCAGGGGTCATTGCCTTCCTGCACATTTTGTAAGCAGAGTTCATGTTCTGGACTAATTTTTTCAGGGATGTTTGTATAGTAAACAACCTTAGAAGATAGAGATGGATGACAGGTTACTTTCTGTCCACTTTCATAACAATAATGTCTCTTGCAAAGGAGAAAAAACTGGGCCAATTTGCTTGTAACCCATAATAAATAAAAGATTGATGTTTCCTAAGCTCAGCGTTCCTCAGCTGTGACACAGCCCACTGCCTGCACATTCTCCACCTGGATTACGCCATTTTGCTCCTTAAGTATTTGCAAGCAAGGGATATCGGTACAAACATGAAGACTCCTGACCCGGGAGTCTCTTTTCTTCTGCCGGCATCCATGAAACGGTGGCAGGCTAACTTGTTAGACTGCAAAGAGAGTAAAACCTCAGACCCTTCATGGCTCTTTTATTGGCTTCGGCATTTTACAAGGTCACCAGGTGATTCTAGTGGGAAGCCCTGGCTCAGAATCAGTCTTCAAGGAATTTCTACTGATGTTGCTTTTTGTTTGATTGCTTTCCTGAGCCTTCTTTCACTGTCGTGCCTAATCATCACTGTGGTTCTCTCCTTAGGTTCTCGTTCCTGGTTCTTTGCCCCCAAGATCGCCTCAGACAGGCCTTTGTTTCCCAAGCCTACTTTTGCCAGAGCTGTCTTTGGTTCCTCTTTGTTCCACGCCACAGAGCCACGGGCCATCCTCACGCTACCTCCAACCCCTCCACCACAGGCCTCCTTCTGATCCCTAAACAGGGGAGGGGCAGTTGGACTCCAAGAATCAAGGGTAAGGGATCACGTGGTGGGACAACAGCATGTCAGGAGCCCCTAGACAAAAGTCTGACCAGAAAGAGATTAGGTTCTCGGTAAAGAAAGAAGGAAGCATTTTGTTGCAGCCTAGTTTCTAAAATTCTCACAATCCTTATATCCTACACTGAGGAGTATATTTAGAAACACAAAATAAAGATGTCTTTATTCTATCAGCCTGGAATCTCTCCAGCCTTTACAGTTTTTCAGTTACAGTCAGATCTATTTTCCAACTTTTATTTGCTTATCTAGCGCTTCCTATCTCTATGTACTCCCTTGCTTTCATTCATAAATGTAAGGCTCTATTATATTCAGGTACTTGAATAGGCAAGAGGGAAGAAAGAATGATGAAACGTCATCCCAGACTTTACAAAGTGCCTGGTTAATTGATCAGGACAGATGCATAGACAAAGAAATTATAATACATCATGGGAGAAGCTAGAACAGACATAGGAACACAGTGCTCTAGATGGCATCCTCATTTCTGACAACTCTGGTTTGTTTACTTTAAAAGATGCCTGGAGGAAAGCGAGTGAATAGTTTTCTATAAGGAATAATGCTATGTGCAGTGATAAGCGCAATGTGTTGACAGTCTAAGATCATTTAGTTTCCGGGTGGGAACACTGACCCAATCAAAAGGAAAATTACCAAACCATAAAATATACATGTAAACACAACTCTTGTATTTCCCTAAATAATTGTGATCCTTTTTCTTTCCCTGTCCTTTTATTCTATTACCTTATTTACTACCCTAAAGCATATAACGGTTTCAGAAGGGAAAACTGTATAAATGTAACAAGAAATGATACACAAATAAAAACAAAACTCAACTGTAAAATTTCACAAGTATCATCTGTTGTTTGCACACCAGTATGTAAACAATCTATTGTCTTTGATCTCTCATTAAACTATAGAAATTCTGAGATATTTAGCATTAGTATTAAATATCCTCTGCAGAGATTAGTGAGAGAAAAGGATAAAATGGGGTAGAAGACATTTAAATTTGGTATAATGCTTCATGTTGATTGTTATTGGAATAGGAAAAGCTCTTTAGCAAAATCCGAAGTACCAAATAATGAGCAACCCCATTACACATGGGTGTATATTATAAG
Organism: Halichoerus grypus; assembly: GCF_964656455.1. NCBI lineage: Eukaryota > Metazoa > Chordata > Mammalia > Carnivora > Phocidae > Halichoerus > Halichoerus grypus. The sequence goes on from NC_135714.1 coordinate 188,129,009, forward strand.
TTCCTGAAGCCCATAAGAAAAATAGGTTCTGACCTGCATATTGCCTCTTGCCTCCAAGGTCAATGACATTATTCTCCTCTCCTTTATCAAGGAACTGGATTTCCTTCTCATGCAAAAGCTGTGTGATCTTGACCTGTTGCTGCTTGACCCGCGTCTCAAGCAAGTGCACCTGGGCTCTGAGCCGGGCCTGCTCCTGGAGACAGTTCTCAAGAGCCTGCAAAGTGATGTGCATCTCATTCTCACTGGGAAATAAAAGCTCCTAACAAGTTGGACAAATTAATGATTCAATTTTGTCCCTGCCCCGCATCGGGCTCCCTGCTCGGCGGGAAGCCTGCTTCTCCCTCTCCCACTCCCCCTGCTTGTGTTCCCTCTCTCGCTGTGTCTCTCTCTGTCAAATAAATAAAATCTTTAAAAAAAAAAAATTGTCCCCAACTCCCATTTCCGAATATTATTCTAACCAGAAAGTGGTTTGAAAACTCTGGTACTATTTGTTGTTTGAAGAATAAGTAATTATGGCTACGGTAAAGTGCTTGAACTAAAAAATTATATATTAAGGGCGCCTGGGTGGCTCAGTTGGTTGGGCGACTGCCTTCGGCTCAGGTCGTGATCCCGGAGTCCTGGGATCGAGTCCCGCATCGGGCTCCCGGCTCGGCGGGGAGCCTGCTTCTCCCTCTGACCCTATCCCCTCTCATGCTGTTTCTCTCTCTCTCTCAAATAAATAAATAAATAAAATCTTTAAAAAAAATAAAAAATAAAAAGTAAAAAATTATATATTAATATAAAATAATCTGAATGACTAAGCTAAGAGCCTTAAATTTGTCTCATTCGATCTTCATAATGATTCCAGGAGGGAGGAATTGTCTCAACCCTAGTGAGGCAACTTGCTCAGGGATTTTTCCAGCAAGTAGGAGGAGTCAGGATTCAAATCCAGTTAGAGATCCCTACTCTCAGTCTCTTCGTGATGCCATCAAATGCTTTCCTGACAGTAAAGTTTTAATGGCATCATTGCATTGTTAGTGTGTCAATCCCTAAAATAAACAAGGCTTTGGAATGACCTTCTGGCATTACTGTCTTAAAAATTTAATGGAATACTTAAAATCTGATGACATGTGTTCACCTTTATAAGGGATGCTAGTTTAGACTCTCATATCCCTGAATATCTCACCCACTTACCTGTGCAAATTCTAGTGAAGTCACTTTAACTTTTTGCTTATTGTTTTGTTTTTCCCTCAATTACTTCAGAAAGGGATGGGAGGAGGCTGAGTTTTCCAGTTAGGTCATTTATCTTCTCTAAAAGAGCAAAAAACCCAAGAATATTGGATGCAAGAGAATTTATCAGCTCCTTTCTAAGCTGGCGTCTGATAACTTTCCAAAGAGAAAGGAAACATGGTAGGGAATTAATTGGGAAGATGAGCTGCAGGGATGGGGCTTCTGGAAGAGGTATTGAGACTAGAAGCTTCAATAAAGGCTTTGAGTACTTGATGTGGGAAGAGTTACTGGAGGTAGAGTGGGGAAAAAAGGGAAAAAGGACAGAAGACTAATTTTTGCCATTTTTCCACTTTTAGCTTGACATCTCTATTTGCAAATTACGTCATGATCTCCCATGATAAGTGTAAATGTTCACTTCTGAGAAATTCTAAATTTTCATGAGTGATTGCTTTACACTACTACCTTTATACACATCATTTCCTAAAACAGCCATCAGACAGATTTCTCAATTTACAATTGCCTTTCGGTTCCTATCTTTATGTACTGCCTTATATTCATTCCATAAATAGGAGGACCTGCTACATTCCAGGCCCTCTGCTAGGTGGTCAGAAGAGCACAGCTAGACACCCTATTTGGGACAAAGAGGTACACTCCCTTCCTATGAAGACCTGTACTGTGAACATAGAAATTCAGCCCCCAAACTGGAAGTCCCATAGCAAGAGAATGGGGAAGTGGTGGTCCAGGTCTTCTCCTATTTCCAAGTCCGAGTCACTGAATCTCCCCTGGCTATTGCTCGAGGACCATTTCTTATTTGCTCTTGGTGCTCTCTCCTCAACACTCCTTGATTTTTCTACTCTGAATTATTTGCTTAGCTCTCTGATTCCCATCAGTCTAAAAAATGAACAGCAAGAACATTTCATGGTGTCTGGAATCCTGTGCTCCTTTCTAATAGGTGGAAATTGGTTGCGATAGTGTTAAATATAGTTAAATATAAATTGCAGTGTGCGATTTAAAAATAGCTGAAGGTACAGGGCAAGTATCTTCAATCATTATGAGACCACATGCACAGTTTTAGTGAGCTTATTTAAAATTTAGGAGTTTTCACTCTCCCAGAACTTTGAATAAATGAGTATTTTCTCCCTTTTATTTATTTATGAATGGAGGAAGGCATGAGTTCATTGTAATTACTTTCAAATAATTTGTTCAGTTTACACTAACAGTGTTCAGTATTGGAAAACTCAATATTGGGAAAGACCCTAGGTCAATTTTAATTACCATGGATAGTTTTAAGTTTCTAACATTATTTAACTACCCAAATGGGCCCCAGTAAATTCGAAAAGATTTTACTTATTTATTGTGAAGACTAGTTTTTACTTTGAGAAAGAAAAATTACGTCTCTTGTAAGTGCCTATTATGTGGCAGGTGCGTCCACAAACCTTTTTCATATTTTCCCCTTAGTTATTTTTTTTTCAGTGACAAATTACTAAAGGTTTTCTGCAAAATAAAAGAAAATTCAGGTCAAAGCAGGTATTATAAATACATAAATAAATGAGCTTACCCAGCTTTCCCTGCCCATTACCAGAATGGTGGTGACAAGGATGAAACTGAACATCTTCACCATTTTCCCCACTGAAACAACTACAAGAACAAAAGAAATTTCATAAACTTCTTTACTGTGATTTTTTCACGAGATGGGTTGGGTTCAGGTTCAACGTGATCCAGGATGTCGGATGCAGCTCCATCTCTAGTCTGAGAGTCTTCAAGGAAATTCCCCTGGATTTTCCCATGCTTCCCTCACACAGAATGATGCTCTCTGTTACCTTAAGTAGGATTGAACCTGTTCAATTGCAGAAATAAAGGGACTCTGCCTCTCTTTGAGTGTCCTAATTGTAATGTGCTGCTTGTGCAGACAAAGCAAAGGCTCTGTAAAAACAAAGACCAGGCTCCATGTTTTGGCTGAGCCACTTCCTAGTTGTGTGCCCTCAGGCAACCTACTAAAATGCTCCTGATTTGTAAATGGAAATCATAATTTCTACTTGACAGGACTGTGGCAATTTTGACCTAATGCTTTTAGATACCCTGTCATAGGATAAGTGCCTAAGGAACAATAACTCATTTTGTATATGGAAGACTGCTTTTATTTTTAAAAGAAGAAAGAAAAAAATGACAAGTATAGGATGTGATATGCATTGTTTTTCTTGATGTCTTAATGGATAGGCAAGCTACCAAGGTGATATAAATCTTTAAGCTCTGTTTAAAGTTGTAGAGGAAAATTCACTTTACCACTTCTTGAGATTATTTTTAAAATCACTCTTGAGGGGCGCCTGTGTGGCTCAGTCGGTTAAGAGTCTGACTCTTGATTTCAGCTCAGGTCATGATCTCAGGGTCATGAGATCAAGCCCCATGTTTGGGTTCTGCGCTGAGTGTGGAGCCTGCTTGAGATTCTCTCTCTTTCCCTCCCCTCCCCTCAACGCTCCCCCCTGCCCTCCTACCCTGCTTGTGCACATGCTCTCTTTCTCTCAAAATAAAATAAAATAAAATGAAATAAAATGAAATCACTCTTGAAGTAATGAGTCTTGATGAAAAATTTTGTTCATCCTCAAATAACTTCTGTGTGCTGCCAGAGATGATTTTTCATAAATTTTAGACGCTAAGGAGCCTAGAAGAGCAGAGATATTTGCATAATCTTCAAACAAATTTTATACCTATGGTTTCCAGAAAAGAACTGGAATCAACTGAATTATTTGTTAGCCTATTTTTATTCTTATAGAACCTGTGACCACTAGGTCTTTTCAGGTATCTCTTTCTCAATTTTTTTTTTTTTAGATTTTTATTTATTTATTTGACAGAGAGAGACACAGCGAGAGAGGGAACACAAGCAGGGGGAGTGGGAGAGGGAGAAGCAGTCTCCCCACTGAGCAGGGAGCCCGATGCGGGGCTCGATCCCAGGACCCTGGGATCATGACCTGAGCCTAAGGCAGACGCTTAATGACTGGGCCACCCAGGCACCCCTCTTTCTCAATTTTTATATAATTAAAAAGGTGGTTCCTAACTTTACTGCCCATTAGAATCACTTGGGGAGCTTTAAAAAAATCTCCACGCCCAGGAATTCAATTGAATGTCTAAAGGTGGCAGTCAGGTACATGGAATTTTTAAAACATTGTTGATTCCAATGTTCAGCAAAGTTTGGGAAGCAATGATTTAAGGACTTAATATACAAAAATTTTTAAGTCTATTATAACAAAGTAGTTAGTTCTCAGTCCTTCTGAGGCTAACAAAAACAGTTATAGAATGGGAAAGACACTTAAATTCAGTGACAAATACCGTGCATGGCCACCTTGGGAAGCACTGTAAAATAGAATGTGAGTTTTTAGAGTATGTGAAATGTATGCATTACAGAGAGTAATAAAGAGTCTGCTACATATAACTATATAATTTTACTTGACTGACTTTTATTTTTTTACTACAAGTCTAGAACTGTGCTGTGTATTTTATAAGCATCTACTTTAATTCTCAAATAACTAAGGCAAGTACTATTATCCTCATCCTACAAATGAATAGATCAGAGAGGTTAAGTCATTTCCCTAAGATCACACAGCCGGTTTATGGAAGACCCAGCAATTGAGCTGAGGGCTTTCCACCTTGACGGCCCATGCCCTTAACCTGAACTCCACACGGCCTGCCTCGTGATCCACATATGACTGAAACACACAGGGAAACAGGCTGCATGGACGAATGGGGGCCCTCCCGCTTGGCCTTCTCCTGTAAACATCGGCCTCACTCATCAACATGGCTGTGACTCATTTGTTCCTGAGTCATGCACTTCTCCAAAGGAACATCAGGTGAATCTGGCAGGAGAGGAGACAGCTACATTGAAGCAGAGGCAAACTGAGGGAATGGCCACATTACAAGCCCTTACTGATTATCAGCTCTCTGCTCAGCACTGTGCTACATGCTGTGGAAGAATCAACATGGCAGCCTCGGCGACGCAGCGTCTCAAGCAAGAAATGAAAATAACTATGAAAATGGAAATTAAGGACAATATAAATTAAGTAGACATGAAACCATATGTAATTACATATAAAAATTGAACTTTCCCAGACCACCCCTCAAGACAAAATTAATTACTTCCTCCACTGTGACCCCCCCCATACTATATTTGCAGACCAAAATAGCAGTTATCCACTCAATAAACATTGTTTGCATGCCTGCTCTGTTCCAGGCACTGTGCCAAGCAATGGAATTATCAAGTGGTCAGTTTTTTGCATGTCTTTCTCTAACTGCTTAGAATAAGATTTTTGAAGGCAAAGGCCCCACCTTGCTAATTGTTGTATGCCCAGCATCTAATTTGTTACAGCGATGCCGATGAAAGGTTAGTTGTCTCTGCTGAAAATTTTCCCCTGGGAAGGAAAATTCTTTCTCAGAGGGGAAAATGTCCTTTCCTTGCCATAAAACTAGTCTGTTTGCAGTGGCAATACTTCCTCCTTCCTTCTCTATGTTTATCCTGGTCAAGGGGGAAACAATGGGCTAAGTGTATTTTTGAAAGTAAGCGTTAGGAAGGGGGTCGAGGCTTTTGGTTGGATTGAACACATGCATTTATTTTCTCTTTCTCATAAAACCCCACTAGAAAAGGAGTAAAGAAAAATGGAGAAGACATGAATTGACAAGGTCAAAGAGAAAGGGCGCGGAGAAAACACCTGGCATGCAATGTCAACATGTTTGTAGGATGTAAGAAGCACGTTGGGGAGCTGGCAGGGCTGCTAAAACTGGGGAACCAGCAGCAGCAAAGGGGACCATCACAAGAAGCAGACTAAGTTGCACCGCAATGCCCCAGCCGGGTGCAGGGCTGAAGGCATCAGCTGGCTTCGAAGGCAGGGTTGGAGGCGATGGGCTGACACTCAGATTCTCACCGAAACCTCACCCAAACATTGCATGCCAGGTGTTTTCTCCCCTCCCTTTCTCTTTGACCTTGTCAGTTCATGTCATGAATACTGTTTCTCTCACCCCATCAGACAACAAGGCTTACTTTCCACTAAGGTTGAACCAGAGAGGCTCTGGGTAGCATGACCACAGGCACAAGGGAGGTCAGGGGAGAGTACTTTGTTCTACAGGTTGAAAACACCCACCCCCTCACCTCCACACACACACACACACACACACACACACACACACACACACACCCCACCAGGATACTTCTATCCTGGCAGCCAGGCAGCCCTCTCTCTACTCCTCCCACCACTTTCCAGGCCAGAGAGCATGGGATTCCTCTCTGGAGGAATGAATAGGCTCACAGAAAAGATCAGCTTACATTGGGCGATTCTCCAACAGAAGCGCCTTGTCCTTGCCTGATCCTTCTCCAAAGAAGCCCACCAGTTGGCAAGCCTCATTCGTGTACACAGGAGAGGTATAAACTTAAATTTTGCGCGTTTCTTTCAAAGGAGTTCTCTCTGAAGGGAGGTATATATTAAGTTTCTTTCTGCATCTGCATTTACCTAACAGTCTAAAGAGAAACACTTAAAGGGGTGCCTGGGTGGCTCAGTTGGTTACGCATCCAACCTTGATTTCGGCTCAGGTCATGATCTCAGGGTCATGAGATCAAGCCTGCGTCCAGCTCTGCACCGAGTGTGGAGTCTGCTTAAGATTCTGTCTCTCTCGGGACACTTGGATGACTCAGATGGTTAAGCGTCTGCCTTCGGCTCAGGTCATGATTCCAGGGTCCTGGGATTGAGTCCCGCATTGGGCTCCCTGCTAGGCGGGGAGCCTGCCTCTGCCCCCCCCCTCTGACTCTCATGAATAAATAAATAAAACACTAAAAAAAAAAAGATTCTGTCTCTCTCTCCCCTCTCCACTCCCTGCCCCCTGTTCATATTCTCTCTCTCTCAAATTAAAAAAAGAGAGAGACAGAGAGAAACAATATCATGAAGATGTATAATTTATCTGTTACAACTTAATCCTTTCATCTAACATTGTAAACAAAGTAACCAAAATGTACAGAAAGAAGTGGAGTGCTGTGTAAATCACACAGCTAAATGGGCAAAGAAGTCAGACAAAATACAAGAACACATTCAATAACTCATTGCAGAAAAGCTCTCCTAAGCCCTTGGAGATCCAGTTTTTTCAGTGAGTCATCCTTTTATACATTCATGTGATACCATTTATAGCAACTTAGTTTAGGAAAATGGATATTTTACTCTGTGATCTTAGTAACCATTTAAAATTCAAACATGGGGTGCCTGTTTAATGCCAGGTGCAATGTACACTAGATGCTTTTATATATAGCTTATATTAAATATATTGAATTACATTTAAAATACTAGCTTATATTGGGGTGCCTGGATAGCTCAGTTGGTTAAGTGTTCGACTCTGGATTTCGGGTCAGGTCATGGTCTCAGGGTGGTGATATTGAGCCCCATGTGGCACGGCACTGGGTGTTGAATCTGCTTAAGATTCTCTCTAATAATTCATTAGAAACAAGGCTGATCTTTCCTAAGAAAAGCTGAGATGGTGAGTGGTGCTCTCTCAAGGTCATCAAAAAGGAAAAGCTCTCTATGCAAGACTTGAGCTTGTCTTAGTTGTTTATAAAATATATGTAGTATTTCCGTACTTGAATCATAAATACTTCAAGGGCAGTGTTTTCTGCTACATTGCCCATCTTCTGAGTTACCTTTTTGCAAAATAGAAGAGGCAACTGTCCCTAGACTTTAACACTATTGCTAATTCTCTCAGTTAACATATTTTTCAGTACTATATAAAATTGTGATAAAATTATGATTTAATTATGTTCAGTTAGCCAACATATAGTACATCATAATAAAAATAAATTAAAAAATTAATAAAGATAAGTGGAAAAATGGCTGTGTGCGACCTGGAAGAAGGTTCTCACCAGAACCCAACAATACTGGTACACTTATCTTGACTTCCCACCCCCACAACTGTCAGAAATAAATTTCTATTGTTTATTAAAAAAAATTATGATTGAAAAATTCTAATTTGAGGGTTGCCCGGTTGGCTCATTCAGAAGAGTATGTGACTCTTGACTTCAGGGTCATGAGTTCAAGCCCCACGTTGGGTGTAGAGATTACTTATTTAAGTAAATATTTTTTTAAAATTCTCATTTTAAAAAGAAAAATAAAACTCCATACTGTAAAAAACAGATATAATTGAAAATAGGGATAGGAACAGTTATTTGTACACCAATGTTTATAGTGGCATTATTCACAACAGACAAAAAGTGTGTGAACAACAATCCAAATGTCCATCCACAGATGAATGGATCATCAGAATGAGATATATACACACAATGAAATATTAACCTTGAAGACCTTATGCCAAGTGAAACAAGCCAGACACAAAAGGACAAATGTTGTACGTTTCCCCTCATACAAAGTACCTAGAGTAATCAAATGCCTAGAGATGTATTATGTGTATTAATTTGAAGTGTATGAAATTGCCATTTTGTTAGGTCAAAACCATTCAAACGTATGCCATTTCTTACAGTTCAACCCAATATATTAAGAAAGGAACAGCTAGTCATTAAGGAAATTGAAAAATATATTCAAATATAATGAAATATTTTATATATATATATTTTAAGATTTCATTTATTTATTTGAGAGAGAGAGACACAGTGAGAGAGGGAACACAAGCAGGGGGAGTGGGAGAGGGAGAAGCAGGCTTCCCGCGGAGCAGGGAGCCCGATGCGGGGCTCGATCCCAGGACCCTGGGATCATGACCTGAGCCAAAGGCAGACACTTAACGACCGAGCCACCCAGGCGCCCCTATATATGTTTATGTTACATAAGTGCCATGAAATGAAGGACTTGATCCTTTTTATTTCTGCTATATCTCCGTGCTTGGTAGATACTTAGGTACTGTATCAGTTTCATACAGCTGTTATAAATTACCACACCGCGGGCGGCTTAAAGCAACAGAAGTTGATTCTGTCACATTTCTGGGGGATAGGAGTGTGAAATTAAGGAGTCACTATAGCTATGCTCCCTCTGAAAGCCTCTAGGGAAGAATGCTTCCTTGCCTTTTCTAGCATCTGCTGGCTGCCAGCCATCACTGGCGTGCGCTGCAACACTCCACTCTCAGCTTGCACGTTCACATGGCTGTCTTCCCTCTGAGTGTCCCTGTGCCTAATTTCCCTCTTCAGACAAGGACACCAGCCCATTGGATTGGGGCTCATCCTAATTCAATATGACCTTATCTTAACTTGATTCCATCTACAAAGACCCTATTTCCCAATAAGGTTACATTCACAGGTAATGGGAGTTAGCACTGAACGTATCACTTTATGGGGCACAATTCAACTTGGTTCAGGTACTCAACAAAATAGTTGGTGAATTGATGAGAAGAAAATTTATGAATCGAAGTTAGAATTTCAGAACTTCCCAGCATCTGTTATAATTTTACAATTGTTTATTAGAGACAAAATTCTTTTTTTTTTTTTTAAGATTTTATTTATTTGAGAGAGAGAGCAACAGAGAGAGCACAAGCAAGGGGAAGGGTAGCGGGAGAGGGAAAAGCAGACTCCCGGGTGAGCAGGGAGCCTGACGCGGGATGCGATCCCGGGGACCCTGGGATCATGACCGGAGCTGAAGGCAGACGCTTGACCAACTGAGCCACCCAGGTGCCCAACACCAAATTCTTTTTGTCTGCTGAATTTATTAGATGTCCCTATCAGATTCCCTCCATCATCTCCCCTCCTTCAGCAATGACTGAGAATATTTAATAAACTATGGTCTTTGTAAAGTTTGTATTGATTTGCAAATATGACATGTGGTGTGTGCTAGCTTATATTGGTTTTAAAGAGATATTTGAATTTATAAAATCCCAAGAGCAAATAAATAATGAAAAACTTAAAACCTAACATATTTAAAATTAGGCTATCTTAATGGGCTACAACTATTATCATACCTATCTCATAATAAATTATAAGTTTGACTCATACTTTTCAGTTGGTAATAAATATATTTCCCAAGCAGAACTACAACAGCTCTGCTGCTATTTTTTAAAAACCTCATTTGTACCTTTATGGTTATTTGTCATTTAACTTTTAAATTTGTCATAAAGTCAAGTCATACAAAGTAAAAATTACCCCTCCACATGATGGAAATTTCTTAACATGTAATTAATGGCAGAGTCATAAACATGTGAAGTTTTTTAATGTTACAGGAAATAAGAAGCAAGAATATTTGTTTTATTATAAGCAAGCAAAAGAAAATGAAGATGGAAAATAAAAATATTTTTTAAAAACACATAAAGAGATTTTGGAAGTAGGAAGCATTATCCCGTGAGACTAGTACACATGGTGAAACTATAATAAAAGGAAGTGAGATCATCCAAACATCATCAACACTTCAGGAAACAAGGCTCAGAGAGGGAAAATTATTTAGCTAAAGGAATAAAATAAACTTTCACTAAGTATATTCACATTAATCTGGGAGATGAGTATAACAGTATGATATAATACCATTTATTTGTGACTCTGATTCAAATTGTTCTTCTGACTGAGAAAAAAACAATATATTTTGCCAGATTATTGATTGGGATTTTTCCTTTTTTGTTCCAGTAGTGAAAATAACGTCTCATTTTTCTTATGTGATAGTAACCAGATCTTCATTGTTTTAATCCACTTCCAGCTATCAGATGAAAAATTTGGGAGTCAAGAATCAAAGTCATGAAATTTTTGTGCCTTCTAGACTTTGCTTTTATGCTGTCTGTTGAAATTAGTATATTTTCTTTGGTTCATCAATTTCCCTTCTGTATTTGTGGGGTCAAGTACTTTATTTCAGAAATGAATAAACTAGCTTAAAAGCTTAAAGAGCTTTAAAAACAAATTATGGTCTTATATCTATGTCTGATTCTGGCTCTTGTCTAAGAGACAGCGTATGTTGAAAGAGCTCTGGGAGATGCTGGGAGATTATATAACACGTATACATAGTGCTTTACATGAGGCTTGGTAGAAAATAAAGGGCCAATAAAATATTTTGGCAGGCTCTGTCTCCTGGTGTCCTGAAATTTCCATCTCATCGCCATTAAAATAATCAAATCTGATCTTTCCCAGAGAAAGGAGGGAGCCTCTAGTCTGGCAGCTCCTTCAATAATAAGGCATTTCAAAATGTCATTACAAATATATATTTTAAAGTCATTATATTAATTTGATAATCTTTAGAATAATTCCTGAGAAGATCTCAAGTCATCTAAAATTCCTCAGTGACCAATTGTAATTCTTTTTTTTTTTTAAGATTTATTTATGTATTTGAGAGAGAGAGGGGGAGAGAGTGCACACACACGCGAGGCGGGTGGGTGGGGTGGGTGGGGTGGGGCGGTGGGAGAGGAGTAGAGGAAGAGGGAGAGGGAAAGAGAGAATCTTAAGCAGACTCCATGCTGAGCCCAGAGCCTGGCACAGGCCTCCATCCCAGGACTCTGAGATCATGACCTGAGCTGAAATCCCGGCTTAAACCCCACAGGCAACCGCCCACCCATTGTAATTGTAATTCTAAACATCTTCTATAATGTTGAAGAAATGTTTAGGTATTGGGCTTTTCAAATGCTTTGAAAGTCTGGTCTCTATCATTCATCATAGTAAACCATTATTATTTTGCAAATCTGGTTTATGATAAAGTGGTATCAGATTATTTAATTCTTATTATACAGTTGTATTTCTTTTATAATGTTTTTGCTTTAGGCTGTTTCAAAACTTTCAATTTTTGTAAAACTAAAATAGTTTTCAAATGGCTACTCTTTGGTGTACCATATTATTTGATATAAATTATTCTAAGTCTCTTAAGTCCAATTTCTTCCCCACTAAAAAATTTTTTAAGTTAGTTGATAGAGAAACTTAAAGGCAAAAATATTAAGTTTTAAACTGAAAAGTTGTACAGATGGTTATATAACTTTTAAAAACAATTACAAAACAAAAATACATGTTAATGTAAAAATTTTAAAAAGTGGTGTTTTAAGCAAGCTATCATGAAAGAATACAAGATAAAAGAAATAAGAAGAAAGAGCTATTGAAAGAAGCATGTTTAGTAAGTTAGCATTCACGAATGGACTACACCATTAATGTAAGACTAGTTACTTAAAAATTTACCCATAAACACAGACTTAGAGACTCCTTTTAGGCATTTTCTTCCAAATTTTTTATCATTTTTCTGAAAATGGAATATAATAATATCTTTGTTATTTATCTTAAGCACTTACACTCAGTGAAAGCCTTAAAAAGCTAAATAAATTTGATTCCCAAAAGATAGAAATAAAGAAAAGCATTTCTGAAGATTTTACTTCTGAAATGGAAATTTTTTAACATTGCCCATTTTATTTTCTATCTTGTATATTAGAGGTGCAAATCCTATTATTTACATCAAATTCCCATCCAATTCATTCAAAATGTGCTAGGAGTGGAAAGGAGATATAATTCTAAGTTTATTTTCTACGTTGCAGAGGTGGTCTTCTATCTAGTCAACCTGACTTCTCCTAAGAGCTCATGGTTGTTTCCTGAGTTATGCTTAATATCATACCTATGACATCTATTAGCATTATTACAATTATGTCAAAAGTACAGAGATGTTAAATACCTTGCCTGAAGTCAAAAATGAGTCAGAGACACAGCTCAGACTAGGTCCTGCCACTCTGCCTCTCAGGACCTTCTAACTGCATCCAGAATTTGTAATTGCTTCTCTGTTATTTGATTAGAAATAGGGACAATGTTGATTTTGGCTTTAATCTGGGAACAAATAAATGAGAAAATCAGTTTAACTGGAAGGAAAGCTAAAAAAGGATATTGAATGACAAATCACAGTACTCAGATATTTTTCTTTTTTTCTCCTATTTGTATGAATTTTTACGAAATATCTAATAATGTATCTTCATGAAAATACATCTCTGATTTTTTTTTAACTCTTATTTTTGTGCTCATCCGGAGAATTTTGGTACTTGAACTTTAGTAATGCTCACTTGAAGACTAAGTAAAACCAAAGTTCAGTTGAAGGTTTGTTTTATAGTACTAATGATAATAAAGTTTACCATAAAGATATGGGTTAAAATGTCATTTCAACTACAATATGGAGAGAAGCCTAATTTTTCTTAGTTATAAAAAATGTAGCAAGCTAATAATTGCCAAGATGAAATGGTCAGTTTAGTTAATCTAAGAAAAACAAAAATTCCCTGAGGTGCAATTATGAAATTTATCTGTACGCATCAATTATACCCTGAACGAGCTGTTCCTTTTGTTTTAAACTCTAGAGGAATTTCGAATGTGTAACACTCGACTTGTTAGCTCCACTGGTTGAGTAACAGTTTCAGACTGGAAATCCAGGTTCATCGTTTCTTTTTTCGTTCTGATGTAATTGAAGCTTTTGTTTGCTATTTGTTCTGTGATCTCTATTTATTAACTCAGATTCCAGTAAAATACGGAAGTTGTGTTTTCTTTCTGTTGTTTGCTGTTTTCTGCACTCAAGTATTGCCAGGGTTTGACCTTCCCATTAAACATTTTCCTGCCATTCACTCAGAAATTTTAAGTTTATGAAGGAAAAGCTAATCCTGATGATTTACTGGCAAGAAAAACAGGTTGAAGTTGAGGGGGAAGCAGAATACATGTCCCCCAAATATGCCACTTTGACGTGTGGATTATTTTGAGCTGAAAGACAATCAAGGCTCAACAGACTCAATAAGAGCTGTTTACCTTCCCTTTAACAGCTTAAAAGAATTTAGATGGAGGGTCTGTACCAGGAGGGAGCTAATACCAAAGAGAACTTTTTGTCAGAAAGACGTATCTGGGGGCACCTCGGTAGCTCAGTTGGTTGAGCATCTGCCTTCAGCTCGGGTCATGATCCCAGGCTCCCTGCTCAGCCGGGTGTCTTCTTCTCCCAGCCTCTGTCCCTCCTCTCCGCCCCCCCCCCCACCCGCCGCCCCCAGCCTGTGCACGCATTCTCTCTCTCAAATAAATAAATAAAATCTTTTAAAAGAAAAGAAAAGAAAGACATATCTGCATGGCATGGCAAACATTTGTTTATCAAACGTTTGCCCTACTCATCTCCCTGTGACTTCTCGTCCTCCCCTTTGAAGCCCCAAATCATTACCTGCTTCTCCTTAGCTCATCATGGCATATAGGCTTCAACTGCCTGACTGCCTTTGGGGTCTCTGTCTTTGGGTCTCATACACACAAAATTTGTTGCTCTCCTGCTCATCTGTCTTCTGTTAATTTAATTATTAGACTAGTCAAAGAACATAAAGGGATTGGAGGGAAAAGTCTTCCTCCCTGACAAAGTGATTTACACACACGGGAGTGGAAATTATACATTCACAATTATAGAGAATTCAGGCTGCTGGTATTAAATGTCAAAAACAAAAGTATGGGATTATTTGGCTGATTTGATAATTACCTCGGTGGTAAATGGAAATATTTTGAAATACAAACCTATTTTTTCTTGCTTGTATCCCTTTTGCCTTCTCCCCAGTCAGGCATTTAATAAGCCCTGTGCTCGCTTCCTCAGAGAAGGGACAGCAACAGCCATAACGACGGCTGTCACATGTGGCACACTTATGTGCCAGACATGGTAAATATAGAAACTCATTCAGCCACAGCAGCCTTATGGGCAGATATTGTTACCATCTCCATTTTGCAAATGAGGAAACCAAGGCACAAAGGTTTAAGTAACTTGCCCAAGGTCACACAAGTAGCAAGAGGGGGAGCCAGGATTCAAAGACAGTCAGGCTGAGAATCTGTGCTCCCCACCATTAAAGATGGATAATGTGGTCTATTGAGGACTTGACCAGACTTCACTGCCTCAAGAAAAACCTGGAAAAAATCTAATCAGTCAATAAGGACAGAATCTAGGGTCAATGTTCCCTGAAAGTATGACAGATACAGAGCTTGCTAGGAGAAATATTATTCCTTTAGACCACAGGTGCATTGATGGAACATGGGGGAAGAATTGTCAACAAGAAAGGTCAAATTTGTGAACTTGCACAACTGTACTAAACCTATAAAATGAGGATGAGACCTGAGATCACTGGCTGAAAGAAGTTTGAGAAAACGCTGTAAGAAGAGCAGGTTGGATTCAGCGTTGGAGGAGATGGACCAGAAACGGAAGGGTTGGGATGCATACTTTAAGGCACAGTTTGTTTTTTTTTTTAACACAGCTCCACTGAACAGAATAGTGAGATTATTAAGGCTGACATCTTAAATTAGTTTGTCTAGAAGTTAGATTTTATGCACTTACCCTAAGCGTGATTAGTTTCCTTGGAACCAACTTACATTCAACAGTTTCTCAAGGGATATATAAAACAGAAAAACCAACACATTAATTTAGAAAAAGAGAATTGTTTAGTAAGATGATCTGTTTAGTAATTTGCACAGAAGATTCCTCATGGATGGGCAAAATCACCCTGGAGAGCAAGTCAAAAGCAGCTTGGGTGCACAAAGAACATGAATAAAGGCTATTGGGTAATCTTAGAGGCTTTTTTTTGTTTTTCAAAGTAATTAGATATACTTTTCTTCTCTGGCCTGAGAATATTTCCACTGGACAACAGGTACAGTTGCACCAAGATCAGGTCACCCTGGCTCCTGGACAGGATTAGATGAGCGCTGACAAGTTCTCTCCTTCTTCTTTTGGAAGACCTTATTCAGAGAACTCTCTCAATTCATACATCAGTTACAGCACAATTGTCATCCAAACCCTCTGAACCCTGGATTGTGTCTGCTGGATTGGACACCTGCCCATTATCTGATACCTGACCCAGTCCCAGTGGGAAGGTTTAATTCCAGCTCTCCCCATCTCCAGTCCACTCAAGTCTGGAGCAGCAAACATGTCTGTTCCCAGCCCCATTGTGAGCTAGACTCAGACAACTGATCTTACATCCTTTCATGTATACTACCAGCATATATTTCTGATGGTTATATTTTCCAACCTTATTCCCAACTCAGGGAGATGTACCCTTTATGGAACTTTCAAAACCCTGTGCTCTCAATACATTGATCATGTCTTAAACTCAAAACATGTCTTTTACTGAAATATTTAGAGTGGAGCATATCAAGCAAAGAGGTCATCAAGAACCGTCTTCATTCAGGCAACTAACACAGCCTCCTCTGGAGAAGGTAATAAAACTTCCTAAAATGTTGGTTTAGATATCATCTCAGACAGAGTGCTCAAAGAATACAAAACTTGTTCTCACATAGCATAGGTTTGAGAAATTTCTGTAGAAAAGCATGTTAAAATTAGTAAAACTAAACCAATGTTATAGTGAATCACCCTATTTCTATTGTCTATATAACTAGTGAAAACTTAAAATTAATGGATGCTGAGTAAATAGCTCCTGAATTAATTAATCCATGCCATGTCAGTATGAATGGTATAGTTGAAGGAGTGGAAACAATTTACTAAAAATTGAGAGAACTGCATTGCTATTCATGCTCTGTCATGGCTCTCTCAACCTCAATTTTTCTCATTTATAAAATAAAGCTATCAGATCAAATAGTCCCTAAAACCCACTCCCACTTTTAAATTCTTCTCTCTCTCTTTTTTAAGATTTTGTTTATTTATTTGAGAGTGAGAGAGCACATGTGCGAGCAAGCGGGGGCGGGGGGGGGGAAGCATAGGGAGAGGGACCAGCTGACTCACACTGAGCTCAGAGGTGGGCTTGATCCCACAACCCTGAGATCATGACCTGAGCAACAAAATCAAGAGTCGGAAGCTTAACTGCACCACCCAGACGCCCCTGAATTCCTCTCCTTTGCTCATTTGTTATTATCTACAAGGAACCTCCCTAGAAGATAATGAGGATTAAAATTCTATATCAAAGTTAGGGGATTTCATGGATAACTAGGCAATATTGATAAATACATGTAATAGATGAGTCAACTAGGTTGGAGTTGAGACTTGGATACAGAGTCCTGTAAGTTAGGGACCCCTTCACAGCTCCCCTGCTGCTCTAAGCAGTGACAAAGCTACTGTAATTATCAAGTTGGAAAACCTGTATTAGTATTTTTTTTATCTAGTAAAACTTTTTTAAAAATTGAGATATAATTGATACATAACATTATATAAGGGAAGACCCATATTATTATGTAAAAAACTGTTGCTCTGTTTCTGGCCAGCTCCTAAAGTTCTGGGACCATGGTGGTGTCTTGAAATACTGCTGTTGCCACCAGGTAGATTTTAAAATGGAGGTGGTGGTTGTGGGAAAAGGCTACTTTCTCCTCCTTCCCTAATCTACCCTAGACTTGGTCATAAGCCCCTTTCTGAAACCCCAACACAAGACTTTAATAGGCTGTGATGTCTGCAAAACTGTTCTGAAAGTTGGGGAGAATGGAAGGAAATTACGATTTATTACAATTTATTCCCACAAGAATCTGATTCAGAAAGTCACTTCATTTGGGGATATCAGGAATATTGGAAGGTAGGAGCCATAAGTTAAATGAAAATATGGATAGAAATCCTGTGCCCAACCACCTTTTTCAAACAGATTGCTGTCAGACACCCTTATATTTCTTAACAGGAGATAAGAATTCTTCCTGGGAGAAATGGAGTGGCCCCATAGAAAAAAACTAATGATACTAAAATAGAGTGGTTCCTTCTACAGATATGCCAGCTCACCAATTAATCATATATTAAAACTCAGCAGTCCACAAACTCCACCCATGAACATAAAGCTAGCTTTTGGTAAACTTTTTTGGTGCTTCACATAGAGACAACCAAGGATCACCAGACATTTGAAGAATTACCCCCATATGAAAAACAGATATTAAGAACAAGGGTAGCGGGAAGAAGGAACCAAGGAACAGAATACTGAGGGTCTATTATGTGCCAGGCAGTGTTCTAGATGCTGGAGAAACTGCAATGAACAAAACAGACAAGTCTCTACCCTCATAGAGCTTACATTCTAGGGGAGATGGGGAAGTAAACATTTAACAAAATAAATAGATTATACAATATGTTAGAAAGTGACGTCTATCATATTCTGTGAAGAAAAATAAGTCAGGGGAGAGGACTAAGGAGTGCGTGGGGCAAGGAGAAGCAAATTTAAATAGAGTGGGTCAAGAAAGCCTCCACTGAGGGGTGCCTGGGTGGCTCAGTTGTTAAGCGCCTGCCTTCGGCTCAGGTCATGATCCCAGGGTCCTGGGATCGAGCCCCGCATTGGGCTCTCTGCTTGGTGGGAAGCCTGCTTCTCCCTCTCCCACTCCCCCTGCACAGTATTCCTTCTCTCGTTGTGTCTCTCTCTGTCAAATAAATAAAATCTTTTAAAAAAAGAAAGGCTCCACTGAGAAGGCATTTGAACAAAGGCTTGAAAGTGAGGAATGGGGATACCTAGAACAGGAGAGGAAGGAAGCAGTCCAGGCAGAGACCAGCTAGTGCAAAGGGTATGAGGGGCACCGAGCAATAGGGGTATTATTGTTATAAGGGGAAGTGGGGTAAAGAACAGGTTTTGTTTTGTTGAGATGGGAGACACACCAAAGAAATTAAATTGTTGAAATTAAAAACCAAAACCAAAACCAAAAATTTAACTGAATGGATTTGAATATGTACTTAAGGAAATCTTCCAGAAAGTAGAATAAAAAGACAAGAATATGAAAAATAGGAGAGCACAGATAAGAATATTAGAGGTTTAATTTAGGGAGTCAAGCATGCACCTAATAGAACTTTCAAAAAGGACACAGGAAACAATGGAGAGAAAATTGTCAAAGAAACAATAGAAAAATAATTCCCAGAAATGAAAGAGATGAAGTTGAAAGAGCCTATTTAGTGTCCAGCACAATGAATTTTAAAAAATGACAAAAAAGCACCCACTCCTTGGGCACATCATGATGGAAATTTGAACAGTGATAGTGAAAAGTTACAAAAAGCTTCCAGAAGGAACGAAATCACATAGAAAGAACTGAGACTCATAGTAGCATCATGCTTTTCCACAGAGAGAATGCCTTAAGAATTTATATTTTCCGAATCAGGACCCCACACGGCCAAGCTAGCAATCAAGTGTGAAGATAGAATAAAGACAATTCAGACAAGCAAGAAGTAAAACAAACGAACAAAAAAACTACCTTTACATAGCCTTTCTGAGAAAGACTGACAATATCTAGAAAAATAAGGGCAAAGATCAAGAGCAAGACAAGGAAAGGAACCAAGAAAAAAGTGGGGGAGGCTTTGTAACATGTCAACTTGGCTAGGCTAAACTACATTTCCCAGAACTCCCTTTCCTTTGTTTCCCTAGGGGCAGCCACGCTTGAGATTCTCATGGTAGATCCGGAGGGCAGAAACGAAGGCGGCCGTCTTTGTGACTCTCCCGTGCTGTTGCCTACCTGTTGGCGCATCCTGTTGGCAAAAGATTTCGGTCAGGCCTACCAGTGCTCTGCCTTCCCCTGGGTCTTCCTTCGGTTCATGACAAAGGGTTTGGCTCCCACGGGACACCAACATCGCCAAGGTCAGAGGCAGTAAGAACTGGTATAGGTTTCAGTCCATCCTCTTGGGCTTCAGCTCCTGCTGCCCTTACAGCGGCCATCTGTCCTTCTCACTTACCTACCCTGCATACTTGAAGCTCCAGCATCTAGAGACTGCTTCACCAGCCCCCACAAATGCATAAGGTCATCCCTGATATATTCTAGAGGCTCTGCTTTTCTGATTGAACTCCAGCTGTTACAGGATCCCAGATAGGAAAACCAAATCCCTGAGAAGGAATTTTCCAAATGCAGTTGTTTCCTGGAGAACTCTGTCCCAGAATCCTGTGTTCTTTTGCTCAGATCTGGACTGCTCGCTCCCTAGGCCCGCTACTTGAAGCATATAAAAAGTAATATTGGCAGACATTTGACAGATCCCCAAAAATGTGTAGCTTCAGATTGCACAGTATCCTTCCTTGCATACTAGTTAAGATAAAAAATGAAATGCTTATTCACTACTCTTCTTTTCAGAGGTTTCTTGTCTATCTGATTTTTTTTTCCTCTGGTATCTAACCAAGTTTAGCATTATTTTTTTTTAAATTTTTCTTTCTTTCTTTCTTTCTTTATTTTTTA
The DNA here is from genome assembly GCF_964656455.1 of Halichoerus grypus. Lineage (NCBI taxonomy): Eukaryota > Metazoa > Chordata > Mammalia > Carnivora > Phocidae > Halichoerus > Halichoerus grypus. The sequence continues at coordinate 188,149,227 of NC_135714.1, forward strand.
AGGATGATATTTTTTTAAATTTTATTTTCTTATGTTAGTCACCGTACAATACATCATTAGTTTTTGATGTAGTGATCCATGATTCATTGTTTTCATATAACACCCAGTGCTCCATGCAGTACGTGCCCTCCTTAATACCCATCACCGGGCTAACCCATCCCCCCACCCCCCTCCCCTCTCTAACCAAGTTTAAATTGGTTCCCTAACACAGAAAAGTGCAAAAGATGTTTTCTTATTCATTTTTTTTTTCCCCCTGCAAAGAATAAAAAGAGCTCTGGCTAGGGAATGTTTGTTTTTCTTTCAATGTGTATGCAAGAACTTCAGAATTGCATATATTATATGCCTTGGAAAAAAATAACATCTTTCTTATTAAAGAAGAATCTCCCTGTAAGATCACATGTCATTAAAGAATTGCAACCAAATAAATGTTAAATTCTAACAGAAAACAGATTTTTTACACTTAACACATGAAGAAGAAATTCAACTATATGTGAAAAATATGTAGGAGAAAAAAAGAAAACAGAAGTTCATGTTAAGTAAAGTCACATTTTAAAATATGCCTTTACACATAGGAGAGATGGGCAGTAACACAAGATGTCTTTTTTCATTCTGCTTCACAGTATGACTTCTCTGCTTTCTTTGATAAATTTGGTGTAAATCTCTTTCACTCATCCACATAAATCCAATCTCAATGTGTGCTTTTTTTAATCCCCCAGGTTTTAGATTCTTTAAATATTATCTCCTCTTAAAACATTCTCCAACTAATTGGAAAACACATGATGATTCATACTTTTATGACCACATCTAAAAGTGGAATTCCCAGGGTTGTTAACTATTCTGACAAAATTTCTGGACACTGGCAGAGAATTTAAAAATATACATTTGACAAAAATGCATTGCATATTTGAATTTAAAATTTGTTCTTATTTTTTATTCACCTTTTATTATTTTTTCTTAGAAAAAATAAGACCACCTAAATATAATGCCCTGAGATATAGCTCCTTGCTTTCACTTCAAAATAACTGTACATCTGCTGAGGAAAAAGAAAAGTTCATTGTGCCCAATTACACACACATTCTGATTTCGTTTTTTGGTTAGCCCACACATGGCTCATTATGATGAACTTATGTTTCTGCATGTACATTTGAGACCGGAAGCTGGCATATTAAACTTTTAAAATTTTACATTTAAGAAGTTTACATTTTATACTTGGATTACTTTACCAATCACTAGGACTACATCAAAAACAAAGGACAGGGATCTGATTCACATGTGCATGACACAAGAGTATATACACTAAAGTGATCTTCTAAGATTGAAGTGCTTTTTTCCTGCTTCCCTCTTAGAGATATTGAGGGAAAATTCTAGAACTTTTAGAGTAGGCCCCTTGTCCCTACCTCCAGCAATGAAAGGTTATGAAATATTAAGGGCCAATTTCAGAGTAATTCACTTACACTGGTTTTTGTTTTGTTTTTGCTTGCAAGCTAAAGAAATAAACTTTATCCAGCCATTTTGAGCAAAAAAAAAAAAAAAAAAAAAATTGGATTTATTGGAGGGATGCTGAGGTAAGTAACAGAATCCGTAACAGGCTGCTGCAAACAAGCCAAGGGAAGGCAGAATAAGAACAGCTCTAAAAACCTCAGCAAGAGGAATTCTTCAATTTACTCCATAGCAGGCAGCCCTTAAAATGTTTTAGTTTCAATGGAAATTTAGCCCCTGTGTCTTTCCATACAAATTCCACATCCCTGGGAGAAAGAATCCGATTAGCCCAGTCACCTATATTTCAGAGTACACGTAGACATATAGCACCCACACATCCAGGCTACACCTCTACTCTCTTGCCCACAGACGATGGATCTGGGGGTAGAGATTCTTGCCAAACATGACTGTTGCAGTAACTTTCACAAGTAAGGAAAGCTCCCAGTATGCACCATTCTTCTATTACCCAATCTGGGAATTTAAAGAATAAAGAAAGGAGAATCCATCCAGTTTAGTAGAAGATTGTCTTGTTCAATGAAGATGCCTGACAAGCCTAGTATCTCATGTCCCTTGACTATTTTCACCAATGAATTAACCACATTATATGTGCCCTTTTGTTATTATTGAGAGTATATATACGTATGTATGCACGTATGTAAATGTGTATGTATATATATGTATGTATATGTATATTCCAGGACTCTATTTGCCTATTCCAATAATTTCTATGTACCTTCTCGGAATGACATAGGCCTCCCCTGGGGACCTGTCCATGCCCAGCCCTGTCCACCTGGACCACATGTTCTCCTATATGTTTACTTGTCTTACTTACATTGTGCATCACTATATTGTGTACTGGAGTTTCTCTCTGTGCTGGGAGAGATCAGGGACCTGTTTTCTTATTTCTATACCCACAGCACCCAGCATATACATACCATACAATAGCAGCTCAGGAACATTTATTATTCATGGAACAATAAAATTCCATATCTGTAGTGGCATATACTATAAATATTCAAACTTGATAATCTGATCAAACTTGGTAACTTTACATACAGTGCTTACTATGGGGCCTAATACACAGAAGACGTGCAATAAATTTTAGTTTCCGTCTGTCTTGAAACAAGATCGGGAGTGTGATTTTATTGATAGAGAGTGAGGCAGTGATAGATACACACAGATAATTAATAGTTTTATAAAGATATTGCTAATTTAGATGGGGAGGAGGAAAGTGATTTTTAATAATCTATAATTATTTGTGAGATAGAGAAGCAGTGAGTATAGATGGAAACAATACCCTGCTCCTAAAATCATTTTCTAACATTGCCAAATTCATTCACACTTTTAGCAGAACAAGAATTTCACATTCCAATAAAGGTAACAGAAACCTCTGCTTTAATCTATCATGAAAGAACTTGTAGCAGCACAACACTGCGAACAAGAAAATCTTGAGAAGTTAGATAAAATTTAAAAAAATAATTGGATTGATTAGAGGGATACTGAACTGCCATCTGAATGAAAGCATCCTAAGGCACCCAGGACTTGAGGGGTCAGATTGTGTAGAGACGAAAGCTACCCTTTCTCATAACACAATAAATGTAAATTACTCTTCCTGCTCTTTTTTTTTTTTTAATAAACTATGCCTCAAAGCAAAAAATATGGAGAAGTGGACAAATCATTAGCATACAGTTTCATGAATTTTCTCAAACTAACTTTTTCTGTAGTGTGGACATGCTGGTGATTGATTTTTTTTAGTTTTTGTCTATCTGAAAATATTTGTGCCTGAGATTCTGAAAGGGGTTTTGTTGCGGGTAGCATCTTGGTTACTCCACTGTCCTCTCGCTTACGTTGTTTCAAACAAGAAATCCGCTGTCATCCTTGTTCCTTTGTACATCTTTTTCTTTCTGTTTTTAAAGGAACTTAAGTCTGTCCATTCAGGTTATGTTCTCCAGGAAGCTGACTCTGAGATAGAGTTTTGTGCACAGGATGTTTATGAGGGAGTGGTCTGTGATCACTCCCAGTGGGAGGGAGAGGAAGGAGAAAGGACTGGAGATAGGGAGAACCTATGTGGAGTTAAAATGGTCAGTCAGAACTAAAATGGTCCATCAGAGGTATCCTGCTTTGGGCCAAAAGGGCTGGGCCTTACCCCAAGATCATTATGTGTGCGCTGCCCAAGGAAAGGGAGAGACCTTGGCAGGCGGTGGCTGACCCCAGCTGAGAGGATCCCGAAAGGGCCTGACTGCTGACCACACACACCAAGTAACAGGGCAACAAATTCTCCCATGAAGGGCAGAGCTGGAGGTGGTATTTCACCATTTCCCCATTGGCTTTGGGGAGGAAAGCAGAGTCCAGATACCCTAAGGAGTGCCTATTGCTGAACCTTTTTGGTGACACAGTGAGAAAGACTATTGGTTGCCTTTTTAAAAAGTTGTGATAAAATATACACAGCATAAAATTTACCGTTCTAACCATTTTTTTTCCATTTTAACCATTTTTAAGTGTATAGGTCAGTGGCATTAGTGCATTTAAATTGCTGCGCCACCATCACCACCATCCATTTCTAGAATTTTTTCATCTTCCCAAACTGAAAGTCTGTCCGCATTAAATATTAACTCCCCTTCTCCTCGCCCACAAATGCTGGCAACCACATCTGACTCTCTGTCTTTATGAATTTGACTACACTAGCTACCGCACACAAGAAGAATTATTTAGTAGATGTCCTCTTGTGCTTAATTTTACTTTGCACAATTTCTTCCAGGTTTGTTGATGTTGTTGCACGTGTCAGAATTTCCTTCCTTTTAAGGATGAATAATATCCCATTATATGTAGAGACTGCATTTGGTCTATTCATCTATCTATGGACGTTTGAGTTGTTTCCACCTTTTAGCTATTGTTAATAATGCCTATGAACATTGGTGTACGAATATGTCAGTTGCTCTTTAACTCCTTTTAGTGACTACTAAAAAATAAAAGAGAACAAGAGGCCAAAATATGAGCTATGAACTTCGATCGGTGAGATCCGGAGTCAAATTTTGAGTATCTGATCATACAGGCTAAGTGAGAATTAAAAACTGTTTTGCAAAGCAGGTAATTGTCTTAAAAAGATTTGTTCAGCTTTTAAAAGAATTAAAGTCCACAAGAAAATATCTGAACAATCTCATGTTCCCTGCACCCCAGCCAGACTGGATATATGCCATTTCCCAAACACAAGTTGTACTTTCTGCTTCTGTGCCTTTGCCCATGGTGCTCATCCAGCCTGCAGAAAGCTTTTTGCAGAAGGTCTGTGGTAGTCAACTTTGACCTGTAGGTCCAAACACAGCAAAATGTCAATAATTATTCTCCTGTTCTAAGGTAATTTTATTTAGCATCATTTTATTCCACTACTAAAGCCTATTTCATTTTTTCCCATATTTCTCAGTTTGTCCTTTAAATATTATATTATACATATTACAGCCAAGGATTCTTGTGCATTCTAGATTATAAGGTTCTTTTTTTTTTTTTTTTAAAGATTTTATTTATTTATTTGAGAGAGAGAGAGAGCGAGAGAGAGCACATGAGAGGGGGGAGGGTCAGAGGGAGAAGCAGACTCCCTGCTGAGCAGGGAGCCCGATGCGGGACTCGATCCGGGGACTCCAGGATCATGACCTGAGCCGAAGGCAGTCGCTTAACCAACTGAGCCACCCAGGCGCCCTAGATTATAAGGTTCTTATGGTTATTCACTTATCAATGGCCAGTCCTATATCATCTGCAGTCAGTAAGCAGCCCCAGCCAATAGCCCTGTCTGGTTACCTGATGAGATTTGCAGTTGACATTTATTGTTCTTTTGTCTCCTGGCTTCTAGTCCTCCTTTCCAATAGCAGCTCTATTTCTAGCTGAGCCTTTTCCATAACTTTTGGGGAGAATAATTCAGCACTTCCATAGCAGGAGCCAAAATGGCTAGATCTTTTTTCAGCCCATCGGGGACACTGGTGGGCAGTGGGAAAAGGAAGGTCAGTGCTTTCTCCAGAGAATTTACATCTTTAAGGAGAGACCGAAGGAAGGCCATCCATCCCAGCAAGAGCAGAGCCAGCAGCATATTGGCCAGACACTTCAGGATATGACATGATAGCTCTGTTCCTTGCTTTCTGTTACTTGGCTTTCCACAGCTCCCTTAATTCCTGTTCATTCTGAAGCCCAATGTCCCAGATGTCTTTTGATTCTGTGAGTCCCACATTCTCCAGTAAATTCCAACAAATTCACTTTTGCCTAAATTAGCCAGCCAGAAACCAATAAAGAGCTCTGATACATTACTACCTCCTTGTTCCTATTCCTATCTCAACTCCCTGTCCTGCCCTGGCTGATACCTATTTTCATTAAATGTGGATATATATATAGATTTCGATATAGACATATATGTAGATGAAAATGTAGATGTCACTTTAGACATAGATGAAGGAGTAGACCTAGATATAGTGTATCTACCTATCCCCCAAAATGAAGGGTCAGATTCAGAAACAATGGAAGTGAAGGAGAGTGACACATGTTGACAGTTAGTTCCTACAGTTTCCACAGATCTCTCCTGAGAAGGTCCTTATGCTAGACTACTCATCCGATGATATAGCACAACTGGTATAGACAAAAACAGAGAAGCAAAATGCTACAACTTGAATTTGGGCAATGATAAATTAGGATTTGACTGAAAAAGCCCAAGACCTGGAATCAGAAAGCCTGAGATAATGTTCTAACTCACAATCGATTGAAACTGGGGTTCCTCAGAAACAGAGGATGACACAAAGATTTGGATGCAAGTAGTTTATTTGAGTGGTGATTCCAGGAAGCATAAGTGAAGGAGTAGTGAAGTGACTTGGAACAGGAAGAAAGGCCAATAAAGGGTGCCTCGTGAGTGGGCTATAGCCTCAGACAACTGGGCTTCTGAGAAACCCACGTCAGAATTTCCCCCTCCTGTGACCAGAGCCCTGGGGTATATATCTACCAATGCCAGCCCCCCATTGCTGGAGAGTTGCTTCTTAGGTATTAACTCCTCATGTTTTAGTATGTTCCTTCCACCTGGGCTCTGAATCCCAGCTCCTCCTTTCTTTTCGAGAACTGCATTTCTTTAATTACCTTCCCCTTTCTCACTTTTAACATCACCCTTTCCTTCCAGAGTCTTGCCCCTTTCACCAGTAAACAAGCTTAATGCTTTTAAACCCTAGAAAATGAAAACTTCCCTTATTCCTGCCTCTACCTACCCTCCAATTTCTTTCTTTCCCTTTCCACCAAGCTTTGTAAAGAGGGCGATCTACACTCACGGACTCTAGGGTCTCACTTCCTATTAACTTCTCAGCCAAAGCCAGTGACTCCTGACCCCTTCCTTTGACTGCAACTGCTCATAACAAGGCTGCATGTTTCCTCATAGTAGTTTCTCACTGATTCTCAGACTGCTCCTTCTTCCTCAAAACTTATTCTTTCATATGCTTTCATAAAACCCCTCTCTTAGTTCTCTGGGTTTACTCCCAAGTTTTTCATCTTTCTTTTGTGGACTGTTCTTCCTCTGCTAGTCCATTTAATGTTAGTGTTTATCAATTCCCAAATATTTAACTCCAACTCCAAGTCTCTGTAACTCCAGAAAGTGTTCGTCCAATAGCCCACTAGCTTCCAGCTGAAGTCATTACGGTGTCTTCCTCTTCCCTTCCCCTCTTCCCTTGGAGAGAATATAAGGAGTTTGTAAAACCACTATTTATTCATTTACCCAGTTTCAAAGGTTGGCATTATCAGACATCATTCCTCTCTCTCATCCTTCATTTCCTACTTCAATAAATCCTATTGATTCTACCTTCTAAATGCCAAACTCTCTTCATCAGCCCCATTGCCACTGACACCTTAATTCATGTCCTCATCGCCTTAGTATAATCCGCTGGTAACTTCTGGTTCATCAATCTGCTTCCAGTTTCTTTACATGCAGACCATCTCCTACACAGTAAAAAAAAAAAAAAAAAAAAAAAAAAGTGGTTATCTTTATAAAAACAAATGTGACCACAACATTCTTCTACTTAAAAAGGTTTGGTGGTGCTCCATAGTCAACAAGATAAAATCCAATTTCTTTCCTGTGGTGATCCAGCCTCAGTGTGGGTTTCCAGAGGCAGGCATGTAGTCCCTGTGTTTAAAGCCAATTGAGTATGGTGTGAATGTTTTGAAATCTATGCTAAAATGGGAGTGCAGGATGGGATTCTGAAAACATGGAGGCCCAAGTTAATACTAGCACAAAGCCTTCTTTGTAAACTTAATAAGTATAAACATTTATAAATCACTTACTGTGAGCCAGGTACTATCTGAGCCATGTATTAATTCATTTAATCCTCATAACAGCCCTTTGAGTTATGTATTATTTTTATTTCCATTTTGTCAACGAGGTAAGTGGGATATAAAGAGGGGGACCACTTGCTCAAGGTCACATACAACAGGATTTGACCTGAAGTATCTGGCCCTAGAAACATGCTCTTATCCATTTGCTACAGTGTTTCACTAGCTTTATAAGAGGCAGTGGGTTTGCCCAGCCTTACATCAGGATTACAGCCTGTGCAGGGATTTCGCTAATCAGAGACAGAGAGTGGAAGCCCAAGCCAGCGGTGGCTGAGGATAACCTAAACCTGGGCCATAACATTATAAGGAGAATCCTCGTCTCCACATCTTCTCAGTGCCCTACAACTCCTCCACCCAACACACACACACACACACACACACACGCACACGCATACATGCACACACACACACACACACAGAGTCCATGAGAAGCTTCTGAGAGACCGGAAACAGAATCACTGCTGCAGAGGACAATGATGGCCCCAGATCATGTGGGAATGTTTTCAAAAATGACAAGATGAGGGCAGTTTAACAAAGAACAGGAACAAGAACAACAAACAGGACCTATCTGTAAAACTGGATAGGGTCTCTGTACCTCTCTCCACTATGGGATTGGACTAAAGACTGGCTCCTAAGAACTAAGCCATCCCCCCTCCATTCTTTTTATTTATTATTTATTTATTTGAGAGAGTGAGAGAGAGAAAGAGAGAGAGCCAGCGTATGAGTGGGAGGCAGGAGGGGCAGAGGGAAAGGGAGAAGCAGACTCCCTGCTGAGCAGGGAGCCCAACATGGGCCTGGATCCCAGGACCCTGATATCATGACCTGAGCCTAAGGCAGACGCCTAACCAACACCGGCACCCCTCCCCCCACCCATTCTTGATGACTGGGGGTTGGAGATGTCAGGGGAATGGAGGTGTTTCTTCCTATAATTTCTGCTAATCAGGGGAGAGAAGAGTCTTATGCAATTGATTTTAGCATTCAAAGAAGACATAACTCTCTTAGAGCTCCATGCTGAGGAAATGGGTCATATTAATCAGCAGAGCAGAGGAAGAGCATAATTTTAATAGTGGGTCTAGCCGGGATAAGCTAGAGGCAAGACTAAGAGAACAAAATCGTTCTGTTAATGAAGAATTAATGAAGAATTTAGAGTTTCCATGGGTAACCCAAAAGGAAAAGGGTAAAAGGGGAGGAGTGAACGAGATGAGAATGGGAGTAGGATGTGAAGAAAGAATGCATCCAAATGACAGGGAGTTGGGTAAGAGGCAGCCAGAGAGAAGTGCCACGTTGTGTCCAAAGATCTTTAAAGAACAGGGGTGTCCGAATTGCTGCAGTATAAATTCTTCTTCCTCCTCCCCCATCTTATACCGTTAACTGCGAATTTTCAGTGGAAAGCAGTAAACCACACAGGGGTGCCTTGTTTCCATGGTATTTTGAGAAAATAAAGGGAAAGAGGTTGTGTTCTGCCTTGGGAATGATGTGGGATGGAGAAAAAGGACAGCCAAAAGAAGCTAGACTTGAGAGAAATCAAGAATTCAGCAGAAGCAGGAAATAATAGAAAAACATTAGCTTGAAGCATTCTAGATGTCGGCATATGAAATTAAGTTTCCTGCTCCATATATGACGGAGATATGGTTACCCCAACAGCTTTGAGGACTTGGGAACACTCAGGTAGCTGACATTTGAACTATGTAAGTAAAGTGGGTATGTTTCTTATACCACAAACTTACATGTGGAAGATGAATGTAACTCTTGTTTTTCTGATTGGATTTCAAGACTATATTTGATAGGCTTGGAGAGACCTAATCTCACTCTTGGTCCATTTTGTCAGATGGTTAGAGGCTCTCTCCTTCCAGGGCGCCATGTGACTTCCTGGGCTTGTGGTGGGTGAGTCTGCAGAGTGTTACTGTAAACCACCTATCCCTGCTGGAGCCATGGAGCCTTCTAGGTGCTCCTCGATCATCGATCCTCACAGATTGCACCTTCCTCCTCTTCCCTTTCAGAGATGCAAGGAAAAACATAAAATTCTTTGATTTTCCCATCAGTTCTTCCTCTTTCCCCACAGGCAAATTATGAGGGGTGAGAACTGTTCTGACTGATTTTCATCTTTTCTCTTATGTCTGAAAGTTGTATCCTTTGTTTCTGGTATTAGCGGCTGTGACAATCCTTCGTGGAGGCAACACACAGCTGCAATTAGCCAGGATGGGGGGTGGGGGGAGTGGGGGGGGATGGGATGGGGAAACACAATATATAAGAAAATACCTGCAAATGTTGTTCAGTTACATTTGCTTTATATACTCCCTTTCTTATTAGTTCAAACTATTCTTTGTAAAATAACCCTCCTGCAAAGTAATGAAACTGCATTTTCTTTCATTGCTAATTTCTCCTTCGATCTTTCATTAATTATCTAAAAACTTTCCATGTTGAGTACTCTACATCAGGCGTCAGCAAGCTATGGCCCATGGGTTAGATTGGGCCCACTGCCTGTTTTAATATTTTTAAATAGTTGGAAAAACCCAGAAGATGATTAATATTTTGTGCCATGGGAAAATCATATACAATTTAAATTTCAGTATTCAAAAATAACGTTTTATTGCAACATAGCCATGCTCATCCATTACATATCACCTGGCTGCTTTCACTCGACAATCACACAACTAAGTAGTTGGGACAGAGACTGTGTGGCCCACAAAACTTAAAATATTTAATATCTGGCCTTTTATAGAAAATGTTTGTCAATCCCTGCCCTATACCATTCTGTTGGACCTGTTGTCAGGGATTTACCTTTTTCCTTTTCTATTTTTTTTTTTTTAAGATTTTATTTATTTATTTGACAGAGACACAGTGAGAGAGGGAACACAAGCAGGGGGAGTGGGAGAGGGAGAAGCAGGCTTCCTGCTGAGCAGGGAGCCCGATGCGGGGCTCGATCCCAGGACCCTGGGATCAGGACCTGAGCCAAAGGCAGACGCTTAATGACTGAGCCACCCAGGCGCCCCTACCTTTTTCCTTTTCTAGATTGGATTGTCCATCCTGCCACCCAACATCCTCCAGTTTTTAACCCTGGAAATTATTTAGTGTTCTGGTGGTAAAGAAAGGCATTCTAACCTCTTTCCTGGTTAGTCCGAATTCACACACGTTTTTGCCATTTTTTTCCCTTACCTTAGACTCTTTCTTACAGAAGGAAAAATACAGTGTGGGGAGCCTTTTTATATGGTAAAAGAGCAAAAATTATAACATATATAGCTGTTGCTTCCCTATATAATACAATGGATTTAATATAGATCACTGTACCCCAATCACATTGGCTACTTCTTCACTAGCCCATGCTTATCTGCAAGCATATACCAGATCTAGTTGTCACCTGCAGATCTCCTTATTTATGTGAGAAAAGATACTTTTCTGACTCACAGTTCATCTTTTATAAACTCATTCCAGACTTTACTCCCTTATAACTATGGCAATTGTTGAGTTTTCATTTCACATAATTTTATTTTCAATAACAGGGTTTTTAAAGTAAAAGCTGAGGACTAATTTTCATACTTTTCATTTTTTAAAGATTTATTTATTTATTTGAGAGAGAGACAGAGAGTGGGGCTGGGGTAGGACACAGGGATAGGGAGAGAGAGAGAATCTCAAGCAGATTCCCCACTTAGTGTGGAGCCCAACATGGGGCTCGATCCCAGGACCCTGAGATCATGACCTGAGCTGAAACCAAGAGTCAGACGCTTAACCGACTGAGCCACCCAGACGCCCCTAATTTTCATACTTTTCTAATATTTTTCATATGAATTAGAAAACAAAATCTGTATCAGCCTATATTTTCATATTTTGGGGACCCTCCCACCTAATTGTCTGATGTGTCTACTTAATTAACCTAATCTGTGTATATTTAATACTTTCAATATCATATAATGTAGGGGTGATGGGAGGCTAGGAAGTAAGGTATAGATGATTTTCTTTGTAGTTTTTTATTATATCCCTTTATTTAAGCCCCTCTAATTTGCTGTCCTGGGAAGCAAGCATTCCACACAGGATTACACTATGGTGGCTCTGATCTGGCTTATGATGAATAGAGAAAGTAGGGTAAAAATATATAGACCCCCAAGAATATATACAGAAGCATATATAAGAAATAGTGTATCGCAATTATAGGAGCTTAGCCATGTTAAGACTGATGAAATGCAAATACAGTTAGAATTGTCAGAACCACAAGGGTACATTTATTGAATGAGTGATTTTTGAAAGAAAAGGACACAAACTGGTTATGGAGGAAAGGCCAGTTCAGAGTGGTATAAACATTAACATTGTATGTCTAGAGAGCAGCAATTAGGTATTTGGAATTTAGTCATAAAAATTCTGAACTAGGCAGTAATGAGAGATGTCAAGGTAATTAGATATGGGGAAAATGGAGAAAGGTAAGAAGAGCCTTGAAACATTACTTATGTATGTAGATTTGATATAATTAGTTGTTGCAATTATATATAGTAATTGATTTGATTATTCAAAAGTTTAGGTTTTTGAGCAAAAGAGGCACATAAGAAAAATCCACAGTAACATGATTTTCTCAATGCAAAGATTAGATCAGTGTTTCTCAGGAGTGATTTTGCCCTCACCCCCTACCCTACCCTCCTTGCGTGGGTGGTATTTGGCAATGTCAGAAGACACTTTCGGTTGTCATAACTTGGGAGGCAGGGTGTTACTGGCATCTAATGGGAGGAGGTCAGGCATGCAGATAAATATGTTGCAACACACAGGACAGCCCCCTACAACAAAGAATCATCCAGCCCAAGATGTCAATCATGCCGTGATTGAGAAACTCTGGGCTAGATGAAGAAGGGAGAGAAGTGTTTAAATTTAACCAAAAAAATATAAGAACTAGGTCAGAGTTCTTCAACTGACCCCTTGTTTATATAATCAGTTCCTTCCTCCATCAAATTACTCACAAAGCTAATATGAAGAATAAAGATAATGTCATTTATATTCAACTCTAGAAATGTTCCAAAATTAATTTTACATTCTGCCCTTAAGACTTTGCGTTTCCACCCACCAACACGGATGAATCTCAGAAACAATGCTGAATGAAAAAGCAAGTCAAGCAAGAATATATTCAGTATGATGCCATTTATATAAAGCTTGAAAAGAAATGAAACCAAACAATACATTATTTTGGGATATATACACATATAGTTATATGAGAAAAATGAAAGGATGATAGCACCAAGATCATACAGGATAGTATTTATGTTTGCAAAAGGGAATGAGCTTGGAGAAAAGCACGAGGTGTCCTTAAGTAGATTGATTATATTCTACGTTTTAGCTTAGGTGGTGGGTTATTGAGTGTTTCTTTTATTATTGTGTTTTATAATTTACACAAATGTCAAATTTTCTCTTGGGTGTATAAAAATCACATATAAAAACAATCATAAAATTCAGTTATAATAGTATAGTGGTCACTAAAGATTTTTCCTTTAAGTTCTATCACCACCTTCAGGTTAAAACTAGGTACTGCGAAAAACTGTTTCAAAGACCAAATTCGTGAGTATCAAAATACAGTAAATGAACTCTGCGAGGCATTTGTGATAATAAAGAACTACAAAAGGCAGGGTTTCTGCTCTCAGTCTACTTAAATCCTGTGCAGAAAGAACACAGAACACATTAAAGAAATAAATAATATAGCACAAAATGTTCTACTGTAAGCACCCCCCCGGTCAGTGTCATCTTAAATATAAAAATGCTATTTTATGCAGCGTGACAACCAATCAGAATGCAACTCCTTGATTCGATTCATTCTGCTACTACCTTAGGCCAGGCCTTAATTACTTCATGCCAGTTACCACCTGTTCTCATCTCCCGCTCTCCCTAGTTTGTTCTAAACATTGCTACTAGATTAAAGTCTTAAAATAACTACTTCATTATATCAATGCTTCTTTTAAAGACTCAGTGTGATTTTACACTATCCTCAGAACAAAGCTCAATCTCTTCAGGATCAACATTTAAGATTTTCTACAGTTTGTACAAAACACATAGAAACGTGTTCATCAGTCCTGCTTTCTTCTCTTGCCTCCCCGTTCCCCATCCCATATGAATCCTCTACTTCACCCCATCTGGTTTTTGCATTACCCGTCACTAATTCTGGATGTACTATGTGTTTTAAGTGTGCTTCTTTCCATTTGGGCCTCCTCTCCCATGTTTAATACACGTATTAAGTTCTTAAATATGGGAAACTGAGAGTTTCAACATGTATCTCTGAGAGACCACTCATTCCCCATCTACATTTCCACTATACTGTTGCCCCTAATTTCGTTCTGCACAGAAACTGTGCCATCAGTATTTTTGAGGCAATATATCAATATTCTCTCTCTGAATTCCTAAAGCACTTACTGTTGGTATCATTTATTTGCCATATTCATACACTACTGATACTAAATGGATTCGTTTGCTTAAGGTTTATTTTCTGAGTTAGATGTTAAGGTTTGGGAGATCTGAAATAATTTTATAGTTTTTCAGGTTTTTTCTTTCCCTTGTTCTCTGCTAAGATCAGTAATGCTCATATTTGAGTTTGAGGATCTCTTTTTAATATAAACATTCCTCAGGCTCCTCCCCCCACTAAACAGATATAATAGTATTGACATTTTTTAGAGACCATAAATTTAAAAAGCATAATGACCATATTAAGTAATGATTTTGAATCATTTGAGTTGTTTTAATGACAATAGCCTCTACATATTTAAAAATAATATATATATATAAACAAAATGATGATTATGGTGATGATAATAAAGATAGCTAATATTTTGGGGCCTTCCCATATGCTAGTAATTTTTTCCACTCATTCTCTTATTTAATCAAAAATCCCTCCAACGAGTTCAGTAGACCTCAGTTTCACCTGGGCTCTACCACTTGGAGCTGTCAGAATTTTGGTGATTTATTTAACCTTTCATTTCTAAAATGGAACAAATGAGGGATCAATCTCTTCAGGATAGTCGGGAGAATTAAGAAAATCACAACAAATAAAATGCTTAACTTCTGCCTTCTACAAAATAAATACTTCTTGAAAGAAAATCCCTGCAAGGTAGGCAATATTATTCCCTCCCCTCATTTTATAGATGGGGCAACTGAGACTCAGAAAGGTTAAGAAACTTGCCCAAGATTGTAGAGCTATCGAGTGGTAGAATTAGAAGGGAGCCTAGAGCACTCTGTGCTGTGGATTCCCACAGCACTTTGTATTCTTACAAAACAGAATTTATTTACATCACATTCTATTTCTCAGTCCTTCACTAAAATATTAGCCCTTCAAGGGCAGGGACTATGTTTTTGTTACCTAAGTAATTACCAACGTTAGACACACAGAATGCACTAAAAAATATATGATAGTGTCAAAGATCATCTCAATGAGACTGAATCTGAATACAGTCTCAGGAAGAGTTTTATCTACCTGAATTATGTATTGAGATAGGATTCTTTTACTTGCTTTTTTGAATAATATCTGTTGGTGATTGAGAACAATTTGCTTTGGAACCTAAATGTCCATTATTCATTCTACTCTTATTTTGCTTAAAACAAACTCACCTTACAAACTTTCTAAAAATAGAATACTCTTGCACTCAAGTAAAATTGAAGGTGTTTTAACTTTTCAGGGAGTCACACTAAAGGCCTTAAAAGTCATGATCACTTTTTTTCCCCCAGTGTGTTAGGAGTGTTAAAAAGGAAATAGGCCCCAAATGGAGTTATGTGTGCTAAACCCCACACCAGCCAACTAAGGTTTAATACCTAACCTAACTGCAGTTTCAACACCCCAGTGATATAACCTTTAACTAGTCACCCTGGAATGACTTGGTCATCAGTAGGTCAGTAATCCATCTGGCAGGGCTTTCCTTTCCACTTAGGAAGACACCCTTACCAGAAACAATGCATTCTTTGCTAATAATTTCCTTTTTCCACCCCTTCCTGCTTTTAAAAACATTCTTTCTACAGCTCTAAGGATCTCCTTTCTCTTTGCTGGATGGAATGCTGCTCAATTCATGAATTGTCGAATAAAGCCAATTAGATCTCAGGATTCACTCAGTTGATTTTTTTTTTTTTTTTAACCAAGAGAGAACCTGTCAATTTACCATCCCTGATAGAGCCACCGCGGAGATGGGAGCATAAATCAAAAGAGAATTGGAGACTAGTTTTAAGAGAAAATTTCCCTATACTAGATTTTGATTAAAATCATCTGGTTCTTCCAAGCAAAAAGTAGGACATTAATCCAAGGTGGTGTTCATTATTAACATTTAGGATTCTCCCACTGACTACCTATATGGTTAATTGGTTTAGCCAATTAACTTCCCGTGATTAATCTCCACCGTGTAAAATCAGGACTAGATCGTAAAAGCCCTTCTGTTTCCATCTCTTCGTAACCCGGATGTGGGTGGGCAAGAACCAGAGGAGCGACTTAGGTCTTTCTCCCCTCCCTCCGGCAGGAGCTGGAGCTGACAGCCACACAGTAAACCCGAACGAGTCTTCTCAGTTTTTCCAGCTAAGGAGGAGGCTCAATCTTACTTCCGGAGCCACCAGCTCGCAGAGCAGCGCCGCGATGTTCACAGCATGCCGGGATTTGTAGTTAACCCTCTCGTGGCCGACGCGCGGACGCTTATAAACCAGGTTCGAATTGGCATTCTGGGATATGTAGTCTCTGGTTGGTCGTTCGTGTAAGCGGCGCCAGGCTGAAGGGCCCGAGGTGACACCACAGACTCCGGCGGTCACATGACTCCAGCCTAGAGCGTTGATCGCACTGCGGCTCCCGCCCCGGCGAGTTCTCGCCCCCGCGCGGCCGTTGCCGAGGAGACGGCGCAGTCTCTCGGCGCGTTGCCCCCTCTGCAGTCCCCCCGCCCCTCTTCTCCCACCACAATGAGATCCTAAGATGGCGGTGGCTGCGGCGGTTGGCGCTAAGGTAGAGAAGGCGGCCATTGGGCCCTAGGCAGCCAGGGAACTTGTGGGCGCTCGCTGCTGCGGTCTCTAAGGGAGGACCGCTGCCGGTGGCGGGTCGTAGGGCCGGACCGCTACTCCACCGTTGGCAGGAGCGGCTGCTTCGTTTACAGGTAATGCTGCGCGTCCCCAGCCCTTGGCAACCGAGGGCAGCGCGGCGCAGGGGCGGGAGAGCAACGGCTCTGGGACGCTTGACCCTGTCGGGCCTGGCCTCGGGCCCACGCCTCTCCGTGGGCTTCTGGGTCTTCTCGCTGCCAGCTTCAGGTCCCCTAGGCAGACAGCCCGCCCCTTACCTCGGGCCGAACGACGCGATCTCCGGGTGAGCATCTAGGGACGCGTTAGCGACTGCAGAACCCTCTTGTTGCCTCCCCGCCCCTCTCATTTTCTGGCCCGGAGGGGGAGGCCGCCCTGCGTCTCGGGTGCTCCCGGGGAATGTGCCTTGCGAGTGGAGGAAGCGGAGCGGGGGCTGTGGTTTGGTCGCGAGGGACAGGGCTGTAGTTCTCCATAGCAAGGGGCCTTAGTGGCCTTAGCGTACGTGACGGCGCCCGCTCCCCCCCCCCCCAAATTCCATTCTGTGGGGCTCTCGATGTCCAGATTTTTGGGTGGAGAAGGCCAGGTGAGGAGCGACAGGACTTTTGCGTTGGGCTGCGAGCGGCGGATTTTTGCTGTCTCGGGTATTCTTAGAGCAGAAAGGCGGGGGGGGGAGAGGCGTTCCTGACTTTGGCGAAGAGGTGGCTTATACTTGCGAGGGGAATGATAATTTAACAGCTCTTCCCCCCCCCCCCCCATTGCTCCCCTTCTCCATGTCCTACTGTAGGTCCTGTAAGAAAGGGCCTAAGACGGGGAAAACTAAATGCCAAGTGGGATTCGGGAAACACTGCTTGCTTTGCAGAAACCGGTGTTTGGGGATTGGATGGTAGGCCCTGCTAGGGAGGCGGGTCATCCAAACTTTTCATCCTGCGGCCCACTCCTGAGGATCTCACCTTGTTCGATTTTTTTTTTCTTTTTTTCTTCTTTTTTGACCGGTTTGAGGTTTGCGTCTTGTGCCCTATGAGTAACGTATTTTGGCGCTGGAAGAAGCGGGCTTTCTGGGCGCCCCTATCACCCCCGCCCCATAACTGCTTTGCAGACTCCGCCTTCTGGTATTCTCTGGTTACTGGAGTGGGTGTTGTAGAGCTTCGGGTGCACCTGCTCTTTTCTTTGCCTCTTACCTTATTGGTGAGAGTCCTGGAAACCATTATAATACTGAGTTTTTGAACTGAAGGTAAACCTTGTGTGTATATAGTGACAAGGTTATTATACTTTTTTAAGTAGCTAGCTTTCAAGTAAATCTGTTTTTTAATCATTGAATATACAAAGTTCTTGGATAGTTTGAGTGGCAGAAAGTTAATGACAATATGAGGAGTAAACTTTGGCATGGATCTTTACGTGGTAATTAGGGTTAACGATTTTTATTACCTACCAAAGTAGCTGTATTAACTGATCGATCACGTTGTGGTTTGGTAGAATCTTACAAGTTTGGAGGATTTAAACATTTAAGTATATCACATTGTTTTCCAAAAGTATTAAAGTAACCAGTCTAAAATATTGATAAGTTGGATGTTTCCTTTTTTGTTCATTTTTCTAAACATTTTAGGTTATATATATATATATATAGTATTTGTTATTTATACTTCATAGTGTAAGTAAAGAATTCACTAAAGTGATTTTTTTTTTTTTTTTTAAATCACAAGCAGGCAACAGCTTTGAAGTGTGAAGCAGGGAAGGAGCCGTTTCTGAACTGTAAAATTAGTTTTTAAACAGGTAATTTGTCATCATTATATATGTTATTGTTCTTTCTGGGGGTTTTGTTTTCTGGCTTTTGGTTTTTATTTTTTTTTTAAAGATTTTATTTATTTATTTGACAGAGAGAATACAAGAAGGGGGAGCGGCAGGCAGAGGGAGAGGGAGAAGCAGGTTCCCCACTGAGCAAGGAGCCCAATGTGGGGCTCCATCCTAGGACCCTGGGATCATGACCTGAGCCCAAGGCAGACGCTTAACTGACTGAGCCACCCAGGCGCCCCTATGTTATTGTTCTTTGTATCATAGTTGGAAGACTTTATAACGTTAGAGACTGCTATCAGCATAGCAGTGCATGGTTGAGAGCCCACTCTATTTAGTGAACAGACCTTCTGGGTTTGCTGCCCTGTGTGCCTTGCTTTTTGGCATGTCACTTTGGTCTGCTTTCATACTTTTGCTAGAAAAGAGCCATGTCATTCCTAATTATTAAATACTAGAATAATTTAAACAATGCCTTTGAAATGTTTTTTTGTCACAGAATTTCTTCAGCCCATTTGAGTTTGAATTTGTCCTATAACAGCTACTGGATATGCCTCTCTTTCCAAATCTATTTAAGTCGTTTCCTACAACTTTTCTATTAATTGATATTGCAAAATTTTTATTCACAAATTTCTCTACCTTTTGAGCTTGTTACATATACTGTTGACTGAAGTTGTGCTTTTTTTCTTTTAGGTGTCTGAAGTTAAACATTAGTTTTTATGCACAGTGCATTGTCAAATGCTGGTTATGTACAGTTGCTCTCTGACCAGCAAAAAAAGTCAAGGACAGTTTATTGGGGAAAAGTTAAATAATTATTTGCTAAGGGACAATTTAGAAATTAAATGACTAAAGGATGAGGATCAGAAGAAATTTTTGTTAAAAAGTGTTTTAGAAATAATTGCTTTTTTAGGAAGAGTGTCAGAGTCTGAATTTAATTCCACTGTTAAAATTTTAAGACAACCTATTTTCAGAATATAGTCTAATATATCCTCGCTTTCCAGGAAAGCAGATAGGTCCTTAGTTCCTTTATGAACTAAGCCAGCTATCATGAGAAAATACAGATTGGCAGTTGATTTATATCTTTATTATACTTTTCAGTATTTTTTTAAATTGGAAGACAAATAGGACAAGAAAAATCGAATCAGGGAATGTCAAATGTGAGTGTGTAGTAGAGTTCTTAACACTAGAGTGATGTAGCTGGCATTTAATAAAATAAAAAGAATTATAAAACCAGTTATAAAATAATTTTCTTTTTAACACGTTAGGAAGGATGGATGAGATGGAATAAAAATATAGGGCAATTATGTTAACTCACCTTAGAAGACTTTGATTTTCTCATTAGAGGATTTGGCCATTTGTAAAGGAGACAAGTGTATTTGACACTTGGGAAAAATAGAAAGCGTTTGGAATAATCGCACTAAGGAATTCATTTAGAAGCCAGCAGAGTGCCTAGCAATACATTCATCTTACAAGTTTAATTGAGTGCCTACAGTGGGTGACTTAATGACTGTAAAGTACTGGAGATATGGAGGTGAGCAAAACAGACAAGGTGCCTTATCTCATGGAGCAAACCTATGTTTTGAAAGTGTGTATTTATGTGTATACAGTATAATATGCCTTAATAGTGAACATAGCTAATGACATTTTATAATTATTTCTCTGCTCTTTGACAGTTTGTGAGTAGATGCAAAGAGAGCAGGTAGTGGGGTTTATCCAGAATTGAATTGGTAGAATGGGCAAGTAGGTGAGGAAGTCAAGGATGCTTGCAAGGCATTTTTGGAATGACTTACTTGGGTTTGTGTTTGGGGTTGAGTAAGGAAGCAAGGGATTAATGGATTCCTGGAAAGAAGAATGACCAGGGGACTGGAAGTTTGCAGTAGGGTCAAGAGCAGGTTCAGCAGGAATGACGAAGTGAGAGAAGTAGGAAGCAGGGACTTATGATCAGAAGAAGGGATTTCAGAACTTCAGGATCTTGAACAAATTACCAGTCCAGAGTGAAACAGTATTGGAATAGAGAAGATGACAGGGATGTTGGATCTCAATTCACAGTCTTAGAAAAATCAGGAAAGTAGGGAATGATGTGGAGGGTGAAACCATGAGACAGTTATTACCAAGAAAAGTGCAAGACTGTCTTGGGGAGGACAACAGGAAGTGGTGCCCATGGTAGGGAGAGTGATATTTTTGATGACTAATTTGTTCAGAAGAGGAAGGTTAATAAGCATTAGTTAAATAAGAATGGTCTATAAATGTGATCCTTTCCTCATGAATCTGGGGGGGACGGGGAAGAGTAGTACCCCTTTTGGAAAGGATTGCTAAGGAAATAGTGCTTTTAGAGGGATTTGGGATTTTATTGAACCGGAAGAAGTAGGAGGAATATTGGGGAACAGATGGAGGATGTATAGGAAGTTTGTTTGTATTGGTCCAGTGGAAGGGGATGATAGGAAGACCTGATAACAGTGAGTATGGGACTGGTAGCGAAGACTGAGATTCCAAGTTGATGGTGGTAGCAGGCCTATGGATTTATTTGGGTGTTATATGTAACCCATGACAAGGACGCGGTGGGTTTTGAATATAAATTATAGGGAGGGAGAGGTCTTAGCAAGCAGAATTTAATTGACCTCCGTGTTCTCATTTCTCTGAGCAAGGGTATATTTGTTGATATGAAATGCTCTACACAGAGTAAGTATATCGTAAGATAGACCTAATGCAATAGTTGGTACATAGTGAGGTCTAATAAAATTTTTGTTGATTCAGATAGTGTTGTGTTTTGTTGCCGTCTTTTTATCCCCCCCCAATGTCTTAACAGTTTTTGTTTTTTTAATTAGAAGAGGGTATTTACAGAGATATCTTACGTTCTAAAAAATTAATTGAAATTTTTAGAAAGTCTCAAATTGAAAGTGCTATGGAAAAGATCCTATGTGTTTTTTGTTGTTTTTTTTTTTTTAAGGTACTTGACCATCTTAAGCACAGAGAAGAAATTGAGAAGTTCCTCAAATGAAACTGGCTAAACAACACATAAAACCAAATACTTATGCATTTTCTTCTCAGTTTCCATTAAAAGTGTTTAGTACATTTGGACACTGTATGAAGACTTTCAAAACAGTGTACCAGGTATTTTTATAGTTAGTAAAAGAAATACCCTAAATAATGCAACCTTTAGAAAACTTGTACAGGTACATAAAGTACCACCTTTGGTTATTTTGTGACTCTAAGTAAATATTTAGAAAAAAACTGTACTTCCTACATAATTTTATTATGATGAGTAATTTCTAAAACCTTCATTTACAGTTGTCAAGATGGTATTTCCAGAGGTGGTTAGGAGTAATTTAATGCCGTTTCAGAGATAATATCTGACTTTAAAGATTCTAGAAAAATGGTGTTTTTTCTTAACTTGATTAGTTTTTTCTTTATATTCTTATTTCAAAAATTAACCTTGGGTCAATCATAGGTATTTCTGTGGTAATAGGAAAGTATATGTATATAAATATATGTATATATTTATATATATATAAATACTTTTCTATGGTAAGGATCCTATGACAGGATTTTCTTCAAAAAGATCAGTCACAGAAAGTTTATAAATTGCCATAGTACTTTTGCATTTTGTATGTTTGCGAGATAAGGGAGCCAGATAGGGCTGTCAAAAATAGCTAAATGAAACTTCTAATTAGTTTCAACTTAGTTTAGTAGGTCATAGCATGGGTAGAAGTGCTTGGTTAAAGTAGAAGAATTTTACTTTTATCCCTGTTCTTCCCATACCATCATCTATGACTTGTGCTGTTTGTTTTCCAGTGGCTTCAGCTTTTCCATTTTATTGTTTTTCTATTAAACCTGCCTGGCAAAATCCCCCACCTTGGATGGATTCAGTGGAGTATTCTACCAGGGCTGATGAACACTGCTGGGAAAAAAATTCACATTGCAGATTAGTGATAATCTGTGAATGTTCTCTGCTCTCGCCTGAGTCCTTGGTGCTGCCCACAGTCATTCTCCTTTACTTTTCTCACATCTCTCAGACACTGCTGTCTCACCCTCACATTTAAGGATCAATCCTTTCTACTTCACATCACTTACAGACTCCCTCAGCTTCCTACCAACAGATCTAACTAGCCTCCCATCTGCTTCCATCCTTCCCTCCTTTCCCTTTGTTCAAAGAGAGAGGTGTTCCTCTGTCTAAAGCCCATCATTTTTCTTTTTCTTTTCTTTTTTTTTTTTTAAGATTTTATTTATTTATTTGACAGAGAGAGACACAGCGAGAGAGGGAACACAAGCAGGGGGAGTGGGAGAGAGAGAAGCAGGCTTCCCGCTGAGCAGGGAGCCTGATGCGGGGCTCGATCCCAGGACCCTGGGATCATGACCCGAGCCGAAGGCAGTCACTTAACGACTGAGCCACCCAGGCACCCCCTTTTTTTTTTTTTTTTTTTTAAAGATTTTATTTATTTATTTGACAGAGACACAGCGCGAGAGAGGGAACACAAGCAGGGGGAGTGGGAGAGGGAGAAGCAGGCTTTCCCGCTGAGCAGGGAGCCCGATGCAGGGCTCGATCCCAGGACCCTGGGATCATGACCTGAGCCAAAGGCAGACGCTTAATGACTGAGCCACCCAGGCGCCCCAAGCCCATCATTTTTCTTAACACCCTGGGTCCCAGTTGCTACTGCTTTTTCAGAGACCACACACTATCTCCTTTCTTTTCTGCATCTTCAAGATCTTCCTTTACTAGCTCTTGGCCAACAAATTTTAAACATGCTTTTAACAAAACTTTCCTCATGCCCATCTCTGTCTGCTTCCCTTCATAGACTAATTCCTTGAAAAAATTACCTAATGACTTCTTTTATTTTTGCTTCTTCCTATCAATAAATTCATTACAGTTATGGGATTGACCCTCCCCAGCCTGCTGTAATTGCTTGTACCAAGGTCATCAGTAACCTCTTTGTTGCTATATCCAAGTGGACACTTTCTTAGTACTTTTTTTTTATGTGACAGAGTAACATCTGGCATTCTTACTGATATCCTCCTCCTTTATACACCTTCGCTTTTTCTAGCACATACTCCTGGTTTCCCTCCTGTCTTTTTCTACCTTCTTCAGTGTTCTTTTCCTGTCTCTTAAATGTTCCTCCAGGCTCAGTCTTACTCTCTTCCTCTTCTCCCAATGCCTTCTGTGCCACTTTGAGTACTTTTCTGAGCAGATGACTTACAAATCTCCAGCCTAGATTTCACCTCAAACCCAGCATTGCTAAAACTGAATTAATCATATTCTCTCAACAAAAATCTGTTTCTTTTCCAGTCACTGTGAATGTATCACCCTACACCCCATTGTTCAAGCTCAAAACCTAGGACTCATCCTTGAACAGCTTTCTCACTGTCATATCATAATAGTCACCAAGTCCTATTGATTCTGCCATTGGAAGCCTACTTGAATTGGTCTTCTTGTCACATACTTAGTATTTTATTATTAGAAGTCTTTCCATATAATAGTTTAAAATAATAATAATAAAAACTATATGAATAATAACAATGTGTCTACAGAACAAAATTTGGAAGGCAGGCACCTATTTCTAAAGGTGACTTGGAGGTGGTTAGAGAGGTTGGCATGAAGGAGAGGAAAATACTTGCCTGTATTTTCTACATTTTATGGGGGGAGATTTTTACCCTCTTAGATAAATCAGCTGTTACTATTTTGAGATTTGATCTACATTGAATTATTTCTTTAGCTTCATAGTAATACTTGTATAGGAGTGTGCCTTTTAAACACATTTGGTATCCTTATTATTACTAAATATTCTGTCCTCATATGGGTGTTTATCTCATCACAATGTCACTATAGACAAAGTTGTTTATTCTGTAAATTCAATAGACTTTATATAGTAAGTGGTCTTTAAAAAGACTTTTTTTTTAAAGATTTGACCTATTTTTCCCAAACTAATTTTAATAGTTTTTAAATTGTTTTAAAAACTTACCTTAATAGTGTTCAAAGTCATATAGCCTATAAATAGGTTCTTAGAAGAAGCTCTTCATTTTAGGAGGAATTTATCATAATATAAAAATAAAATATAAAACATTATCTCTCCAAATATATTTTTAATTTATCTTAAAGTAAATTTTATTACTCTACTAATAGAAAGCATAGTATATACTATTTTAGGAAAAAATGGCATATAAGAGTTTTTATTTGAATACCTTAATAACTTCCCACTCTTAAGTTATATTTTACAGTTAGCTTCTAGTACTTTTGAAGATGGTATTGCCTCTACTGCGTATGTAGTTTTTGGAGTGCCTGTTCCTTAATATTATAAATTATATTGGTACATCTAGGAAATAGGTGCAAAATGATTCATCTAAACGTCATTTCAGCTCATTGGACATGCCTCTCTGTGGGTATCACTTATTTTGTAAAGTTCTTAAATATATTTCTAGTGTAAAAAACAATGCAAAGTATTGCTAAAAATATATGAGAAGATGGGAAAAAGTATCACATTCCTACCCCCACAACCAACAGTTGCTTTCATGCAAGCATTTTAGTATATATTCTTAGGTTTTTTTAATCTACATGCAATTTTACATACTGCTTTTTTCCCTCTTTTATACTCTATGATATAAACACAGGCAATATTGTTCAGCCTTCATAATTATATATGTTTTGAAGGGTACTGTTTCCTAATAGCATCCAGCCTATGGTTTAACATTTAGTTTGTTTTCAATTTATCACAATTATAGCATAATAAACTATTTCCTGCATTATAGTTTCCCCCTCCCCCCTATTTAAGTTTGTTTTCTTATATTAGCTCTGGAGAGAGAGAATTACTGGGTCAAAACTCCATTTTAGTTCTGGATACAGTATTGCCAAATGCTTTCCGGAGAGGTTCTGCCAGTTTACGCTCTCACCGTAGTGACTGAGAGTTCCAGTTTCCCTTTGCTGTCGTCAGGATTAGGAAATATGTGTAATATAGCAAATTTAATAGTCCCTTGTTTTAATTTGCAGCTGAACTTTATTGTTAATATTTTTATCATTTTATGCTTACTGACTTCTTTTTAAATTGCCTGTTTCTACTTACTTTTCTTGGGTTTGGGTTTTTTTTTTTTAGTGTTTTTATTTTTCTTGTTTTTCCCCATAAATTCTTTATAAAGATATTGACTGTATACTTCATATTTCTTTCAGATTTTCCCTCTGATTTGTCATTTACTATTACTATTATTTTTTCTCCATAAACTTGGGATTTACTTTTATGTGAATAAAATCTGTTAAACTTTTTCCCTTTTATTTCTGCATTCCATATTTGTAAGATCTCGATTTTTAAAGCCCATCCTGTTTTCTTGTCTGTCTGTTGTTTGATTTTTTTTAATCTTCCTGATCTATTTTTAATCTACTTACTATCTTGGTGTTATGGTATAAGGCAGCCTTTTTCAATTGGGAGAGAATTAAGCTCTAAGGCATCTATTGTTTACTGTGAATTAATTTCTCTTCTGTGTCTGGAATGGTACTGGGTATGTACCATCCTTGGGAGAATTGAAAAAAATTGTTACTCATCATTTTTCTGTGTTCTGTATTTGAGATGAAGGATTCTAGTTGAGAAGTGCTGTTAAATCTCTAAATCTTTTTCAAAATTATTAGCAAATTGTCCCATCAAGTGAATAATCCTGTATCATCCTACATCATAGTATTTTTATGAGGATTAAATGATAGAATGCTTATAAAATATTTAGCATGGTGCTTGGCATATAGTAAACAAAATAGATGTTAGCTGTGATTAATTTTCTTCATTACATTTTTCTAATTGGGTATATTTCAGGATTTTGCGGGGGGGCTAATACTAATTTAATCATATAAGTACTAAATATGATTGAATATCTCTTGGGACTAGTTTTCTACTCTCCGAACCTCTATTGCTACTTCTGCTTTTATTTTTCAGATATTAAATTTTTTATACTGACTTGTTTTGTCAGATTCTATGAAGAGTCCCATTGGGAATTCATTAAGTCTATATTTAGAAAAAAAATGGTATGTTTATAAAATTTCTCTTCCCATCAGGGAAGGTAGTTTGTTTTTCTACTTAGTAAATTTTCTCTTACAAATTTTCTCTTACAATTTTCTCTTACATTGTTTTATAGTTTACTGGTGCTTCTTTATTTAGGGCAAAATTTACATTATTCCTAGATGTTTTCTTTTTTTGTCACTATTTTAAGTGGCATCATTTTTCTGCAGTATATTTTCTGTGTGGTTGTTGGTGATATTTTGAAGTTCTCTATGTTTTTTAATGCATGTGTTTAAGAATACCACCTTTTGTCTTCTCAGTGTTAATATTTCTGTTGCATGTTTTTCCATTTTATAGAACTTTAAAAACAATGCTAAATAACTGATATGTGACATTCTTGTTTTGATCTTTATTTTATTTGGGATGTCCTTCATTTCTTATTTTAATATTGTTGACTATTGATTTAAAGTATATACTTCTTTCAACTCCTTAGAAAATTATTAAAGTTAATATGTGCTCATTGAAAAAAAAACCAAATAGTATAATAGTAAATATAACTGTAAGGAAGTGTATTTGTACTTTTTAAGATTTTTTCAAATTAAGTGTTGAATTTTATCACCATTTTTTTGAGATGATAAAATTTAACCTCTTTGGAATTTATTAATAGATTATTCTAATAGATATTCTAGCATTCAAACATCTGAGATAATTCCTACTTTGTCGTGGATGATAATGCTTTTAATTTTTTGCTCTAGTGAATGGGATAACTTGGATATGTATTCCTTTTTGACATTTTTAGCTGAATGACCTTGGAGAAATTATCTAACTTCTTTGAATGTTAGTGTTATTTGTAAAATCAGAAACCAATATAACCCTACTGTCTAATGGCTTTCTCTGCCCCTTGAATTCTAGATAAAGTTAATCTGCCCATCTCTTTCGCTCAGTCCTTCTCCAACTTGTGCAGTTCCACACCTAGTGGAAAGCCAGAGTCCTCCACAAGGTTATGTAGAAATCTCATTTTCTGCTGATCATCTCTGCTTCTGAACGTCTGCTTCTACCATTGCTCTTTCTTTTCTCTTCTCTTTGACCCAGGTATGAAATTCAGTACCTTCCTGGATATTCACAAAATCCTCAGTTCTTTTTTTTAGTGGGGAGAATTTGCGACTTTGGTAGACTAGTCAAGATTTAGGGAAAACTGTGAGGTAGCAGCAGTGTAATTTAAAGTAAAGCAATAGGCATCACTCTTCTTAAATGTTTTAGGCCACTGTATTCTTGGCTTTTATTGCCCATTCACCGACCAAGGCCTGCTTCTCTCTCTGCCTTCTCTTTATCTTGCTTACCACTACATTCCTGTTAAAACCAAACTTTTCTCCATGCAGAGCAGTTCTGCGCTCCTTGGAACTTTGACACAAAACAAATTCCCAGGTCTTTGGGAACATTAGGTTTTTTTCCTAAGAGCAGTTTTGGTTCTAGCCATTAATAACTTTTTCCTACCTCATTGCTCTACCTTTTAGGACTGTGTTCAACTAATTAAATAAAATAGCCTGAAAGCATGCAGGCCAGTACACATAGTGGATATTTTGAAGTTTTCCTTCCCTTTCCCATCACTCCAGCTGCTTAACTCATGTTAATCATAATATGTGTATGGCAGCTAAATCAATTTGTCTATGATGTGTGGTTGACACTACCTCTTTTTATTTCATAAAATCAACTTTTCTGAGATTCTTTTATGTCACTAAGCTTCTTGGAATGATTTAAAGATTAAGAGTTTGTTTTTATGTGTTAAAAATGTTAGTTTTCACTCGTTTTGCAGAAAATTAAGTAAAGCCAGGATGGCCACAGGAGGAGGTCCTTTTGAAGAAGGTGTGAATGATCAGGATTTACCAAACTGGAGCAATGAGGGTGTTGATGACCGACTCAACAATATGGTATGATAACTTATTATTGATGGTGTATCCATTAACTACTAATGATAAAATGAAACTTTCCCCTGACTTAGCCAAATCAAACTCATGAGACTCTTTGTAAACACATTTTTTTCTTGCTAGCCAAGACATTAAATGACCCTGGGCTATTTGTTATATTAGTTGAAGACATTTTTGTTTGCAGGTAACAGATATCAACATGAGTTAGTTTAAGCCAAAAGGGAGATTTATTATAAGTATATAAAGATGTTTTATGGAAAATAAGTTAAGCAAATTAAAACACTGTAGCTGGGTTTTAGGAAGGGACTAGAAAAAGGAACCAGAAAATTGTCAAGAATTGCTTTTTCACTGCCCTCTTTGCTTCTGAGTGCCTTTGCTTAACACAACTTTCTTTTCGCAGACCAGCTTTCTCTCTTCTCTGGTTCATGTGGTGTACTATGGCTGACCCTTCATTCTAAAGTTTTCAGTTATCGCTACAATTATATCCTGACTAGTTATCTTTTAGTTCCAATTTAAAATTTTAAAGTATGATTATCCCAATTTGGATTAGATATGCATCTCTTTTCCAATCATCTGTGGCCAGGAAGGGGTAGGGTAAGTAGAACAACAGGTTGGCAAGAACACCCACACATGGATGGGGGTGGAGGGACAGCTTGTAGAGAAGGGAGTTGTGTTATAAATGGGGAGAATATCCCAAAAGGTTTTACTGTAGTAAAACTAAATGATTCTTCCAATATGAATAAGGTAGGAATTTATAGACCTTTTTGTTGAATGATTTAGGTTATGTGGGTATAACTAAGTAAATAAGAATGTTTTCCCGTTAAAACATGAAACGTTTTTGTCATTTCATATAAGGTCTTATTATGTAATACATTATTGCCTGTGCAAAGTAAGTATAGTTATGTTTGTTTCTTACTATATGCTAGGCACTGTGCTAGATGTTTTATGAATATTATTTTTAATTATGTTTTAAAGGTGACACTATTTTAGAGTTTAGGAAACTGAGACTATGGGAAGTTAAGTAAATTGCCTAGGGTCACAGTGAGCATTTCTTCAGATAACAATAATTACTTTAGAATCCAGGTTGATTCTGAATCTGTCTTATACACACTGATTTTAAAGGAGGCCAGTAAAGGTACCTATAATTTATTTCACTCTCCAATTTATAAATAGGAGGGAACCATTTTTAAAAATGCTTTTGAAAATATTCAGACTGACTCTAGGGTTGGAGTTTGGCATTTATGTTTGTTAAAGAATGATAAGAAAGTAATCTATTTTCTGAAGGACTGTCTATGAAATTTAGGCTGGATGAAATGGCGGGGGGGACACATTAGTAACAGTAAGTAATTGTCTCTAAGGCTATATGTTTACGTGAAAAATGTTTTGTCATTTTTAACTTTAAGACTGAAAAATTTTAAGCATATCAAATTACTTTCCTGGTTTGATAGAGGCCAGATTAATTTTTGCCTTTACTTTTTTAAAGGATTGGGGTGGCCAACAGAAGAAAGCAAATAAATCATCAGAAAAGAATAAGAAAAAGTTTGGTGTAGAAAGTGATAAAAGGGTAACTAATGATATTTCTCCGGAGTCCTCACCAGGAGTTGGAAGGCGAAGAACAAAGACTCCACATTCGTTTCCACATAGTAGATATGTGACTCAGATGTCCGTTCCAGAGCAGGCCGAATTAGAGAAACTTAAACAGCGCATAAACTTCAGTGATTTAGATCAGGTTTGTGAATTACTTTCAAAAATCAAGTTAGAACTATGGGAAATATTTGGAATGGATTAAATAATTTGTCTTAAGAATAAAAAGTGAGCTCTTTATTTCCTTTTTCTTAGTTTCTGTGTATATGGAAAGAATTTTAATTAGTGGCAGTGGTATTATGTTCTGTGGAGGGCAAAAAAGACTATTTCTAGACTTGCTAAGGTCAAGTCTTCTGTGACTTTATTACTAATACTCTGTGACTAATGTAAATCATTTCATCCTGGAACTAAATTTTACATGTTAGTAACTGAATAAGATTGCTGTTAAGCAAAAGGGCAGATCCAGTGTAGAATATTTATCATTGGCTAAGTGTGGGATGTTCTGGATTACTCAAGTTTAAAATAAAACTGTGGTTGGTATTATAATCACTGAAATAAAATTTGGAACTAAAAGTAAATGGAAATGATAATGAACTCTTAACAAATGTTTTATTGTCACATCTGTGCTTTAGAGAGATAAACAGTTTACCAAATATGCATAAAGGTATGTTCAAGTCTGATATGATGGTGCTGGTGATCACATCATTTAGTCATCTGTTTATAATTACTGAACATTGACTATATACCAGGCACTGAGCTGAGCACTTTTTCAGGCAGTGTTTCATCTAGACACATCCTAATGCTGATGTTTGTATTAATTAAGATCTACTCATTGGGTCCAAAGCCCATACAAAATCGGTGAACAAGTATGATTAGCAATGTGAGTTATAAATAGGGTTGTAGTCCTAGTACTTCATTTAGACTGATCTTGCTCATATTCATCAGTTGAATTATGTCTGACAAAATGAGGAATAGGACGAGTTGATCACATTTTGATATTTTAGTAAAAGACTTTTTATAGATTTGAATCTTTTGAATCTTACGGACAGAGCTGTTTATGTATACTTCCTGAATCAATATCTGATGGTAAAACTGATTAAGAACATTGGAATTTTTTTTTTTAATTATTGAAAAATTAATGTTTGTGGGATTTGGTTTCTTTTTCATATGTAGAGAAGCATTGGAAGTGATTCTCAAGGTAGAGCAACAGCTGCTAACAACAAACGTCAGCTTAGTGAAAACCGAAAGCCCTTCAACTTTTTGCCTATGCAGATTAATACGAACAAGAGCAAAGATGCCACTATAAGTCCTCCAAAGAGAGAAATGATTGGATCAGCACAATGTAAAGAGTTGTTTGCCTCTGCTTTAAGTAATGACCTTTTGCAAAACTGTCAAGTCTCTGAAGAAGATGGAAGAGGAGAGCCTGCAATGGAGAGCAGCCAGGTGAAAAATGTTTGTTTTGCTCTTTGCTTTCATGAGCTTCCAAGTAGAATATTAAGATTAAGAAAGTTTTATTGGGTTATGCACATAGGAATTTTACCTAAGTACTTCTGGACACGCCTCATTATTCTCTCAGATTTATTCAGTATCGTGTAAATTTCTCTTTACCCAAAATGATTGTAGAAATGGCGTATTACAAATTAAGGCTTCTGTTTACCTGCCAAAGGCTGTGTACCACTTTTTTAGTAAAGAGGAGTTTGAAGCAATGTGATTAGTAGATTGTAAGAATTTTTTTAAATGGTTATATAATTCTCTTGAAAAGTACCTTCAAAAGTATAATACTTTTACTTAGAAGGAAATAGTATATAAGCATTAGAAAAAATTTACATAAATTGTAGTTTAAAGGCATGCAGTTCTGTAAGTGAAATTTTTTGGGTAATGTAAATTAAAACTAATTTTGAAATTTTTAAATTCATAGTAATTGGAGTTGTTAGTATTGTCAGTTAAGTTTTGGTTAAATTCTAAATTTGATTCAGATCTTTTGCACGTAAAACGATAAACCTAGACTATACGTGAAATAAAAAATATGTAGAAGTGTTGCTGTGGAATGCATTATGCTTAGTTTTACATACTGTTTATTTTCATGTTTTTTTTTTTTCCCCCAAATGTTTTTCATGCAGATTGTAAGCAGGCTAGTTCAGATTCGTGATTATATTACTAAAGCTAGTTCCATGCGGGAAGATCTTGTAGAGAAAAATGAAAGATCTGCTAATGTTGAGCGCCTTACTCATCTAATAGATCACCTTAAAGAACAAGAAAAGTCATATATGAAATTTCTCCAAAAAATCCTTGTAAGTTTTAGACCTTTTCAATAATGTGTTGAGTTATTTTTGTGGTATATTAGTGTACATATACTGATGACATTCTGATTCCACCCCAGAGGAGTTAATATATTTTCAAAAAATCGTGCCATCCATTATAACATTTTATTGCCCTTTTTAATAGTTGTATGATTTATACCACTAAAATATTTCAGGCTAGAGAAAATGAGGAGGAGGATGTTCGGACTATAGATTCAGCTGTGGGATCTGGTTCTGTAGCTGAGAGCACATCGCTAAACATAGATGTGCAGTCTGAGGCTTCAGATACCACGGTAAGCGGCTTTTTGGTAATTAAAAGTGCTGGAAATGAAGATTTAAACTTTTCCCCCATTTTTTAGATGATATTTTTTATAGGCATTCCTTAATGAAAAGTATATTTCAGGGAAGAAACCCTCAAATTGTTAATGCTGTATATATTGTTTTAAAACATGGAAGTATAGAAGTTTTACTTACTAACATTGAACACTTTCATGGTTGATTTAAAAATCTAATTTGTGATGTGCTTGCAGAAACAGTTTTTCTGTTGGTTTCATTAAGCACAGCTTTACTCATTTTAAGAAGCATTAGGAAAGTTAAAATTCATCATGAGTATAAGAGCTAGGAGTACAAAAATATCATTACTACAAGTATATTGTCTCTTGGAAAAATCTCCAAGTTCTTTTGCTGTTGAGGATTCATTTGAAGGCTACTAGGATTTTTTATACCTTGGGCTAGCTTTGAACTGTAGCAAAACCAGATGACTGAAACATCGAGATGAAATTGGGACGGGGTATTATTTACATTATGATTTATTTGTGGTGAGAAAAATAAAATTTGTAACTCTGCAAAATGAAATTTATTAAAATAATGTCTTTTGGAAAAATAATCAGGAATTTACAGAACTTTGAGGAAAGCTTTGTAAAATAAACTTAGTTCATAGAAGGTAGTGTGCTTCAAAACTAGTATGCTTTTAAGCATTTTTATTTTAACAGGTGCACCTATAACCATGCATTAGTAAACTTGAAAACCTGTTACCAGTAAAGCTTTTCTTATGAAATGATAACCATGTATGTCCATCTTTTGTTTCTGAGATACTTTCCAAAATACCATTCAGCATGAGAAATTTGAGGGTTTGTTTCCGTTTAGTGTTGACCTGTGTAGTTTCTTACCTGCCTCCTTTCTCTTCCCTGCCCTTCCTAATTTGAAGAGGAAATTTGAATTTTTGTCCTACATTATTTTCACCAGGAGATAGATATTCAGAGGGCTTGATCCAAACAACTGTTGAAAATAGATTCTTTTGTGGAGAAATTGTTTTTCTGTTTACAGTGGTGCTGGGAATAATTTTTTTCCTCACATTTCATTCCAGCAGAAATGGAGGAATTGGGGAATGTGGGTAAAGGAATTCTGTTGGGGAGGGGTGGGAAATGGTATAGTTGGTTATTTTGATTTATATATTAGCATATATAGTGTTCACTGTGATGAGAATTTTTTTCATAACATAAAATGACATGATGAAAATTGATATTAATAACAGCAGAATAAATGTTAAAATGTGCTCCAGTTGTATAGTTTGGAAATTGCCTAGGATATGATAATGATACTTGATTATAGTAAGCATTAGTCTAGTCTTACAGAAATCTAAAAGTCTTAAGTTTATTGCCACTTGGGGGAGGGTGGATTGATTTTTAAAGAGATGAACTGGTAAATTTTTTGTATTTATTCACAAGGCTGGCTTGTATGTTAAACAGGAGTTTGTATTAAGAAATTAATATGCTACACTATTTAATAAAGGAGGCATCTTTTAGTCTGAGAATTCGGCCGTGCATTGAGGACAAACTAGGGAATTCAGCTTCACAAGAACAGGTTTCAGACATTGACGTTACCACAAGTCCAAAAGGGAAAGGTGACAGACCTCCTCAGAATGACAGGGAACTGAGGCCTAATAGGAAATGTAGCCGAAAACGTGGATTTCCCTCAAAGGTATATTTCACAATATTAATTTGGGAAGTCTCTAAATGAGCACCTCTTTTGTTCACATTTCCTCTTCCTTATTTGCCTTTCTGTTGTTGCTATTACTCTTAAATATATAAGCTATTAACACGGCTAATTATACTGTAATTTGCCTTAGTAAAATGCTATCCCTTAGTGTTTTTATTTTTCTCTGCTTCCTTATACTCCTCCCGGTGGATTATATGTGGCAGCTGTAGTTAATTTGCATTAACAAAGGACTTAATCCATTTTCTTTTTTTGCCATTGAGAACTCAAAATAGAAATTCTTAAACCTTAACCATTAGTTGCCTTTTGTTTCTTGATATTTGTATTCGTGTATGAACGTGGTACTTTTAAGTTTTGTCTTAATTCTTGCAGTCATTCATTAAAGAAAAAGAAAATGGAGTAAGCTATTAGCTTTCCTGTCTTTCTAAGAATGAAGTATTTTTATAGTGCCTTTTTTCCTTTTTTTTTCTTTTGTGGTTTTTATTTTGATTCTTGTTGGAAACCCCTTCCATTCTTTTTTTTTTTTTAGAAAAATACTTAAGCAAAAAAGTTAACTTGTTTGGTAATGTTTCTGCTGGTTTTTTTCCTCTAGTGTTTGCTCTGAATTTTCCATGATTTGCATAAAGGCACTCAGGAAAGGTTTAAAGACAGCTCTTTGTGTAGTTACACTTAAAAGAAGTTTCAATAAAAGCATTTATAAGAAAGTGCTCATACCCATTTGCAAGAGTAAAATACTATTTTAATAAGTATCGATTAGACTAATTTCTTATGTTTTATTAGCTTATATTAATATACTAGGGTCTTTATTTGGTTATGCACTTTTTTTTTTTCTTTTTGCTGCTTAAAAATGACAAAACCTTTAAGTATTTTGGCAGGTATTTTTTTTTTTTTTCCCCTGGCTCCCATAAGAATTTGAGGATACAGTTTGAAATCAACTAAGATGATCTTACTATGAAGTATTAAGCGAAAGGTGCCCAACACAACAGAATAGTAAATTAAATAGCTGATTATTTTTAAAATGAGTAGCATTGGAGAAAAAGTGTGAGACACAATAAATATCCTTTGGAACTTACTGTTCTCTTTAAGTTTTCTGAACAGTGACAAACAGTAAAATCTGCCAGCTTTTCTTTTTTTCCTAAGGTGATCCATTTACTTTTAAAAAACATTTTTCTGTTTTTCATTTTCCTTGAATAATAGTCTTATAAGTGAATATTACTCTCTATTGAACTTTCTTCTTGGAGTTTATTCCAATTGATTCTCTTTAATCTTTTGATTCTTAGGGCCATCCTAGGGTAGTTCTATCAGTGCTCTATTCATAATATTTTATTAGAAAAAACTCCTCATTCTCACCAACTGACTTTATTTTTCCTCTGCTATGCAGAATTGTGTTCTCCCTACCTCACCTTCATTCCCTACTTAACATCTTTTCAAGATGTCATATTCTGTTAGGAGAGTAGGAAAAAAGTTGAGATTCAGAGCTTAAAGCAACCTTGTGAGTGGTAGCTTGATAGGAAATGGTTGGTATTTTCCAGCTGCTTACAAGGACAGAATCCATTTTATGGAATATTTTATAGACATGATGACACTTTGCATAGTTTTTAAAAAAGAAGCCTTCCACAAGTACCTGTGCCCTCATTATTTTCCCATACTCCTCTTTCCCGCACATTCACTTGTGGCTTTTAGAGACTTCATTAAGCTTTTTAAAATATTATCTACTCTTTTTTTGCTATTATTTTCATCATTTCTAGTTATTTCATGTGGGCTAACTTTGTCTCCCAAACCAGACTATGTTTCCTCAGACATGGTGTCTTAGACTTTTGTATTTAAAACTACTGAGCATGTAATTTTGGAGCAGGCAGTGTGGTGTGGAAAACACCAACCTAGAACTTAGGAACCTAACTTGCCCTGTGATATGGGCTAAATCACAGCTTTATCTTCTCTGGGCTTATAGTTCCTCACCTTTCACATGAAAAAATGGAGTACATATTATCTGAAGTACTTTTCAGCTACAAAAATAAATTTGGATCCATGAAAAATTATTGGAGGAACCTCATTTTTCTAGAGGAAAGGAAGACAGAATTTTCTGAAATTGAACTGTTACCTGTATGCAGCTTTGGATTTCATGTCTAAGTTAATTTTTTTATCCATAAACTAAAAATGTACTTGTTGGAGGTGACTCAAAGTTTAAGTGAAATTATGTGTTTGAAGGGTTAATATATTCTTTGCTTCCCTTTTGGATTCCTATTCCATGCACCATCTGCTTGGCATGTTCTAATCCTAGGTATTTTTATTTCCATTTTCTCATTTTCCCTTTTTTTATATTTGACTGTAGTCCCTTCCTGCCTCCCTCAGCTCAGGTTTTCTGAATATTAGTTTGAAGTGTTAATTATTATTATTATTATTATTTTTAAAGATTTTATTTATTTGAGAGAGAGCGAGCATGAGAGGAGGGAGGGTCAGAGGGAGAAGCAGACTCCCCCGCTGAACAGGGAGCCCGATGCGGGGCTCTATCCCAGGACTCCAAGATCATGACCTGAGCCGAAGGTAGATGCTTAACCAACTGAGCCACCCAGGCACCCCTGAAGTGTTACTTAAATGGATGCAAAAGTTATTAAGCAGTAATAAACTCTACTAATTTCAAAATTGTTGGGAATTCATTTTTAGATTAGTGAAAAGTCTGGAGGTAATTGTGTTTCCTTTAATAAATAGTTCAGAATTCTTTATAATTTGAGTGTCAGAGTTTTGCAAATAAATGTGACTAACAAGGGGCGCCTGGGTGGCTCATTCGGTTAAGCCTCTGCCTTCTGCTCAGGTCATGATCTTGGGGTCCTGGGATCCAGCCTCCCCCCTCCCCCCCTTCAGCCTCCCTGCTCAGCTGGGAGCCTGCTTCTCCCTCTCCCCGCCCCCCCATGCTCTCTAATGCTCTCTCTCTCCTCTCTCAAATAAGTAAAATAAGTAAATACAATCTAAAAGAAAATATGACTAACAAGGATTAAAGTTCTTTTTAAAAGTTTGCTTCTTAAAGGGTAAAAAACCAGAATGTTATTTAGTAAATTCTTTAAAATTAGAGAGCTTTAAGGTTACCTTGAAGTGTGAACTACATATTTTTGAGAGATGGGAGGATTATAAATTGAAATAAGCCAGAACTAAGAAGATGAATTTTAACAGGAATGAATGTCAGTGTTAGCAGCTTAACTCCACTTGTATAGTTGGGGAGAGAACTGAGTACACAGTAGTTAATTTGAAAAGGGCTTTAGTTTTTTGGAAATTCAAGACAACAGAAAATCTTTAATAAGTACTGCTTTGACCAAGATAGTTGCTTCTCTTCCATGTTTATGAAGTCTAGTCAGTCAATATAGGATAGAGGCAGCACTGACTGAATTCTCTGATTTGTGCATCAGATATTCCAACCACAGTCTTTCTACTTCCTTATTTGATCTTACTTTCTTCCAGTATTTAATTTAGAGCCATATACTTATTCACTTGGGAAGGTAAAGAGAAGGGATTTTTGCAGAGTATGGATAAAGGGTGTCACCCAGGAGGGAATCTCTGTGGAGCCATCTCTGTTTCCATAATTTTTCCAGGAATCACATGTACATGGAGAAAGTAGATCAGTGCATTTTACTTTGAAATGAAATTATTGAACTTCTTTATTCTTCTTAATAACTTTGGTAGTTGGGATTATTCACTTAAAATCTACATAACCCCAACCAAAATTTGGTAGCAATGCAAGTTTAAAATTGACTAAATATTTCTAAGTTAATAGAAATATTCTCTGTAAATATTAGGTAAAATCTTTAAACTTTTAAAATATAAGATTTTTAAAAAAGGCAGATCAATGATGAAAAATTCCAATATGGTATATATACATTTCATATGTAATTTGGCTTATACTTTATTTTTCCCAAGTTGTATTTAAATTGGTTTCTTTGCTTGATTGACTTTTATTTTTTCTTGTTGGGTTAAATTTCACTGGTTTTAAGATTAATCCTTAACATTTTATAATTTTTTAAAAGTGGCATCTATCTAATCTTGTTTGTCTACTTTAGGCAAAATGGTACCTTTTGGAGGGAATTTCAAAGTATTCTATTTAATTTCTCAGACTCAGCTAAATAAGCATAATTTAAAAGAAAACATAATGATATCTTTGATACAAAACAAAGTTTTCTGCTTTATTTTATGCTTATGAAATGAGATGTAAGTAAATGAAAGCCACTTACATCAAATTATCAAATAAAAGTGTTTCTATAATTTTTGTCTTTGGTTAGAAAATAGTGGGTTCGTTTTTGTTTTATTAGTATTTTTTAACATCACTTCTAGAAGTGGGGCAGAATGTTTTTTAGAATGACCTTCTTCAAGGATATTTTTAGGACATTAACCTGGTATGATCTGTTCTTCCTTTTCTATAAGGTCTGGATCGTGTGTGTGTGTGTGTGTGTGTGTGTGTGTGTGTGTGTGTGTGTGTGTGTGTGTGTGTGTGTGTGTGTGTGTGTGTGTCTGTGTGTGTCTGTGTCTCTTTTTGGCCTTTTGACCTCCTTTTTTGTATGCCTTTTTTTTTCTTTGTTAATTCCTCTTCATGCTAAGCTATTGCTTATGATCTTTTTACTGTGAAATTACCTAACTACCTAACTCAACATGGCAGGATATCTCTGTGTTATCGTTTTATTCTTATTCTTTTTTTCTTCAAGTCTACTGAAACTGTATTTACCGTTGTGTATTTAATACTAATTTATCATCTGTGTCTGTACTGTGCCATTGGTAGTTGAAACAGGAACATGAATTTTAATAATCAGATATAAGTATTGTTGGTCTTATTTTCCAGGCCAGAGATCCTCAGCAGGAGCCTATGGAAGAGATAGAAAATTTGAAGAAACAACATGACTTATTAAAAAGGATGTTACAACAGCAGGAGCAACTGAGAGCTCTGCAGGGAAGACAGGCTGCTCTTCTTGCTCTGCAGCACAAAGCAGAGCAAGCTATTGCTGTGATGGATGATTCTGGTATGCCACAGTGTAGCTTGTTGTTGTTATAAGTAAGGCTCAATTAATAATGGTATTGCAAGGTGGATGCTGGTTATTATATGATCAGGTCTTGATTATATTGACTAGTTTAGAAACCTACATATGAGGCTTACCCTGTCCTGTGCTTTTCTCTGGTTATGCAGAAGAGGTTGCAGGGACAACTCCTGGCCATCATACCGTACCGGGCAGACAGCCAGCTCGCTCTCCTTTTCATCAGAGAGTACCTTTAAGAGGTAAAAGGGACAGGCTGTAGTTCTGTTTTTGTACCTCACACTGATAGGGCTCTTAATGTTTTTTTTTTTTTTCCTTTCTTTTTTTTTTCCCAAACTTTTTGTACTTTATTCATCTGGGATTGCTATACTTGTCTTGCCTACCAAGGAAAGGTCAAAACATTAAGGGCGACAATGCATAAATTTGTAGAGCTTCCTTAGCTTCTAATGTTGGTAGTAGCTCTGTTATTTCAATTAGGTGCCCAGTTGTATACACCAGTTCCTTTGAATGGTATTTATGTTCTATATATAGTCTTCCTGAGACTCAGAAACGTTTTTTTCACTTTTCTTTCTTCCTTCATAGCCATGTATCATTTAGGTGGAAATTGTATTGAATTCTTTAGTATTGAGTCTAATTTTATAGTTTGTTTCATCACTTCAAACCTGTTTAATTTCTCAGTAAGTTGAAAACAGCTTGTTACCTATTAAAACTCAGTAAAACTAAGGTCTCTTTTCTAGTCTATCATCCTAGTCTATTAATAATTTATTTCCTGTGGGCTCTCTATTTTAGGTCCTCACTGAGGTTACCTTGTTATTCCTCAATTTATGCTGCTATCCACACCTAGCCCAGTGGCGTAGCCCTCTGATCACTGTTATACATAATTTAATTTTGCATTTTCATATGGAACTGTATGACTTGCAAGTAACTTATTCTTTTGTAATAATTACATAATTGTATATTATATATAATATGTACAGTAATAATTATATACATTTTCAACACATTTTTCCCTTGTAAAGTCCAGAATTCATTAGCTTTTACATTTATATTTCGGAAATAGGTAATTTAGAATAAAACAAAATGTTTAAACAATGACATACTAGTTAATGGCTAATGACTTTAAAGTATTTTAAATATTTTTCAAGTTCTAGATTTCAGAGATATGCCTGTGGTGGTGATGTTATTTCAGATACTTAATGTTTATATCATCTCATTTGATTATCACAAAATTGTAGGTTAGTCTCCAGAGCTTTTTCTTAGTCTCATTTGGGAGAGAAGGAGCTCTAACAGAGTTTGTGACTTGCCTATACTTATATGACATATTAGTAAAATCAGATTTCTTGAATTCTAGGTCAGAGGTCTTCTTTTTCTGAATATATGAACTTGTTTCTTTAAAGTATAATGAGGCAGACACCAGGAGTAGAATGAACAAAGGTTTAAGATTAAATTTATTTTTTATATTATCTCAAAAAGAATTTTAGGTTAGTAATTTTAAAACATTTTCTCTTGTATTTATGAGATTGCTGATGAAAAACCAGAATGATAGTATTTAATATTCTGGTATGTAAGCGAGGCAAAGTAATAGTCATGGGAAAGAGTTGTTCTTTACTCAACTAGCAGTGTGTGTTAGTAATCTACACTGTAATTTCTTTTCAAAATAGAGTTTGCACTTAACTCAGGGCTGAAGGGATTCTATTTAGCCCTGAAATTCTAATTTCTCTTTGAAAAAGCTAGTATTTTCTTTTAAAACAGAAACAGTTTATAGCCCGTGTCTCTTTTAGAGCTGGAAAGGATAAGCACAGGGTGGTTGGGTAGTAGAGCAGTAACCCGTTAGCAAAATTGTCCTCAGAATACTGCTTCAGGAATACTGCCGTAGGAAGATAAAAACTATGGTCTTGTAGTCTCCATTGTATCACAAGCAATTACTTCAGTAAATAA
The DNA here is from genome assembly GCF_964656455.1 of Halichoerus grypus. Taxonomy (NCBI): domain Eukaryota; kingdom Metazoa; phylum Chordata; class Mammalia; order Carnivora; family Phocidae; genus Halichoerus; species Halichoerus grypus. Next base: position 188,190,548 of record NC_135714.1, read on the forward strand.
TCTGTTCTACTGCAAGGGTCAGCAAGCTATGGCCAGCTGGATTTGGCCCACTGTTTAAAGTTTTATGGAACATATCCATGCCTGTTTGTTTTATGTATCATTTGTGGTTGCTTTTTCCCTGCAATGGCAGAGTTCGGTAGTTGAGACAAAAACCATTTCCACAAAGCCTAACATATGTACTGTCTGAATCTTTATAAAAAATTTGCCAGCCCCTGTATTAGAGCATTGATTCTGTTTGGGGGAGGTGGGGATTGAGACCTGTCAATATCAGCTGTGCTTTTTCAGATTAACCACTTTCCCTTGCCACTCCCCCAACCCAACCTGATAGGCCTGTCCTTTCCCTACTCCATTGAGTCATTATTCTTAATTGGAATGTAGCAGTATCCCTCCTCGAGTGATGGGACAGAAAAAGATGAATCACTATATTAGACTTTTCTGTGTCCCTTTGTCTTCAGGTTAGATGGAAATTTCTTTCTTTTTTTTTTTTTTTTTAAAGATTTTATTTATTTATTTGACAGAGAGAGAGACAGCGAGAGAGGGAACACAAGCAGGGGGAGTGGGAGAGGGAGAAGCAGGCTTTGCGCTGAGCAGGGAGCCCGATGAGGGGCTCGATCCCAGGACCCTGGGATCATGACCTGAGCCGATGGCAGACACTTAATGACTGAGCCACCCAGGTGCCCCTAGATGGAAATTTCTATTAAAATGATTGTTTGGGAGGTAAATCTGAGGGTTAACTAGTTTTAAATTAGGTAAGATTTTTTAAAATTCCTTCCCCCCCCGAATTTATTTTTAGCTTCTCAGAAATTGAAAAGTGTATTAATTTGTTTGCTTTAATGAATAGTTGTTAATTTTCTTTCCAGTTGTAACAGAAACTACAGGTAGCCTATCTGGAGTTAGTATCACCTCTGAACTAAATGAAGAACTGAATGATTTAATTCAGCGTTTTCATAATCAGCTTCGTGATTCTCAGGTAATTTAATTTTTTTAGTATAGTTGAGTTTAAAATCATATTAATTAAGCCAGTGGTTCCCGAACTTCACTGTAGCATAAATATCACCTGGCGTTTTGTTTAAAAAAAAAAAAAAATTAAAAAAAAATAAAATAAAAATGTAGTGTTCTGATCATTGGGATCCCCTCACTCCCAAAGTATGTATGATTCATACATTTGAGGTGGGCTTCCCCACTGTGTGATTCCACTGCTGGTAGTCTGGGCAGTATACTTGGAGAAACACTTAATTAGAGGAAAATCTACATTGAGTGCAGTGATAAGTGAAACTTTCTCCTTGAATGCTACTAGATAATATGTTCTTTTTTCCTCTCAAAGATTCTTTATGGTCATAACCTCTAAAGCTTAAGTTATATTTGAATCTATGTCCTTAAATATTTTACTAACGATTTTGGAGAAAGTTCTTAAGTTTAACTTCAGAATTAATAAGTGTTACAATTTGGTGACCTTTGTAAGTAATGATTTAAATGCAAAATTTCAATCTATGGGCCTTGAATAAGAAAGGGTGAATTATTACCTCTTCACTGTAATGAGTATGAAGATTCAATGTCTCCTGTCTGCTGACCAGGTAAAAATAAATGAATATGGTCTACCACTTTGTAGAATTATTTAGCAATATCTAGCACATTTTTTTGGTGACCCTGCAAATGCCCCATCTTAGAGAAATTCTTCACACGTTCTTATATATATAAGAATGTTCATGGCAGGTTTTGTCAATAGCAAAAATCTAGAAACAATCTAAATGTCCATACACAGGAAAATGGATTAATAAACTATGATATATGCATAGAGTGAAATAGCCAGTTCAGTAAATGAGCCAGAGTTAATAAATGAAAAACACAAGTTTAGGAAGGATACCGCTTGATTAATATTTAAAAATGCATGAAGGATGTATATCTTATGTAGGTACAATAATATATAAACATGTGATGATGGTAATTGTGTTTATTTCTGGAGAGAGTAATGAGATTGGGGGTTGGTATGTATAGAGCTTTAGTTATATCTGTAATGTTATATTTCTCTTCAAAAAAAAAGAATTGATGCAAATGTGGCAAAATGTTAAAATTTAAGCTCAATGGTGTTCATTTTATGATTTCCTAAGCCGTAGTGGATTTTTGAAAATTTTAATAGAGGATCATAGGAAAGAAGTGCTAGGAAAAACTGATAGATTAAGAAAAAGTTTATGATGATTGTAAAAAGCTGGCAAGAGAGAGAGAATGAGATTTTTGAAAGTTTATATAAGTTTATATAAGGCTTATAAAGACATTTCTAGCACTTAATTTAGATCCAGATAGTAATTCAGTCCAGTGAATTCAAGACCGCTGTGTAGTAATATGTGTCCATAAAACCATATAGATGTTATAGTGGCACATCAGGAAATAGTATGTGGTTTGGGAATTGGAAAGGCGTATGCTTACCCACTAGCACAATCTAGGCAAATATTTATTGCTTTTTATAAAGAGTATTTATGTGTTTTTAAAATGAGAATCAAACCTTTCATTGCCTTGGTCGTCTTCTTTTTTTTTTATTTTAAATAAGCCTCCAACTGTTCCAGACAATAGAAGACAAGCGGAAAGTCTTTCATTAACTAGGGAGGTTTCCCAGAGCAGGAATCCTTCAGTTTCAGAACGCTTACCTGATGAGAAAGTACAACTTTTTAGCAAAATGAGAGTATTACAGGAAAAGAAACAAAAAATGGACAAACTGCTTGGAGAACTTCATACACTTCGAGATCAACATCTGAACAATTCATCATGTAAGTAAAGCCGGCTCAGCAGTATTAGGTAGAGGACACATGAGTATATGTGCTGGCATGCAATATTTAATTTAGTAAATATCTAGTGAATGAATGAACTCATACTTCCTCAAGAAAATTACAATATTTGAGGAGAGATAGGACTTGCATGGGGAAAGTTTTTTTTTTTTGAAGATTTTATTTATTTGAGAGAGAGAGAGAGCATGAAGGGGGGAGGGTCAGAGGGAGAAGCAGACTCCCCGCCGAGCAGGGAGCCTGATGTGGGACTCGATCCCGGGAGCCGAAGGCAGTCACTTAACCAACTGAGCCACCCAGGCGCCCTGCATGGGGATAGTTTTTAAGTAACAAGTCAATATACGATGATAACCAAATAGATGGGAGATCTGTTCCTATAATTCAGTAAAGGTAAAGAATAAACTTAAGCCTTGAAAAATAGGTAGGATTTTAATTCAGGGGAAAGAAAAAGAGAAGGTAAACTATTAGGTACTTGAACATATGTTCCTGGATTTTTTTAGCATATTCACATTTTCCCTTAAAGGAAAACTAATCCAAATTGGTACTTTGATTTAAAAACTATCAAATAGATTTAGAAAATATTTATTAAAAAAAGACATGAAAAACATATAGTATGTATGGTTTAGTGCAAAAAATTTATGACTTTTATAGTTTATAACTTGTAGACTATATAAACTGAAAAGTTTATAACTTTTTGGAAATATATGGTCACTTAGGAGGAATAGGAAGAGCATAGTCATACTAGTTGCACTTTAGGAACCACCTTTTCTGCCGCAAGATGTTTTACTTGCTTCTGTCTGATTGAGATCCAGTTGCTAGTCCTCATTTGCTGTCTTCACACCTTCTCAAGCCTGGTCCTTGCCTCTTTCCTAAACAGTTAGTAGTAGGAGCTCTAGCATGGGAAACTGATCAGTAGGGTCAACTCCAGCTGGTCATAATTCTTCAACATTCCAGGTGCTGTCTTATTAAAGAAAAGACAAGGGATAGGAAAAACATCTCTGGAGTCCCTGTTCCTTATTCTTTACCCATCTCATTTCTCTGCTATCCCCCCGCAAAAACCTTAGTATTTCTTCCTGAAACATCCTCCTTTCTTTTCCCAGACCTCTGCTAGTCTCTCCTCCTCTAGAGTATAACCTAATCCCAGTGCTTATTTTTTTTTTTAAGATTTTATTTACTTATTAGAGAGCGAGAGCACAAGCAGAGGGGAAGCAGCAGAGGGAGAGAGAGAAGCAGACTCCCCACTGAGCAGGGAGCCCAACATGGGGCTCAATCCCAGGACCCTGGTGTCATGACCTGAGCTGAAGGCGAACGCTTAACCGACTGAGCCACCCAGATGCCCCCCCCAATGCTTATCTTATACAGATGGACACAGCTAAGAAAAACTTAAAATTCGAAAGTTGTACTGAAGGCCTGGTGGTCAGTTTTATATACATGATAAAGTAGCACTTTGCCTACTGATGACTCTAAGAAATGATTTTTTTTCACACTGGGAAACAGTGTGAAAGCAGTAGCAAAAGGTTGAACAGTTAAGGAATAGAGCAAAGAGACTGTTGGAAACCAGTTGTAGCAATTTGTAATATGAGCAACAAATGATGGTTGTCCCTGTGAGAAAGAGATAAATGACAGTAGTTTTAAAGTGATGGAGATTGAGAAGTGCAAAGATTCTTAATCTTCATTCATTCTCCTTGAAGGCATAAGGTATCTTTAATCCATGTGGACAGAAAAGTAATTAACATATAGTTCAAAGACTCTAGAAGATAAGCCATCATCTAATTAGAAAATTCTGTTGCTGAGTTGTATTTCATGGTATGAATGTACTACAGTTACTTTAAGTTTGTTTTATCTTTTGGAACAAGGAAAATTCCATCTTGGAGACCAGATAAAATTACTCTGAGCTGTGGATTTAGAACATTCTTTGGGGCCTAAACCCCTAGGGTTGTAAAGAGTTGTAGATGCTGTACATCATACACATTTGCCCTAAGTTTTTTTCTTTTGTTTTGTTTTTTGTTTTTGTTTTTTAAAGATTGATTTATTTGACAGAGAGAGCACAGGCAGGGGGAGCAGCAGACAGAGGGAGAGGGAGAAGCAGACTCCCTGCTGAGCAGGGAGCCCATTGTGGGGCTTGATCCCAGGACCCTGGGATCATTACCTGAGCCAAAGGTAGCCGCTTAACCAACTGAGCCACCCAGGCGCCCCACATTTGCCCTGTTTAACTTAACCTAGAATCAGGTTTATCAAAGAATATACTGGTTACTTTTTAAGGTAGAATATAATAGTTTTTGTCAATTTCCACCTCGTCTTTCCTTTTTCTTTTTTTTTTTTCCCTTAAGTCTGTTTGGTTGAATAAGTGCCCTGGCTATTATACACTTATGTTTCTGAAATTTAAAGCTGCAGAATGTAAGATGTTAATGATTTTTACTTTTTATTTTTATATGTAAGCAAACTGAGTAAGTGTTGTTTGATTCCATATTTGTTTGTTTATGGTAACTGTTTTTTTTTTTTTTGTTAGTTGTGCCTTCTTCAGCCTCTCCACAAAGAAGTGTGGATCAGAGAAGTACAACTTCAGCTCCCTCTGTTCCTGTAGGCTTAGCACCAGTTGTCAATGGAGAATCCAATAGCTTCACGTCATCTGTTCCTTATCCTGCTGCTTCTCTAGTTTCTCAGAATGAGAGTGAAAATGAAGGACATCTAAATCCAACTGAAAAACTCCAGTAAAACATTTTTACAAATATTGTTTACATAGAATAGAATTGAATAATGGGGATAAATTATGGTTTTTTTCTTTGTTGAAAATTCTGGAAAAACTGAATTTACGTAATATGATAAATATTCTTAAGAGGTGGTAGAAGAAGTGTGTGTGTGTTATATCTGCATCCTTTGAGTTGTCCAAGAGAAATGTGACATTGTAATACAGGTAATTTTTGTGAGCTAATGCATTCCCATTTTCTAGCTAAAGGATTAGAAATAGGTGGGATTGCATTAAAAGATTTTTATATTCAAATGATTCTAAATTCAGAGCCCAGGCCCTAGAGTCAGAAAGCCCTGATATTCTATCTTACAAGACTGTGTGACCATGGACAAATAACTTACCCTCACTAAGCCTCTGTTTCTTCATCTGCAAAATAGGGATAATATACCTGTTCATAAAGGTATTTTACAGATTAAAAAACATTGGCAGTGTTCCTGGCACTTAATAGAAACTCAATAAACTTAATACTTGGGGTAAACATATTATACACCTTATAGATCTCTTGTGTGTTACAGATTAAGAACCTTCTGTAAATGTCTAATAGTGTCTGCATCCCTGATTTGCCTGAGAGGTAGTATTTAAATGGAATATTTAGTACTTCACTATTTATTAAGAAACCAAGTCTGCTTTTTTTAATGCCTTTGTCTCTAATAGATTATAAGAAAATGGAGTGATGAGATATTGAGTAAGCTATCCTTGAAATTGAATCCCTAACTTTATAGTCACACCCCTTGATATTGCACTAGGTCTGAATTTTGTCCATGCTGGCTGCTTTTATATGGAAATACCGCATGCTTTATTTTGGTAAAATAGTTATTATATATACATTTCTGTTGTTTATCAGGAAGTTAAATGAAGTTCGAAAGAGATTGAATGAACTAAGAGAATTGGTTCATTATTATGAACAAGCATCAGATATGATGACAGATGCTGTAAATGAAAACACAAAAGATGAAGAAACTGAAGAGTCAGAATATGAGTCTGAACATGAAAACTCTGAACCTGTTACTAACATTCGGTAAGAACTTGGAAGTTTGTTTTTCTAACATGTTCCTCCTAACTAAATGCTTCTAATATGGAGCAGAAAAACCTCAATAGAGTGTTACTTGCTTTTTATTTAAGCTTTTCTCCTGTAAGTCTGTGTAAGTCTACTATTTTGGCCAGTGTAATCTTACTGGCCCTGTGAAGAAAAACAAATAGAGAAGCACTGAGTACAGTAGTTTGGTAAATTTGTTGTTTGTTAGGATCACATGCAAGTAAGTCATAAGAAGTATCTAACTTAACATTTTCCTGCCTCTTTATTTTTAGGTATAACTTTGATTTTTTGGATGTTTTTCTTCTTAAATTTCCAAAGAGCAGAAGTTTTTGAAAAGCAAGAGCCAGTTATTCAGAGTATGAATTTAAATGGAGAAATAGCCAGCGATGTTCATAGTTCAGAATTATTTTATCAGCAGTTCTAAAACTTTGATTTTTAATTTTTAATTTTTAATTTTTTACTTTAAATAACTTCAGGCTGTTTTCTTTCTTTTAGAAATCCACAAGTAGCTGCCACTTGGAATGAAGTAAATAGTAATTCTAATGCTCAGTGTGTTTCTAATAATAGAGAGGGGAGATCAGTTAATTCTAATTGTGAAATTAACAACAGATCTGCTGCCAACATAAGGGCTCTGAACATGCCTCCTTCTTTAGGTATGATTGACTATTGATGGATAATTTTGCCATGTTGTTTTTTTGAAGTGGATTTTCTTTAATTAGTACTCTTCTTAAATTTATTAAATTATTGATTTCATTGATACTTGCTTTTAGCAGATTGTCACTATAATAGAGAAGGAGAACAGGGGATTCATGGTGCACAAGGTGAAGATGATGAGGAAGAAGAGGAAGAAGCAGAAGATGAGGGAGTCAGTGGCGCTTCATTAACTAGTCATAGGAGCAGTCTGGTTGATGAGGCTCCCGAAGATGCTGAATTTGAACAGAAGATCAATAGACTTATGGCTGCAAAACAGAAACTAAGACAGTTGCAAGATCTTGTTGCTATGGTACAGGTAAGTACAGCTTGATTTTTTCAAAAGACTGTTAAAACAGTAATTCTTGAGTCACTTACTTTAAGCGTCAGAGTTGATACTCAGTTGTTCAGGTACCTTCTCACCGCCTTCTGAAACATCAGGCAGATTTGTTTTGTATTTTTTTCTTGTACTTTAATTTTTTCACTTTTTATTATGTGAAAAGGCTTCATAATTATAGCTTCTCTATTCCTGAATCCCAGCTCAGTTTCTTTTCCATCTTCTTACCCATATTAGGAATGAATTAGGCTAGTTTTTAGATGAATTAAGAATACCAGATAACACCATCTACAAACTTAAAATTGTCTATCCAGTTTTATAATTGAGTCAGCTCTAACTCTTTAAGGTTTTATTAGAATGATATTTCCAAAGGTTTAAGTTTCAGTTGAGGTCTTCAGAGAAAGCATGAGTAAATATAAAATTATATGGAGTTAAATGTTTTTTTAAAAATGTAGTAGTTCACCCCAACAACCTCTCCCCCTTAGTAAATACATTGATTTTAACAGAAGATGGGGACCTACCCTTAGGAAGCTGAGAACTTTAGTTGTTTTTCCATTAGTCATGACAGATGTGAGATATTCTCATTCGTTTTTGTATTGTGAGTCATTGGCACTGGTTTGGCAAACTAAAGACCAAAGTGAGAGAATAGAAAATTGTAAGCAAGTGACAGTGGACTGGACATTGATTATTTGAAATCATTAATGTAAAAGTTACATTTTAAGGGGCACCTGGGTGGCTCAGTTGGTTAAGCATCTGACTCGGTTTTGGCTCAGGTTGTGAGATCAAGCCCTGCGTCAGGCTCTGCTCAGTGCAGAGTCTGCCTGAGATTCTCTCCCTCTTCCTCCACTCCTTCCCCCACTTAACGTGTTTTCTCCCTCTCTCTCTCTCTCTCTCTCTCAAATAAATAAATAAAATCTTTAAAAAAAGTTAACATTCTACGAAAAATTATCTAGTATCAAGAGTTCCCATATCTGATGGTGTGTTTTTGATCTTTTTCGTATTCTGTATAAAGCTGTTCTTTAATAGCTCAGTATCTGGTCAAGATAAGAAAAGGCAACTTAACATGAGTCATTAGTGGGTAATTGGCAGCTCAGATTATAAATGTACTTTTTTGTTGTTTTAGTACTTCGTTTCCTGTCATTGGTAGAGGACGAGCTTCAGTGTTCTCTAAAAATCATGTACTTAATCTACTGCTCTAATTTTTATGTCATGTAAATTTTACAGAATAGTGGTATTTAAGCTTTGAATTGGATAATGCCTTTAGAATTCAAGATTATTTTAATGATGCTTTTTAGGATGATGATGCAGCAGATCATGGAGTTATCTCTACCAATACTTCAAATTTGGATGATTTCTACCCAGCAGAAGAAGACAACAAACAAAATGCAAATAATACTAGAGGAAATGCCAATAAAACACAGAAAGATGCTGGAATAAATGAGAAGGCAAGGTATGTTAAGCTCATGAGCTTCATTTAATAAAAATTTAGTGCTTATTATAGAGAAGGTACTTACTTGCCTAGGTTCTATATTAGGTCATGCTTAATGCTATCAGATTTATTGGAGTCTGCAAATGTCAATTTAATTATAGAGAGAAATTTTATGAGGCTAAACTACAGCAGCAACAGAGAGAACTCAAACAATTGCAGGAAGAAAGAAAGAAACTGATTGAGATTCAAGAGAAAATTCAAGCATTGCAGAAGGCATGTCCTGACTTACAGGTAATTAGGAACTTTCTTTCCGTTTGTATGAAAAAAGATGTTTAAAACCTAATGTCATTGGAAAGTACTCTTACCTTTTCTAGTACTGAGGTGACACATTCATATCAATATTAGGATTAATAAAATGGATGAACTAATGAAACGGGTTAGGGATGTACATTTACACTATGAAAGATAGCACATAGGAATTGACTCTGATTACTTCTGTTTTTTCACCTGTTGGGCTAGCTACTTTAGATTCAGAACATGAATGTTCATAACTATTAAAATATTCTGGTTTCAGCTTTGCCTTTAAGGGAATAGCATTTCCATCTTTTATTGGCCTAAAATTACGTAATAAAGCATCATGAATTACCTAAAGAAATTAAGTAAAATATTTGTAGTTTGCTTATTAAGTAGTACCCTTTGGGACTGAACAGAGAATGAGTAATCTTTGACCATATCAGGTAATCAGGAGTAGGAGTAAAGTTAACAGAGCAAACACCCAATTCTTTTTGAGATTTTTCTTAAAATATTTTGGTTAGCTTTATTCCTTAGGTTTTGTTTTCAAAGAAAGGGAAACACATCAAATGATGTTTCTCTGTAACAGTTTTTTTTTTTTTTTCCCCTAGACTTTTAACCTTTTCTACTTTGTCTAATCCTTTTCCCTTCTCCCTAGTCTGATGTCCGGAAGAATATATACGAGAATTGGGTTGAGTATATGAAATTTTCCACAGTAGCATTTTATCCCTCTTGTCTCTTTTGTTCTTGAGGCTTGGCTGCTCCTCATCCACTTTACCCTGTGTTTTCATCTTTGTTTTCTTATGTCAGGCTTTCTTTGGATCATAATGGCAATTGAGGTCTGATAATAACAAATTAAATATGGTACTACAGCCCCCAGAGAAATGGTAAAATAACTGCTTTTATGAAATTAACATAATTGCTCTAATTCCTCATAATGGTTTTTACTAATCCTTTTTTAGCTGTCAGCCACTAGTGCGGGTAATTTTCCCACAAAAAAATATATCCCAGCTGTTACTTCAACCCCAGCTGTTAATGGAAATGAAACCAGTACAAGCAAATCTGGTTTTGAGCCTGAAGATTCTTCAGTAGTAGATAACGAGGTATTATATATTGTACCTGTTGTTCCCAAGTCTTATGTCACATCTTAAAGAAGGAAAACTGAATATCTATGAAACATGTTTTTGAATGCAGTCTGTTTTGTGTCTTTTAGTTGGGAGGAAATAATTTTTTCAAAAAGTAATTAATTTGGGATCTTTTCAAAATAATTTCAAAATTATTAGGAAATATTTGGCAGAATTGTATTTAAGAGATAGTTGCAGCTAACAGCAGTCATTTCAGTTAGAAAGACCTGTTCTTTGGCCTTTTATTTATATGTGATTTGTAGAAAACATTATACCTTTCTCTAAATATTTGGCCACTACTTTCATTAAGTATTAATGCCTAATTTTTTCTTATTTATCACGAAAATGCTATTTTCACCATGGGATATCTTGGTGTAAAATGGATAGAGTGAGAATAGAAGTCTTTGTATTTTAGTCTTTAAGGCTAAAACAAATCCAGATATTTATACTAACTCGACTCTGACTTTTAAAATAATAGCTGTGGTCAGAAATGCGAAGACATGAGATGTTAAGGGAAGAGCTACGACAGAGGAGAAAGCAGCTTGAAGCGCTGATGGCGGAACATCAGAGGAGGCAGGGTCTAGCTGAAACTACATCGCCCGTGGCCGTGTCATTGAGAAGTGATGGATCTGAGAACCTGTGTACGCCTCAACAGAGTAGAACAGAAAAGTAAGAGAGGTGTTTAAATTTTTTTTTTTTAATGTCACCTACCTAAGGCATGTAGAGTGGGCAGCTTCATTTCCCCTCTCAGCTCAAATCTGCTGTTTCACTGAGGCTGCTGTTAAATCATCACCTTCGTGGTTCAGTTTAACTAAATCCAGCTATTTTCTGTTGTAACTTCTCAAGGCACTTGATCAAATGGTGATATAGATTTTCTTGAGTGTATAAGCCTTATGTTCTTAGTTAAGTTTTAAGCTTATAAAAGTGAAAATTCTTGTTACTTTGTAGTACTTACATACCAGGCCAGAAAGAAGCACATTTTTACTTAAATGAGGAATCCCCTATTTGTAAATTTCCTAAAGGCCCTATAGCTCAGGGGTTAGAGCACTGGTCTTGTAAATTTCCTAAGGATTAGGAAATTCAGTTTTGGGGTGCCTGGGTGGCTCAGTCGGTTAAGCATCCGACTCTTGATATCAGTTCAGGTCGTGATCTCAGGGTTGTGAAATTGAGCCCCTCATCGGGCTCCACGCTGAGCATGGAGCCTGCTTAAGATTCTCTCTCCCTCTCCCTCTGCCCTTCCAACTCCCACATCCCCCTTGCATGCTTGCTCTCTTTCTCTCAAAAATCAAAAAATAAAAATAAAGTAATAAAGTAATGCTTTAAAAAAATTTAGGATTTACATTTGAAATTTCCATATTTAGAATATTTCTAAAAAATTGGCCATCTGTAATGTCAGTTAATTATCTGTATGGGAGTATTCAGAGCTAATATTTTGAAATTCAAATTTGTTGTGACCTTACCTTTTGATATCCTCAGATGGCATTTATGGAACATTGCACCAAACTTCTCTTCCTCATAGAAGAACTTGTTCTGCTTTGAAGTCCCAAATGCACTTTATTTATCAAATTATATTTATAGTATTTTTTTCTGTTCTGAGTACCACACATCTGAACTTTAGAAAAGTTCTTTGGGTATTTTTGATAGTAAGCATCTAGGTTTGGGAACCATGGATCTAGGATTGGGCTTTCCAGTGCAGCAGCTGTTACATTACCTATATGTACCTATTTAAATTAAATAAAATTAATAACTCATTTTCTTAGTCACACCAGCCACATTTTAAGTGCTCATTAGCCATGTGTACCTAGTGGTTACTGTGTTGGATACACATGTATAGATCATTACTACTATTGCAGAAAGTTCTTTTGGACAGCTCTGATCTAGAAAACTGTTGCTCAAGGTAAAGTTAAAAACTGAGGGAGTTTAGTTTAGGAAAAAAGTTCTAGGAGATACAATTACTATTTTAATTTATTTGAAGAATTGTTTTGTGGAAGGCAGAATAAACATATTCCACATATCAGCAGTGGAATTCAGTGAAATTTTATAAACAGGCAAACATGTTTCATATGCATACATATGTACATGGTACAATGTCTGGCACATAGTAGATGGTAAAGTATTTAGCTGATCTCCAAAATGATCTCTTATTTTTTGTCTCTTAATCTCTAGAACAATGGCAACTTGGGGAGGTTCTACTCAGTGTGCACTGGATGAAGAAGGAGATGAAGATGGTTACCTTTCTGAAGGAGTTGTTCGGACGGATGAAGAGGAGGAAGAAGAAGAGCAAGATGCCAGTTCCAATGATAACTTTTCTATGTATCCTCCTAACAGTGCGAATCATAACTCTTACAACGTAAAAGAAACTAAGAATAGGTTAGTTTCACTGTGTTAACTTCTTGTTTGATTCTTGAAGTCTCAGGTCTTTGTGACACTAAGCACTTCTCTGATTCTCCAAACCAACTGGGTGTCATCATTTAATTCAGTTCTGACACTAACTACTTGGAATTAGGGCAGATGCCACAAGTAAAGGGCTCAGTCCCACAAGATTGCCCTCACTTCAGATGCCAGTTGCAAGTCCCAAGTCTCCATGTGCTCACACTTCTGTCTGACTTTGCTAAAAATTTGGGGGTTCCCACAAGCCCTCCTCAGGTTTCATAATTTGTTGGAACAACTCATGAACTCTACCTATTACAAACGATGCACCTCAGCAACGGCCAGATGGAAGAGATGGATAGGGCAAGGGATGGGTTGGGGAAGGGGTGCAGAGCTTCTGTGTTCTCTCTGGGTGTGCCACCCTCCCAGCACTTCAATGTGTTCACCAACCCAGAAGCTCTCCTAAGCAGCTTGGTAAGGAGTTTTTGTGGAAGTTTCATTCCCTAGGCACAGCTGATTAAATCATTGGCCATTGACATTAAACTCACTCTAGCCCCTTCCCCTCTTGAAGTTGGAGGTGGGGCTGAAAGTTCCAACCCTATAAACACCTGGTTGATTTTTTTTTTTTAGTGACCAGTCCCCCTCCATGAAGTTGTCTAGGGCCTCCGAGGCTCATTAGCATAAACTTAGCTATGGTTGAAAGGTGTCCATTATGAATAACAAAAGATACTTCCAGGTCTCAGGAGATGCCAAGAGTTTTGCGAGCTCTATGCTGGAACTTGGGACAAAGACCAAATGTATTTTTTATTGTATCATAAGAGTTTTGTCAAGATAGATCCCAACTAGACTGAATCAAGATTCATAAGCTTTGATCTTGGCTTCTGTTGTAGGGAATTAAGCAAAACTGAAAATCATAGGTATTGAAAAAGACCTAGCAACAGAATATTCATTACATTGTTATTTCTAACAGTGAAAAATGTTTCATGAATAGAAGATGGTTAAGTAGTTCCACTTGATGATGGAATGTCATGTGGCTAAGTTTAAAGCATGAAGAATGGAAAAATGCTTGTGATATATATTTTCATTTTGTAGAATAGAGAATTACGTGGATACTTCTGTGTAAGACATAAGTAAAAAAAAAAGAGGGGAAAAAATTAAAAATGATAATTACACAAGGCTAGAAATCTGGAATTCCCTCCCCCCCACCATCTCCCCCTCATTTCCATACTTTTGAAGTCCTTTGAACTTAAACTTTGATCTTAAGAAAATACTGGTCTATGAACCATGGTATCAGGATTTATTGCCAGATTTTAAAAACCAAATAATTACAGGGGCGCCTGGGTGGCTCAGTTGGTTAAGCGACTGCCTTCGGCTCAGGTCATGATCCTGGAGTCCCAGGATCGAGTCCCACATCGGGCTCCCTGCTCGGTAGGGAGTCTGCTTCTCCCTCTGACCCTCCTCCCTCTCATGCTCTCTGTCTCTCATTCTCTCTCTCGCAAATAAATAAAATCTTAAAAAAAAAAAAAAAAAAAAAAAGCCAAATAATTACATACGATGACCTAATGCTTTAAATCTGTGTTAGGTGGAAGAACAATCGGCCTTTTTCAGCAGATGGAAATTACCGTCCTTTAGCCAAGACAAGACAGCAGAATATCAGCATGCAGCGTCAGGAGAACCTTCGTTGGGTGTCAGAACTCTCTTATGTAGAGGAGAAAGAACAATGGCAAGAACAAATTAATCAGCTAAAGAAACAACTTGATTTCAGTGTCAACATTTGTCAGACTTTGATGCAAGACCAGCAGGTAAAGTTTACTGTGAAAGTACATTTTTTATATCTTGTTTTTGAAGCAGTGCACATTTTTCTCAAGTCACCAGTAACTATTATGACAATTTGTCTTTCCATAGACGCTCTCTTGTCTGCTACAAACTCTTCTTACGGGTCCTTACAGTGTTATGCCGAGCAATGTTGCATCTCCTCAAGTACACTTTATAATGCACCAGTTGAACCAGTGCTATACTCAGCTAACATGGCAACAGAATAATGTGCAAAGGTAATCTGTTTCTTAGAAGCAGTAAAACTGTATAGTAAATGCTAAAACTGAGCATGTGTTTTATAGTTATCTTCTGGGAGAAAAGGACATGAGCAAAATTGAATATTCAAACATTCTCTATACCCGAAAATTTTATAAACAGTGATTTGCCCGATGTTCCCTTTTAATATTGTAGACTTTAGTTTTTAAAAATTTTCAGTGTTCAACTTCACACTTACATTAGGTGGACTGTATGGTATGTAAATTATATCTCGGTAAAGTTCTTAATAACAAAAATGTATGAGTTTCTTATAGTTATGCTTTTTATCTGGTCAAAGTGATAAGTGCAAATCTTGTTCCAAAGGCCAAGTTATTGAAGTAAGCCTGCAGGACAAGCAGATCTTTGTTGTAGTAAATATCAAAACAGTTCATCTCTTTTGCATGCTCTTGAATCATTTTTTCTGAAAGTATTGCAAACAGAAGGTAATATAACTGATTTGTAAGTTACTGACTTCTTAAATATTTATAGGTTGAAACAAATGCTAAATGAACTTATGCGCCAGCAAAATCACCCAGAAAAACCTGGAAGCAAGGAAAGAGGCAGCAGTGCATCACATCCTTCTTCTCCCAGTTTATTTTGTCCTTTCAGCTTTCCATCACAGCCTGTAAATCTGTTTAACCTACCCGGGTTTACTAATATTTCATCATTTGCACCAGGTAAGTGAAAACTTGAGAGGAAAATAAATAAATGCAGACTGCTTGAGAATATTGTTTGTCTCTTGCATGGAGTTTAATGGGTCTCTTCTGGAATGGTAGGAGGTGTATGCAGAGAAAATTACGAACTCTTCTACATTGATTCTTTATGGTGAAAACTTAAGCTTGAAATGGTTGCTAATGAAATTAAGTCAACTACTTATGAAAGATTGCTCAGTCTTACACCTTTGAGTTATCCCGCAGCGGTTTATTAAGGAAGAGGGGACATAACCTGTGCCGTGGCTGCTGCACACCAGGCACTGTGCGGTCGGGGGATGTGACTAGACCAAAGCTTAGCTTAGGCTTAGATTTAATTTTATTTAGCTTTGGCTTGTATTCAGACTTTTTTTCCTGCACCCATTATGTCCTGAGACATATAAATGGCTGGGATTCAGATGAGTAAAATGAACACTTAAAGTCATTTAGAGTCTAGTGGGGAAGCTAAGCATGTCAGTAGGTGCTCAGTGCAGAGCCGTGGGGGCGGTAGCAGTGGTACAACTGAGATGAGTGGCCTTTCCTTAGGGCAAGAGATTGTCAGCAAGTCTCCCCCTCCCCCGCCCCAGAAAGCATGTTATTTAAATAATGAACAGAATTTATTTCCAGGGATATTAGAGGAGAAAGGACTTCCTAATCAATCAGTCGACCACTTAGAGTTACAAAGCAATGAAACAGTTTATCACGTAGGGAATTTAGAGGTCATTAAGTATGGCTAGTGATCAGGGCCTTAGCTGGGGAAGAGTAATTGATATGGCCGGAGAGCAGCAGAGACCTTTTGTGCAGTGCAAAGAAGCTTAGACTTTCTTTGCCTTCCACAGGGGCCATTGAAGGATTTTGAGCAGGGGGATAGCATGAGATTTCTATTTTAGGAATATCGCACTATTAATAGTGTTGCAGAGATTCAAGAGAGGAGCTAAGAGTATCGCTGGTGAATAGGAAACCGAAGGCTGTTGTAGTAATAGCAGAGAAAGAATGACAGCTTGATCTAAGGCATTGGCAGGAGGGGTACAGAACTAGGAGTAATTCAAAAGACTTTCTAGAGGTAGAATAAATTAGGTGATCAGTTAGATAAGGTGAGTCATGAAAGAGATGGAGTTGAAAGTGTTTGTCAGGGAATACAGGAGGAGAAAAAGGGTTGGGAGGGCTGGAAGGCTTTTTGAATATAAATCAATAAAAATAGCAGTGTATTTTCTTAGGATTATAAAAACAATGGCATTAACAAATTGAACAAGCATTTTAGTTCTTGAGCACTGATGAATATTGGCAGCAAACATTTTTTGAGTAGATTTCTAGGTAACAGATAATATTAAAAATTGCACATGCAGTTCCTTTACACTAATATGCTTCATGCCTGTGCCAGCCCTGGGCAAAGACTATTCATTCTTCACAAACTAATTTTGTGAAGCCTCTCTCACCCCTTTTCCCCCACCAAGTTGTTAGTCGCCCCTTGCAAATACATCTGACACGACACTGTATGGTAAGAATTTAGTTCTATTCTAGTTTCCCAGTTAAAGTAGAGTGGAAAGAACATAAGCTTTAGAATTGTGCAGATGTGAGATCTGACCTGCTCTTCAATTTACTAGCTGTTTAATCTTTGAGCCAATTTTCTCCTTGGTAAAATTAATATAATACCTATGTCATAGAGTTGTTTTGAGCATTAAATGAAATAACAGATAAATAAATAATCCTCATCCCTTCAGAGCTAAAAGTTAGAGGTAATAGTACTTGACATTCACCAAATTACTGGGTACCAGACTCTTGTAGGCATTTACCTGTTATTTTATTTAATCATCAATGCCAAAAACCTAGTGGGCTGAACTGTAAACAGTGATTGAACAAATGAATGTTAGTTTATTTTAACAGTTACTTGTTTTGGTGGATTTGAGCGGCACATTTAATTAAAACTCTCTTTAATATCATATTAAGGCCTTTAGGTACTTCTTTGTTGTTGTCTTACCCATTGCTTTTATTTATTAGGTATGAATTTCAGCCCTTTATTTCCTTCTAATTTTGGAGATTTTTCTCAGAATATTTCTACACCCACTGAACAGCAGCAACCATTAGCACAGAATTCTTCAGGGAAAACAGAATATATGGCTTTTCCAAAACCTTTTGAAAGCAGTTCTTCTATTGGAGCAGAAAAACAAAGGTACTCAATTGTGAACATAATCCATTCTTTTCTTAAACGTCACTTTTGTGATTGTATCTAATTATATGTAATTTGAAAACACAATTAGGAAGGATGCTTGTTATTGTTTGGCTTGTTAGCATAGCATTGAGAGTATTAAACTGATACCTTACCAGGTCTCTCTCAGGCATACACCTGCCACTAACCGTGACACAGGAACAGTTCAGTGTTTTGATCAGAGTGGAAGGATAAGACCTGACCCATATAGTGTCTTTTGCCTTGATTTGATATCTGTCCTTAAGTTCACTTTAGGGCGAGAAACTAATATTAACTACTAGATGATAGTTGTAAAGTAATGGCTCCTTGATTCATAGCTCCTGATTAGAATAAGTTCTTTAGGCCTATTTAAATGTAATGTTGAGCACTATCAGATTATTGATAGATGCTATCGGTCATAGTCAGGATTTCTTTCTTTGTTTCTTAGTGTTAACGTGTTTTTTTCCTCAGTGTTATTATTTTTTAATATGATAGTCTTCCCAAATGAAATTTTTGACTCAAATAGTGTAAAAGACTATTTGGATTGAGTCAGGTCAATCATTCTCTGTTTTTATAGCTAAATAAATAATATTCTCAATGATTGTGTTAATCCAGAAAATGATTTTGATAGCTAGCTGGTAAAACTATAGTCTTTTTATTGTTACTGTTATTTACTTCAGAAAAAAAATTTTTAGAAGGATGAAAAATTAGAGGTCAGTTCAGCCTAGTACTTCTTCTGTAAGAAGTATCTCTTTGATTTTGTCTTTTGTAAGCCCTTTACAAATATAAGATTCACATTACTTTTCTCTTCAGTTGTGTGATTGGGCATGTCTTGGAGCACTTAAATAATCATTTTGGCACTATTTAATTATTAAATCATGGATTTTTTTTTTTTTTTTACTTGATTAAACAAAACCTAAGAATTCAATTTTGTATTTGACTCCAGGAATCCTATGGTTGACCTCCCAGACTTTTATTTTACTTTATTTTATTTTATCTTATTTATTTATTTATTTTGTAAGAATCATTTTAGGGGCACCTGGATGGCTCATTCAGTTGAGTGTCTAACTCTTGATTTTGGCTTGGGTCATGATCTCATGGTGGTGAGATCAAGCAAGCCTCAAGTTGGGCTCTGTGCTGACTCTGCTTGAGATTCTCTCTCTCCCTCTCCCTCTGCCCCTCCCCCCTTCTCTAAAATATATAAATAAATCTTTTTTTCCCCCCCCAAAAAAGAATCATTTTAGCTCTCAGGCTGTACAGAAATAGATAGCAGGCTGAATTTGGCCTGTAGACTATAGGTTTGCTAATCTTGTCTTAATTTGAACCCTGTAGGTCACGGTCTACTAAATCATGTTCTTCAGAACACTATTGTTCATGTCAGGTTCTGTGATAAAAATTTTGGACATCTTGCTCACTATGTTCCCTTCTAAGACATTTGTATAGTACATTAGCATGTTTAAAGTTTTGAGAAATCTTGCAGACATGTTTAACTTTATTGTTTCCCAAACTTAGATGATCAGTAAATACCTATTAACATATTAAAGGATGTCAGTGTTCAGCAGATAAAATTTGGAATGACACCAGACCACCACAACTAAACTCTACTTAATGTGTGGAGGAATAAATTACGAGTTGCATGGACGATTGTTTTCACCAAATTCCAGTTCTATTTGAACTGCTTTAAGTGACATAGATTTGTGTATATTCCCAAACCATCTACGACATACAACTCTTTCTCAGCTATTCCTCCAAGTGTTTTGTTTTTTCCTTGTATGTCCCATCCTTTTTTTGAATTTTTCTTTCCCACTCTTTGTCATCATGAGTGCTAGATCTTTTGTTTGCAACTTTTGCCAGTGAAAATGGTTTAGTGAGAAGGGTCTGATTAAAGTTTAAAGGCGCCCCTGGGTGGCTCAGTTGGTTAAGCATCCGACTCTTGATTTTGGCTCAGGTCATGATCTCAGGGTTGTGAGATCGAGCCCCATTTCAGGCTCCATGCTGGGTGTGGAACCTGCTTAAGATTCTCTCTCTGGGGTGTCTGGGTGGCTCAGTCAGTTAAGTGTCAGACTTCAGTTCAGGTCATGACCTCAGGGTCCTGAGATTTAGTCCTGTGTCTGGCTCCACGCTCAGCAGGGAGCCTGCTTGTCTACTCTGTCTCTTCCCTCATTTGTACTCTCTCTCTCTCTCAAATAAATAAAATCTTAAAAAAAAAAAAAAGGTTCTCTCTCTCCCTCTGTCTCTCTCAAAAAAGTTTAAAGTAATTAAGTACATTAGGCTATATAATATTAACATATTTGATGTATATTTCTGTGGAAGTGTTTTTATAGCCTGTTGATGTTTTTATTTGCCTAAATCTGTTAACTATATCTGCAGTTTTCCAGTAAGCCTAGAACTCTATCGTCATATCTATAAAAATTTATTTTCATTGGTAAGGAATCAAAAACAGCCCGAAGAGGAGGTGGAAAACAGTAGGACACCGTGGTTATATGACCAAGAAGGTGACGTAGAAAAACCATTTACCAAGACTGGATTTCCAGTGTCTGTAGAGAAAATTGCAAATAGTAATCGCAAAAATCAATTAGATACTAGCCGGAGAAGACACCAGTTTGATGAAGAGTCATTAGAAAGCTTTAGTAGCATGCCTGATCCAATGGATCCAACAACAGTAACCAAAACATTCAAGACAAGGAAAGCATCTGCACAGGCCAGCCTGGCATCTAAAGATAAAACTCCTAAATCAAAGAGTAAGAAAAGGCATTCTACTCAGCTGAAAAGCAGAGTTAAAAATATTGGTAAGTGTTAAACTTTGTTGAATATTGATCAGTGTAAATGTTGGTAACTTTATTCTGGCATGTTGACATACTTCATTTCTTTGTGGCTAAATGGATAAGCACTGTTCTAGACCTAGTTGAATAAAGTTATTTTTATTTTTAGTCACCTTTATAGTTTTTTTTAATACAAAATTTATCAAATAGGGTTTAGTGTTGTAGATATTTTAAGACATTTATTCTTTTTGTGGGTCTTAAAACTTCTTATATTTCCTATGTGTGTGGTTACTATGAGCTTAGAAGATGTTTTCCAAATCTTGTAGGTTACTAAAAATTGCCAGTGTCCAATTTTTACTGTTATTCTTTCTTAGTATTACATCTAATCTTACATCCAACACTTCTGTTATGACTTCTGGTACATCCTTGGTTGATTCATTCAAAGAAATTTGGGTCTGTAACTACATTGCAGTCTTTGAATATCATAGATGAAATCACTTTTAAAACAAGTTTGCTCTTAGTCCTTAAGGAATTTAACTTTGGTTAATAAGGTGAAACATTAACCCATTGAATTTTTTATTGAATCTTGTCATTGGATATCCTATCGAAGTTCTTTTTATAGTGTTAACTGCATGCCATTAAAAAAAAAAAGATGTTCTTTGAATTTTGAAGAATTTACTCAAGTCTAATGCTAGGTAAAAATAGTTTTATTAACTAGAATCTGGAATATTAGAATTAAAGGATGCTCCTTCAAGTTTGCAAGGGATGCTTTTCGGCTATGGCTTTGAGAGGTTGTTCTGGGTTCAAGGAGATTGTACTTGGTGCTTAAGGACAAAGTATTTAAGATTTATAATCAGGAAAGTTTGAAAAATCACCACACACCAGCTAACTCTCTCTTGGAAGCTCCCAATATATACAAGGATATGAAGGTCCTAGGAAACCCTGTGGTAAAAAATCGACTTGTAAACATTTGCAGCATTCATCTTAGCCATTTTTGGTTAATGAAACACTTGAAAAATCTGATGAAAACTGTGGATGTAAGAAAGAATACCTGCTCCTTCATTTCATTTCAGTTCTTCATATATCCTTCATGTCTTTGGCTACTGCTACTCTCATCTGAAGAATCTGATTTGATGGTGAAACAAGCAAATTTGAACAGGGATGATAGTTTTCTCAGCACACATGTTATCATCTTTGAAAATATTCGATCATTTATATAGGTTTGGGAGGAGCTGATATTATCTAGCAAATTAGTGATTCAGATGACTGAAAATCCAACTACTCTGCTTTCTCCAAGATTCCTCCCGGTGCCACCAGAGAACATTTAAGTACATAATGAACCATGGCCATGTTTAGAGAGTGGC
Source organism: Halichoerus grypus (assembly GCF_964656455.1). NCBI lineage: Eukaryota > Metazoa > Chordata > Mammalia > Carnivora > Phocidae > Halichoerus > Halichoerus grypus. Next base: position 188,212,421 of record NC_135714.1, read on the forward strand.
CCCTTGGGTAACTCATCAAACTTCTTCTCTATTACCTTGTCCCCACAGAAATGCTTTTTGTCATATGAATAAATGAAGAAACACTAATACTTATTATCTGTCATTTTCTCATTCAGCCAGTTGAGTGTGCTAGGGTGGTGCTTCTTAAACTTTAATGTTTCTCCTTGGGAATCTTGTTTAAAGGCAGATTGATTCTGTCTGGGTAGGGACCCAAAGGTCTGTATTTCTAACAGGTTTCCATGTCTCGTTGAGCTTGGTTTGTGGATTTCACTTTAAGTAGCAGGGTCTTAGGGAACTCTTAAGCCAACTAATGGCCATAACTACCTAAACCTAGAAAAAATTGGTATATTTAATTTTGAAACCCCTTTATTCTGAGGAATTATGATTCTGTATATACAATTCAGCTTTTTTGATTCAGGGCAAAGATTGACATTCTGATCTATGTGCTCTCTTCTAAGTATAAAAATACTTACCAGAGGGCGCCTGGGTGGCTCAGTTGGTTAAGCGACTGCCTTCGGCTCAGGTCATGATCCTGGAGTCCCTGGATCGAGTCCCGCATCGGGCTCCCTGCTCGGCAGGGAGCCTGCTTCTCCCTATGACCCTCACCCCTCTCATGTGCTCTCTCTCTCTCTCTCATTCTCTCTGTCTCAAATAAATAAATAAAATCTTTAAAAAAAAAAAAAAAAAAAATACCTACCAGAAACATAATACACATTTATTTGTTCGACAGGCATTCAAGACCATCTGTCAGTGAGAGCCCTACTTTAATACACACAAAAATCAAAGACTTGGTAGCAGAATCTAATAGATGCAGAGTCAAACTAATATGTAGCAAAATCAAATTAGTCAGCTAAACCCTTGCTATCCAAAGTGTGAACCATGGACAAACAGCATTAGCATCCTCTGGGAGCTTATTAAAAATGCACTCTTGGGTCCCACCTTCCACCAACTGAGTGAATACACATTGTTTTTCAGTGTGTATTTTAGCAAGATTCCAGATGTTTTAATATGAAAATATGCCCATTAAAGTCTGAGAGGCACTGAGCTAGTCCAGTGCTATTTTATGGGGTAGGAATAGCCATGATTTCTTAGAAAATAGAATATTTACTTGTCTTAAATGTAGGTGGATGGAGAGAATATTGGAAGGCATTCCAAACTTTAGTAACAATGAAAAGAAGTTTAGAGGCAGGAAAAGAAGATGAGAACAGCTGGGGAAGGCAGTAAGATATGATACATAGACCAGCATGGTGGGACTTCAGTTTCTGTCTTAAGAGACACAGCACAGCCAGTTGTGCTGTCCCAGATTTACTAGACTGAACTGTTCGTATATGTTTTTGCACTTGGGGACAGTTTTCAGAGGTGGCATGCTAAATCTTCATTTAACTTTGTTTCTAGTGATGGTAATTTTAATCTTTAGATTGTATTTTAATCTTTAGAAGGTCTTTATATGTACATATACATTAAAGGTAAATTATCACTGCATGTGAAGTAAGGTTTTACAAATTATGTGATAGTGATAATCATCTTTTAAACTTTCATTCCAATTCAGACTTTCTGAGTTGAGCATGTTTCCTTGCCTTTCTGTGTGCTTCAGGTATCAGACCTCTAATTTGGCTACACTCTACCAGGTCCATTTCTTTTTTTGTTATTATCAGAGAGCAGTGGGATCATATAATCTAGATCTTCCTCATTCTTTTCTTAGAAAATTGGATAGAACTGTTAATGTACTGTAACCATCCCTGAGTCTTTTCATTTCTTTTCTCTTCCCTTTCCTCTTGTTTACGAATGAAGATTGAGATGAAATGGATGTCAAGCGTTAGGAAGGGCAAGGCCTGACAGATGTGGCCAGGAAAGAAACAATCCTTTTTAGATTCAGAGAGATGATTATTTACATAGGCGGAGAAAGTAAGAGTAGCTGGAAGTCCCAACTCCCTGTGTTCTTTGTTCCACAGGCCACCAGGGGAACACTGAAACAAAAGAGGCCAGGTGACAATTAGAAATTATAGCATGAGTGTTGGGACCCCTGTTGTTGAGGAGCCGGTGCTATGCTGCCGCTACAGACCACTTCATAGTCTGGAGGTGTCCCCTCAGAGTGTGAGAAGGAGAGGTCTCCGAGGTCTCCTATTTCATCAGAACCCAGGAGGAGATAAGAACCTCTTCAGGACAGCTTTACAGGAGGAGGGGGAGGCGGGTGAACAATGGCCACGTAGCAGTTCCTCACAGACCTCCCATGTTCTTGTGTTCTGTGCTCCAGGAGGAGGATCATCAGGCCTTCTGTCAAGACTTAGACTCAGCTGCAGTTCAGTCCTTACCTTTGTGGCCTGTGTGGATGTATGCAAGGTCTCCAGGGTGCCACCAGAGGTCACAGCTGAGCCGTGTCCCAAAAGTGGAGACACAACTAGAAGTACTATTTTTTCTAAATATCCTGCCACTCGTACTGAGAAAAACAGATTGTGCGCCAGGCAAAGAGTGATGAGTGGGATAGGAGGTCATGCCCTTACGCTAATGACCATCATGTGGTGGTGGTGGTGTTATACTAGCTGGCCTAGCCAGTGTAACTCAGAGGTATCGTTACCCTTCATTAATTGTTTTATCTATTACTTTTGGCAGTTGTATACCCTTATTGCTGGGCCTGTTTATGTGAAAGTCAAAAATAACCCAAGAGGGCTCTTTTTCCAGTAAGTTTCATGCAGAGTGGATCAGAGTGGCTAGACTTTAGTCTGAGAGACCAATAAAGAAATCAGGAAGCCAAGTAGAGATGATGAAGTCCCAACTTGATTGATGGCCTTAAAAAGGGAAGGTTAACTCCAGATCGGATATTACAGAGAATGAATTGACAGTGTATTGGGAACCTACTTGTTATTAGCAGAGCAGCTGTTGTGGTCTGGAGAATGTAAGTAGGAAGGCTTTAGGTTCTGTTGGCTCATTAAGTGAATGTCAGGAGCAAAGATCAGAGTTCTACAGTTCTTGGAGAAAACTTGGTTGGAGGACCAACATCCATGCACCTCTTGACACCTCCCTTCCTTCCAAGAATAGCAGTCTTTTGTCACTTCAAGGTACTAATGGAAAAGGGTGTCACTGAACAAGTGGGTGGCATCCTCCCTACCTTGCATCTGGGAGAGCATTTGGCCTTTGCAGCTGAGGAAACTGAAAAGAGAAGCAGCTTCTTACTGTCTCGATGGGAGACTGACAACTTGCTAGCGAAAACATTGCTTCACCATAGGATGAGACTTCCGAGTACTGTCAACATGCAGTGAAGTTACCCAGCAATTGGGTCCAGCCTTAAGGGTAGATATGAGTCCTGACTAGCCCAGTGAATGTAAAAATGCATGTAAAAGGGACCAGCAGTCAGAGAGGAGACAAGAAGCAGAACACTAGAACGGTAAAATCGAGTAAAAGCTATTATTGAAGGAAATACACGCTTGAACAAAATCATAACACTTAGGCAGATTGAGTTGTAGAACTAGAAAAAATGATTTTCACATTTAATGTTTAGACTGTTCAGAAAAGAGGATGACTGGTAGTAAGTCCCAGACTACTGACCTAGAAAATTGAGGGGAAGAATTACGCCATTGTACAGAACAGAAAGTACTAAGATAAAATCAAGAAGAAAACGATTAGAGGCTTAATGACAAATCTTGGAGATATGATATATAGGGAATACTAAAGGAAGAAGAAACAGGTAGAAAGGCACTAATTAAATAAGTAATAATAAAGGGGAATCTTTAATGAAGAAAGACTGGAGACTGCAGATCAAAACAGCTAACTGTTGTCCAGCCAGGAGGCAAGGGAGAAAAGTATACACATACCCCTATGTATATTCTAATAAAATTCCTTAATTCCAAGGAAAAAGTAAAAATCTAATAAGCTTCCAGAGTGCAAGAACAAGTTACATACAATGAGAAAGAACCAAACTGACATCAGACAACACAAGAAGTAGAAGAAAGTGAAATAATGTCCATACACAGACAAAAAATAGTACTGCAGCTCAAGAATCCTGTATTCAAACTAGAGCCTTCACTTGTCAAGCATCTTATCTGGGGAAAACAACAGAAACAACATATGAAACAGATGAGACACCTTTATAGGGAAAGGTGAAAGGGAGAGATAACAGTTAAAGAAAACAATAGATAAATCTCAGTTACTAACATAAATTCAAAAGTAAGATATTAGCCAATTTAATCTGCCAGTATATCAAAAAGAATATCAGACTGTTGTCAATAGGGTTTATTACAGAAATGTAACCATGGTTCGTTATCAGGAAGTCTGTCAACATAATTTTCATGTCAGTAAATTGAAGGACAGAAGTCATATAACCTTAGTGGTAGATGAGATAAAATTTGAAGTCATTCCTAATAAAAATTATAAGTAAAATGCACCAAAGAAGGCAATTATTTAGTATTTAATATAATGAAAGTAGTTAGCTAATGCCAGTCACAAACAACACTGTAAATGAAAATACTCCAAATATAATCTGTATCAAAATTAGAAATTAAACAGGGGTTCCCTCTCTACCAGCATCATTATCTAGCATTGTTTGGAAAATACCATGACAAGAAATTAAATAATTGGCATAAATATTGAAAAAGGAGGGAGATATTTTAATTTTTTCTGAGAGAGCCCAGGAAACACTGGAAAATAGCTACTAAAGTAAGTTAGTAAAGCAGCTGGTTATGAAATAAGTATGCAAATATTTTTCTCTATCATAGTAACACTCAGTAGAATGGAAGCGGGGGGAAATAGTCTTCCCATAGTAGTATCCAAAGCTATTGGGGGGGAAATCCTTAGGAATAAATTTAACAAGGAAAGTACTAGATCTATAAAAAATTGTAAATATTTTTGAAGAACACAAAGCAAGATTGAACAAATGTAAAAAACATAACGATGTTTTTAAAAATTGTGTAAAATTATTAAATACCAGTTCTTGAATTAATAACTGCTTTTAATGTGATTCCATTTTGAATCCATGTGGACTGTTTTTAAAATTTGAAAAAAAAAAATCAAAGCTTATATGGAAGGACAAATATCTAAGAATAGCCAAGAAGCTGCCTACATAGGACTTGCCTTACCAGATGTTTAAGCATTCTGTAAAACTTCTATGGCTAAAAGAATGAAGATGGCATTGGAATAGATAAATTAAACAGATAGAATGCCCAGAAATAAACCTCAGTAAATATGGAGACTTAATATATTGACCAAGGTTGCATTTTGTTTCATTGGGAATAGGGTAGGTATAACCAAGTATCCATGTGAAACAAAATAAAGTTGAACTCCAAACTTGTGCCATATAGCAAGGAAAATTTAGTAGAATATGTGGATAACCTATGAGTGGGTAAGACCTTTTAAATCGAGTCCTTATTACACACAAGTTATAAGAAGGCAGACATATCTGACTAATGCCCATTATTCTCTCTTTTATGGACATTTTATGTAGATTGGATGTGATTCTTTTTTGTATTTCCTAATATTGAAAAATGGTTAACTTGGAGACTGACCAGTAGAGGATTTGGGTCATATAAGGCTTACAGTATAGTTTGAGTTGGGATGTACCCATGAAGGTGGTGTCTAAAGGACGATGAAGTGTTAGAATATATTACTGTTACCCCATGCTGCCAAAGGTTATTGCAAGACATTGTATTTACTGTTTTCTATTTATACAGCATTCTAAATTGAGTTACCTGTACTATTGCACTATGGAAATCAATTTCCCTTTCAGTTTGAGTTAGTTGCAGCTGATAACAGTTGTCACTTTTTTTACTTAAGGGTATGAAAGTGCCAGTATGTCTAGCACATGTGAACCTTGCAAAAGTAGGAACAGACATTCAGCCCAGACTGAAGAGCCTGTTCAAGCAAAAGTATTCAGCAGAAAGAATCATGAGCAGCTGGAAAAAATAATAAAATATAGTAGGTCTACAGAAATATCTTCAGGTATGTTCTTTTTTGGTTTGCTTTAATCTAAGGACTTCTTCATCTTAGATTTCAAAAGCCATTGGTCTGTCATACTTTTCTGTCATGTGCAAGGTTTTATATAAGTAGAGATTACAGTATACATTCCTTGATACCAAGAAATGTGAACTGGAAATATTTTTTAATATTGTGATAGTAGCTTTTGACACTTTATGATGAAATTTCAAACAAAAAATCATAGTCGAAATTAATTTGGAGCTGATTTGAAATTCTGAAAATCTTCTCTGAATAAGAATTCGATGTAAAATCCTATCATTCCCTGCTTAAAATCTTTGGCTTTACCATGCTTACAGGGGAGAGTCCAAGTGCCTTAATGTAACATCTGGCCAGCAGAGATTTGGCTCTTTCTTGCATCTCTAGACTCTTTCTCCCTACCCTCTCTGCCTTGAAGTTGCCTCTTTCCATGGCACTGAACTGAAGTTTTCGCATAGCTATCTTGCTGTTTCTCACCTCAGCAGGAGGCCTTTTTGCTCTTTGTAAGCCTTTTTCTCTACTGGAGTCTTCAACAAAATGTTAATTCTGCAACTCTGAAATTGCATCAAATCGAAGCTCAGATAATTTCCCCTTTCTCCTTTTTTGTTTCTGTTGTAGCCTGTGTAAATCTCTTCTGTTGCCCGTATCACATTATATAGTATTTACTTGTTTAAGTGTCTTTGTCACCTTTTTTGAGTCCCTTGGCAGCAGAAAATACCTTCTCATGTTTGTGCCTTAAATGTTCCCATGGTACTGGGCACGTGGTAGGCACTTACTAAGTGTTAATTGAATGAATGAATGAATGAATGAATGGAGTTGTTTGTGTTTTCCACTGTTTTAACTACTGGTACTTTCCTAATTTATAAAGAGCAAGTACATCTCAAAGAAACATGGGGAGGGAGGCAGTAAATAGAGACCCTCAATTCTCAGGTGTCAATAAAATCCTTGGTGAAAAGTGAGAGTAGCAGCTACCATTTGTATTATGCTTTACTATTTACAAATAAAACAAATTACTCATCTCATTTGAGCCTCATAATGCTGTGAATTGGTTTTATTTCCATTCTGCAGATGAGGAAATGTGGTCAGAGAGTATCCCTGTTTTTTTTCCCCAGCATCATAAAGAGCTAGTAACATAAATTGGTACAGTTTTTCTGGAAGGCTTCAAAAGTCATGGCTTTATCTCAGTAATTGTACTTATCTATGCTAAGGAAACAAAATGAAAAAAATACTGGGATTTAGTGTTGTCTGAACTGTGATTCCAACTATGTTTAAACAAAAAATCAGAATGAATAAAGACTAGAAGAAAATGCATCAAAATGCTAATAGTGATTTTATCATCTTTAAACTCCTATATTTTCTAAACCTTTCATAACAAGTATTTATTGCTTTTGTAATCAGAAAAGAAACATCACATTTGTTTGTATTTTGAACTGACTTCCTCAAGGTCATATTGCTAAGAAATGGCAGAGTGGAAGTTTTAATCCTGGTCTTCTCTTAAGTCTAGGATCCTTTTGGCAAAACTATCAGTTTTCCTGATATAACCCCAGTATTTTACCAAAATTTTACAATTTTTATCTCCTTTCACTGTCTTTATCAAATAGTGAGATCTTCAAGGAGTAAACAGTTGGTGGAGGTTGGGGAAGGGCACTAAATTGAAAGGCTTATTAATTAATTGGATTATCAAGTTACCTAAATAATGGATAGTTGGTCATAGGACTTCAGACCTTACTACTGTTACTTAGAAAAATACAATGATTGAATTTTGGTGCACTAAAAAATGCTTGCCTTGTGTAAATATACCCTATGGGTATTTACAGATTCATTTTCTAAAAAGACTTATTTTTAGTTTTAATCATTACTCTAAAATTCTCTATAGCATGGACTAGTAGTTTTTGTTACGTGATTACTAGAGAGTAGCATATATGACTGCTAGTATTGAATTTTACAGTCCTCTCCTCCCTTAGGAGTTGTGGGAGGTTCACCTTGATGTGTACGCTTCTACGAGTGAATGGCAGAAGTTTATTATGATAGTCATCATCAGTCACATTAAGTTTATATATAAGTTTATAGCAAATCTTTTGATATTTTCCCTAATAAGATTATTTTTTAAACAAATTATAAACCATACCTGTGATAACATTTCAGTTCAGGCAAACAGTTTTAAAGAAATTTGCTTTTTTTTTTTTTTAAATTCACTTACTCATATTATGGACCCTGTCTTTACTATTCATACACGTTTTTTGTTCATCCTTATGTCTGCCCTTTCCTACAGCACATGCTAGGAGAATACTCCAGCAGTCTAACAGAAATGCATGCAATGAAGCGCCAGGTAACAATCTGCTTAGTTTTGGTGTCCACTTTTTGTTAATTTTTTTCCATTAGTCTTAAATATCCTTAGTTTTATTGCTCTGATTATTTTATTTTATTTTTTTAGATATAGCTTAGTGTTTATATGTCATTTGGTTTGTAAAAGTGAAAGAGAATTCATATAAAATTCTGAAGGCTTTCATTTGTAGTTTTTACTTGGGTGGTAAAATTAGCTGCTTTTCTTGTTTTCATTTTCAGTTACTGTATGTAACATAACCAACACATTCATAAGGATAATAGAAAATCTTTTTATAATTGATTATTTTATTTGAAGTTATTTTGTAATTCTTAAATGCATAAAAGCATTAATATTTTTTGAAACAAAAATAGTTATTTTTTCCTAGCTTTGATTTACAGTGTTAAGTATTGTGTGTAACTTCTGTTGTACTTATTTTTCATTACTAGTCAACATCTACAAAAAAAAAATAAGCCAATAAACCATTGAATAAAATCAGTGACATGCAAAGACCATGATAAATAAAAATGCATGGAAAATTACAAAGATTCCAAAATACTGTTTTTGGCTTTACACTATGTATTTTCTTTAAACATGGTTTTGTGTGATTTAGAGTTATAAATATTCTTGAATGCCTCCTGCACTATACATAAGTGAAAAATAAAAGCTTGTTATGAATCTTTAGGAGAATCTAAAGAAAAAAACAAGGATCTAGCACAGACAAAACTTGAATTATATCTGTAACACGTCCTAAAGAAAAGAACTCTGAAAAATAGGATAAAAATAAGATGGATTCAGAGAAACCTGACTGAGATCAAGGATTTTTGTAGCCTACACTAATGCATTTTAGTAGGAGGAGAAACTGGCAAAAACTTTCCACCTGTCTATTGCAGGGCTGGGGAGGTGGGCAGTAAAGCATGTATTCAGCATCATTCATTATTTGGGAATAATTTCATCTTTAATGAATTATACATAATTTAGAATGATAATTTTATCATATAGAGGTATGACAGGTGTCATTAAATATGCTTTGTTCTTTGAAATAATAAACATTTTCTAATTTAGCTGGTCAAAGTATAGTATAAATTGGAAGTTTGCATATTAAATCATATCTTCTTATCTGGGTTTTTCCTTTAAGTAGAGATTTCCTAGAGATAGTTTTGGTTCCTGCTTATAATATCACATTTGAACATTTTTAAACTAGTAAGAGAAATTTAGTATTTTATTTTATTTTATAGTCATAAATGAGGCAAGATAGGGAAATTGCATATTTATTATTACACTTGTAGAAATTACGGTCTGAAGATGTTAAGATACAAGATGTGAGTTAGTAGGAAGTTTTTTCATTAGGCCTCATTTCCTTTGCATATTCTTACCCTCTCTTACAAAAGGTGAATTAAATCTTTATGATCTTTGTATATTTATTTAAAATCACAGTATATTAAAACCTTCAACATTTTAATTTCTCTTTTTTAGAAACTTGTCACAGATATTTGTGGAACCTGAGTATTTACCCATGGTTCTACTATTGCTCTAGAAAGGGTACAGAGTTTGATAGCCAGAAGAACTACTTAGAGATTTTTTTTTTAAGATTTTATTTATTTTAGGGAGTGAGAGTGTGCACACACGTGCAAGAGCAGGGGTGGGAGTGGGGGGTAGGGACTGAGGGAGAGAAACTCAAACAGACTCCACACTGAGTGTGGAGCCTTATGTGGGGCTCAATCTCATGATCCTGAGATCATGACCTTAGCCTAAATCAGGAGTCGGGTGCTTAACTGACTGAACCACCCAGGTGCCCCAGAGATTTTTTTAAATAGAGCACTCAAAATGGGAACAGTTTCTAATTCGCACTCTTAAAAATAAACGTATGACTGTATACCTTTAAGAGTGATAATTCTGTGTTATCAACTATTATATATAGCAGAATTGTTGAGTGATGTCTAGATTCTATGAAACTGAAAACGTGCATCAGGTCATGCCTGGTCCAACTTATACTGAGTGTGGCAGTAAGACAGTAGCAAAATTGACCTATATTGTGTTATATTCAAAAGTTCAATTTTCCATCAATACAGCATGATAGCTGAGATTTGAGAATTAGTAGACCTGACTAGATAGACCTTAAAATAGTAGCTTTTATTGCCAGCATTCAGTTTATTCTAAACATTAAATGAATTTCCTTTTCTGTAACAAAGTTCATATTAGCAAAAAAAAAAAAAAAAAAAATTATTTGCAGTTAGTTTATTTCATTCAAGTGCTGAAAGATTTCTACTGATTATTCCTATGAAATGTGTAAAATTTTCCAGATAATTTTTTTGAGAAATAAGTATGGTCTGAGTAACGCTAGGTAATATTATCCATACATTTAAGTATTTCTAATATATGGTATATATTTTGATATTTTTGAGATTATTTTTATCTTGGTAATTTTTAAGATTCTTTTTCTACTTTAAAAGTCCTAAAATAGAATTAAGTCTGTTCTGATATTTAAGTTATTTAAACCTGAATAATGATTCAAGGTGATAGCAATTGTCAGGAATGTATTTTATCACTGTTAACTTCCTGATCTTTTATATCTTCCAGAAACCGGGAGTGATTTTTCCATGTTCGAAGCTTTGCGAGATACTATATATTCTGAAGTAGCTACATTAATTTCTCAAAATGAATCTCGTCCACATTTTCTTATTGAACTCTTCCATGAACTTCAGCTCCTTAATACAGACTACTTGAGACAAAGGGCTTTATATGCATTACAGGTATCTGGTAGCTAACATTCTTTTTCCTACTCTGTCTGGTACCAGTTTTCTTCATGATTGTATCTGGTTGCTTTCTTAGACTGAAGTACATCCTGTTCCATATGTATTATGATCTGTTTTTCATGTGCTTTCTTGCCATTTTATTTAAAACTTCTTGTATGGCTTCAGTAACCTTTAGATAAAGTCTTTCTCTGAGCAATTTTTTAGTGTTTTATCTTTAATGTTATTTCTTCCTCATAATTAACCCATGAGGTGAGGTACATTCATTTGCTCTTCTGTCTGCTTGTGTGTTTAAATTGGTGATAAAAAATAAATGTTTTACATAACTAACTATCTTATTTCCTTATTTAGGACATAGTATCCAGACATATTTCTGAGAACCATGAAAAAGAAGGAGAAAATGTAAAGTCAGTAAATTCTGGTACTTGGATAGCATCAAACTCAGAACTTACCCCCAGTGAAAGCCTTGCTACCACTGATGATGTAAGCTGATCATGATTGATGAACGTAGATAGAATTTCACTATGCAGTAAACAGAAGTTAAATAAGTAGTTATACATTGTGAATATACCTGATACTTGGTTTTTAGCTTTCTTAAAAAGTGTAACACGTTATTTTGAGGTGAGGTAGAAAACTCAATTAAAATATGTCAGCAAATACCAGAAATTATGTATAAATGATAGATTATAAGGTGTAAAATAGTTGTATTTATATTTCTGGTGCCCATCATAGGAATTGACTCACAACAGACATTTAGTAAAATTTGTTGTGTTTGTTCAAGACATTCAGTAAATCAGACTGCAGTCAGATCACAGAGCCCTAAAATAAATAAATACAAGATAAATCAGGTCTTTGGGTTAGAAGAGAAGCCTGGACAAAAAGAAAGTCATCCAGGAAAAAAATTGTAATTTTTAATGTATTCAAGTTTATGAAGAAAATTTTGAATAAAGTAAAGGAACTTGGGGAATGGAAAAGAGTGGTGAGGAAAATGGTGCATTCTCAGTAATCTGTGTTCTCCAGATAGCCCCCATGTAGCACATAAGGCAGTGAATGACTGGATGGCAGACTGCTAGGATAGTGAGGAGGTAATGTGCCTAGGTATTTGGAATTCACTACTTAAAGGTTTGGACCCTGATTCTATTATAAAAGATGTTATGGGGTTCTCGGATAGCAAATACATTTCTATGCCAACTCTAGTATGTGGATTTTCAGGGATAAGAGTGCTAGAACTGATAAGCAAATATCTGCTCTGTGTAGAGAGTTGGAAGCAGTATTACTGTGTTTCTGCCCATTGCTGATATACTAGCATTATAAGTTTTTTTGAAAAGATAGTTTTTCCCCCAAAGATGTCTTCTTTTTTTTTTTTTTTTCACGTATGGTAATTTCCTTATAACTGTTGAGGACTTTTCCTGAATTCTTGCTCTTTAACTTATGCTCATGTTTAAAACAGTACTTCCCCAAGTGATCTTTTCTGCTTAAAACCTTAGGCTCCAACTCCTCTATCACTCTGAACACAAACTAAAAACGATATGGTTTTAATTCACTTTACAATGTCAAATGTAAATTAAGTAATTGTTTCTATAATTAATTGAAAATTGCATACAATTTTTGTGGAAGATGAAGAGAGTGGTCCGGCTGTATAGATGAGTAGGTGATATGCGGTTACATTAAAGTTTATTAGGCCCTGAAATAACTTGCTGAGAGCATGAATGGTTTCTCTGCCTCCCGTAACTCCATTGCCTCCCTGTTTATCCAGATTTCATGTAGATGGTATTACTTCGTTAATTTAAAATATTTGAGCCCATTGGCCTTTACCATCAATAGCAAATTGGAAATTGAGCTACAATATATGATAAAGTTAACCTGACAGGATTTTAAAGGTTTTTCCTTATAACTGCTGCAGACTTAAATAAAATTTAAAGATACTGACCTGCTTAATAAGGAAGTGTCTTATTTGGGGTTGGTGCAACAAAATACTGTAGACTGGATGGCTTAAACAACAGCCATTTATTTCTCACAGTTCTGGAGGTGGGGAAGTCCAAGATCATGGTTCCAGCAGATTTGGTACTCGGTTAAGGCCCTCTTCCTGGCTTGCGGATGGCCACCTTCTCTCTCTGTCCTCACATGGCTCTGGTGTCTCTTTTTTTAAAAGGGCACTAATGCCACCAAGGGGTCTCCACCCTCATTACCTCATCTAAAACCTTGATTACCTCCCAGAGGCCCCACCTCCTAATACACTGGGAGTTAAGGCTTCGAACATGAATTTGGTGGTGGTGGTGGGGGGTACACAGAGACTCAATCTGTAACCATATAGACTTGGCACAAATAACTCTACTTAGTATTATTTTTAAATAACTAAATCAGTTCTTTAGTTTTTCATCCAAAACTTAAATTCGTCATTAATGTTAACATCCTCCCTTTATTAATGCTATTTAATTATCAGCAGCACAACATCCAGTGTTCCTACCCACACATCTAGAGCAGTGCTGTCCAGTAGAACTTGCTACAGTGATGGAAATGTTTTATATGTGCATTGTCTAATAATGGTAGCCATTAGCCACATGGGGCTATCAAGCACTTGTAATGTGGCTAATGGGACCGAGGAACTAAATTTTAAGTTTTAATATAAATAACCACAGGCTAGTGGTTTCCATATTGGACAGATACAGACTCTCATTCTTTGTGTTCCTAGGCCAAGGTCTTTTTTTTTTTTTTTTTTTTTAAGATTTTATTTATTTATTTGAGAGAGAGAGCAAGAGAGATCACAGAGGGAGAGGGAGGGGGAGAAGCAGACTCCCTACTGAGCAGGGAGCCTGATGCAGAGCTCAATCCCAGGGCCCTGGGATCATGACCTGAGTTGAAGGCAGGCACTTAACCGCCTGAGCCACCCAGGTGCCCCAGGCCAAGGTCATTTGAGCTCCATTTATGGAGCTTGCATAGGCACATTTCAGAGTGTGTAAGAGCTTTCATGGCCAGGAAAGAGAGAAGTAAAAGTAGGCATCCAGGAATTATAAATCAAAGGGGGGATGAAGAATTGAAATTTAAGAAGAAGAAACATTTTGTATCTTCTATTCCATGTGCCATAAAATGGCAAAGGCACATCTACCTTCCAGTTTTAATTGAAGGAGCAACAAAATGGTTCCATTTCCTGAAATGTGTTCTGTAATGCCTGAATTTCCTTTAGTCAGAGACAGAGCTTTCATTTCATAATTGAAGAGGAAAATTTAAAAGATTAATAGCTAGGAGAAAGAACACAATTGTGAAATGAGTTTTAGAATGTGAGATTCCCCTTAATCACACTATACACAGAAATTATTTTGAAATTAAAGTCCTGAAAAGGCTAAAACTTAGAAAACTTCTAAAAGAAAATCTTCTTGATTTAACATAAGCAAAAATTTCTTAGGGTACACAAAGCTTTAACTATAAAAGAAAAAAATGATAAATTAGACTTGATTAAAAATAAAATCCCTCTGCTTTTCAAAAGACACCATTACGAGAACATAATCTTAGTACACATATCTGATAATGACTATATAAATGACAAATCCAGACTACATAAAGAACTTTGACAATTTGATTATAAGACCAACAACTCGGTAGGATAGGGGCAAGAGATTGAACAGGCACTACATAAAAGAAAGATCTATAAATGGTGGCCAATGTGCAAATTAAAACCACATGAGAAATTTCCTCACATGCACTAGAAAGGCTGAAATTAAAAAGATTGACAGTAAGAAATGTTGGTGTGAATGTAGAGCGATTAGAACTTTCACACTGCTTATGGGATTATAAAATTGTACAACCACTTTGGAAAGCAGTTTGGCCGTTTCTTAAAAGAAGTTAAACCTAAACTTGGCATGTGACCAAGGGATTTTTCTTCTAGGTATTCATCCAAGAGAAATGAAAAGATATGTCCACAAAAACATTTGTATTCTAATGTTCATAGCACCTTTAGTCACGATAGCCTCAAACCGGAACATCAGCAGATAAATGGATAAACAAAATATGGTATATCCTTACAATGGAATACTATTCAGCCATTCAGAAATAATGAACTTCTGAAACACATGACAACATGGATTAATGTCAGAAGCCTATTGAGCAAAAGAAAAGAAGCCAGACACCGAAGAGTATATTCTGAATGGTTCCATTTATATATCAAGTTCTAGAGCCAGGAAAGCTGATTTGTGGTGATAGAAATCTTATAAGCGGGGTGTAGTGGAGACTGACTACAGAGGGATACAAAGGAACTTTCTGGGCTGATGGAAATGGTCTTTATCTTTAGGGAAAGTGGTTACATGGGTGTATATATATATTTTTTTAGAACATCAAACTGTACACTTAATGGGTGCACTGTTGTATGTAAATTATATTTCAATAAAGTTCATTTAAAAAAAATACGAATGATGCTGTCATGTTTTTCTTCTGATAAAACCAGATATAGTAAGGTCCTAGTAATTGTTAGGCTTTGGAGATGGGAAAATTTCCCTGAGGGTGTAGAAATAATTTAAAATGTTTAGTTTTCCAAGTTAGAATTTAATTAGTAGCTAGCTCTGTGTATTTTCATCTACTTAATGATGTATGTTCTGCAAGATTATTTAATATTTTAATGTTCTCTGTGACTGTTCAACCTTTAATAACTTCGGTTATATCCCAATTTTAAGTATGTAGTTTTATGCAAATACTTAGTTTCTATGTTAAATTTTTAATATTCATCGTAAAATTTTTAAAAGAAATATTAGTGATTTTTATTTGTTTTTTTAAACTATAACTTAGGAAACTTTTGAGAAGAACTTTGAGAGAGAAACACATAAAATAAGTGAGCAAAATGATGCTGATAATGCTAGTGTCATGTCTGTATCTTCAAATTTTGAGCCTTTTGCAACAGATGATCTAGGTAAGCAGAATTTTTTATAATCTTAGAACATGACTTTAATACAGTCTTTGAATTACATTGATGAAGAAACAAAAGTCCAAAAAAGCTAAGATGTGGTGGAAAGACTTTGGACTTCAAAGTCTCTCAGTGTAAAGTCAGGAATCTCCTGTTAACTCTTTAGCCTTTGGCAAATCATCTCATCATTCTGATTACATGTTCTAAGGAAATGGGAGTCCTGCCTATCTTGCTCTATGTTCTTTGAAAAATATATAGAATTTTCTAGCATGTATAGTAGGAGCTGAAGAAATGTTAATTTCCTTCCTGTAAGGGAAAGGTCATCCTTTAAGGTTTTCTAGTTACTTAATGGGAAAAATTCAGAGGTATCAGGGCCTCATCCAATCACATTTTCAATAACAATATTCACTTCATAATTTGCAATAACTGAAATTTCTTAGCAAAAATAATCTTTAGTGAGAAACCCAGGTAACTGAATGTGCATGATGCATTGCGCTTGTTTTTTTTTCATCATTAGTAAAACAGAAGCTTGGAGGGTTGTATAACTCAAGGGGAAGAAGAAAACCCAGAGTCCCAGACTTGGAAAGGGGAGTAGGGAAAAGAAAAATGTATAGGTACCCGATTCATTTTCCTGGCTGTAGCCTATCAAGAGATAACTGAGATTCAATCATTCAGACCTCCAGGGCACTTAGTTGATAAAAGGATCTAAGTCCTATTATTCTAGTGTTTGTTCATATGATGAGAACAAGATTTAGATTAATTCCAAAGGCCTCCTACAAAGAAAAGGGCCAAGCCTTGCCCTGTTACTAGATACACACTTTTTACCAAAGCAGTAAGTCTTCCTTTTGTCTTATTCTGACTGTCATGGACTCTAAGCCTAGCTCCCTTCTGAGTAAATACCTGTCAAGTCTAAACTGATCATTTTAGAGAAAAATCTCCCTTTCCCCTTGAGTTTATTCCCCCTTTCTGAGTTACCAAATGGTTTTGAGTCCTATCTGTTTTGTTTCATTTACTGATTTTTTTCCTCAAAATCCTTCACTAGCTTTGTCTGAAGTGGACAAAGGAAAACTGGGAAATCTCTTTCTTAGGCATTTTCCTTATTACTTGCTTATGTTTAGTTGGATCCTTTTCCTCAGAATTTGGGTGACATCTTGGGATTTATTTTTACATGAAGCAGTATGATGACTAGTGAAATCAGTATGGACCTCAGAGTCTAAGAGAGTAATGTATGCCAAGTCACCAAACTAGTATAGTGTCTGGAACTTGTTAAAGCTACTTTTCCTTACCTACAGTTAGACGTTTTTTTTTTTTTAATATGTTGTGAGGAATACATGATAAAGTTTGCTTTTATATTTTCTCAATGTTTCTGTTTCATATGTAGGTAACACTGTGATTCACTTAGATCAGGCATTAGCCAGAATGAGGGAATACGAGCGTATGAAGACTGAGGCTGAAAGTAGCCCAAACAGAAGATGCACCTGCAGGATTCTTGATGAGGATGGTGCTGCCGCCACGAGTACGGTTACTAACTCAGAAGGTGTGTTCTTCCGCTGAGTAAAAGTACAGAAACTACAGTTCCATATGTAAAGAAAATGTATAGCCCCACCTGATATATAATAATTTTATTGCCACTTTCTTTTAGTCATTAAGGGTGCTAAAACTACATAAATGCTCCTTTGTATTAGCGTAAAATCATCAGATTTTAATATTTAGAATTCTGAATAAATGTGTATTTATAATGTCACAGGGTTTATTTTGCTAACAAATCATTTTCTTTTTAAAAATAGAAACTCCTATTGAAAATCATGGTTCACAACAACCTGTAAGCGAAGTTTCTACTGTCCCATGTCCTAGAATTGATACTCAGCAGCTGGACCGGCAAATTAAAGCCATTATGAAAGAAGTCATTCCTTTTTTGAAGGTAAGCAGTAATTTTTTTAAAATAAATACTTTGCGTTTTGTTCTTTAATTCTTACAAAAGACTTCACTGTAGTAAATTCAGAAAATAACAGGTAAACAAAAGAAAGCTAAAAACACATCAGTTTCATCAGTTATTCTGTAAATTTATTTCCCGTTATTTGTAAAATATGTACTCACCTCCTGTAAGTTGTAAGAATGTGCATATGTTCATGTAGATAGATGGGTAGATATATTTGAGAGTTTGAAACCATTCCTTCAGGTGAGTTGACTTAAACTATGTAAGCGGTTACTTGCTTTCATCTTAGGCATAGATAAGTGTTGCCTTTTTTGTTTTACATTTTTATTTTATCATGAGTGATCCAATAAATACTCTTAAGCATGTCTTTTTTGGTAAAATTACGTATACGGCTAGCAATATTTATTTAGTATGTACAGTTACATTCTAAGGTTTAAAAAAATCTAAATGATTTAGGTTTATGCTTAGGGAATGCAGTCATCTACAGTTAGGAGATTTTATTGCTTTTACCATTTTGTGTCTGATTTAATTGATATCCCCTCATAAATATTCACTTACTAAATTTAGCATTTCAAAAAGTTTTTGAGGCCAACAAAATGAGTAGAACTAATGATCTGATTTTAACTATTTTGTTATGTCTCATTTCACTTCAAATCTTGACTTTCTTGGTAGGATCATAGAACTTCTTTGTTAATGTCAGCATTATATCCAGTCACCTAAGCTAGACTTCTTGACTCTCATACCCTCTATCACCAGTGAGTCAAAATTGATTTTCCCTTTAAGAGCAGTCACTTTTCCTTCCTCTCTCCAATAGCATAACCTTAATTCAGATCCTCATGTTTTGCCTAGACAGCTTGTCATGGTAGGCATGAAATGAATGTTACTAAGCAGACTCCCTAGCCTTCAAGAGATTTCACTACTGGACCTCGTATACTTCCCCAGCTCCCTCTCTCCCCACTCTCCATCTGGTCCCCTCACTCACTCACTCACTTCAGGTTACTCAACATTTCCTGTTCCTGCCATTGCAGTTTCATATATCAGCCCTTTGTACAAGTTGTCATTATTGAAAATATAAAATTCCTTCACTCTTTCTCTGCTTGGCAGAAATATCCTTTCTCCAGAGATAATTGTTGTTTCTAATATGCTGCCGTAACTCCTTGCAGAACCTAGTGTGTGCTGCTTCTAAGATACCAGTATATTCAGCAAGTAATGAGTGTCTCCCGTGAGCTGGCCACTGTGCCAGGTGATAAATAAGAAACAGTCCCTGGAATTAAAAAGTATCATCTGTTGGACAGTGCATAGCATGTAGTGATTGATTGTTCATGTATCTGACTTTTTCCTCTGGTATTTGATCTCTTGAAGACAAGGGACTATTGTCCTTTTTTTTTTTTTTTTAACTGCCTGCTCTGTCACATGATTTTTTAAAAAAACGACTTAATTCCTTCAATTTAAGGAACCTTAGAAATCATCTAGTTTAGCCACCTCACTTCATACATTTCTATAGAAAAAAAACCAGAACATGAGCTTGCCTGAGTAAAGGTTAGAAGACCTGCCCAAATGAGTTTAGTGGCCCAGAAGAGGGATGAGAACCTTGAGGTACTTGATGTGGGTGTTCGATGGACTCACCTCCAAAAGTGAACCATGATTTGGATTATTAGGTAGTTTGCACGTGCTTCTAAAGGAAGATGAAGGAGAAGAGGAGACGCCTAAAAAGGCTTGTTCGGAAAGTTAGGACAGTGGTTCTCAACTGGGGGTAATTTTGACCCTAAAAGCATTTTGTAGTGTCTACATACAGTTTTAGCTCTCAGGACTTGGGAGGGTGGAGGGTGCTTTTGGCATCTAGTGGGTGGAGGCCAGAGTGTGCTGCTGAACCTCCCGCACTGCACAGAATGTCCATAATGCTGAACGGGGCTGAGAAAGCGGAGGTTGAAGATGCATGAGGTGAGTTGTAAGAGTGCGGTTGGAATGAACTGAACTGCAAATGGGGAGACAGGCACTATGGTGACGAGGGCATGAGTAGTTCCCCTTAAGATACAGGAAGGAAGTAATGAAAAGTATTGAATCAGCTCGTTTCTTTTTACCGGCTGTTACCTGCTGTGGTGGGTCAAAAGGTACAAACCCCTTAACATGTGTAGTGCAGGAGTTTGGCTCTTACGAACAGATATTTCTAAACATGTATCTGAAAGTTGAGTAGCATCTATGCAAGAAAGAAGTCTCATGTGAACTAATATTTTTTAAACAATAGGTAAGTTTACATCCTAATCAACTAGGGTTTTTCTCAGGAGCACATGGATGAAGTATGCTCTTCTCAACTTCTAACTTCAGTAAGACGTATGGTTTTGACTCTCACCCAGCAAAATGATGAGAGCAAAGAATTTGTAAAGTTCTTTCATAAACAATTGGGAAGTATATTACAGGTAAGAGTTTATACTTGTATGACTTACCAACATATACCCTCTAGTTGGGATTTTTTTTTGCCATTTTCTGGCAATATGCAATTTATTCAAATAAATGTCCATTCTGGTATCCATTGGGGATGACATTTCAATACCTTTTTAGATTATTCCTTTATCTGGTTTAAAAAAAATATTGTATTATGGGGCGCCTGGGTGGCTCAGTCGTTAAGCGTCTGCATTCAGCTCAGGTCATGATCTCAGGGTCCTGGGATCAAGCCCCGCATTGGGCTCCCTGCTCAGTGAGGAGCCTCCTTCTCCCTTTCACTCTCCCCCTGCTCTCTCTCTCTCTCTAATAAATAAAATCTTTAAAAAAAAAATTGTATTAGGGCCTATGTCTTCCTTTGACTCTCTCATCTCTAAGGCCTAGCCAAACTATAATAAAATTTTGTCTTGATTTTTCTCCTACCCAGTAAGAACATTTCAAGGTTGTTGTTTAGGAAGTATTCTATGATATTTTCTAAAATAATTTTTTTCCAGTGTGGGAAATTTTAGAAACCAGAAACCATCTGTTGATTGTAGAGACTTCTTAGGCTGTAATAGTAACTTTAAATTAATGTTAAGGTCATGATTCTCAACTGGGGGCAATTTTGCAATGCCCGCAGACATTTGTCACACAGGCAGAAAGTGGGTGGTACTAACATCCTGTGGCATGTTAATAGTGCTGAGGTGGATCCCTTTGTTAAGTAAGGATACCTTACTTCATATAATAAACATCTTTACAGTTCAGTACACTGATTTGTTTTCCCATGGAGATAGTTCAGTGATGTGTATTATTACTCCAAACTAGGAAATATGTTTTTCTTTTCATCTTTATTACAAAAATTTCCCATAAAACTGTTCCTTACTTCCTATTCCTGTGTTTAAATTGGTTTTAGAGAAAGTATTATCACTTTGTCTAATAATAACTTTTAAAACCCGAGGCTTGATGCAAATTTCCATCACTATAATTTTCCATTTTGTTTTTATTAAGGTAAAGTATAAATTCAATAATAGGTTTTAAGTCATGCTGGCTCTATTTAATCTAATTGTAACTAACACATAATCTATAAGGACTGTAAGACATCTCTCTTGTTATGCAGTTTAAAAATGTTTAGGATAATTTTTAGATAAATATGTTTTTATAACTTTAAGTAGTTAGTTTATTCCTACAGAAAGAAAGAACTCCATTCTAGAATCAGGCTCAAAGAGAAATCCTTTATAATTAAATATTTTTGTTTCTCAAGATCTATGCAATCCTCCCTCAGTTTTGGCTACTGTTACATAATTGAGACAGATGCCAAAGTATTAGTTTGAAAGTAAGATTTTTTTCTGAGAAAATCTGGCTGCTTTTCTTATATCCCATTCCTGATTTTTTTTTTTTTTTTTCCACAAAGGGACCTAGAGAAGAATAAAGATTAGTTGACAGTAAATCTTGCCCAGACTACTGAAAATTTTTCATGAGGTAGAGCTTAAAATACTATCTTCTACTTTTTTCTCTAAGAAACCTATTCAGTGAATTTTTTTTTTTTTTTATGAGGCAGCCACATTTGCACTTCTTCCACAATTATGCTAGATGAGGTGGTTTTTTGGAGGGAGGAGACACAGAACATAGTTGTTTGCTGGTTTTCAAAATGCATAGTCCATATTTTTAGGAAGAAAAAGAAATGCAGTTTTATAAAAAATGTCTAGAATATAGCTGACTTATTTATTTGATGATGCTGTATTTCAACTTGAATAGGACTAACGTGTGCTTTTAAATTGATTCTGAAGAAAAAGTTTAAATTAGAATGACTGCCTGGCTTATATAAAATGGGGGAACTTGAAAGTACTCTGATGTTAACATTGAGAAAGGGAGGACTTCGTATTTTCCTCCTGGGCACCTCAGCTTCTCACTGTGGTAAATATGTATCCCCTGGTTTACTCATTTGTGGCCACCAGTTCTATTAATTAGGGACTAAATCTATGGATGATCACCTGCCCTGTTCTTTTCGTTTTGTATACTCTTTAGAGGAGACTGGCATGATTCCTACTTAGGTTAATATCACTAAAGAATATTACTGTCTTGGGCACCTGGGTGGCTCAGTCAGTTAAACGTCCCAACTCTTGGTTTCCGCTCAGGTCATGGTCTCAGGGTCCTGAGATCAAGCCTCATGTAGGGCTCTATGCTCAGTGGGGAGTCTGCTTGAGATTCTCTCCCTCTCCTTCTGCCCCTCCCCCTGCTCATGCGTTCTCTCTCTCTCTCAAAATAAATAAATAAATCTTTAAAAAAAAGAATGGGATGCCAGGGTAGCTCAGTCGGTTAAGCGTTTGCCTTTGGCTCATGTCATGATCCCAGGGTCCTGGGTTCAAGTCCCGCATCGGGTTCCCTGCTCAGTGGGGAGCCTGCTTCTCCCTCCAGCTGCTCATGCTCTCTCACTCTCAATCTTTCTCCCTGAAATAAATAAATAAAATCTTAAAAAACAAATACTACTCTTTGTGTAGTAATCTTAGCCATTAATTTTAGCTTTTTTCATACTAAAAATAATAAAATTGTTTTTCCCTAGGTAAGTATTGTAATTTAAACTTGTTAATCCTCTGTATTGCTCTACCCACATTGAAGTTTACTATAATCTTAAAATTACATGGTTTATCTTTGAATAGGATTCACTGGCAAAATTTGCTGGCAGAAAACTGAAAGACTGTGGAGAAGATCTTCTCGTAGAGATATCTGAAGTGTTGTTTAATGAATTGGCTTTCTTCAAGCTCATGCAAGATTTGGATAACAATAGTATAACTGTCAAGCAGAGGTGCAAAAGGAAAATAGAAGCAGCTGGAGTGATACAGTCCTATGCCAAAGAGGTAAATGACATTCATTTTGAATTTAGGAGTAGTTATAATTAGCATTAAAATATATTGCTTGATCATTATTAACTAAAACCATACTTGACCTCAGCTAACGTATTTTCTAAGTAATAGCAGTTAATCAGATTACCTGAATCAGTACATATGCTAGCCACATACTGAATCTCAGCTGTGACAGCAGTGGCTAAAAGATCAGGAATGCAGACAGGAATTGGTGACAGGAATTATCAGCTGTCTTACATTGTTGTCACTCACGTCTCCAGAGAAGAGAGGAGGCCTGGGATCCTGTCCTTGACCAGCTGTCTGCAGTAGCTATTTCAACCCTGACAGATCTCAGATCTACCAGGTGTATTTATCACCCCAACCAACACACATGCTTGTTTACAAGTTAGGACTTTGGTTGCACATCTCAGTAGCTTCTTATACCTTATTAAATTAGTTTGATCACATATGAACTTGGATGGGATTCTTCCCCTTAACTTGAGGCATACCAGAAGGTTTCTCCCTTAGACCTTTCCCTCCTCTTGACTCTCTAATCATGAGAAGGCACGTCAAGACCCAAAACAGAAAGAGATAACCCTTCTCCCTGAAATCTAAAGTAGATAAAGTCAAGCCATCCACTTCACACTTTTCTTAATATTTTCACTCTAGACATAGATAGGTTTCAGTTCATTTCAGTCATTGCCAAGAGCTTGAAGAAAATAAAACAGGATAAAACCATAATGAATGATTGGAAAGACTACTTTAAGATAGGCAGTCTCATGAGGCTGTTTGAGTGGGTGAAGTATGAACTAAGGCAAGAAAGGAGTTTATAATGAAGATGAAAGGGAAGAACATTCCAGGCAGAGAGAAGTATAAGTTCAAAGACTCTGAGACAGGATTGAGCAGTTTGGAGAACCTATAGAAGGCCAGGGTAGCAGGAACACCTCATCAGAGGTGAGAGTGTAGGAGATGAGGTCACCTAGGTAGGTAAGGCCAAACTATGGGGCCTTAGCAACAGCGGTAAGGACCTTCTATTTGATTTTATTCTAAGCATGATGGAAACCCATGGGAAATTTTGAAATAGAGGAGGGACATAATCTCATGTGCAGTAAAAAGATTGGTCTAGATACCATGTTGTATAAGAATTGTAGGAGAGGAGATAGAAGCAGAGACGAGTTTTAAGACCGTTGGCAGTAGTGCAGGTAGGAAATGATGTGACTTAGCTCCGAGTGCGCACCAGCAGATCCATTTTGACGATTGAGTCAATGAGGCATTCTTATGGTTTAGATGTGGATAATACAGGTAGAGTCCAGGCTGCTTCCTGGTGTCTGACTTGTGCATGGGGTACATGAAGGGCCATTTACTGAGATTGGGAAGACTGAGGAGGCTGGGGTTTGGGGAGGGAGGAGTCAAGGTTTTTGTTCTGGAATTAGTGAATTTGAGATGCTCATTATTCAGGGAGATGTCTGGTAAGCAATGTTGATTTTTGGCTAATTTAAAAGATTTCAATGAAAGAGTTGAATTTACATTTCTAAAAAAGCATTCAACTCTTTGGACTGTGGTCAAAAACTGCAGCATTTGTTAAAGTTACTGAGTATCTAAGTATAATGCTGAAAGGTCACCCCTAAATTCTGTTTAATTTGCTTATAGGCCAAAAGGATTCTTGAAGGAGATCATGGCTCACCTGTTGGAGAAATTGATGATGAAGACAAAGTAAGTGGCTAATTAATTTGTGCCTAAAAACAATGCTTTTGGGACAAAAGAGAATAACTTTAATAGCTTTTACCTTAATGTTTGAGAGAAAGCTTTATCATCAAATGGCCTTTCTTCTGACAAAATTTTATTTTCTCTTAAAAATAACAACTTTTTGTATTTTTTATTAGATCATGACTATTTTTGTGATGAGCTTACTATATACCTTTTAAAATGTATTTTAAGGAATTCATTACGTGTATTTGTGGCTAGGACAAGGATGAAACTGAAACAGTTAAGCAGACTCAGACATCTGAGATGTATGTTGATGACGGTCCCAAAAATGTGAGATCGGATGTTTCTGATCAAGAGGAAGATGAAGAAAGTGAAGAATGTCCGGTGTCTATTAGTAAGTGTAAAGGCTCTGTACTGGGTTTATACGTTGGCTCTTTATAGGTCACTTATCCAAACATTTGGGTGGATTGTAATGAATGTAGAGTTAGGTGTCCAACAACTCTGAACGGTCTGGTGTGGCCCTGACCAGATGCCCTGTCCTTTCTGCACCACAGTGTTCTACCGCCTACTGTTCGGAAGCTTTCAGATATTGTATGTAAAGGACTTGGGCAATGCAGGAATGCAGTACATGGTAGCTGCTCTTAAGATTTAGTGCTGAAAATTTACTAAAAACTGTGTATTAATCAACTTAGACTTGTCCAAAGCTGAAACTCAGGCTTTGACTAATTATGGAAGTGGAGAAGATGAGAATGAGGATGAAGAAATAGAAGAATTTGAAGAGGGACCTGTGGACGTCCAGACTTCACTTCAGGCTAACACCGAAGCTATAGAAGAAGCTGAACACGATGATCAGGTATCCCAGTCCACACTAGCACATCTTCCCCAATCTTCTTTAACTCCTGAAGGCAGATCCTTTTTAAGGATGTCAGAATTTACAGCTTCCCTATTCTCGTTTTCATGAATAAACAAATCTTTTTAATATCCTTACTGAAATCTCAATCAAACACTAGTTTATTTTTATATTTAGCAATGCTTATATATAAAGCACTTTTAATCTTTTTTTGGGGGGTGGGGGGTCAACCTACCTAGAAGATCTGGATTTTTCATGTATCTTTATGTATTTCCTAGTCATACATGGAAACAGTATATAACAAAAATCATTCCCTTTCCTACCTCCACCTCATCTTGTCCCATAGGTAGCACTTTGTATGATTTCTTTGGTTACATAACTCTGTATTTCTGAATAGTATGACATTCTCTGTTGACTTCCTATTATAGTAGGTGAAGACTTTTAGGTCACTTAATTACTCCTCATTTAATTATATTAATCCTATCCTCCTCATTCAGTTGTATCTTTTGCTTAAATCTACATTTAACCGTAGATCTAAACAAACTACATAAATATTACCTACTGTTGAACTAAGCAAATACTGTTTATTGCTTAGTCTCATACATTTTTTTCACTTGAAATTAATAATTGTCTCCATTTTTTATTTGCCTGATTTTCTTTGACCACATACCCAAGTCTTTGTTCTGCCCAACAACAGCTGTACAAACGTCTCAGGGGACTTTTCTGCGTGTACCCGTTTGTCAGTTTGTCCTTCCTGCTCCATCCTGGCTTTGCTCTTCATTAGACCTGCTCACTAGCTAGCAGCCTGGGAATCCCCTTTGTCATTCTTTATTCCATCTGTTTCTGGAATCCAGTCTTGTCCTCCTTTTGCCTCATTTTGGTAGAGCACATTTCTAGTACCTCTCTGAGAAAGAGTGCATGAAAGATAAATATTTTGAGACTTTACAGGTCTAAGAAAATCTTAAATTCTTCCATGTTGAAACATTTCAGTGCCTCTGCTGAGAAGGCTGATGCCTTTTTCAGTTCTGATTCTTTGTATTCTTTTTTCTTGCCCACACTAGAGCTCTCCCCCCTGGAGTTCTGAAGTGTTACAGTGATAGACATTGTTGTGTGTCTTTTTTCATTCACTATACTGAGTACTCATTGGGTCTGTAAGCAGTCAATAACCATGTCCTTTATTTTGGTAAATTTTCTTTTTTTGTATTGCTTCCCCACCATTTTATCCTTTCATTCCTCTTGGAATTAATATTATCAGACATTATTACCCCTCATGGGTTGATTTTCTGATTTTCTTTTCTCTTCCTTTTATCGTCCCCTTGCTTTTTTTGTTTTACTTTCTGGGAGATTTCTTTGACTAATAACTTACATGAATGTCATATTTTTAATTTCTAAAGACTTTTATTTTCTGATTACTTTTTTATAGCATGCTATTAGTTCAAAGAAGCACTGTCTTCTCTTACCCACCTGGATGGAGGCTTTCTTCAAATTTCTGTGGTACCTTCAGTGTTAATGCTAAAAAATGATACACCAGAAAGCTGGTTGGGGTTGTTCTGGGTTTCACTGTAGGGCGCTTGGGTAGATAGCTTTTTGACACAAAATCCCAAATGTTTTTACCTATTGGTCTTTTCTCTGGGGTGGTTTGTTTCTCCAAAGAAGGGTCTTCCATTCTCCTCTTGCTGGGGAGGAGGTATTTATACCTCCTTGGCTGCCTGTGTTCAGGAGCTCGATGTGGGAGTGGTGCTGAGGGTCCCATCACTATACAGACTTGGGCTGAATCCTTCTGTTTTCAGCATGACATTTTATCCTGTCCTCATCTGTGCTTTCTGCACCCCACCCTTACCCGTGGCAACCCCCGGGTCTGAGGCTCACTAGTTCAGTTTTACCAAAATCTCCCATTTTCTGTTAAAGTTGGGGGAGGGAACCTCGATGTTTGCATTTTCTTTTAACAGCTTCAGAGAACCACCAGCACCACCCTCTTTTCATCCACCACTGTATTCCTCTTCCAAGCATGAGGTGAATCTGATTTTGTTTTCTCCTGCTGCTGAAGGCACTTGGCTTTATCTTTCTCCCCTCCTGGTCAGTTCTTCTTCCATTCACTTAACATCTACATATAAATGGGTATCTTTTAGTTTCTTTCAAGATAGAGTCTGATTTGAAAAAAAAGAAAATTTAAAAAAATAGTGGAATCCATAATACTCTAGTTCTCTATTATTTTGAGGTTAAGAAGAAAATGAAACATTTTACTTAGCCATCTTAAAGTTTCAACTACAGCCTCCTTCTTGAAACACTTTCAGAAGATATTTTTAAATTCCCTTGTATGAAGGTCTCAGGTTGGACAGACACTATACACTCCTAACCATCTCCTATATAATGGCCATATATTTTAGGCCCTGCTATTAAGACATCACTTTTTCCTTCTAGGTACTACAACATGGCTTTGAAAAATCAGGAGAAAGCAAAAATGTCTCATCAGAACAAGAACCCACTACTAGTAAAGGCAAGAAATCTAAATCTAAAGAAATCAATTTTAAGATTATTTAAAGTGCCCTTTATGTGCTTAAAAGCTAAAGAAAAAAAAATCTAAATTCTTAGCTAATGTAAGTTTGAAGGTATTTTGGACCTGAGGTATGTCTTTTCTTCTTCCCCTAAATCCTTTATAGAAAACACGAGGGCTTTGTTTCTGCAAACAGCTGCTCAAGAAAAGTTGACAAATAATAAAACACACAGAAAAAATCTTCAAAGAAAACCTCTTTAGATACAAACATGGGGGATTTTTTTCGAATACCCGTTCCTGGGTATTACTCATGAATATCATACTTCATTAGAAATTGGGTGGATTTCAGGAATTTGATTTTTAAAACATCCCCAGATGAATCTGATCAACTAGTTTTAGGAATCATTGATAAGGAAAATTTGTAGTTGTCTTTTGAGTCTTAAAGGTCTTGATTACTCATTCATACATACTGTCTATTTGGTATAATAGTGAAATTTAACAACTGTTGCATTACACTAAAGTTAAGACTTTCTTTTGATGACAGATGACCAAGATAGCACTCCTGTGAAACCCTGTTACCTCAATATCTTGGAAAACGAGCAACCTTTAAATAGCGCTGTCCAGAAGGACTCTCCCACTACCATTGATTCATCTAAACAGCCTAACCCTTTGCCTTTACCTTTAACTGAAATTGAAACCTTGGTGCCTACAGTCAAAGAAGTTAAATCTGCTCAGGAAACTCCTGAGAGCTCTCTGGCTGGAAGTCCTGATACTGAATCTCCGGTGTTAGTGAATGACTATGTATGTATCATCTACATTTCATTTCTATGCGGATTTCTTCCTTTTCAGGTTAACATTTTCAGTCTGTAAACCACAGACTGTGTTTAGGTTTGTTTGTGTTTGTGTTTAGAAACTGCCAAAAAAAATTTCTTACTTAAACTTAGTTTACACTTGAACAGTAGGGTGATAGTGAATTAAGATGATCATGTATCAAAACCTAAAAGCTGTTCTACTTTTTATAAGTTTATGACCCAGATTTTGAGTTTTAGGTGGCAACCTTGAGAGAGTTCAAGTTCAGACCCGAACAGATGATGTGTGAATCATCATTAATCTCTTACAGTGCCCAGGCTTGACATCTCAACAATTTTAGAACATTTCATAAATCTTTGATAAACCTAAAAGTTTACGGTGTGACAGCAGTAGACTCCTTACCGTAAATGACGGAAATATATGGTAGCAAATCTGTACCTTAGGATGTAGGTAGGTAAGCTGAGTTTTACTCTGGATGTTTTTGTTTCACTTTAATTTTATAGCATGTAGGTTATATTTTGGATCTTGGATTGTTTTATATACTTTCTCTTGTTGGCAAAAATTGAATTTATAACAGTGTACTTTTAGATCTAAATAGAGTGTTTCATTTTTTTTTTAATTAACATTAGTTTTCCTCCTAAAGATAGAGTTACAATTATGATTTCCTAATTTCTCAGAAAGGAAGCCTATAATATTTCAAAACCATTACTAGAAAGAGTAATTTAACCATTTTGATGGCTGCACCAACAGTGAAATTAGCATTTACAACTCTGAAAGTTACCTGTTAGACTTATTCTTACTGTAATTTAATGAGTGCATAGAGTTGCTCTAGGAGGCAGTCAAGTGAAATTAACTTAAAGTTTGATTATAGAGGGACTTGAATTTGAAATTTAGGCAGGGGACACTACTGAAGGTCTTTGCGCAAGAAAGTCAAATGGCCAAAGTCATGGTTTTTGAAGATGAATCTGATGACTGATGGCTGTTGTCAAGGATGCTGCATTAGGAGGCTCCCTTACCACAGGAACCAAGTACAAGCTTAATGAGAGAGCTGGGTGAGAAATGTTGACAGAAGAGGAAAAATCTAAGGTTTCTACTTGGGTAATTGGTAAAATGATACTATTAAAAATCAGAAAGGAGAACTAGGAGAATAAAAGAATTCAAGTTTCAGACACTGAAGTGATCACAAAAGTGAGTTATTAGATTCATACCTCATCTTTCTCAGCTTCCACGGAGTTGATACTGAAAGCCTGTATGTAAATTCCGCTGGATACACTCTGATGTGTTCCGTAAACATTATCAGGAAACCAGAGTTGTTCTTCTGAATGTTTTAGCCCTCAGCGTAACTACTGTTTCTTCCTTTAACCTGTATAAGCTGGCTCTTTTTTCAAATGGGGACAGAAACGCTCAACAGTATGCCCCACAGCTGCAAGTACATGGCCCTTCCTGTGCACTCCAGCTTTGCTTTATTCATAGAGCTGAACACAGAAAAAAACCAAATAGGACAGAATTACTGATGTATACTTGTATATACGAATCCATTTTATCCTTGGCATGGATGACTTTAAAGACTTAGATCCAGAGATAGAGTGGATTGCCTTCATTAAATATAATTTACCTTACAGGAAGCAGAATCTGGTAACATAAGTCAAAAATCTGATGAAGAAGACTTTGTGAAAGTTGAAGATTTACCACTTAAACTGACAATATATTCAGAGGTATTTTGCTCTCTTTAATTAAACTTGTCTTTATATGACAAATACTACTGGGATGAAAACTGATTTTCAGTTTTTTCTTCATTCCAAAGGCAGATCTAAGAAAGAAAATGGTAGAAGAAGAACAGAAAAACCATTTATCTGGTGAAATACTATGTGAAATGCAGGTTGAAGAATTAGCTGGGAATTCTCAGACACTAAAGGAACCTGGTAAGAGTTACACCATATCATATTGAAAAATTAATGAACCTTGATACCATCAGTTTGTTTTTTAAATCCACTACTAGTACTTGGAAGATTTAATCCAAATATTGGAAGGGAAGCATAATTCTGTAAAAAGTCTAGATCTGTTGCCTAATTTATAAAGTGATACTATCAGGTAATTTTTTTATGTTTTTAAAATCTTGAGTTTTAGCAAGGTAACAGAAGCACAATTTTAAGAAGGAAAGGTACAAAAGAATTCATGATAAACTGGCGGGAGCCCATTTCTTTTAACTATTGGTTTTTAGTTCCTTTGGATGAGACCCTCTGTATCTCTAAATGATATTCTTATTTTTCTTAATTTAAAAAATTCAGAAATCTCTTGTCTTCCCTATGAAAAGTGAGCATTTGGACCTATCCTTTCACTATTATTTTTGGTTTTTCTCTGTGCTACCTTTGTTATTTTAAATATATATGTTTTATAGTTCCATCAACATCAACTTTGGTCATTACTCAGCTGCCACTCCCTTTTTCTTCTGCTTTCTCTATTCAGTTTTACTCATCTTCTTTTTTTTTTTTTTTTTTAAAGATTTTATCCATTTATTTGACAGAGACGCAGTGAGAGAGGGAACACAAGCAGGGGGAGTGGGAGAGGGAGAAGCAGGCCTCCCGCCGAGCAGGAAGCCCGACGCGGGACTCGATCCCAGGACCCTGGGATCAGGACCTGAGCCGAAGGCAGATGCTCCACAACTGAGCCACCCAGGCGCCCCAGTTTTACTCATCTTCTTACATTAAAGTTATAAAACCAAACACACATATTTGTAACTGTAATAGTTAAAACTTCTTTACTTTTTCTGAAGACCATTCTGTGTAAACATGACTCACTGCAGAGTCAAGTGATAATCCCAGATTTCCTTCTTTATGGATCTAATAGCACAACCCCTGGGCCACTCAGAGGAGAATGTGTCTTGCATCAAAATCAAAGATTTTCTTTTTGTTATTCTTTATCAATTCATCAATTTTTGTTTTTCCTAGAAATGGGTGAAGGGCAGACTAAATATCAAACCTTCAACGAACCTCACCTGCGCCCCTCCTAGTGGGTCCAGGCTGAGCCCCGCCCCCCTTCCTTGCACCTCCATCTGCTTTGAGCATTCCAGGGATTTGTTGTCTCCAGGCCTGCTCTCCCTCATAGCCACTCTTCTTGGTCAGCATTTAGTTAGTTTCATAGTTTTTTTTTTTCTGGTGGAGTTTTAAGAGACAGGAAGTATCTGTTCAGTCTGCCATCTTCAAACAGAAACCCTCACTTTATAACTTTATGCTAAAAGTTTTAATGTATGAGAACAATAATAAATTCTAGTAAGTAATGTCTTAATTCAGTAATTTATAGTGCATTAATTATTCTGTTTTTCAGAAACAGTGGGAGCCCAAAGCGTATGAGATGTCTTCAGAGGCTCATCTGACTCGCTTTACATAGTCAATGCATATATGAACATGGCACCAAATAAACATCTGTTTTGATCTGTATAAAAATGTAAATTAGTTTGACACTGCATTCTTGATAGGTGTGCTAATTTCTGCCCCTGGCAGTTTAAAACATCAGAAACTGAATTCTGGACAGATTGAAGCCTTGATACACTGTGGGGTTGTTTGTTTTTCTTCTTTCTTTTTTTTTTTTCTTTTTCTTTTGTCTTCATTTTTTCTTTTTTCTCCCCTTGTTTTGTTTGGTATCGTTAAATTTAAGATGTAGTTTTAAATAAAGTTTGGACTTACCTGTAAAGTACCTTTTTTGGAAATTATGTTGAATGCTATGCAATAAGTCACTGTTCAATGTGGTTAGGAGATTTAGAGAAGAGCAAGAGTTAGAGAAATACAGAATTTAATATAAAGACCAGCCATCAGGCCAGGCTTCCCAATAATATCAGTGTTACTGCTGTTGGGTCTAGATACCTGCATATCTTACTCCTGTGCAAGAATAGGGCAAGTTATAAAGGTATCCTGGATATTGGTGAAGTTATTATAGAATATAAATATTCTCTTCAAATTGGGTAAATTTAGAACACTTAGAACTTACATAATTATCAGATAAATATTTTCCAGAATTCAGTTGCTATCTATGTTGCCATGTTCTTTAAAAAAAAAAAAAAAAAAGGTGTTATATAATTAGGGAGTATTCCTGCACAAACAAGTAACACTGTGATTAATTTTACGTGAAAAACCAAACTGTTCCAAGTAGGGATTATAGAACTAAATTTTATGTACCAGAATATTAAGGCTCTGCATACCTTCAGACAAACTTGCGTTTTGAGATAGCAGTTGATTCTGTGTATGGTAACAGAGAAGCAGATTTGCAGATGAAGTATTAAGTAGTAAACATCTATGGGATATCTTTATCACCAAGTAAATCAGTTTTTCAAAAGGTGAATTACCTTTAGATCGCAAACTTGCCATATACCCAAGTAAGGCTTCACAGAGCCAGTTAACAGTCTTACAGGTTTTTTGTTAAATAAAATACATAGAATTAGTTTCAATTAGTAGTATTTGAAATTTATTAACAATTTACTGAAATACCGCATAAGAAAAGAAGTTGGTTGGTATTCCTTTAAAATTCTTAGTTGCATTATACTTCAGTGTAAAATTATAACACCTAATCAGGGAGTGTTAAATGAGGAATTTCCCTATGAGGACATTCACTGTATTGCTAATTAATTTAAATTATGTGAGGTATCGATCTCCAACATTAATAAAAGAAAACCTATTCAGAGAACTATCATTCAGAATCAGGAATTCTTACCCAGTTGGCCTGGGAAACTGAAACAATAAATTAGATTATATGTATACTCAAGTTCTATACTTGTATGTTTTCTAGACTCTGAACAGACAGGGGAGAATTTCATGTTGGCACTCAAGCCGAGCCTTACACATATTACGGCCGTGTCTCTCTACATGCAGATTAAAGTTCGGTCCAGTGGAAGACCGGTACTTCTGAGTTCTTTTCCCAGCACCTACGAACCTTATCTCACTGACTGACTTAAGTTATAGCTGCTGTCATGTACTGTTGTTTTCTATTTTAGAAGATAATTCCGCTTTAAAATACCTGGGGCTGAAGATCAGATAACTTGTTTTACCCTTAGTAACTACTGCTCAAAGGTTAAGCATTAATATTTGTTAATTTTTAAGGTGAAACTTGGGTAATAGATAAAAAAGGGAGAAAAGGTGAAAATGAGTGAGAGAGAACCTGTGCAGGTTGACAGAATGCTTAACAATAGTGAGCTCACCAGACTGGGCAGTACTCTTTGTATTTTGTGACATTCACTCTGGGTACGTGCGTTTTCACTGTGAATAAATGTCTATCCTCCATACAACCATGAACTGCATTTTCATTTAAACTGACAATCATTTATGCCTTAGAAATTATTCCAGAATTATGGCTTATTTAACAATTTTAAATGTAAAAAAACAGAACAAAAAACCAACCAAACAAAAAAAATAAAAGACATAAAAAATAGTGACATAACAACTAGCCAGGGAGGAGACTTCTCAAACTCAAGCCCATTTTTCTTCCATTGTAGCTGTAGTCTATTATTTCTTAATTGTATCTACTTCATATACTATGTAGAGAATACTCTCATATTTACCCAAAGTTAGCCTGGCATGTTTCTTGTTTATTGTCCCATTTTACTTAATATGGTTTGTTCGTGACCCGTGAGAAATAATTGGCTCTGGATATCACATATGGCTGAGACAAACATGGTACAAACATGGCTGCCCAGTTGCCTTGTCCAGAGGGGCCGTCATTTCTTGTTCTCGCCAGAGAGCTCTAGTCACTGCATTAATGTTGGCCGTCTTTATACATCTGGTTGCTTCCTCAGCATCACTGGTGTCTCTGCTTGGCTCATTTCCCATTAAGGAACAGAGGGGAATCCTATGTCTTTAAATACTTTGATTCATACAAAGTTTTAAGTTCATCTGCCCAGACTCAGAACAACCCCAGGCCAGCAATTTACAGAAAGTTATGATATGGATATTTTGGAAACGAATTGCATTATAAAGCTTGAGTTCGAGTTCTCTCCTATATACCTAATTAATGTACAGACAGTCCCCAACCTAATGATGGTTGGAATTACGATTTTTCAACTCGATGGTGTGAAAGTAGTACAGGCATACATCGGAGATCCTACAGGTTTGGTTCCAGACCACTGCAATACAGTGAGTTGAGTAAATTTTTGTGGTTTCCCAGGGCATTTTTATATAAAAGTTTCTGTTTACACTATACTGTAGTCTGGTGACTACAGGGTCCTGGGATCGAGCCCCACATCAGGCTCCCTGCTCAGCGGGGAGCCTGCTTCTCCCTCTCCTGCTCCCCCTGCTTGTGCTCTGTGTCAAATAGATAAAATCTTTAAAAACGAAACCAGTGCTAACCATCATCTGAGCTTTCAGCAAGTTATGATCATTTTGCTGGTGGAGGGTCTTGCCTGGATGTTGGTGGCTGCTGACTGATCACGTGTGGTGGCTGCTGAAGGCTGGGCTGGCCATGGCAATTTCTTAAAATAAGGCATCAATGAAGTTTGCCCACATTGGTGGACTTCCTTTCTCTCTAGCATACTCTGCTGTTTGATAGCATTTTACCCACAGAACTTCTTCCAAAACTGGAGTCAATCCTCTCAAGCCCTGCTGTTGCTTTACCAACTAAGTTGTTGATGTAATTTTCTCAATCTTTTGTCATTTCAACCGTCTTCACAGCATCTGCCCCAGGAGTAGATTCCATCTAAAGAAACCCACTTTCTCTGCTCACCCATAAGAAGCAGCTCCTCATCCGTTCAAGTTTGATGAGGTGGCAGCGGTTTAGTCCAGTCAGTCACACAGCTCCACTTTTTTTAAGATTTTATTTTTAAGTAATCTCTATACTCAACATGAGGCTTGAACTTACAACCCCAAGATCAAGAACTGCATGCTCTACTAAGTCAGCCAGGCACC
Source organism: Halichoerus grypus (assembly GCF_964656455.1). Lineage (NCBI taxonomy): Eukaryota > Metazoa > Chordata > Mammalia > Carnivora > Phocidae > Halichoerus > Halichoerus grypus. The sequence continues at coordinate 188,248,270 of NC_135714.1, forward strand.
CCCTCGGGCTCCACTTCTAGTTCTCTTATTCCTACCACATCCGTAGTTACTTCTTCCACTGAAGTCTTGAACCCCTTAAGGTCCTCCTTGAAAGTTGGAATCAACGTCTTTCAAACTTGTGTTAACACTGATATTTTGACCTCTTCCCATGAATCACGAATGTTGTTCATGGCATCTAGAATGGCGAATCCTTTCCCGAAGGTTTAATTTACATTGCCCAGATCCGTCTCAGGAATCACTGTCTAGGACAGCTCTGGCCTTACAAATACATTTCATAAACAGTAAGACAAAGTAAAAACACTCCTGGTTCCTGTGCGGCAGAGTGGGTGTTCACAGGCTTGAGAACAGCACGAGTCATGTTGTCCATCCCCATCAGAGCTCTTCGGTAGCCAGATACGTTCTCAATGAGCAGTCCTATTTTGAAAGAAGTGCTTTTTTTCTGAGCTGTAGGTCTCAACCATGGGCTTAAACTATTCAGTAAACCGTGTTGTAAACTGATGTCTTTGTGTACAGAATGGTCATTGAGCACTGGCTTCAACTTAAAGTCACCAGCTGCATTAGCTCCTAACAGAGACAGCCTGACCTTTGAAGCTCTGAAGCCAGGCGTGACTTCTCTCTAGCTATGGAAGTCCTAAATGGCATCTTCCAAAAGAAAGCTGTTTCATCTGCACTGAAAACCTATTGTGTAGTGTAGCTGCCTGCACTGATGATCGGAGCCAGGTCTTCTGGGTAACTAGCTGCAGCTTCTCCACCAGCAGTTGCTGCTTCACCTTGCACTCCGATGTTACGGAGACGGCTGCTCTCCTCAGACCTCAGGAGCCAACCTCTGCTAACTCCAGCTTTGCTTCTGCAGCTTCCCCACCTCTCTCAGCCTTCACAGGATTAAAGCTCTGGATTAGGCTTTGACTTAAGGAAACGTGGCTGGCTTGGTCTTCTATCCAGACCACCTAAATTCTCTCCATACTGGCAGTGAGGCTGTTTTGCTTTCTCACCATTCGTGTGTTCACTAGGATGGCACTTTCAGTGTCCTTCAAGAACTTTTTCTTTGCATTCACAACTTGGCCCGTTTGGCACAAGTGCCCTAGTTGTCAGCCTTTCTTGGCTTTCTATGTGCCTTCCTCACTAAGCTTAGTCATTTTTAGCTTTTGATTTAAAATGAGACATGGCAACCTACTGAATGGGAGAAGATATCTGCCAATGACATATCCAATAAAGAGTTAGTTAATATCCAAAATATATAAAGAACTCAGTAACACAATAGAAAAAAAAATCTGTTAAAAATGGGTGGAAGATCCGAATAGAGTTTTCCAATGAAGACCTACAGATGGCCACCAGACACATGAAAAGATGCTCAACATCACTCATCAGGAAAATGCAAATCAACACCACAATGAGGTATCACCTCACACCTGTCAGAAGGGCTAGTATCAAAAAGATAACACATACGTGTAGGCAAGGACGTGGAGAACTGCTGGGAACGCAAACTGGTGCAGCCACTGTGGGCAACAGCATGGAGGTTCCTTAAAAAATTAAAAACAAATCCTACACACACGATCCAGTAATTCCACTACTGGCTATCTACCCAAAGAAAATGAAAACACTAATTCAAAAAGGTAACATGCACCCTGACGTTTCTATCAGTATTATTTACAATAGCCAACACATGGAAGCAAGAGTTTCCATCAATAGATACATGGACATTTAAACACTTAGAAGCCACTGTATGGTTATTAATTGGCCTGATTTTAATATTGTGTCTCAGGGAATAGGGAGGCCCAAGGAGAGGGAGAGAGATGGGGAAATGGGTGGTAGGTAGATCACCATATTAAATACAAGAACAATGAAAAAGTCTAAAATTTTGTGAGAATTACTAAAATATGGCACAGGCACAAAGTGAGCAAATGTTGTTGGAAAACAGTGCTTGAAGCAATGTTGCCACAAACCTATTTGTAAAAAACACAGTATCTGTGAAGCACAATAAAGCAAAGTGCCGTAAAACTAGGTACACTGCAATCACATTAATGTCCTCTCCAAATTAAAACAGCAATTAATACCACTCTCCAGTGGGAAGCACTGTCAACATTTTGGTGAACACCCTCCCCATCATCTTTCTATATTCTAGATGCGTATCTAAATACGCTTAAGTACATCTATAAATAGGCTTATACTCTATCCTATTTTATAACTGCTTTTTTACCGCTAAGCAATACTACCTAAAATCTTAATGCCAGTTGTTATTTCCTCCCTATTCTCTGATGTAGTCCTGAGAAACTGGTCTAAAACAATTAGCATCTCACCTATTATGAATATCAAAGACTACAACTTTAGAAAAAATACAAGTTTACCTCACTTCATTTTTATAAGGGGAACAAAATCTGAAGTTGTGGGTTTTTTTTTAAGATTTTATTTATATTCTTAAGTAATCACACCCCACACTGGGTCTAACTCATGACTCCGAGATCAAGAGTTGCAGCTCCTCGGACTGAGCTGGCCCCGTGCACCCCGAGGGTTGTTTTTTTTAAAAAGTCAAATCCTATCTTAACACAAATCCTCTTGTAATTCGTCTTGCTTCACTAAGATGCTATTAGCATCACTACAGTTTTGTGGAAGCATCTCCTCCCAGGGGAAAAACAGCCTTTGGATACCTGCACACTGCTGTGGAAGGACTAGTCATGTAAGATAGTGACCATTCAGTCCTAAGCTGAAGAACCCACCTACACAACCCTTGGAATTTACTTCAGACGCTGTGTTCAGCTTCGATTTCTCCCCCATGAGCCCCGCCCTCAAACCAGCACGTGGGTGCACACGGAATCAGCACACGAGACCGCTCGCACTACTTCCAGTGACTGTTTATTGAGCGTCATGAATACGAGTAACATACAAAATAAAGTGGATACAGTCTCGGCCAGCTGGTGCATTTCACAGTTAAAGTCTGAAAGGTTAACAAGTTCTCTTAGCACTTTCCATAAATAGACTGATTTCTGAAAAACATTTTTAGTAACTATGTTTTTTAAAAATACATAGTGATCATAAAGATAAACTAAACATTATTAAGTGAATGATACTTATGTGAGTTTATGGGTTCACCTCTCACTTTCCACAAGGCTTTGGCCTATTTACTGTTAATTCACAGAACCTGGGATTCCATGTCTGAAGTTAACAACTGCCTGGAGTTAACTGGGAGGTAATCATGAAAAAGGGAACGTGTCAATTCTGTGTATGAAAGGCGCCTTGCACACGGATTAATTACTTCATGAACCCAAAAAAGGACTCCTACTCAGGGTCAAAGGCTCAAGTATTATTGCCTCTTAAGAGAACTACACAGCTGAATGTCTGTCTCATCCCCCTCCAATCAAAATTAGTGAAATTACATTGCTGTCACAGACAGCAAAGACCATGGTGTGCTAATTTTAACAGTTTGAACCAGAAGGAAAAGAAAATCATACAAATATGTGCATTAAAGTGAAAAAGTGCATGATGTACAGATGCGCTGGATTGAACACCCACCAAGAATCTTGCTTTATTCTATGGAGGCAGGTCCCATAATAGATTCATTGCCCATCCCTATCCCCAAAAGTCAAAGTGAAGTGAAACTGCAAATTCTAGATGATTGATTTTTGTACATAAAGAAGTTACCTGTAAATAGAACAATCAACTGTTATGGCAGAAACAGTCTGAACTGTAAACATAAGAAAGACAAGCTCATGCCTCAACGAGAAACTGCCCTGAGTCTTGGTCTTTGGAAGATCAGATGGCTGCACCAGCTGGATGCATGTGAGTTCCCATCTTCATGCCACACAGAGAGCATTCTAGGGGCAGGTGTGTGCTCACCAACCTATGCAAGGGTCTGGGCAATCCCGCAGGTAAGTTTCATATTGACCTTTGGTAACATCCATCAAGGCTGTGAATACAGTCAGCTGAAAGAAAAGTTACTTTTATTTTAAGGATGTTTCCAATTCTAAGAAGTCCTGACTTGTATTAATTTCGATACATGTCAAATTGCTTTATGAGGTTACTTAATATATAAAATAATATATAAATTATATATAAACGGCATTAAATATACAAAGTTGCAAACAGTACTAAGTTAATAACAATAATTATAGTTCACCATTTAGGAATATAAGTAAAAAAATGATAATTAAAACAACTAACTTCAATAGAACCATTATTCCAGGTCATGAATATAAATAGGCTCAGGAGAGAATCCCCTCAGCTCCTTACAATATCTCATTCCTGAGTAGTACACTGCTTCACCGCAATGCTTTAACACTCAGCTCTTCTCAACAGTATAAACAGTAGTCATGCAAAGCCTAATAGCGTAGACTGCGGACTATAACCAGCTCAGCTGTGGTGTCCTTACCCTTCCCGCATTTCTGACACAATGCGGGGAACTATGCAGGCACAAAGCGTCTATAAACAGACTTCAGACTTTCTGAGTTTTAGGTGTTAGTTGTAGTGTACAGCATGAAATTTGACAGGGGAGATCAAAAGTAAAAAGCTACATTTAATTCAAATGTCATGGAAGTAAAATTGGAAACAGTACTTTGACCAATTTGGACATCAAACCACACTAACTGGTTTGTCTTTTCCCAGGAGTTACTGTTTTAGTCACATAAAAACATTTTTAAAAGTCAACCTTAAGTGGAACATGACTTGGGGTCCTAGCTCTGACTGATCCAAGATAACAGGGAAAGATAAAAACAGGACCAAATTACTTCCCTAAAAGTATATATATTTAAAAAAATACCTTGTTGAGGACAGGTTTTGTTGACAGGACATCATATATGGTTGCAAATGAGATATTCTAAAACATAAAAATAATTTAGTTCATTAAGTTAAATGCAGATGTCAGCAGCCTTATCCATACAAATGGGTCACTAGAAACAAAGACATTCTTAGTCAACCTCCCTCAATCCCCCTAAAAGAATTTCCTTTGCAGTCACTGTCAGAGAGTTAATGGTATTAATATATCACTTTTTCTCTCTCTTTTTGCCCTCTTAATTCTTGCATGTTTGTCATTCAGCTTCACAGAATGGTATCCAGCATTAGAGTCAAAAAGGCAAGTACAATACAATTTTGATCTTTCAATTCAAAACAAAACAAAAACTCAGTACAGATTGTCCAGAGATACTCACCAGGAAGTTTATAAATTCTTCAAAGGCCAAAGAAAAATGCCACAACTAAGATACTCTTTAAAGGTCACCATTTCTTTCTACATATGACACTGTGAATGTACCTTTTGGGTTGTCTGGTTTAGACACATCTTTGCAGGTGTTCTGCGATCATCAAGAAAGAAAGGGCTTTTCCAACGGTCATAATTTGTTTGTACCACATACCATCTGTCCTGCTTGGGGTTGAGTCTAGATACAAAAGGAGAAATTCTGCTTAGGCTTCCTGCCTTAAACCTGTAAATATGTCAGTCTAGGCTTTAGTTTCTACTTATTTTGTGTGAACAAGTGTACTTACTCATATACATCCAAAGACTGTTTTCTATCTCGTGTGATCACACAACCCTCCCCAGTCTTGTTGCCTCCCAGGATAAAGTATGCTGGGGCCAATATCTTGGTTTTGGTCAATATATTCTTGGCTTCTTCATAACTACATAAAACATTAAAAAAAAGTAAACATTTTTAGGTGACTTGGAATGAAAAATTTTTAGTTGTGGAAACCAAGGGAACACAAGTATCTGAGAAACATGTTCTTTTAAAAAAGGATGGTGAGCAATGGCTCAGGGAGGAACAATCCCCAACACCATGTGGTGAAACACTGAGATCTGAAATAGTCCCTCTAATCTAAAGGACAAACCAAAGGGCCTCAAAACATCATCTTCCACCCTAGTTGTCTAAGCCTTTTACTGAACAATTGATCAAGAAGAAATAATATTAATTACTGTTTCTAGGACTTAGGGAATAGAAAGTAACCTTGAAAATTAGGGCTATTAGAAATTGAAGTGGATTTTCAGAAAGGCCACTAAATCTTACTCTCGTGAACTCATTAAAAACAGGAATGATACCTATTTATTCTAGGTCACTTGGACGTAGTGCTATTACAAGATTCTGCACCAGCAGAGAATATAACTTCTAGGTTAACAGGTATTAACAGTTTAAATGATTTTGTACAAATTTTCTTCTGTGTATGGGTAGGATTTTTGTACATCAAGAAAAACTAATAGGTACCCTTCATACTGGCACTATCCCTAGCACTTTTTAAATAAATCAGTTTATTTCTTTGATTTAAACAGACACACACACACACACACAACATGAATTCCATATGAATGTCAAAGGTTAACCTAAGAAACTCTGAAATAATTCTTCAATGGAAGATTAGCTAGGAAATATTTTTCTATTTTAGTATGAGTAATTTAAAATAGACCACAATACACTAAAAGGATCGTACACCATAATCAAATGGTATTTATTCCAGGGGTACAAGAATGGATCAACATCCACAAATCAATGTAATACACCACATTAACAAAATGAAGAATAAAAAGCATATGATCATCTCAATAGATTCAGAAAAAGCGTTTGATAGAATTCAACATCCTTTCATGATAAAATCTCTCAACAAAGTGGGTATAGAGGGAACATGTCTTAACATAATAAAGGCCACATCTGAGAAGCCCACGACTAACATCATAGTCAATGAATGGTAAAAAGCTGAAAGCTTTTCCTCTAGTATTAGGAACAAAACAAAGATGTCTACTCTCACCATTTTTATTCAATATAAGTACTGGCAGCCCTAGCCAGAGCAATTAGGCAAGAAAAAGAAATAGAAGGCATCAAAATCAGAAAGGAAGAAGTAAAACTGTCACTATTAGCACATGATATGATACTCTATATAGAAAACCCTAAAGACTCTACTAAAAAATTGTGAGAATAAATGAATGCAGTAAAGTTTCAGGATACAAAATCAATATAAAAAATTCAGTTGTATTTCTACACACTAATAATGAAATACCAGAAAGAGAAATTAAGGACACAGTCCCATTTACAACTGCTTCAGAAAGAATAAAATACCTAGGAATAAATTTAACGAAGGAGGTGAAAGACTTATACACTGAAAACTATAAGACATTGGTAAGAGAAATGGAAGAAGACACAAATAAATGTGTTCATGGATTGGAAGAATTAATATTGTTAAAATGTCCATATGACCCAAAGCAATCTACAGATTCAATGCAAATTCCAACAGCATTTTTCACAGAAATAGAACAAACAATCCTAAAATTTGAATGGAACCACAAAAGATCCCAAATAGCTGAAGCAATCTTGAGAAAGAAGAACAAAGCTGGAGGCATTACACTTCCTAATTTCAAACTATATTACAAAATGATAGTAATCAAGACAGTATGATATTGACATAAAAACAGACACACAGATCAGACAGCCCAGAAACAAACCCATTTATATATGGTTAACCAATTTACAACAACAGAGCCAAGAAGATACAATTGGGAAAGGGCAGTAACATGCAAAAGAATGAAACTAACCCACTATCTTACACCATACACAAAACTCAACTCAAAATGAATTAAAGATTTGAACATAAGACCTGAAGCCATAAAACTCCTATAAGAAAATATAAGGTATAAAGTCCTTGACATTAGTCTTGGTGATGAGTTTTTGGATTTGACACCAAACGCAAAGGCAACAACAACAAAAAAACTAAAAAGCTTCTGCACAGCAAGAAAACCATCAACAAAATGAAAAGACAACCCAGTGAAAGGAAGAAAGCATATGTAAATCATATATCTGATAAAGAGTTAATATACAAAATATATAAAGAACTAGTTCTTTTATGATTCCTGGACCCAACTCTAACATAGGGGTGGGGTAGGGGAGGGGGCTTCCCACATCCAACCCTGCAGGTGTCCAAGAACTGAACTCAATTCTGACACTATCTACCCTGAGATAGCATTGGAATCCACAGGTCAAGGATTCAGACTTATAAGACTGCATCCCATCCCCCACTTCAGATGCCAGTCCTAAGCCCCATTATGCCAGTTGTAAGCATTACCTGTGCTTCTAGCTGACTGGTTGAGGCTGTAGGCTCCAACAAGCTCCTCTTTAGCTTCAGTGAATTTCCCAAAGTGGCTCACAGTACTCAAGGAAACATGTTGACCAGTTTATTAAAGAATATGATAAAGGATACGAAGCAATGGCCATATAAAGAGATGCATAGGGCAAGGTATGTGAAAAGGACATGGAGCTTCCATGTGCTCAGAGCACGCCACTCTCCCCAGATTTCTATGTGTTCAGCTACCCAGCTCTTCAAACTCTTTCCTTTTTGGGTTTGATGGAAGCTTCATTACATCAGCATGACTGATTAAATAATCGGCCTCATTACTATAACAAAAGACACCTTTATCATTCTCAACACTTAGGAAATTATAAGGCTTTTGGGAGTTGTGAACCAGAAATGGAAACAAAGACCAAATATATATTTCTTGTAAAAAAAAAATCATAATATCACACTCAGAAAACTCAATAGCAAAAAAAAAAAAAAAAATCTGATTTAAAAACGGGTCGAGGACCTGACTAGGCATTTTTCCCAAGATGATATACACATGGCCAACAAGTATATGAAAATGTGCCCAGCATCACTAATCACCAGGGGAATGCAAATCAAAACCACAATGAGTTATCACCTCATACCTGCTGGAATAGCTATCAAAAAGATAAGAAATAACAAGTGTTGGTGAGGATGTGGAGAAAGGGAACACTTGTACACTGTTGGTGGGAATGTAAACTGGTGCAGCCTCTGTGGAAAACAGTATGGAGGTTCCTCAAAAAATAAAAAAGGTACCATATGATCCAGCAATTCTACTGGTAATATATCCAAAGGAAACAAAAACACTGATTTTAAAAGATACCTGCAGCCCCATGTTGATTGCAGCCTTAGTAACAACAGCCAAGATATGGAAATAACCCAAGTGACCATTGACAGATGAATGGATAAAGAAGATGTGATATATGATAAAGGAATATTACTGGAATATTACTCAGCTGTAAAAAAAAGAAGGAAATTCTTGCCATTTGTGACCACATGGATGGACCGACCACAAGGGCATTATGCTCAGTGAGAGAAGTCAGACAGAGAAAGACAAATACCTTATGACATCACTTACATGCAGAATCTAAACTTATAAATACAGAGAACAGACTGGTGGTTGCTAGAGGTGGGGAATGGCGGGTGGGAGAAACGGGTGAAGGGGATCAATACGTACAGACTTCCAGTTCTAAAATAAGTAATTCCTGGAAACATGTATGGTGTGGTGACAATAGTTAACAATACTATATTGTATATTTGACAGGTGCTAAGAGAGTAAATCTTAAAAGTTCTCAACACAAAGTAAACAGTTTCTGTAACTATATGTGGTGATGGATGTTAGCTAGACTTACTGTGGTGATCATTTCATAATATATACAATCCCAAAACATTTTGTTGTACACCTGAAACTCAGATAATGTTTTATATCTCTTGTATCTCCAACAAAAAATAATTTAAAAATGAATAAATATTAAATTTGATAATAAAGCAATTGAACAGATTACCTTGTGCTATTTTCCAGAACTGATCTAGTGATAAACCCTATCCACATAGCATCTTTCTTTCCCAAAATCCATTCTATGACACCTGGAAGAAATCAAACACAGTGTCACAGGCCTGCAGTTAGGTTAGACTGTGAACCAGAAGACACAGTCCGGCCTTCCTCTTAAAACATCTATGAAATTCCCATTTAAGAGAACTCTACTCACCCATATAACCGCCATTTATACTGAAACGTTCATTTAACGTAAGACTAAGCAGTCCCTGAAAACAAGACAAAGCAATGAGGTCAGAAACTTCAACCATCCTGTTTAAGGCCCTCTCGTATTTATGCTGGGTTGCGAATCCTGGGATGGGGGCGGGGGATGCAAAGCTGAGTCAAAACTATACTATCATGTTCTATTAACAGCTTTTAGAAGTTGAAATATCTTCATGTGTAGTGTGTGAAATGAGCAGGTGGAATGTTACTGGCCACACTTTTCTGAGAAGGAAAATGAAATGCAGAGAATAAATGCCTAACTTGTCTGAGTGGCAGATTAAAGACCAGACGCCAGATTTATCTCCACATCCAGCCCTCCACATCCAGCCACATGCTTTTTCCTCAGAAGAGGTTCAGAAACAAACCTTCGTCCCTTTTCTACTCTTCTCTACCACGTGAGCTCACACTTATGATGGTAACAAGAAGTGCAAAGGGGTGAACTGGGGCTTCATACTCTTTTTTAGGTCCTTAGACCCCACCTTTCACAGGCAGTAAAATCAGGACACAGAGCTACCTGTAAAATGATGTAACAGTAGATTCCTTACTGGTTTGAATCCTGTTAACATGCCCACATAGCCAGCAAAGCTTGAAGCCTTGAAGACAGTTTTATTGTTTCTTTGGAAGTCCAAATTCACTGTCAAAGGTTTGAGTTGCTCAGTTATGACCCAGGTATTATTGTTTATATTCCACCTACAAAAGACAAATTTCAGTGACATTTAAAAACAATGATGATAATAATGATGAATATATAATGATCATGGCCAGGCATTATATCAGGTGCTTTATCTCCCTAATTCATTAATGATCAAGCCTCACAAGAACTTTGCGACATGAGTGGTTTTACCCTCCGTTTTCCATATGATAAAACTAGAGGCTCAGAGAAGCTAAATAACCCAATACAACACAGCCTACTAAATAACAAACCCCAGATTCAAATGTAGGTCTCTAATTACAAAGCCCTGTTATATTTTTTCAGGAATGTTAAGAAGATGTAAAATAGAATTCTGTTCTTCCTTTCTAAGAAATAAGCCTGACATGCATCTGGGGCCTTCAATCATGCTCCAGATTTCTGTTTACTAGGTTCAACTCAGTTACAGACTCCCAAATAGTGTGCCTGCCCAGCTTGTCTCAAAACTATCTAGTATCTTCACTTCTGGTCATATATTGGCCATGATTTGGGATTTACTTTTCATCAATGTAATACAACATACTCTTCCTAAGGATTGATACTCACTGTGTTCTTTACTTACCCAAGAAACACTCCAAAATCCATGTTTCGCCCATGTAGTAGATGACCTAATTTAAAGTAAGGAGACACATGGGGCAGCAGTTATGACAGCATAATGGATTCTAACTCAAAGCTGGACACTTAATTCTGGTTTATTGATATCCACAACTGTTCAATCCAACGGTAAGAATTAAGCAGCACCCTAATATCATAAGCCTTAATAAGATCAAACTGTTGTGCCTGTCACATTGGCCAGATCCCCTCCCAATTATCTGAGAGCACAGGGTTCCAGGTAAAATTACAATACAAGAAAAGGATCAGTGGTCTTTCTGTGGTCCACTGACAGTTACCTGGACATAGCTACCTTAGCCTCACCTAATGTGACTTGCCAACACACTTCCCTCCAGGAATTGTTACCTACAGCTGAACACTTCAAGGGTCAGGTACAGGCAGACTTCCTACTGAGAGGAGAGGTCTAAATTAACAGTAAATCGGGGCACATCATCCTGTGCCTTGCATTCTGGGACCTGCCAGAAAAAAACATGGGAAAGTGAGGCTGTCTACACAGGGTCCCTTGGCTGGGAAATGATGGGACAAGATTTGTTATGGGCTTCAAGGAAAGGCTAGGATCACTATGCATATAAAGATAATCAGGTACCCCTGTGAGTACTTATACTAAATCATGAAGAACAGTAGAAGGTAGACTAGCTGAAAGGGTAAGAATGTTTATAGTCCTGAAACACTTCTTCCAAGTTTTTTTGCATCCCTGAATTAAACTTTAATAGCCATTATAGTGGTCTCAAAATAAGGACAGTTTTAAAGTCGCTTTTAAAAAATTTGCTAAGATCTTTAAACTATATGCTACATACACAGAATTTGAAGAGTAAGCCTGGATATTACAAGTTCTAATTCTATTTATTTAGATTTTTCTTCTACTTTGTACTTTACACTGCCCACCCTCCCTCAGCACATTTACCTTCTTTGTCTTCTGTTATTATTGAAGTACAAATGGTAAAAAATTCATAGAACACATTGAATGAAATAATCTCTCCTATGAGAAAAGACAGGACATTTCTTGGTCAATATACAGAAGCAGGACATTGTTAGAAAATTCTTTTTTAAGAAAAGGTTTAACAATCACCACGTGTGAGTTTTTCCTGTGGTATATGTGTCCGCAGACCAGTGTGAGCGCACCTGCATAGCTGGGCAGGTAGAAGTAGCTCACCAACCTGTACTCTGCACACACAAACAAGCCCCCAAAGGGTCAGCCGTTTGGGCAAGCTGAACACCCAGGCACATTGGAATTGTACTGTAACGTGATGTCCAAATTTTTCATCAATATGCTTCATTTTAATTTGGCTTGGGGGTGCTAACATATGACAACTTTTTTTTTTTAAAGATTTATTTGAGAGAGGGTCTGGAAGAGTGCATGTGCATGTGAGTGGGGGGAGAGGTATAGGGAGAGAATTTCAAGCAGACTCCCAGATGAGCACGGAGCCTCCGGCAGGGCTCGATCCCACAACCCATGAGATCGCCACCTGAGCTGACCCATGAGATCATGACCTGAACCGAAATCACTGAGTGACCTTAACTGAGCCACCCAGGTGCCCCAAAATATGATAACAATACATCTGGCTCTTTGTTATATACTGAACATGTGTTTTGCTCACATTTTTAGAGGTGACAATATTTCTAAGCTGAGAAAGGAGATCCAGGAACTGTTAATAAAATTAGTGGAGGGCGCCTGGGTGGCTCAGTCGGTTAAGCGTCTGCCTTCGGCTCAGGTCATGGTCCCAGGGTCCTGGGATCGAGCCCCGCACCGGGCTCCCTGCTCGGCGGGGAAGTCTGCATCTCCCTCTTCCACTCCCCCTACTTGTGTTCCTGCTCTCACTATCGCTCTGTCAAATAAATAAATAAAATCTTTAAACAAAAAAAATTAGTGCAGAGCTACCAAGAAAATCCATTTTAAAACATTTTAATTTTTGAATATTTTTCTACAACTGTATAATAATACCACTAAGCATTTAATTAACAGGCATACATCATGGGAATAAAAGACACAGCATATAGGGAATCCAGCCAGAGGTATTTTAATAGTGTTCTACCCCTGTGGTGAGCATAGTACAATGTACAGTGATGTGCTGAAACACCATGGTGTGTACCCGAAACTAATCTAACTCTGTGTATCAACCCTATGCAAACACAATAATTTATTTTAATTAAATAATTAAAGATATACAGTACACTTTATCACATTCATGTTAACATGTTAAGCTTAACATTTTTTTTCCCATCCTAATCTAATGTGTATTTTACTTCCATTTTGGTAAGATTCTGCTCTTACTTTATTACAAATCATGTGTTAATCTTTTTAATCCATTTTTCTCTCGAGATATTTATATGTGGTTTTTATTTGCTAGGGTTCTTTACATAATAAAGGAATTAAAGACTTGTTTTTCATATAGGCTGCAAGAATATACTTCTAGTACACTGACCATCTTTTTACATCATTTTTTTAAGATGTTATTTATTTGAGAAAGAGAGAGAGAGAGCATGAGTGGGACAAGGAGAAGAGAGAGAGCGATAAGCAGACTCTCCGCTGAGTGGAGACCCCAACACGGAGCTTGATCCTAGGACCCTGAGATCATGACCCCAGCCAAAGTCAGATGCTTAACTGACTGAGTCACCTAGGTGCCCCTACATCTTTTTAAAGAAGTAAAAAACAATAAAAAAACCTCGTCACCTCTGTTGATAAATAATATTGATTTTCAGAAATTCTGAATTATCTCTCTTGTTAAAAAAAACAAGGTACTACTGGCTACTTAAAATAATAACTCTATCACTTTGGTAGCTCAAAAATAAAATTGGGGTGGCAGGAAAAGTCTTTTTCATTAAATTAAATTGGAATTCATTAAAATTAAGAATTTCTGCTCACCAAAAGACACCAGTAAGGGAGTAAAAATGCAAGCCACAGACTTGAAGCCACAGAGAAGATAATCTGACAAAAGACTTGTAGCCAGAATATATAAAGAATTCCTTAAAACCATCTACACTACCCTAAAGCAATCTACACATTCAATGCAATCTCCATCAAAATACCAACAGCACTTTTAACAGAACTAGAACAATCTTAAAATTTGTATAGAACCACAAAAAACCCCGAATAGCCAAAGCAATCTTGCAAAAGAAAAGCAAAGCTGGAGGCATCACAATTCCAGACTTCAAGTTATATTACAAAGCTGTAGTGATCAAGACAGAAAGAGAGTAAAAAATGAAACAAGACAAAACCAGAGAGGGAGACAAACCACAAGAGACTCTTAATCATAGGAAACAAACTGAGGGTTGCTGGAGGGGAGGGGGGATGGGGTAACTGGGTGATGGACACTGGGGAGGGCACGTGATGTCATGAGCACTGGGTATTATATAAGACTGATGAATCACAGACCTGTACCCCTGAAACAAATAATACATTATATGTTAATTATTGAATTTAAATAAAAAAACAGTACAGTACTGGAACAAAAACAGACACATAGATCAATGGAACAGAATAGAAAGCCCACAATTATATGGTCGATTAATCTTCGACAAAGCAGGAAAGAGTATACAGTGGGAACAAGACAGTCTCTTCAACAAATGGTGCTGGGAAAACTGGACAGCAACATACAAAAGAATAAAACTGGACCACTTCCTTACACCATACACAAAAATAAATTCAAAATGGATTAAAGATCTAAACATGAGACATGAAACCATAAAAACCCTAGAAGAGAGCACAGGCAGTAATTTCTGACATTGGCCATAGCAACATTTTTCTACATATGTCTCCTGAGACAAGGGAAATAAAAGCAAAAATAAACTACTGGGACTTCATCAAGATAAAAAGCTCCTGCACAGCAAAGGAAACAATCAACAAAACTAAAAGGCAACCTACAGAATGGGAAAAGATATTTGCAAATGACATATCTGATAAAGGGTTAGTATCCAGAATATATAAAGAACTTATATAACACCCAAAAAACAACCCAATTACAAAATGGGCAGAAGACATAACAGACATTTCTCCAAAGAAGATACACAGATGGCCAGCAGACACATGAAAAGAGGCTATCATCACTTACCATGAGGGAAATGCAAATCAAAACTACAGTGAGATATCACCTCACACCAGTCAGAATGGCTAAAATCAACAACACAAGAAACAGCAGGTGTTAGTGAGGATGTAGAGAAAAAGTGCACGTTGATGGGAATGCAAACTAGTCCAGCCACTGTGGAAAACAGTATGGAGGTTCCTCAAAAAATTAAAGAGAACTACCCTACAATCTAGCAATCACACTACTGGGCATTTAGCCGAAGAATACAAAAACACTGAATCAAAGGGATACATGCACCCCTATGTTTATAGCAACGTTATTTACAATAACCAAATTATGGAAGAAGCTGAAGTGTCCACTGAATGATGAATGGATAAAGAAGATACGTGGTGTGTGTGTGTGTGTATGTACATATACAATGGAACATTACTCAGCCCTAAAAAGAATGAAATCTTGCTATGTGAAACAACATGGATGGAGCTAGAGAGTATAATGCTAAGTGAAATAAGTCAATCAGAGAAAGACAAATACCATATGATTTCACTCATATGTGAACTTAAGAAACAAAACAAATGAGCAAAGGGGAGAACAGAGAGAGGGACATATCAAAAAACAGACTCTTAAACTAAAGAGAACAAACCGATGGTTACCAGAGAGGAGACAGGTGGATCAAGGAGGGATGAACTTGTTGGGATGAACACCAGGTGATGTATGGAATTGCTGAATCACTATATCATATACCTGAAACTAATATAACACTATGTTAACTAACTGGAATTAAAAACTTGAAAAAAAAGAATGTTTTAAAACCAATAAAAAATGGGCAAAAAACTGTAACAAACATTTCACCTTTAGAAGGAAGGAAGGAGAGAGACTATCTTTTTTAACCATTTTTTTAAAGAAGCAAAAACAACTGAAACACTAACCAGTGAAAGGAAAGGTCAATAGTTGTACAATCTTATAGTCATCAGGAAAAAGCAAATGACACAATAATGGGAGTCTACACACTCAACCAAATGGCTCAAATGAAAAATACTGATGCTACCAGGTAGAGAAGTATTAAGCAGAGGAAACTAAAACTCTTGTACTATGCTGATTGTCAGTGGACAAAATTCCTTTGGAAAACTGTTTGACAGAATCTACAAGGCTAAAACACAGTTACCCCATAACCCGGTATATATCCAACAGAAATGAGTGCACATGTCCATCAAAGACAGATACAAGAATATTCATAACTGCTTTATTCTTGATATCCGAAGTCTAGAAACCACCCAAACATCCTATTCATACAGTAGCATACTACCTCTAAATAAGTACTCGAGATAGATCGATCGATTTTGGTACTCTAGATAAGTACAGGAAACCTGACACAACAGTTCACACCATGTACAGGAGGTTCAAGAAGGCAGAACTCATGTATGGTGAAGTCAGAATAAGCGGTTAACTTGGGGATGCGGTACCATCCGTGAGATGGTGTGATGGAGCATTCTGGATTGCTGGAATTTTCTGTGTCTTGATCTGAGTTGTGATTACATGAATTCATGCATTTTAAAAACTCTACTGAGCTGTATACTTAAGATCTATGCACTTAACTGTATGTAAGATCATACCTCAATAGAAAAATTTTAAAGTGCGTTATTAAATCTTATAAAAGCTGCAAAGTGAACTTTACCTAACGGTATCTCAGTAGCAGCTGCGATCCCCTTCATTTCCTCCCCAAAAGGACCAGGAAAGTTGCCAAGTAGGCCAGGCTGGAAAACAAATAAATTATCAATCATTTGACCTAAAGCGTTACTTTGAGATTTGGTTCTTTTACATATAATATGTTCTAGATGCCCCTTCCATGGTAAGTGATAAAAGTCATGGATAAAGCACTGTTACATCCTGTATTTCTAAGAGACTCTATCTAGTACTCAATATTGGGCCCCCCATTCCTTAACTCTTGCTTTTATTCCCTTAAACTCAACTGTTCTCAGGTATTATGCCAAGACCTATCTATGACTGTTTTTTCCTGCCTTATATTTCACCCTGTTCTCCAAAAAAAGAGGGAACTGGAAAAACTGCTCTTGGATGACCTAACATGGCCTGCAAACACATCACAACAAGCACCCCTTATCTCCACCCAAATTCACCCTCCACCTTGGCGCTGCACCCTCATTACTACTTCTTTTCCACACTCATAAAGGCAAATCTGTCTGCTAGTCATTCACAAAACCTTCTGTCTTAGTTAATGGGCTTCCCAGGCTAAGATGCATTATCACAGTCTGTGAGCAAACAATGGACACACGAGCAAAACCCCAGTGGACATATACTTTTATTCTCAAATGCAAGTTTCCACTAAAGGTGAGATCAAAATTTAAGCTCACAGCCTCTCGCTAATAAAATAATGTGCTTAAAATTTGCAAGTCTCATTTGTCACCGACTTGGTATTTATGTCATGCGACCTAAGCATATTTTCTTTTCCCCCTTAGGAATTCAAAGCATTACACAAGTGGAATATTCCTGCCAATTTAACACACAAAGATGACTTACTGAACATGTATTAACCACTTATCATATCCAGGCACTGTGCTTTATAGACAGTATTTCACTTAATCCTCACAACGACCATATAAAATATGTATGATTAGTGTATTCTCCCTGATGAGAAACCTGACATTTCACAGCTTAAGAAACATGTCAAAGGATATAGTTATTAGGTGATGGATCCAACCTTAAAATCCAATGTTTAAGGGAAAAAAAAAACCCAGTGTTGTCTGAATGCAATCCTGGGCATGTGCCATGTCTGGGGACAGCAGGGGCCTCTCGTCTGCTGTTCCTGCCCACCTCTGTATGTGGGGGAGGTCTGGTTGGTATGAACATGAAGGAGACCCTCAATCAAAGACTCTGAAAGCATAAATATGAGGGAGAACAGAGCTGGTGGCTGATGGGTCCAAGTGTCACAGGGATGACATGCCTAGAGCATCCAGTCTCTGGGACTCAATGATCCTTAACTAGGGGTGGTTTTATCCCCAGGGGAGATTTGGTGATATCTAGAGGCATTTTTGGGTCTCGCAAATGAAGGGGTGCACCCAGTGGGTAGAGGCCAGGGATGTTGCTAAACATCCAACAATGCACAGACAGCCCCCACAACAAAATATTATCCAATCCCAAATGTCATAAGTGCTGAAACATCTGCCCTATGCCCTGGGTGTCCCCCCCAATCCTTTGTACCCTGCAGAACACTGAGGGTCCCAGAGCGATGACCGAAACAGGGTGATGAGGATCTCTAGGGGGCTCCAAGGGCCAGGCCCTAGATTTTCCACTGGTTCCACCTAAATTAAAAAGGAGCTGAAGAAATGGAGTCTTCCTGCATGACCAGGAGGAAAATGAACTGATTTGGCAAATACAGAGCTCCAAGAAACACTCAACCCAGTGAGTTTCAATGGTCACAGCTACTGAAGGACTCCATGAAGTACAGAGCTGGGCAGAATATATCATTTGGTCATATGTAGAAAAATCTGTGTCCTGAGATACAGAGGCAAAGTACTTAAAAAAAAACAACCCAAATTTTCAATAGTGAACTGGCAAATATAAGTACAGTTGACCCTTGAACAATGCGGGGGTTAGGAGCGCCCACCTCTTGTAGAGTTGAAAATCCCCGTATAATGTTTGACTCTCCCAAAACCACCAAGAGTTTACTGTTGACCAGAAACCTTACCGATAATACCAATAGTTAATTAACATGCATTTTCTATGTTATATGTATTTTAAACTGTATTCTTACAATTTAAAAAGGTAGAGAAAAGAAAATGTTAGAAAAATCATAAGGAAGAGAAAATACATTTACAATACTTTACTGTATTTATTAAAAAAAAAAAAAATCCATGTTTAAGTGGACCTTCCCAGTTTAAACCTGTGCTGTTCAAGGGTCAACTGTATGTCTAAGGGGAAGGACATGCCATGCTGCCAGACGAAATATATATGTGCCCACTGTTCTGTAAATAGTCTATACTTAAAAAAAAAAAAATTAAGGGGCAGTTAATTGCCAAAATTTGCCATGCTATTTTGTGTCCTGTTATTCATACATTACCAAACCCCAGAATTTTAAGTCCCTCTAAAGTTTTGATAGTGGTCTACAATAAATGCAAACTTGTCCGAAAGCTCCTTAGAAGAAGTTGTCAAATTATGCCTTTAAATAAATACCAAAGCCTTTTCTGAACTCTGTGTCTATATGTGGATGTGTGTATGTTTAAAATTTATTGTGGGAAATAATATTTCTTACCAACTTTTGATCCACTATCTGCATAATTTTTCCACTTGGCACAAATGCATTTACTAGATCCTTCAGGGAATTCACTATAATCCTTAGCTGAAAAATAAATAAATTGTTTAACAAGAGACATAAAAAATGTTGACATTTAAGATTAATATTGGTAAAATGAAAACAGACACAGACCTTTTGATTTATCCATACATAGTTAAATAGAGTGCTATTTGGAAATATTTTCATCTAACATATACACACAATACATCTTTAACAGGCCATTTTATTAATTAATTAGAAAAAGGCAGATGATAGAAAGAAACAAAGGCAAAGGCGAATAAAAAGACCAGGAAGCTACAGAAAAATGGCATCATTTCTTCTGTTGTTAACAGGAGAAAAATATCAAAATCATATCCTTAAAATACTTGGTGTGTAATTTCATGAAATGCTCTTTTAAAAATGCAATTATATTCAGTAATGTCAGAAATAGAAGATTTAACAATCAGCATACCGCTGGTGCCTTGTCAGCCATCAATTCATGCCATCTTTTGTAGGGCGGTAAGTCAAGATTTATGGTGTACCATGGAACTGGACCCCTATAGCTGTAATGAGAGGTGTAGCATCGTGAAATGTAAAAAGCAATATTTTGATGGGAGTTAGGCAGTTACATCGAGATGGCTATGTTAGAGGCATATTCTTAACAGTAACACAGAAGTTGGTACTCAAACCAAGGTTTGCAGAAGAGCTCATTTTCCCAGCTAGTGTTTCTGCCCTATGTTGTATACACAATCACACATAATTTCAGAAATCTTAGAATAATACATTCTGGAAGGGCAAGGTGAATTGGTGATAAATGAAAGAATTTTGGCTCATGAGCCTCATGTCATCTGAATCTCATTGCTAGAAAATATCTGCCTTTTTTGCCCTCCTAAATCTCTGCAGAGATTTAGTCTAGGCTCTGGGCACCTCTCTCTGATTGGTTTCCCAGTCTCAGAATTCCCTCTTAGACAGTCACACTACTGCCAAATCAGTCTTAGCACTGGCTTTAGTACGGTCACCTTTCAAGCGTCCAGAAGTGGCAGCATGTATTAGCTTCCCATGATTGGTTTCAAGAACCTTCTCTACTCACTCAGCCATGAGACTCTTCCTGCCGTGCTCTCTCTCTCCGTATTCTTCTGTAGTCAGTGCAAACGCAAGCACTGTTCCAATCATACGCATTCCCCAATTTCCTACCCTTCAACTGACAAACAGCAGTTTCTGCTATGAGGATATAGCAACGTCCACTCCTTTATCATTGGAGCTGGGCCCTATTTCTGGTGGATGAACGCTACCACTGTTCTCTGTAGTTACAGAAACATTATCTTCTGGCTCTTGTTACTAAGCCTCTAAGGGTGTGCTATTCAGTGATTTATCAGCTTAGAACTAATAGTAAATTAGTAAAACTATTACTGTTTTATATTTATATAAATATATAAATTTATATATTTATAAGTAACATAAATTTAAAAATATATTAAAATACATATTTAAAATATAAAAATATATATTTTTATATATGTTATTATTAGTAAAACTAATAATAAAAATAACCAGCATTTGCTCCATTATTTCTCTGCTCCAGAGAAACACAAGGTGCATGCTGGTGTGAGTTACAGGAGCTAATATCTATATTAAAGACTATGATACTTAATTCCTAGAAAAAAAGCTTAACATAAAAACAAATTAATTCAGGGGTGCCTGGGTGGCTCAGTTGGTTAGGCGTCTGCCTTCGGCTCAGGTCATGATCCTGGGGTCCTGGGATCGAGCCCCACATTGGGCTCCCTGCTTGGCGGGGAGCCTGCTTTTCCCTCTCCTCCCCACTCCTGCTCTCTCTCTTGCTCTGTCTCTCAAATAAATAAAATCTTTAAACAAAAAACAAATTAATTCAGTTTCTGACTGATCATAATGTCACATGCGAAATTCGGTTCCACAATTCCAAAAAAAAAAAAAATTCTGGTTCATCCCATTACAGGGCCTCCCCTCCGTGCCGGCGCACACTCAGATTTCCATGTCTAGGATCAGTGGTAAGGCAGTGGCCCATTGGCGCTCTGCACGTCAGTGGCATTGCCCTAAGACAGGTTTTCTGAACTCCAATCAGCTGCTCTTCCCCTTAGAATATCCAACAAAACCCAAACCCACATCCACCCTAATCTCCTGATTCTTCTTCAGTCCAGAGCCTTGGGTAGGCTCAAGGATTCCAAAGAAGAAATGGAGAGGAAATAAACTCAGTAGAGCAGAGGATTAGATTACGTGGGCATGGGGAGACCCCAAAACCTCTCTATAATAACACCTCCACTAATCACAATCCTTTGAAAGAACTGTGAAGCTGATTAACAAAATCATTTTAATAACCAACGCTTAGCCATGATCCCACATTTTACTTCTCACTAAACATTTTTCTAAAATGTCTCCGTATTTAACATCTGTACCTCAATTTCCTCGAGAAATAAATAGTATCTACCTTAGGAGGGCAGTGACGATTACATGAAATACACAGAAAATACTCCACGGTATCGGTACTCAATCAATAGTCATTACTATAGAATATTTTCCTACGTCACTGCAAACAATAAACATCATTACATTATGTTTACGACTTAGCATCTGCTGTGCTCAGCTCATCACAGTCACTATTAAGAGCTGACTGAACCCACCTGGCTCCACAGGTAGCTCTAAAACTAGTCCCAGTGACACAACACACGCACATGCAGACAGAGGCTGAGCGCCAGGGAGCAGCAGGAAATAAGTGCTAATGGGATCTGGAGGGATTCAGGGGTGCTCCAGCTGTCAGTCCCTTGATCTCCAGCCCTGATGTGACCGGTCAGGCTGGAGAAACAGGCGTTTGTTTCTCTCCTCCCTCACAGATGCTTGTGCATACCTCCAGAATCCAGGCACTCGATCAAAAATAATGTACAGGGGGATTCTGCTGTCATTCAAAGGTGTATGAATACCACGCCCCCCTCTCACATCCCAAGACACAGTTACAGTTCAGAGGAAAGGATCAGAGCAGAATGGAAGATTTTTATGCAGAGAACAGGCTAGGGAGGTAGGAAGGAATCCAGGAGAAATACCAGGACAAAGGTATTTACAATATAGATAGATATATATGAGAAAAATGTGTTTATCTGTACATGTGAGTTTTGTACACCTGTCTTTGTACACTTGTATCACATACATACACTCAGCAGCCTGGAACCAGTTAAAAGCCCAAGCAGGGAAGGTTTGCAGGTTACCAATTCATAGACACACACAAGGTGAACATGAAAGGGAGTAGGAAAAAAAAAAAAGCTTTAAATATGGAAGGTATTCATTACGTGTTAAATGAACTGGGGCAGTGAGACCAGTCAAGACATGCATGTAATCAATAAGGCATGAAAACCAAGATGCAGCCAGTGTTCACACAAAGGAAGACCTCCAGAGAACAAGCCATTAGAGAGGGGGCTGGAATGCACACTGGCTTTAGAATAACACAGAAACTGATTACTTCTAACTTACTTCCTGTCAAATATTTGCCTTTTTCCACAGGAAAGTGAGTAAATCGAAAGAATTTCGTGTATTACAGTTGCACTGTATCTGGGGCAGAGGCTATTTAGAATACATAATTTAGGCAAGTGCAGTACAATATATATATAACTGGAATGCTACAAAAATCAAGAATGTGATCTTGATATTGCTGGTTTCTGAAAATTAATTAAAGAAAATGTCATTTAGACTGGAGTTGGGGGCAGACAGGGTAGCTCTCATGCCCAACTGCAGACCCAACAGGAAGAAAGCTGCCTTTCTTTTTTTCTTTTTTCTTTTCTTTTTATTTATTTTTTAAAATTTTATTATGTTATGTTAGTCACCATACAATACATCATTAGTTTTTGATGTGGTGATGCACGATCCATTGTCAAGTTGATACGACCCTGAACTACTACTTCACTATTCCAGCAGAGGAAGAAAGGTTGCCCTGGCAACAGCCGGGCCAATGAGAAGCTCTTCCAACTCCCAGTTTACTCCAGTGGACTTATTTTAACAGCCTTCTCAACTTCCCTTTTTCCTCTAGAAAAGAGTGCTCCTCTCCCTTGTTCTACAGACTTGCCTATGGTTTTGCCCTAGCTTGCTTGTCCCTCACTATAATTCTCTGCTATTCCTGAATAAACCCATATTTGCTGGTAACATAACTGGCAGATTTATTTTTTAAGGTTAACAGTACTCGGTGATCAGAAGTAGAATCCAGAGAAAACCCCCAACAACTCCAAGGCTGGTGAGAAAACAGGTGCCGATTAACCACAGAGCCAACTGGGCTCCCTGCTTTCCTGACAATCCTGGGGCTGGAGGGTAAGTGTTCCCTGTGTTCTTCTCTTTGTGTTCGAGCTCTCCAGGCTTTATTCGGGATTTGTCTTAAGGCTGTGTGTGTGTGTGTGTGTGTGCGTTTCATCGGAGAGTAACTGTTGACTCCTTTACAGAATCAGACTGTTCCTGTTGGAACTGTACCGACTCCCGTCTGGAACCAGACGGTTCCTCCGCCAGTGTGAACTGACTCATTTTGGGATCAGACTGTGCCCACTGGATATGCACGAGGCTTGTGGTATGACTCCAATTTGGAACTGGATTGTTCCTGCTGGAACCATACTGGGCCTTTGGTCTGATGCCTTCTGGAAACAGGCTGTTTCTGTTGAAACTGTGCTACTTAGCATTTTTTCTCTCTACTCTTGAGAAAAACGTCTACGAAATGGAATCCCAGTCATCAAAATGCTTTGAGGGTACCAGGCCCCTACTGGGGCTCCACCTGGTCTATCTTTAAAAACTATGGTCCTTCTGCATATGCATTTATAACTAAATAGACTGAGTTAACCAAAAGTAATTTAGAACTTCAATAGCCCTTATGGGGAACTTTCCGACCTCCCCAAACTTGGTTTACCCAAAAGTAAATTAGAAAGCACAGCCACTAAAAAACAAAAAAACCTAAATGGGATGCCTGTTTTAGACGGCACCTTGAGGCTTCTGAATCCTTTCAGGATTCTGAGTTTGCCTCTTTGTAAAATACTATTTCTAAATTAACTGATACAAGTGAAAGAAGTCTAAATGGCTTTGGAGCCCTCTTTTTCTCCTCCTCTACCTTCTTTGTTTCCAGACACCTGGCAAGTGCTACTTTCCTTTATTCTCACAGCTGAACTTCCTTTTTTTCCTCTGAAATGCTCCCTGCTCCTTCTCCTGCCTCTTTAAAGTTGAGTCTTCCGAGGATCTACAGAAATGCCAAGTTTCTTATGCTTGCTGTACTAAGGGAACTATGCGAGCCATAAAGAATTTTCTAAAGTGACTGACACCCTCCCCGCCCCCCCCGCATAAGCTTGCTATAGAATTTACCCTAGTTATTCAAACTTACCAATCTAGTTTCTCAGATTTATATCCATTAGTCCACATGCTTATTTGTGAGGGTCAGACCAAACACTGGATGAAACTAGTCTGATAGGAACATCCTGAAGGACATGTAGAGAAACAGACTCCTAACTTTTGGCAAGACACTAGAACACTCCCAGGGAATATCCACTGGGCAGTTATAGTAGCTTTTCCTAAGCCTGTCGATGGAAACAAAAATTCAGGCTTGTGCACAAAAGCCTGATGAACCTCTTTCATGACTACTACAATCAACTCCAAATTGTTTTTAAAGAAGGTTCTGGTTTCCCTTTAAATGCTGAATCCACTCAGGTAGCATTTAACTCTACGTTCAACAATGACCTGAACATGGATATTTCTCGAGTCTTTTTTTTTTTTTTAAAGATTTTATTTATTTATTTGAGAGAAAGAGAGAGAGGGAGGGAGGGAGGGAAAGAGAGAGAGAGCACAAGCAGGGGTAAGGGCAGAGGGAGAAGCAGAAGCAGACTCCCTTCTGAGCAGGGAGCCCGATGCGGGACTCGATCCCAGGACCCTGGAATCATGATCTGAGTCGAAGGCAGACGCTTAACCGATTGAGCCACCCAGGCGCCCCTCTCCTTGAGTCTTTTAAAAGGACCAGGATGAAATGGAAAACTATACTCACTCCAGATTGAATCTGGCAAACCGGCTCGCTTGCGTCCTAGATGGGTCACCTAAAGAAGGACTGCTAAAATTTTCAATTTTCAACTTGGGCAAATGAAGGTCCCTAAAAAAACCAAAAACCTTCCAGTTTCTGCTATTATTGCAAAGACCCAGGGAATTATTAAAAAGCTGGGACAAACTTAAGTGCTCCAGGTGCTGTAAGCCCTTTACTCAGTCTTTCTAACCTCCTCCTCATTCCCAAACACAAGGCCCTAAGGAGCTAAAGGTGCTCATCCCAATCCTCCCTCTTTAGTGACCTGCAGACACCACTTTCCAGACTGGGAACAAATCTCCTGTCTGCGTTGACGCCAGAGCTACGCTCTGCGTGCTTAACCCCACTGCTTCAAAGCAGTCTCGACTTCACAGCACTAAAACAGTTCAAATAGTTGAGGGGGTGCGTCTCTGATAAACCTCAACAGGTTCCCATCTCTGACCCTATTCCCTTTTGTCTAGGCCTATTGAGAGAGATGCATCCTTTCTCCCCCTTAATTCATCCATCTCTATTCATTTACGGGGCCAAGATTTCTCACAGAACTATCATGCCAGAACTTCCTTCTCCCAAAGGGGAAATAATTCTAGAATTTGGTAACAGTAATCAAAATAGCCAACCAGGGGGATTAAATGACCCTTGCACATCTTTCATTTGCTCCATCTCTGACTGGAGCTGCATCTAGAGACACTGATTATTTGCTACTATTGGATCAACTACCACCTCCTTCACAGGCAAAATCCTCGACTGATATTGGCAGAATCCAAAGTACACCTCCCCATCAAGATTCAAATAGATCCCTCGAACCCCTCTGCAGAATTAATCAAAATCAAGAAGGCCCTTGAGGCATCAGGCCCATAACAGAAGATTATAAGGCTCAGGGCTTCACTATCCCCTGCACTAGCCCCTGTAATATTCCTATTTTATCTGTAAGAAAACCCAGTGGCTAAGGATGGAGGTCTGTCCAGGGCCTAAGAGTAATAAGTACCACTGTTTTCCCTTGGCATCCTGTTGTTCCCAACCTTTACATGCTACTGATATCCATTCCTACTGAAAGCTAATTTTTCATAGTTTAACTATGCAGTACATTTTTAGTATTCTCGCTGATGAGAATAGCCAATATCTTTTTGCTTTCACTTGGGAACAGCAATAAAGCTGGACGATCATATTTATCCCCAGGGTTTCACAGAGTCCCTCTTACTTTTCACAAACCTTAAAAGCTGGGATGATAGAAAGTTTTGGGAAGGCTCTACTTGGTTAAAATATGTAGATGACTTGCTTTTCTATCCCCCCTTCTCAAACTTCTTCACAGGAGATAGCATCCACCTGTCAAAATTTGTAGCCTTAAAAGGATATAAAAATCTCCAAAGTTAAAAAAAAAAAAAAAAAGCAGTTTGCTCAAATTCAGGTTTGATACTTAGGGCATCTGATCTCCAAACAAGGACTACATTCGGATCCAGATGATACCCTTTATGATTGTTGAGAGGACTTTCTGACCCCTCACGACAATTTGTAACAAACTCTTCGAAGCAAGGCAAGCATTTTCATGACTTCCTGAGCGTTCTTATTTCAAGGATGTAAATGGTAAATACTGTGTGGTAATGCTACCGCAACTCCTTTTTGAAATCACTGAGGCAGCACCTTTACCTTTGGTATTTCTACCCAACAGGTTGAAATATATGGCCTTGCTCAAACTTGTCCCTTAGCCAAGGCTAAAGCCACAAACATTTATACCGACAGTCAGTATGCTTTTGGGGCAGTTCATCACTTTGGAATATTATGGAAACAATGAGATGTCCTTACCCCCAATGGGGATAAGATTAAAAATGGCTCTTATGTCCAAAATGTACTAGATGTCATACTTTTGCCGGCAGCGCTATTAATAAGGTTTTTGGGCGTGCCAGACTTGACTCACTTCCTGGAGGCCAAACAAAACCACCTCACTGGTATTTCCATCAAAAATGCTGCTCTCAAGGAGACCAATAGCCAAACCTCTGTCACAGTCCAAAGGAATGTTCTCCCAGATGATTATTTAGAAAAATTGACAAGAGATACCCAACAATTGACTCTAGAAAGGGAGAAACGATATTGAAAATCTAGTAATTGTTGTCTTGATAAAAAGAGACTCTGGTTTGGACCAAATAACTGTCTGGCCCTACCAGCAATTCTAAAATTCCCACTACTTACATGCATTAAACCACTGGTCTACTAACAAAGTGTCAGTATGTACCTGTCCTGTACGTTTACAAATGTACTGTGTGCTCCTGGCTGTGTTCACTATTCTGCTTCCATTGTCTCTTCAAGCAGAGACTTCCCGGAGGCCTATATGACTCTACGTTTGCCTTCACAGGGAAAAGCTCTCTCCTAAGTTAGAATCAGTGCCAATAAATATTTCAGTTGGCTACTTTTAGACCTAGAGTCCTAGTTTAGAGCCATCATACAACTTGGAGTTCTGTTACTTCTTCCGCTTTGCATAATTATTTTAAGTTTTGTATTTTGTTCCCTACCAAACTTTTTAAAAAAACAATGAACCCAATAAGATGATGCTGGTTCAATGTTCTGAGAAAATCTCCAACACTTAAGACCTTAAGAAGATACAGACTTTGGATGGGAAGTGCCTGAGTGTTCTCTCCTACCTTCCTCGTCAACTCAAACATGGCTTTAAGTGGTTTCCAACTGCTCTGCACCTTCCTCCCTGCACAGAACATGACAAGCAGGAAAGGTCCTTCCTGGAACTGAGGGGAAAAACCACTAGATATGGAAAACTTGACTCTTGATCACTTATGCTTTTAAAGAAAGATTTTTTTTTTCATTTATTTTTTTGAAGATGTTTTTTTTAAAGAAAGCTCCACCCCCAACATGGGGCTTGAACTTGCAATCCAGCAGAAACCCAGAAAGAAAGGAGCCTTGCAAGTTGATAGTACTTTAGATACCACTTTACTACCCCCACAGGAAGAAGAAAGGCGTTCTCCTCTTTTGTTCTGCAGGCTTCCCTATGGTTTTGCTGTAGATTGCTTGTCCTGGATTGCAATTCTCTGCTCTTTCCAAGTAAACCCATGTTTGCTGGTAAAACAACTGGCAGTTTTATTTCTAAGGTTAACAGTTTAAAGTTATACTCTCCTTTCCCCTGTCCCGCAGCAAGCTACTTTCAGAGAGAATGAAAGCAGGGCAAAAAAGATTACCCTTCCTTACACCTTTCTCTACTTTTCCACATTCTGTATCCTCTGGGCTGGTGGGCTATTCTTAAACTTTTCTCATAAACCCATTTAGCCACAAAAGATTTGAAAAGGCCATATATTATATTAAAAATATTAACATTAAATGCACTAAAATATGACACTGGCCCTTCCCTTATGTTTTTTAATCCTGTTTTGTTCTCGACAGCTTTGATTATCATGCCAGGCGTTTATTTCTTGAAGGTTTCATATATAAGACCCTACACTTTCTTCCAATATAATCTGGTGGTTTATATTCAGGTACCACAGGAAGTCATGGTTCAGCTCTGCATTTGTCAGGATGAAAAAATGCTTGGCAGTTGACAGAATTTACTGGAGAACAGAGATTCTTTTTTTTTTCTCTGATTTTGATAGACTAGAAATGGGCATTTTAGTCATGGGGTATTTCAATATTTGTCCAGGGTCTTAGCCAAATATGTAACACACAGACCTGGAAAAAAAAAATCTGTCTCAGAAGAAAAAAAAAATTTTGTCTCAGGATAGAAGACATGACTTAAATTTTTCTTCATTATTGTCATTTTTATGAGATAATTACATAAGGGAAAAGTCTCCACAAAGGCCAAAGTCAGTTTTGAAGATCTGATGTTTACTCACGTTGGTCCAGAAGGAGGATAGGTTGATTTTCTGCAGTTTTCTGTCCACTAAAAAAAAAACAAAGAAAATTAAGTTTCAGAAAATAATAAACTGAACAATTTGCAAAAACAGTTCAAGACTGTGTAAACAAAATCAAGCGTGATTTGCCCTTTCAGATCATTACTTCTTAAAAGTCTTTTGCTCCCAGGAAAACTTGTAAAATCTCAAACTTAAGGGCATTTTCAGCCTTAATTCAATTTGTACTAGTGCTATAATTTGGATTCTATATTGCAAACATACTGAATAAAGAGGAAATGTTAAGAAAGTAGATGGAAATGTTTATGTCAGATAGGCTGATATATCACTAAAAGTAAATTAAATCCTGATAGAGTATGATGTCACTTGAATTCATGAGCCAACTCCACTGCAACCGAGATTTACAACCCAAACCAGATTTTCAGGACACACTGTGCAGGGCCCTTCATAATCTGGCCATACTTTACCTTCCCAGCCTCCTTTCCTGCCACTCCTCCTCTTATCATGCACGGCCACACGCAAACACGTCCTCTAATCTCGGACCCTTCCCTGCCTGTGCATGCGCTGTTCCAGTGGCCTAAAATGCCATTTCTCCACCTGATGAACTTTGGACTTTAATTTCTAAGACCCATTTCAAATACTGTCTTTTTGTGAAGTCTTCCTCTACTTCCCATATGAAAACAGTCATACTCTCCCCCATCCTCCCTGCAGCATCTGTGCACATCTCCATTACCATAGTTATGACCCTGCATTAAAATTATGTTTCTCTCTTCACCTCCTGTGCTCCGGGAGGTGAATGGCTCCCAACACTGAGACCACTCAGTGAATGAATGAATGAGACTGTTTTAGGGAGAGCTGTTGAAGCTTAGTAGCAACATAAAATCAGCTCTTAACATGAAATGGTAAAAGTTCACAAGGATTTAGGATGTCTTTTATTCCTAGTTCAAGATAGCAAGCATGTTTATCTCCTGCTGTAGACCCAATATTGTAAATGTAAAATAATTTTTAAAAAGAAGTAGAAATCCATAATAAAAGGTGGAATAGGGAAGGAAACTACTAGAACTATAGTTTGAGCTCAGAAAATATTTCTGCAGCAAAAATGTGTGGGAATGGAGATCTAACATCTTACTTTAACTTTTTTTTTAATTAAGTACCAGTTGATACACAATGTTACATTAGTTTCAGGTGTATAACATAGCGATTCCACCAACTCTGTATGTTACGCTGTGCTCACCACAGGCTACAATCTGTCACCATACAATATTTTAATAATACCACTCACTATACTCTCTGTGCTGTGCCTTTCATCCCTGTGACTTATTCATTCCATAATGTATTAACTTTTTATAGTAAAGAAGTGTATAATGTAGCGTGACCTAACCTGTGATCCAAACATTAACGATCTAATAACTTTACTACAGTAAAAGTTGCTCATAAGTGCTGTTTTGCCTTGTTATTTTAGACTCAATTCACTAAGAAACAGCACTAAGCATCAGATTATCAGAAGCTAATTCAATCATCAGAATTTAAACTCTATTTCTAAAATATTAGAATATAACATATTACATAATATATAGCATTAATTTGATAATTCAGTATCAAGGGAGCAAAAGCTAATCTCCAAAGCCATTCAGTGTTCGTAACAGTGGTTGAGGGTGGTTCTTATTTGGAAAAATTTCAGCCCCTGAGTTTATTTTTTTTTATTTTTTTATTTTATTTTTCAGCCCCTGAGTTTAAAAACCATAGTAAAACTTGACTGCTGCTAACCTAACTCCTGTGTAATACAGAGGTTTGGATATTCAGCATCTCTTTCTTATAAAAATTCACAGAAATGATAATGGTTAAGTCTACAAGAGGAAAAGGAGTTCATGGTTGATAGTAGTGGTTCATTAACACATGACAGATTCAAATATTTTCCACAAAGTACCTGCCAATCAGCACTATAATAATCACAAGCTGGACACAGCTTGCATTTTCACAAGCTTTGTACATTTGTCCAACTAAGCTTTTGTCTACACCACACATATTCTTACCATTGTCCACTGTTATACAAAATAGCAGATTCCATTACAGGTCTTACTGAATTACTAAGTTCTCAAGTTCTTTGAGAGCATCCTTGCCTGCAGTTGTTCCATGAGAATATATACAGAGACTAATTCTTCAGTCTCAAACTTGGCATTGATGCTTTAATAAATAGCAATAACTGATCAGTATCAATAACTTCAGTATCAATAATTGGGAATCAATTTGCCTTGCTCTTCAACTGATATGGACGTGTCTACCAAAGTCCCAGGTAGCCGTTCTCATCTAAAGGCTAACAGTGCACAACAAATTTTCTCAGGACACATTCTTTTCTACTGCTGCAATCAAATGTGATTTCATTAACTCACCATGGCTAAATGCCTTTCCCTGCTTTGCTAACAGATGAGCTACTTGAAGACTTATTTTGGTTGCAACCTCATTTTGCTTTTAAAAATTTGTAAATAGGGCGCCTGGGTGGCTCAGTTGGTTAAGCGACTGCCTTCGGCTCAGGTCATGATCCTGGAGTCCCGGGATCGAGTCCCACATCGGGCTCCCTGCTCGGCTGGGGGTCTGCTTCTCCCTCTGACCCTCTTCCCTCTCGTGCTGTCTCTCATTCTCTCTCTCTCAAATAAATAAATAAAATCTTTAAAAAAAAATTTTGTAAATAAATTCTGTGATGAGATATTCTTTTAAACTGTCTTATTTTTCTGATCATTTTTTCCTACAGGTCGGGAATACTGTGCTGACCCCTGAATCGTGCAATGTTGGTACGTACTGCATTCCTTCAGCACAATGCTGGACGTGCTCTGTTATCTAATTAACTGCCAAGATATTCCATACTCCACTTTGCCTCGAGAGCATAACATCTGAAGTTCACTTTTTGTGTTTTGACATGATAGGTTTGCACTGATAATTTTTTTTGAAGGATTAAAATAACATGGTACGTTGATACATGTGGCACTCAAAATGCAGCTGAGTTAAAATTGCACAACTATCACTTGCAGTGTGCCAAGCCACAAGCGCCCTGCACCCAGGCTCTGCTCGGCAGGTGCTGTCACGCAAGGCACCCACGGACGGTGGGCAAATACACGAGCGTGGCCACGTTCCAATACAACTCTGTGGATGGACACGGACATGTGCATTCCATGTAATTTTTACATGCCACAAAATATTAATCTTCTTTTGATTTTTCCCTCCCAACTTTTAAAAAATGTCAATGCCATTCTTCGCTCGCAGGTCTTACGAAAACAGGCGGCAGGCTGTCCTGGGCCTGCTGACTGAGGGGTGCCCGCCCCTGCTGGAAAGCAGGACAGCCGTACAAGCTGCCCGGGTTCTTCCTAGACGACTTTTTCAGTTTCTTTAGAGGAAAACCCTTGGAGGCGCTGTGTATGTGTGAAACAAAGAGAGAGAAGGAGAAAGAGACTGTGTGTGTTTCGTTTTCTGCCGAGTGATAATGCCATATGCAGTTTTGTATGCAGAGGTCAGGATGGGGTTATTTTCTGTTTACTGACCTGTTTGACTCTCCTTTCATCCTCATTTAATGTCCTTATAATACCCTCCAGAATAATGGCCACTCTGAGCCAGGAACCTCTTCAAGGAGCTCCTTTCTTCACACCAGCTGCTTCTGCTTTTGTCTTATCAGCCAATACTCCTGCATCTACTACCTACCTACCAAAAATTAACTGAAAGTGCCTGAGAGAGAGAGTCATTTAAAATCATATGCTCGGGCGCCTGGGTGGCTCAGTGGTTAAGCAACTGCCTTCGGCTCAGGTCATGATCCTGGAGTCCCGGGATCGAGTCCCGCATCGGGCTCCCTGCTCGGCAGGGAGTCTGCTTCTCCCTCTGACCCTCCTCCCTCTCATGCTCTCTGTCTCTCATTCTCTCTCAAATAAATAAATAAAATCTTTAAAAAAAAAAAAAATCATATGCTCGGGGGGACTTTATTATACTAATAAAAGTATTCTGCATTATAATAGCACCAGGAATGCAACATATATCATCATAGAAACCTGATTGTGTAAAAGTTTTAAGATTTCCGGTTACCTGTTTAAGAAACTCTAAAGTGAAAATATTTAGGTAGTGAAATTATGCACAGGTTACCTCTGATAATTCAAGGCATACATAGAAGGGCAGTCAAGGGGCGCCTGGGTGGCTCCGTCGGTTAAGCGGCTGCCTTCTGCTCAGGTCATGATTTCAGGGTCCTGGGATCGAGCCCCACATGGGGCTCCCTGCTCAGCAGAGAATCTGCTTCTCCCTCTCCCTCTGCCTCTCCCCCTGCTTGTGCTCTCTCTCTCAAATGAATAAATAAAACCTTAAAAAAAAATAAAATCATATGCTCATTTACTTATGTATTTGGCAGCACTTAGTTGTCTTAGTTTCCTATGACTGCTGTAACTAATTACCACGAACGTAATAGCTTAAAACAACACAAATTTATTATGTTATAGCTCTGGAGGTCAGAATCTAAAGTGGGTCTGCAGGACTGTGTTCCCTCTGGGGCTCTAAGGCAGAATCTGTTTCCCTGACTTTTCCAGCTTCTAGAGGTCGCCTACATTCTTTGGCTTGTGGCCCCTTCCTCCAACCTCAAAGCCAGGAGCACAGCATCTTTTCTCTAGCCTCCTGCCTCCCTCTTACAGGGATCTCTGTGATTATATTGGGCTCCCCTGGGTAATCCAGTATAATGTCCCCTGTTCAAGCTCCTTTACTAAATCGCATCTGCAAAGTCCCCTTTGCCACAAAAGGAATATATTCACAGCTTCTCAGGATTAGGACATGGGCATCTTTGGGAAGCTATTACTCATCCTACAACACTATCCATACAAAAAGACACTGCTGAGGATGAACTATGTAAAATCTCATTGCAGATCAGGAATAACATATAAACATTTGCTATCAATTTGGAACACTAATCCTGAATCCCAATAAGCAAAATCCCAGTTTCCATAAGAAATCAATTCTCATTAGTAGACCTATATTACAAAAAAATGTATCAACTTGTTAATTTACTTTCATCGATAAAAAATTTTTGGAAATATATGTTATACATATATAACACCTACATAATATCCTTGATTTGCCTCTTAGCCCACAATGCCTAAAAGATATACTATCTAGCCCTGTACAAAAAAGGTGAATGACTCCTGCCTGAGAGTAAAGGCCTCCTAGTCTAATATTTAGGCACAAAGAAAACAAATGAAAAAGAACCTAACTGAAAAATATTCAATAATTTAAGGAACAGGAAAAAAAAAAATATATAAGATAATGATCAGTTTCAACATTCCTGATTACTCTGCTAGTAACCTCAAGAAAAATTCAATATATTATACCTATAAAACAAGAACAAGATGGTATGGAAAAAAGGTAAACCAAATAATTAAAAACGTAACTGCTGAAATAAAAAGAAAAGTAAAGGTGAGAAAATCTGTCTTAGAATAAAAAAAATATATAGAAAACACAAGAAAGGTATTTATCCAAAGGATATAAACATAGTGATTTGAAGGGGCACCTGCACCCCAATGTTTATAGCAGCAATGTCCACAATAGCCAAAATATGCAAAGAGCCCAGATGTCCACTGATAGATGAATGGATAAAGAAGATGTGGCATATATATAAAATGGAGTATTACTCAGCCACCAAAAAGAATGAACTCTTGCCATTTGCAATGATGTGGATGGAACTAGAGGGTATTATGCTAAGTGAGATAGTCAGAGAAAGATAAATACCATAATGATTTCTCTCATATGTGGAATTTAAAAAACAAAACAGATGAACACAGGGGAAGGGAAAGGAAAATAAGATGAAAACTGAAAGGAAGACAAACCATAAAAGATGCTGAACTCTAGGAAACAAACTGAGGGTTGCTGGAGGGTGTTGGGTGAGGGGAAGGGATAATTGGATGATGGGCGTTAAGGAGGGCACTTGATGTAATGAACACTGGGTGTTATATGCAACTAATGAATCACTAAATTCTCCCTCTGAAACTAATAATACATATTAACTAAATTGAGTTTAAATAAAAAAAAAACACAGGAAAAATAATAAGATAAACCACAGGAGGAAAAAAAAAAAATAGAAAGGTTTATAAAATCATTATGTGGGGTCCAACATCTGACTAATAGGATTTCCAGAAAGAGAAAGCACAGAAAATAAAGGAGAGGAAATTATGAAAGAAATAATATAAGAAATTTTGCTAGAGCTGAATGGAGATGTGTTTTAAAATGGAAAGGCCTACTGATTACTCAAAAAAAAATAACTGAAGAAAAAAAAGAGCTTTCAGTGAGACACATTACTGTGCTATTTCAGACATAAAGAATAAAGACAAAAAACATAAAAGCTTCTAGCACTGGGCAGGGGAGGGGGGTCCTACAAAAGAATAAGAATTACACACCCATCAGACTTCTCAACAGCTACATGAATGCTAGAAGAGAGTGACACCAGCATTTCCTTGGCAGGAAATTAATTTCAAACTAGAATTTTATAACTGGTCAAGGCACTCATCAATTTTGGGATTTAAATGGAGTCTTCAATTATAAGTCATGGCAAGGACACAGAAAGTGTACCTCCCACACATTATTTCTTAACAAGTTACTTCAAGATATATTCTACCAAAATAAAGGAGTAAACCAAGTAAAAGACAGAACAGGATCCCAAAAGAATGGCTCCAACATACACGGTAAAGGGAACCCTTAGAAATTACACTCCCAACAGACACAAAGAAACAGGTGTCCTAAAAAGCGGGACTCCATAGAATAAACTGTATGGTTGAAAGGCTGGAAGAACTTGAGGCTACAAGAGAAGCACAGACTTTATTAACAAAAGAAAAACAACTAGAAACTACAGGAAGAAACTGCAGCATCAGAAAAATATGGTACAAATAAAAACAAATTGGTCCCAGCTAGATTAGGAATTAAATAGGTTTTTAAGAATGGACACAATAAATATTGAGAGAATAAATCAGAGGTTGAATAATATACATAACATAAGTAGAATGGGGGCACCTGGGTGGCTCAGTTGGTTAAGCACCCAACTCTTGATTTCAGCTCAGGTCATGACTTGGGGTCAGGAGATCGAGCCCTGCATAGGAGTGTGGAGTCTGCTTAAGATTCTATTTCTACCTCTCCCTCTCTTCACCCCCTGCTCTCTCTCTCTCTCAAAAAAAAAAAAAAAAAAAAAAAAAACCGGATAGCATAGGTTTGGTTTCTTCTTCTAATGACAAAAAAATGAAAAGCAATAGAAATTCCAAGGAAAAAAATCTGTACAAGAATGCCATGATATAAACATGAAGCGAACTAAAACGTGTCATGAGTATGAATGTCATAGAAAACATATTTGAATATTCTTTCAGTGTCATTAGAGTTGTGGCTTTAGAATTATAGAAAAGGAAATATAGTCAGCGCACTGAGCAATAACCATTACAAGTCATACTTCTTTAAACATTGTTTACTGTTCCCATTTTTTAAAAGGAGATATACAGACAAAGCATGAATGACTCAATTACAATTATGTTATTGATGTTGACTATGCAAAAGTATATAGAAATGAAGAGAAGGTAGAAAAAAGAGGGATGGGTCAAGGATGTCCACGTGCACCACTTCAATACTGTGCTAGAGTATCTAGCCAGAGCAATTAGGCAAGAAAACAGAAAGGATCCAAACTGGAAAAGAAGTAAAACTGTCTTATTTTCATATGATATAATCTCTCTCTCTCTCTCTCATTTTATATATATATATATATATATATATATATATATATATATATATATAAACCCCTAACAAATCCACTAAAAACTTTTAAAAAATAATAAATGAATTCAGCAAGTTTGCAGGATACAAGATCAATGTACAAAATCAATTCCATACAGTAGCAATGAGCAAACTGATAATGAAATTAAGAAAACAGTTCTACTTAAAATAGCATCAAAGAGAATATGATACTTAGTAATAAATTTAACCAAAGAAGTGCAAGACTTGTACACTGGAAATTATAAGACATTGTAAAAAGAAATTAAAGACCTAAATAAATGGAAGACATACATGTTCATAGACCAGAAGGCTTAATACTGTTAAGACGGCAATACTCACTAAACTAACCCACAGATTTGATGCAATACCTATTTAAATCCCATCTGGCTTCTCTGCAGAAAGACAAGTGACCCTAAAATTCATATGGCAATTCAAGGAACACGTAATAGCCAAAACGGTCTTGAAAAAGACCAACAAAGTTGGAAGACTGACACCTCCTAATTTGAAACTTACTATAAAAGCAACAGTAAGCAAGACACTGCAGTAGCAGCATAAAGACAAATCAATGGAATAGAATTCAGAGTCCAAGAAATAAACCCTCACATTTATGCAAACTGAAAATCATGTTTGATAAGAGGCCTGTATCTAGAATATATAAATATCTTAAAGTTCAATAAGAAAAAGACAACTTAATTAAAAAATAGGCAAAGGATTTGAATAGACATTTCTCCAAAGAAGATGTAAGTCAATAAACATATGAAAAGATGCCAAACGTCATTTGCCAACAGGGAAATGCAAATCAAAACCACAAGGAGATACCACTTCACAGTAACTAAGATGGCAATAATAATAATAATAAAATAAGCGTTAGCGTGGATGTGTAGAAACTGGAACCTTCATTCAATGTTGGTGGAAATGTAAAACGGTGCAGCTGCTTTGGAAAACTGACCCTCTCTCAGTTAAACATATAGTTATCATGGGACCCCACAATTCTGCTCCTAGGTATAAACTGAAAAGATATGAAAACATGTGTCCACACAAAAAAATCTACACAAATACAAAAGTTCATAGCATCATTACTCACAATACCAAAAGTGGAAACAACCCAAATGTCCATTAACTGATGAATGGATGATCAAAATGTGGTATAGCCATACAATGGAAGTTATTCCATCATAAACAGAAATGAAGTATTGCTACATGCTACAGTGTGGATGAACCTTGAAAACACTATGCTAAGTGAAGGAAGCCAATCACAAAGAACCACATATTTTATGATTCCCTTTATGTAAAATGTCCAGAAAGGACAAATCCACAGAGACAGAAAGTATACAAGTGATTACTGAGGGCTGAGGGGTAGGTTTCAGGTTTAGGGCTAAGGGATAAGAGGTTTCTTTTGGGGATGATGAAAGTGTTCTAAAATTGACTGGAGAAATTGTCGCACAACTCTGTGAATATACTGAAGCCATTAAACTGTATAGTTTTAGGGGGTGAATTGTATAATGTATCAGTTATATCTCAAAACTGTTAAAAAAAAAAAAAAAAGAGATGCAGGAAAGATGGTCCAAGGAAGCTAAATTTTTATCCATCATTGCAGTATTAGAGTAGACAATGCCTAAAGTTGATTGAGACAAATTAAGCATAAACATATCAAAGTAATATTCATAAAAATAACCAGGAGTGAATAAAAACTTCTAGCCCCCAATATGGCATGAGCACCAATTAATTAAACAGACTGAGCTGCAAACAACTAGTATGATAGTAAACACAGGTTCTGCCTGAATATCACCCGAGTACAAATAGTTAAAAGTATTCACTTCTAGGGAAGGGTAATGGGGGTAGAAAGAATGAACCAGGAAACTTGATTTTCATCAGAAGCCTATCTATATCATTTGATTTTCTTTAACTATGTACACTTCGATACAAACTTTAAAACATTAAATTTAAAAATTGCATAATTTCATTTACGTGGAAGATTTTCAAGGAATGATTCTCTGATCTTATATTTAAGTGTCTGTAACTGTCATTATCTAAAATTATTTTAAAATAACAACATATAGAGCAAGGACAGGAAGATGGTGGCAGAGTGGGAGGCCCCTAGGCTCCCCTCATCCCATGAATGCAACTAGATAACTACCAAATCATCCTATATACCTCAGAAATTGACCTCAAAACTGGTAGAACAAACTCCACAACTAAAAGCAGAAAAGAGGCCACAGTGAAGAAGGTAGGAAGTGCAGAGATGTGATATGGGAGAGAAACAGATCATGACTGCTGCAGTGGGGAGGAAGGCAGGGTCGCAGAGAAGGGTAAGGGACAGACTAGCACATGGGGAGTACAACAGAAAATGAAACCCCCATAGCAATTGCCTTGGAAAGTGAGAGGGGTCAAATTTCATAATTTCTGGAAACTAGTGGGGCTTAAAGCCTGGAGTTTTAAAGATCAGAGGGGTTGGCTGGAATAGAGTCCAGAGAGCATTGTGTAGCTCTTGGAGAGAACGCAGGCAAACAATCCACAGAGTGTGTGGAAATAGCGATCTGAAGAGCACCTGGGGCCATGGTAAGGGGGTTATTTGTTCATCTCTAAGCACATCCCAGAGAGACAGCATTCACGAAGAGACCACTGCAGGAACAAAGGAACTGGCTGGCCATTTCCACGCCCATCAACATAAGCACAGGGCCACCTTCAGGAACCAGCCCTGTACCCACACTCATTACTTAACATGCTTAGACCAAGTGGAACACATTGCCCGCCCCCTCCAGTCACACTTGCCTCAGTCCCAGCACAGTGGTTCCTTTCCCCCAGAAGACTGGCTCAAACTCCTGCTCACACTGAGTATCCGGACATGGGAGTTTTGCAGAGCTTCTGTTCCAGCTGCAGTGGCAACAGTCTCATTTCACAAATAGACCAGAGCACACCTAGTTAAAATGCACTACAATTAGGGCAGGAACCAAACCATGCCCACAAGAAGCAAAGAGACCTCTGCAGACAAGTGGCCTGACAGATAAAGCGTCCAGGACACAACAGCAGAACACAAGCAACATACACTGGAGACACTCCCAGAAGCACCAGGCTCTGGAGGAACAAGGGACACCATATGGCAGGGCACTATAGGACCTCTTCTTCATAAGGCCATTTTCCTCAAGAACAGGAAATGCTGACTTTCCCAACAGACAGAAGCAGGCACAGAGACTTGGACAAAATGAGTAGACAGAGAAACTTAACCCAAATGAAAGAATAGGACAAGGCCACAGCCAGAGATCTAAGCTGAACACATATAAGTAACATGCTTGATAGAGAATTTAAAGTAATGATCATAAGGATACCCACTGAATTGAGAAAGGAGTGGAAGACTTGAATGAGACCCTTAACACACACATAAGGAATAACATAGCAGAGATAAAGGGTACAATAAGTGAAATGATAAACACATTGATGAAATGAACATCAGGAATGGAAGATGCAGAGGAATGAATTTAGTGATCTAGAAGACAGAGGAATGGAAAATAATCAAGATGAACAAAAGAGACAAAATATGCAATACGAGAAAAGATTTAGGGAACTCAGTGACTCCATCAAGTGTAATAATATTTATATTAAAGGACTTCCAAAAGAAGGAGAGAGAAAAAAGGGGATAGGAAATTTATTTGAAGAAATAATAGCTGAAAACTTTCCTAATCTGGGGAAGAACAGATATCCAGATCCAGAAGGCACAGATCCAGAAGGCACAGAGAACTCCCATCAAAATCAAGAAAAGCAGACCCATATCAGGACATATTGTAATTAAATTGGCAAAATATAGTGATAAAGAAAAAAATTTAAAAACATGAAGACAAAAGAAGGCAGTAACTTACAAGGGGAAACCCATAAGGCCAGCAGGAGATTTTTCAGCAGAAACTTTCCAAGCCAGAAGAAAGTGGCATGTTATACCTTCAAAGTGCTGAACGGGAAAAATCGGCAACCACGAATACTGTCTCCAGCAAGCCTATCATTCAGAATAGAAGGAGAGATAAAAAATTTCCCAAACAAAAACTAAACTGAAGGAGATTGTGACCATTAAACCAGCTCTGCAAGAAATATTAGAGGGGACTCTTAGAGTAGAAAGGAGAGACCAAAAGTGACAGTATAAAGGTAGGAAACATAAAAGCAATAAAAATGAATATTTCTGTAAAAAATCAGTCAAGGAACTCACAAAATAAAAGGATAAAAGATTTAACAACATATACCTAAAACTTGGGGAGGAGAGGAGTAATGAATGAATTCAAACTTAAAGGACCATCCATTTAATACAGACTGCCATATGCAAAGGAGGTTATATATAAACCTAATGGGAATTATATATTAAAAACCACTAATAAACATGCAAAGAATAAAGAGAATGGAATCCAAATATATCACTAAAGAAAATCAGCAAACCATGAAAGAGAGAAATAAAGAAAGGATCAGAGAAAAGCTTGAGAAACAAGCATAAAACAAATAATAAAATGATAATACTTATCTATCAATAATTACTTTGAATATAAATAGATTAAATACTTCAATCAAAAGACATAGGGTGATAGAACGAATAAAAAAAAATCAAGACTTCATCTATATACTGCCTACAAGAGACTCATTTTCGACATAAAGACACCTGCAGATTGAAAGTCAGGGAATAGACAAATATCTACCATGCAAACGGATGTCAAACGAAAGCCAGAGTAGCAATAGTCCTATCAGACAAACTAGAGTTTAAAACAAAGACTAACAAGAGACAAAGAAGGACACTATATAATTATGAAGGGGACAATCCAACAAGAAGATATAACAACTGTACATATTTATGTACCCAAATACATAAAACAGCTAATAACAAACACAAAGGAACTAATATAATAATACAATAATGGTAGGGAACTTTAACACACCGCTTACTTCAACGGACAGATCATCTAAACAGAAAATCAACAAGTAAACAGTACTTTGAATGACATGCTGGAACAGATAGATTTAACAGATATAGTCAGAACATTCCACCCTAAAACAGCAGAATACACATTTTCAAGTGCACATGGAACACTTTCCAGGACATATCACATATTAGCCCATTAAACAAGCCTCAACAAATTCAAGAAGACCATAGTCATATCATGCACCTTTTCTGACCACAATGCTATGAAATCAGTAGTCAATTACAAGAAAAATCTGCAAAGAGCACAAATACGCGAGGTTAAATATCATGCTACTAAAAAATGAATGGTCAACCATGAAATAAAAGAGAAAATAAAAAAGTACATGGAAACAAATGAAAATGAAAACAAAATGGTCCAAAACCTTTGGAATGCAGCAAAAGCAGTTCTAAGAGGGAAGTTTATAGTAATACAGACCTACCTCAAGAAGCAAGAAAAATCTCAAATAAATAATCTAACAACCTAACCTTACACCTGAAGGAGCCAGAAAAAGAACAACAAGCAAAACCCAAAACCAGCAGAAGGAAGGAAATAATAAAGATTACGGCATAAATAAATGATATAAAAACTAAAAACAAACAAAAACCCAACATATCAATGAAATCAG
Source organism: Halichoerus grypus (assembly GCF_964656455.1). NCBI lineage: Eukaryota > Metazoa > Chordata > Mammalia > Carnivora > Phocidae > Halichoerus > Halichoerus grypus. Next base: position 188,290,911 of record NC_135714.1, read on the forward strand.
GAGCTGGTTCTTTGAAAAAAAAATCAATAAAATTGATAAACCTCTAACCAGACTTATCAAGAAAAAAAGAGAAAGAACTCAGATAAATAAAATCACAATGAGACAGGAGAAATAACAACACACCACAAAAATACAAACAATTATAGAAGAATATTGTGAAAAACTATATGCCAACAAATTGGATAACCTAGAAGAAATAGATACATTCCTAGAAACATATAAACTACCAAAACTGAAGCAGGAGGAAATATAAAATTTGAACAGACTGATGATAACCAGCAAAGAAACTGAGTCAGTAATCAAAAAACCAAACAAACAAAAATCTAGGATCAGATGGCTTCACAGGGAATTCTACCAAACATTTAAAGAAGCATTACTACCTATTCTTAAACTATTCTAAAAAGTAGAAGAGGAAGGAAAACTTCCAAATTCATTCTATGATGCCAGCATTACCCTGATATCAAAACCAGATAAACCACCACAAAAAAAGAGAACTCCAGGCCAATATTTGCAATGAATACAGATGCCAAAAATCTTCAACAAAATACTAGATCTAACAATTCATTAAAAAAAAATCACTCACCACGATCAAGTAGGATTTATTCCTGGGTTGCAGGGGTGATTCAATATTCACAAATCAATCAACACGACACATCACATCAATTAGAGAAAGGATAAGAACCATATGATCTTTTCAGCAGACACCAAAAAAAGCCTATGACAAAGTACAACATCCATTCACAATAAAAACCCTCAACAAAGTAGGTTCAGACGGAACATACCTTAGCATTATAAAGTCCATCTATGAAAAACCCACAACTAGCAGCATCCTTGAAGGGCAAAAACTCAAGAGTTTTCCCCCTAAGGTCAGGAATGAGACAAGGATTTCCACTCTCACCACATTTATTCAACATACTACTGGAAGTTCTAGCCATAAATGTCAGACAACAAAAGGTAAAATTAAAGGCAACCAAATTGGTAAGGAAAAAGAAAAACTTTCAGATGATATACTATATATAAGAAAACCAAAAGACTCCAGCAAAAAAACTGCTAGAACTGATCAACAAATTCAGTAAAGTTGCAGGATATAAAATCAATCTACAGAAATCTGTTGCATTTGTATACACTAATAATGAAGCAGCAGAAAGAGAAATTAGGAAAAAAAACCTCCCATTTATACTGCACCCAAAATAATAAGATACCTAGGAACACACCTAACCAAAAGGCCTGTACTCTGAAAACTATAAAACACTGATGAAAGAAATTGAAGATGACACACACAAAAAATGGAAAGACATTCCATTCTCATGGATTGGAAGAAGAAATACTTAAAAATGACTATATTGCCCGAAGCAATCTATACATTTAACGCAATCCCTATCAAAATACCAACAGCATTTTTCACAGATCTAGAACAAAGAGTCCTAAAATTTATATGGAACCACAAAAAACCTTGAATAGCCAAAGCAACCATGAAAAAGAAAAGCAGAGCTGGAGGCACTTCAAGTTATATTACAAAGCTGTAGTGATCAAAACGGTATGATACTGACACAAAAAAACACACATTGATCAATGGAAAAGAATAGAAAACCCAAAATTAAACACACAACTGTATAGTCAATTAATCTTTGTTAAAGCAGGAAAGAATATCCAATGGGGAAAAAAACACAATCTCTTCAACAAATGGTGTTGGGAAAACTGGACAGCAACATGCAAAAGAATGAAACTGGACCACTTTCTTATATCATACACAAAAATAAATTCAAGACAGATTAAAGACCTAAGTGTGAGACATGAAACTGTAAAAATCCTAGAAGAGAGCACAGGCAGTAACTTCTTTGACATTGGCTGAAGCAACTTTTTTCTACAAATGTCTCCTGAAGCAAGGGAAACAAAATCTTGACATTTGCAACCACATGGAGTTATTATGCTAAGTGAAATAAGTCAGAGAAAGACAAATACCCTATGATTTCACTCATATGTGGAATTTAAGAAACAAAAGAGCAAAGGGGGGGAAAAAGAGAGTCAAATCAAGAAACAGACTCTTTATAAAATTATAGAGAACAAACTGATGGTTATCAGAGGGGAGGGCGTGGATTAAGGAGTGCACTTGTGATGAGCACTGGGTGATGTATGCAAGTATTGAATCACTATACTGTACAGCTGAAATTAATATTACATTGTAAGTTAAGTAGCTGGAATTAAAAACAACAACAAGGGGTACCTGGATGGCTCACTCAGTTAAGCATCTGACTCTTGGTTTCAGCTGAGGTCATGGTCTCTGGGATGCGGGATGGAGCCCCACATTGGGTCGTGTTCAGCATGGGGTCTGCTTAAGATTCCCTTCTCTCCCTCTGCCCCTTCCCCACTCTTGTGAGCTCTCTCTCTCTCTCTCAAATAAATAAAATCTTTTTAAAAAATGACAACAACATATAACTGTGATGGAGGGCACAGTCCTTGTTTAGCAAAGTTAGAAATGGACACTAAAAAGTAGCACTCTACTTAAAGTCTTAAGTTGCAACTATGAATTTTCCATAGACATCGTTTAATAAGAGCAATTATTAACTTTAGAAATGCAACTTTTACTGCATTCTAACTTATCCACTATACAATTCTTCTAAATATCAGAACTTTTGGTTAGTTTAGAATGTGATTTAATTCATTAAAATCAAGTTATGTCCTTGTACTGAATTTCAAGTTATCAAGGAACTTTAGGCTCATGTTTAGGATGCAAGGCCCACCTCCATCACTGATTGAAGGTTACACAGCTGGTGAAAGAACCAGTCTCTGCTTCCTTCCCCTGCTCTCTCTCTCACATGGTTTCCCACAGAGATAGCACTAAAACCAATGTCTCAATTTAATTCCTAATAGGGAACAATCTGCATTTCCTTCAGGGCTTTTGATGATCACTAGAATCAACTCAGCAGGGAGTGCAATGCAATAATGCTCACCTGTCCCTAATAATTATATCTGCATGGCCTGGGTGCAAAAGCCAACATAAAAATCAAACAACAAGGCATATTTCTTATGAGACAATGTGAGAGACGTTAAAAGTGCTCTCTCAAGTCTTAGAAGAGAACTCAACCTGCCCTAGAAGGGAGAGCAGCCTCGCCATCATATATGTGGGAGTCGGAGGCCAATAACATTGTGCTCTGATAACCTGGCAATAAACATAAACACCATGTACAGGAGCGCCTGGGTGGCTCAGTCGTTAAGCGTCTGCCTTCGGCTCAGGTCATGATCCCAGGGTCCTGGAATCGAGCCCCACATCGGGCTCCCTGCTCAGCGGGAAGCCTGCTTCTCCCTCTCCCACTCTCCCTGCTTGTGTTCCCTCTTTCGCTCTCTTAAAATAAATAAATAAGTAAATCTTTAAAAAAAATAAACACCATGTACAGTCAGGACATCTACCTAGAATCTGGCTGAAAGAGGAAAGGGTAAATGTGACTGAATTTTTTTAAAGGTAGCAGTGTAAGACCAGGGTATTTCAGGTGCTCAGAAGGTATTAACACCAAAGTCATTTTATTTTTTTTATTTTTTATTTTTTTAAAGATTTTATTTATTTGACAGAGAGACAGCGAGAGGGAACACAAGCAGGGGGAGTGGGAGAGGGAGAAGCAGGCTCCCCGCGGAGCAGGGAGCCCAATGCGGGGCTTGATCCCAGGACCCCTGGATCATGACCCGAGCCGAAGGCAGATGCTTAACGACTGAGCCACCCAGGTGCCCCAACACCAAAGTCATTTTAAACGGAGACGTTAGATTTGGGGGTAGAGTGGAGATAGCTGCAGTCTCACCTTCAAGGGACTCTTCTACGAGGGAAGACAGCTTCAAAATCTATGTAGAGACTCGAAATGGAATTACAACAAGCTCATTTGTTATTTAAAGTTTCTTACTATCTCCAAATGTAACTATACACAATTTTAATAACAGACAACCTTATCAAGACAGGTAAAAATTTAAATAGATGATAAGTAAAGATTATAAATAGATGATAGGTAGAGGTTTATATAGTGGGCTTGGAGTATTGTGCAGCTCTGTCACAGAGGGGGAAAGCACAACCAACTTAGAATCTCTCTCTCTCACTTGCTCTCTAGCATTTCTGCTTCCTAGGACCAGAGGAAGTGGTGAAAATCTCTGTAAAATGTTTTGTAAACACTTTCTGGGTCAATAAATTCCCTAATTATTCTAGTGATTAATAGGAACTTGAACCTCTTAAGAAATTAAGCAGTCTTATTTCCTCTCCATTCATTAAGAAAAATTGCAGAGCTACTGGACACACTTTATTTAGGAAAATAACAGAAAGTGAAAATTCTTCTATTAGCAACTCAAATGCTCCATGCCTAAAAGAAATGACATAACTTATCCAACTCCTGGGAATATTTGTGTCCTGCAGAGTTAGTGAGAACTTCGATGAAATGTATGCTTCTAAGACTGTAAAAAAGTTCGGAAAGCCATTATGGCCTTGTCTTCTTCACATAGTCAGAAAAAGGTAATGAAAGGTAATCTGAAGTTATATAGCCCACACCAGTATTCATACCATCGGAAAAGAAGTCAAACAATTCTAGCAAGGTAATTTTAGTTCTTTAATTCACCAACAATTATTTTCTAAATAAGATTTGTTTCTTAAAATGATCTCTGTGTACAACAGAGCAAACACAGACCTATTGAGTAAGGCATGTTTCTTGCATATATAACAAACTCGAATGGGCAAGCAAAGTTTGTTTTCTGACCTTTGACGGGATGGTACTCTATTAAACTAGGAATATTTAGGTGAAAGGAATGGGAATAAACCTTCCATGAGGGCTGGGACCTTTGTATCTATCACTAACTCGTTAGCAGCATCTGGAACATAATGTAGCACACAGTAGGCCTGCAGTATCTGTCGACTAAGTGAACAGATTATATCTCTGTGTTCCTTCCTTTGGAGTACCAGGGGAAAGCAGATGCAGTACAATAATACTGGCCAGACCAGAAGGGGTGTATGTGATTTTTGGAAACTTTGTAAAAATCATTGCTAAAAGCTGATCTAGGAGCTATAATGTCAACGATATTATTACTGATATGAGAACCTGATGCATAAAAATAAGTTTGATTCAGCAATTAATTACTGAGCCATTATGTTTCATTTCCACACATTTTTCAGAATCTGCTCAGATTTATTACTGACAACAGTCATCTCTCCCACTCTGCTTCTTCTCCTTCTCATCACTCCCCAGCCTACAGCAACTTATTTTCTGCTCCCAACACTGCTCAGGCCAAGGTGACCAATGACCTCCAACTACCAAGTATAACAGACACGTGACATCACAAAGGCATCCAACACAGGGAGAACCTGTCCCACTTTGCTTCTGCAAGGCTCACTCTCACACTCTGGCTGTGGCTTTAAACTTTGCCATGTCTTCTCTACCTGACACACACACCTGCAGGTACCCTAACCCTTGCCTCATCCTCTTCTTCCCTTTCTAGGTCATCTATCTGCTCAATGTTCACTTGCTCCAGTGGCTTCAAGTAGTCTGCCTGTGACTCCCATCTCCCTCTTCTGAGCTCCAGTCCCAAACGCCTCCTGGATATCCTGGTGCCCCTGAAATTCAACATCCCCAGAATAAAAACAATCCTCATTCTTCCACCCTGCAACTTTTCCCTTCTTGTGTTCCCTGGCAGTGATGCCGCCATTGGGCCAACTGCGGCACTCACCCAATCCTTCCTCCTGCTCCTTCTACCTCCTACTTTTCTCTAGAACCATCCACTTCTCTCCCTTTCCACTGCACCACCCTCCTGTCCATCACCCTGCACCCTGTTTTCTCCCCCAGGCTAGTCTCCTCATATCCACCCTTGCTCTCTTCCAATCCAGACTGATCTTTTTCAAGTGAAAAGCCTTAACAAGGTCCACAGAGCCCTGGATGACACTGTCTTCATCTCCCTCTTCAGATATTTCTTGTGCCACCCCCGCCAGCACCATCTCTTAGTAGGTCTTTTAATAAAATCAGTAACTAAGCATGACTCAGGAAGCCCTTAAAATATGCTATATTCTGAAAAGCCTCAAACACAAAACCCACACATTCCAAATCAAATGATTTTTGTTTGTAATTTAAAGCCAGTCCTCACTGTTCACATTTATCAAAAGTAGTTTTGAAATATCTTTTGTTACTATGTGGATACGCACAGTTTATCATATGATTCAAAGTGAAAAACTGCTTATTCTTGTCAGAGAATGGGGTCATTATACTTCCGGGAGGTTCCAAAGGTCCTTTTCAGCCAGCTTTTTCCAGATGAGTAAAATATTAAGAAAAGCCCAGCACAAGAGAATCCAAATTTTTATTCTCCCATGTGGGGAGGTTAAAAAACAAACAAAACCCCACGTACATAAAAGAACACTTTAACAACAAAAAATGAAAAGCCATCAAATCAGAATAACAACATTCTAAATTAATAATTTTGGTTTTATGCCTTCATTTTTCTCTCTCATTAAAGACTTGTGAACACAGCTTCCCAAACTGACATGAGTGGCTAGACTAGATTTTGACAACCACTAAGCTAGATAATAACTATTGGGGCGCCTGGGTGGCTCAGTTGTTAAGCGTTTGCCTTCGGCTCAGGTCATGATCCCAGGGTCCTGGGATCGAGCCCCACATCGGGCTCTGCGGGAAGCCTGCTTCTCCCTTTCCCACTCCCCCTGCTTGTGTTCCCTCTCTCGCTGTGTCTCTCTCTGTTAAATAAATAAATAAAATCTTAAAAAAAAAAACTATTATCTTGTTATTCTAAAGATAGCTTTTTAAAAACTCGTACTTGAAAAAATATTGAGAAATTAAAAAAAAAAGCATCCTGACATCTGAAACTGCTCGGAGGTTCACAATTAGACCCCAATATTATTACAAACTGGTATGACACTCACATCCAGGCCACTTCTGTTCCCATGTTGGATATAATCAATTTCACAGAATACCTACCTCAATTAAGGTTACTCTGAGACATGATAAAATGAAACAAAGCAAGGCTACTTCATGACTCTGTTTAAGCACAAGAACAAGGGTATTGTGCAACCCACAAAATACCAAACATCCCCTTCTCTTGCTAAATAAATGTTTCTTCTTTACCCAATCATAGAATTGCCCCACCTTCTGAAAGTATCCAGTGTAGAGCAAACCCCCTCTTTCTTGGACCTACCCCCAAACACACAACCAAAGTCCAAATCATGAAAAAAGTTTTGCCAAATGCCTTTATTGAGAGGCCCCACAATTGCCCATGGTGTACATCCTTTCTCACTGCAAAGAGTAATAAACTCAATTTGTCCAACTACAGGTGTGTTTTCTGGTGGCCTCTGGCTGAAGGGCACTTATGGTATCAAAGTGTTAAATTCTTTTAAAATTCTCATAATCGCAACCACTTTACAGCATATTAATTCCCTACACACACTAAAGTAAACTAATTTTATTTCTTCTTATACCCTTCTAATCCTTGTCTACATGTACATACTGTGTATTTTTCTGTTACTGAAATCACTGTACATACTATTTTATTCTGCTTTTATTTGCTTAATATCCCATCAGTTTTAATGAATGAATGAATATCCCACCATGATTTTATTCTTAGACCATTTCTCCTTAGAAAAATAAAAAAGTAAGAGAATGCATATCTTGTTCCCACTATCAATACCCTACCTAAGCTATTCAAGACCACCTTCATCTAATTTGCACCCAGATTCCTATTTATCTGATCTGTTGGCAAAGAAAAATGGAGTCTTACTGCTTTTAAAGAAGAGAAGTACGAAAGAGCACCAGACTAGGTGTCAGAGGCCTGAGTTTCGGCATGCTTCAGTAAACAGTAGTATAACCTCTGGCTAGACATCTTCCTACCGAATCTACTTCCTTCTCTGGCTGGTCACTCACTGTCTCTTGCAGTTACCAAGTCTGGGTTCCTGTGACTTCCTTTTGGGGAAAGAGCCACGGGACAGGCGTTCGCATGACTCGGGGTTTAAGGCCACAGCAGCCACACCGGGGCCTGTCTGGGCTGCTCCCACTGCCCTGACTGGGGACGCCTCGGCCTTTCCCAGGGACCTCAGGAGTCTAGGCTGCACCTTCTCCTTCAGCACCTCGTCACCTGGCGGAGAATGCCAAAGTCATCAAGCAGTCCGTCGCTTAACTGAATTATGTACACTAGTCGACTGGAACTTTTTCTCTTAGCAGTTCTGGATGCGCGAGCCTGGAACTGGTAGAACAAGCGCAATCACTCAAATTGGGGGTGTGCAAATCACAACCAGCATTGTAGAGAGATTAGGATTTCCCTGAAAGGCTTTCTTGTCCCAGCTTGTACGGAATCAAGCCGGGACAGGGTTCAGCAGTCCGCTCTGCACCCACACCCCCGCACAGTATACCACAGACCCCCGGAAAGATGCTGCCCGGCACCCGCTGTTCCTCGCGCCCCACCCGCACCTGCGCCACCTCTGCGCTGCACGCCCCTCTCTGCGCCGTCCCCTAGAGCTCACTCACCGGCGGCGCCTGCTGCGCCAACGCACAGGTAACAGCCACGGTTAGGACTAAGGTTACGCGACTCCGGCCCAGCATGGTCCCACCCGCAAGGCCGCTCCGAAGAACGTGGGCAAACGCGGCGAGAAACACCACCTGGGCCTGGAGCAGGCCGCGCCCCGCCGCCATGTGACCCGCGGCACGGGACCGCACCAAGCGAGACGCGGGGGGCGGCGCAGGAGAGACGGGGTAGGAAGGCTAGGACGGGGCTTTCGGTGTTGCGACAAGTATGGCAGGAAGAGGAAGCCTTCCAGGAAGGAGTGGGGAACCCCCAGGATAGAAGTCGGCGCTCGCGTTAGGACTGTGATATTGGTAGGGCCTCCCCTCTCCCCGTGGACAGTGGTTGGGCCGAGCCTGAGCCCCGCCCCGGTGGGTGGGGCTCAAGAACTTTTCCCGGGGTCGTGCCCCGTGGACGTCCGCGCGCACCCCAGAACCTCCTCCGCTGGCGGCCGCGGGCAACATGGGGGCAGGAGGTCCCGCTCCACTCTGGGCCTGGTGCCACCTGTGCAACGTCCCCAAACGGCCCAGGGCGAGGTGTGCACTCAGGCCACCCCGTGTCAAATGTCCACGAAACAGACCCAGCTCACAAGAGTCTCAAAACACGGCGGCATAGCACGCGACCCCGATCCATCTTTGTCCTCTGAGGAGAGCAAGCCTGAAGTGAGTGAGCTTGTTCGTCCAGACCGTGGAGTCACTGGAGGGGCTCAGGTGTTAGGGGCAGGGAGGGGGTTGGCGGGAATCTAATCCCCAGGGACATTGAGCCCCGAATTACTCATTTAGGCTTTCACCGCAGAGCTGACAAGTCACAGAATTTGGGTTTCAGTTCCTTGGACTTAGATACAGGTGGAATGACCAGGTAGAACTGCAAACTTTCCTTCACTGATGTATTCAGCCATGGAGCAGCTGTGTGTTTTCATCTAACCCATGAACCTTTAGGTTGGCAGAACTGAGCTAAACCTGGAGGAGGGTATGTATTCAGTGTTGTTTAGCTTGCACCTGAAAGACAAATAGATTTAATTGCTTGCCATTCATGCCTTCCATGGACAGGATCGTCCTGTTGGATGTTACTTAAAAGTCCAACAGGAAACCCCTCCGTCCAGATTGTAGTTTCTGGTTGACTCTCTAGGACATCCGAACCAGCAGTTTTAATGCTTAATGACACTTAGCATACTATCACCAAAATCTTCATTTATTTTTTTTCTTGTGTGTTTGAAATTATAATTTTACCCATTTCTATTACTTCCTTATAAAAATCAATCTTTTTGCTGCAGATCGGGAAATGAAAATTTTATTGGGGGGGTTAGGTAACAATCTTCTTGTCAACCTTAAGATAGCCAGTTAATTTGCCAGCAAAATAAGTTTGTTTAGAATAGCAGAGTAATTGCAATTTGGGACATTCAAACTGTGCCAAACCATAGGTAAGTTGGGAGAACAAAAAAAGAGGGGCTTGTTTTTATAGAGAAAGGAGGAAGTTGGAAGCTGTTTGGATCTGGAGTCCACTGGAGGAGAGCAGGAGTTCCCTTGTGGTGCCTTCTTATTGGCTGAGTTGTTGCTGGGACAGTAGGAAATCTTCCTTTCTATTACTGGGGTAGTAAAGGAAGCTACTTCCTATTGTGGAAGGTACAGGTAAAGCTTTTCCCTATTGGAGTCCGTAAAAGGTGGTAAGTGGTAGTGTGTGAGAAGTCCCTCTTCAGGGCTTCCTAACGCCATTTTAAATGGGATTTTCTTTGCTCATTTTCACCCTCTCTTTGAGGAAATTTGACTTTGAAACATCTCACATGATTAAAGTGATTCCTGATTCAACAGGAAGCAAGCAGACCACAGAAATGTTCATTAATTCAAGAAATACTTACTGTCAGCCTACAATGTACCATGCATTTCTTCACTGACTGGGGTTAAGCAGGCAACAAAAAAGAAAGTCCTTCTCTCATGAGGCTTACATTCTAGATGAGAAATGGACAATAAACACAATACATAAGAAAATTTATATAGAATGTTACAAGGTGAGAAATGTTGTAGAAAAAAAAGCAGTGTAAGGGAGATCAAGAGTGGGGAGAGTCACAATGTTAAATAAGATGGACAGGATTGGCATTACTGAGAAAGTGAAGTCTGAGCAGAGATTTGAAGGAGGTGAGGGAGTTCTCCTGGAGGATGTCTAAGGAAGTGTTCCAGGCAGAGGGAGTAGTTGGGACAAAGGTTTAAAAAAAGAGAATGCCTGGCATGTTTGCCTATAGCAAGGAAGTCAGTGTAGATAGAGAAGAAGTAAGAGAGGGAAAAGAAAGATGAAGTCCCAGTGGAAAGGTGAGTAAGGCAGATTACATAGGCCATTACCAGCCATTTTAAAGGGCTTCATTCTTTGAATATATTGAATTATCTTGGACCTTAAAATCAGTGTGCAGATGTAGAGGATTCCCATCTTTTAGTATATAAATAGCTATTTGGTTTGAAGATCATTCACTTTAAATACTACTGAGGGCACTTTAAACATGTCACCAAACATATTTTTTTTCCCTATAAGAGGATGTCTGTTGGTGATTAAGTGGTCTAGCAAAATCATTCTTTATGCAAAAAAAAATGATGTCATTTGGCATAATATTCTTAGGCACAATTTTCACATAATTTTGCATTCAACTTTCAAAGGCATTTTATATACTGTTGATTGTTTTCAAATTAAAAAATTTAAATCTACTTTTCCAAAATATACCATTTTATGCATTTTTTTCTTACACATATATAATTTTTCCTACTCCATTCTTAAGTATTAGAAATGTACAGAAAGTCAAGGTGAAGCATGTGATCATAGGAAACTTTGCCATGCTTTGTGGCATACCGGCATATTCACAGAAAATAACATTTAAATGTACAAATAACCATGTTGGTGGGAAGGGTGATTCAAATACTATCTTCACAACAAGCATCAAGTTTAAGACTTGGATAACCTGTTTAGTGTGCAAGACTCAGCACCAGTAATCAAATTGTTTATCAGAATAGCTGAAGTTCTTGGCAAGCTGTGGACCTTTTTAAATCTTCTAGGTTTCTGAGGTGGAGTCTTGATTTAAAATCATTGCAATCTAACCACCCCACCCTAAATGAACTCTACTGCACATAACACCGCATTACTCAGAACAGGTATGGCTTGCTTTAATAAAACTAAATATTCAAAAATTCAAGAAATATAATGTTTCAGTTCAAAAAATAAACCTTTTACTGGAAGCATTTACCAGTGAGTTGTTTAATTTTAAAAAGGGCTTACTTTAAAACATAATCTGAGATTCCAAACTTAGACTATTGTCCATCTTTTCAAGTAGGACTCTAGAGAATAAAAGATATGAAAAATGGGAAATCAGAGGTCATGCAAAATTGTTACACAATACTTTTCCTCCAGTAACTTTATCACACTATAAAGGATTTTACTTGCTTTATGTTTTACTCGTATATAGAAAAACATGTTAAATCATTACATTCAGCTCAAGGCATTCTGTTACACAACTACAAACTTAGTGCTCACATTGAATATAATTGTCCTTTCTTAATGTCAAAATAAGATAATTATCTTAATTATCTTTCCCTTTGCACTTATCTCTGTTTCTTTGTGAAATATTTTTGATGTCTTACTGAATCTCTGACACCTCAGGCATGTTAGTTTGAAGAGCCACTTTAAAAAAATCCTTTTGTCCTACTTCCACTTTCTTTGGTAAGACATGATTCTGACCTGAAAATTACTTAATTGAGCTCAAATCCAATAATCTCTAATTTTTTTGTTATTTCATATTCTTATATAGTTCCCTTTTACCTAAGCCCTTATAATACCTATTTAATGTTCCTGCCAGTTGTTTCTCAAAAGTTTGTGATAAATTCATGTATTCTCACAATCCATTTGAGCACTTATGCTAGGTGCTGGGTAACTAGTGAACAAATGGCCATGCCTTCCCAGGGCTTTCAGTATCGTGGAGAAAAATGATGACGGAAGGGAAAATGTAAATCAGATGGGTGTCCTGAAAGCTTTCAGTACGTTTAGATTATTATTCCATACTCTCACCTCTGGTTTAATATTGTAGATGTTTCACCAACCTCAGTTCCACTCGTCCAGTATGCAGCAGCCACATGATTTGGATGAGCCATATCCGTATCCTTATCTCTGGACGTGGGCCCAGGTTGGCCTAACCTTAAGGTTGCCCTATCCTTCTTGCCACAGTGCTTGGCTCCAACCTTAATCATTTAGACTCCTGAATCCAACAGGCCATTTTTTGAAGTTCAAGGTTTTGCTCTATGATTGAAGCAGTTGTCCTTATCTTCTAACAGGAAAATGTGAGCCAGTGGTCCTCACTGCTACTGGCATTCATGCTGTGGACTGGAAGGGACCTGCCTAGGACGAATAGATACTGTGGACAGCACAGAGGAGAGAGGGAAAGAAACTGGGTCATTATGACATTGTTAAGCTGCTAGATCAACGGTGGAGCCTGCCCAACAGCTGGACTCTTCATTAATGTGAGCCACTACTCGTCTTTATTATTTAAGCTAGTTCAAGATGGTTTGCTTGCAAGTTGTGTCTAATACCATATTAAAACAGGTATCGCTACCTTCTCAAGAGCACAGGATTTACTGTAAAGCTATAACGCTTAAGTTTCAAGGCCTTCACTTGCTCAGGCCTCTTCCAAACTTTCTACCTAATTTCACACTTGCAATTTTATATTCTTTTCCTTAAAGAGGACTATCCAAATTATGGAAGCTTCAGGCTTCACAAAACCTGCATCTACCATCAGATGTTCTAGGGAGAAAACACCCACCTTTCTCTTTAATTCCTTCAATCCACAAGTTCCTAGGAAAGGAGTGCGTTACCTAATTGGTAAATAGCTGGAAGGGTCACTGCACACATGTGGCCTGGCCTCTCTCAGTGAGATCTGCTTGCTCACAGTGATAAGCTCACTGCAGCAAGCCCTGGGTGACAAGAGTGAAAGGGGAAGTAGTTGCTGCCTTTGACCACATCTTCCAAACCTGGCACTTGTCCAACAAAGTTTAAAAACACTGTGTTCTCATGATGGCTATGAAGACTCTGAAGAAAGCATCACGAAGGACTGGCTCTGGGAGATGTGGAGAGAAGGCAGTCAAGGACTGGAGCCTTTTGTAAGTACTTGCGCCTGCTACTCCCAGCCCAGCCTCACCCTCCCCTGTTCACTCCCCCCATGTTAGAAACTGGCTGTGCCCCTGGGAAGCAGTTGGCATCTGTCAAGGGACTGACTGCATGAATACATTCCAGAGGAGAAAGACTCGGGATCCCATACGGGCCTCAGGTCTAAGTGTTTTCTCTATTCCAGTTTACTCAGCAGTAAAGCTGATATTGATCCCCATCTAATGCCTGTTTGTATTTCTCAATTGTTTTCACCTCGAAAGGTGAGGAGACTGCTTATCACCCCGAAATGACAACAGAAGTCAGCAGTAGCAATTCTAGTAATAATCTATGTATAAAAAGTACTACATGACCAACTGAAACTACCAAGTAAATCCTAAGTGCTATGAAAGAAACACATGTGGTAAAATACAAATTCCTGATCTCAGGGAGTCTCCAACTGAAAAAGAAAAGAGTACTAACATAAATATATATCAACTTATGAAGCCAATCACAATTCAGACATATTTTATATATGTTCAGTTATTAGATTGAACCATATGAAATCGCCAATTTTGTAGGTTAAAAAGTAATCAAACATCAACACTTTCACATGGCCAACCTATTATTACCAACATCCAACATATTCACAATTATCTGACTTGAACTGGAAGCTGGTGCCATCACACTGCAGATTATCTGGCTCCTGGTTCTCCTCACCCCTTGGAGATTTTTCACACCTGGCTCACTGTCACTTTTTCTAATGTGATTCTCAATATTCTTTTTTTTTTTTTTTTTTTTAAGATTTTATTTATTTATTTGAGAGAGAGAGAATGAGAGACAGAGAGCATGAGAGGGAGGGTCAGAGGGAGAAGCAGACTCCCTGCCGAGCAGGGAGCCCGATGCGGGACTCGATCCCGGGACTCCAGGATCATGACCTGAGCCGAAGGCAGTCGCTCAACCAACTGAGCCACCCAGGCGCCCCATGATTCTCAATATTCTTGGTGATTGCAATATCCACAAAAAACAATCCTCTTCGTACTCTGGTTTCTTGACTTCTTCTCTTGCAATGTTCTTGGCCTCTATTTTACCTCAAATACCCAATTCCACATTTGTATCTTAGACATTGGAAATTTTACTTCATTTTGCTTATAAATACCACTGTCTTTTGATTCTTCCTCACTGGCACATCTTGAATATTCTCTGTTGGTTTCTTCTCATCAACTGATTTCTATATGTGGGGTGGCTCAGGCCCAGTCTTCAGATGTCTTTTCTTCTTTTCCTATGCTCACTCCTATGTGCTCTCATCCAATATCATGATATTAATGCCTTCTCTAGTTTGATGACTCTCAAATTCATGTCACCAGCTCAGACCTGTCCCCTGAACTCAGACTCATACCTATTTGTCTTCTCAACATCATCTACTTGGGATATGTAATAGGCATCTTAAGCTTATCATGCCTAAAAATGAACTATTTTCTCTTTCCCAATCCACATGGTCCCTCTCTCACTAAATGGCAATTTCATTTTCTAGTTTGCTTAGACCAAAGATCTTATAGTTAATTACCTTTGACTTTTCTCTTTCTTACCATATACCCAGTACACCAGCAAATCCTTTTGGCTCTACCTTCAAAATATATGGAGAATCTGATCATTTCTTACCAGTTCCACTTCTGCCTTGGTCCAGGTTGCTCTCATCTGGATTATTGTAATAGCCTTGTAACTGGTATCCCTGCTTTTCCCCATCATCAAATCTCCACATAAATCAGATCATGTAACTCCTCTCCTCAAAATCCTCCAATGACTTCCTACCTCACTCAGAATGAAAGCCAGTGTTCTTACCATGGCTTACAAGGCCACTTAGGATCTGGCTAACCTGCCACTTCTCTGATCTCATATCCTTCCAGCTTTGCCTTTTTTCATGATGCTCTAGCCACATTCATCTTCTTTACAGACTTCAAACATGTCAATTAGGCTTCACTTGAAAAACAGTACTAACTGCTCCCTCTGTGTAGAATGTTTTTTCCCAGAGAGAAATGAGGTTCATGCAAATGCTCAGACGGTCCTTTATTAGGGAGCCTTCCTACAGCATCATATGTAAGACTCTACAGGTATTCCTTATCCTCCTTTTTCCCCACTTAACCTGACTCCAAACATCATCCCCACCTGCTGTTATACCTGTTTTCTTTTTGTTTAGCATCTGTCTCCTAAGGGCAGGGATTTTCTTTTGTTTAACTGCTTAGTCTCAGCACCTAGAACAGTGTCTAACACATCATAGCACTCAATAACAAATATTTGTTGAATAAATTAAAGGAACTGCATTAACATCATATGCCAAGTGGTGTCTAAAATAACTGCACTCACCAAAGGAATCACCAAATTACAAATGGATTTTTTCCAGAAGTTTTTAAGTTGGGTGTTTGGAAATCAATATGCATTTTCCATACAAATATGAAGGAAGTGCTGTTATTATTCCCATCTATGGTTGAGAAATCTGAGACTTAGGGTAAGTATGCTTAGGTTTTCTGATTTCAGTACACCTAACCACTACACTAAATTCCCAGGCCAGATTGCAAAACCATATGTAAGTCCATCATTCTGATATATTCTATAAAAAAGAACTGTAATGGAAGACACCTATCTTACACACAAACAGCTGTATCTAGAGCCTGGATTGACCTCCTAGCTCTCTAGATTGTTCATTCAGTTACCCCTATTCCTTGATGGTCTTTGCTTTCATCAGCCTGTCTGCTTTCTTCCCATCCATCAGCCTCACTGCTTTCTTGCCATCCTCCCCTCCCCAGCTTTGATTCCATGTTCCATCATTTTACTACTCACTTGCCAATATATGAGATGATTTTTGCTTTTTGTTCTTTTATTACCTGTCCTGTAAAACCCCAACCCTGGAGGAATACGACTATCTTCTGTACACACACACCTACGCTGCTGAGTTCTGCTCAACTGATTAATTATCATTATAAAAATCTTCTTAGTCCTTAATACTATGTAGCAAATCTATGATTCTCATGCACTTTATCTGTCCCTTAACACTCTTTCAAAATCCTCTTCCCAAAACTTTGATCATCTACTATTTCTTGCATTACTCTTAGATTACCTTATCTTCTTCTTCATGGAGAAAATTTCAGAAAGGAACGACCTCAGTTCTCTGCCACCAAATCTACGTACAGATCTGTACCTATCCCTAACCTTTCTACTTCTGCCACAATGGAGAGTCTGTCCCTCCTATTTAAGTCCAATCTCCTCACTTGTCTTATAGGTTCTCACTTCTACTTCCTTTTCAGGATACCATCCTATAAATTATGCCTTTTCTCTTGCATTTCTAACCTCTTCTTCTCTCTTGACTTCTTGACATTAGCATTTAAAAGTACTCAGATCTCCTCTATGTTAAGAATAAAGTCTCCCTTAAATCCCGTTGCTAATCTCATTCTCCTCCATTCATTGCCAAAGTCCTCAAAAGAGTACTACACTGGAAATTCCCAGATACTGACCTATGCACTAGTATCACATCATCAGGAGTTCCCATGCATCTGTGGTAAAATAAGAAACAATAAGTTAATGCTACCCACGTTTACCCATTTAGCAAGTTCGAGATATATATGTTGAAGTTACCAATTGTCTTCTGAGGACTGTCTCACATTTTCCAAATGTGTAAAATTTTAGATTTATCTTTTAAAAACACTTCATTTGTGCTTCAACTTTCTATCTTCCTTAGCTGTGTGCTAATTTCTATAATATATATTCCAAGAGGGAGTAGTTTCTGCATTTTTGATGTTTTTCTCTATATGGTATATATTTCTTTTATGGTGAGTATATTGGAAGATGGTAAAGAAATTAGCAGTCTTTCATAAACTCTGAAGGAGGCAATTCTATATAGGTAAGAGGCATTACTCACTAAGTATCAGTTAACTCTATAAGTTATCTTTTTTTTTTTTTTTTTAGGGTTTCTAAATGATTCACTGCATTTTGCAGAATATATGGTCTTTGTTCCCTTTTTTTATGTTTGGACTCTAACTTTATGGCTAAGTAGGAATCCAGTTTTTGCATGTACCAAATGTCTGAAAGAATATCAGTTCTCTTATGTAAAGTGTTATTCACATATCCTTAAGTTTTTATTTTATGATTATGCCATTCAATTCTGAGTTTTATCTGCTCAATTTATTAAATATTTAGAGCTATATGCTATGGTAGATTTTCCAGTTTCTCTACATAGTTCTCAATTTTTGCTTATATATTTTGATGTTATTAGATGTGTACAGTTTAGAATTTTTATCTTCAAAGTGAAATGACTTTTTATCATTATATAGTAACCTGATTTATATAGTAACTTCTTTTGAATTTGTAATTCACATAGCTGTAATTTTTTTTTTGTTAAAATACCTTTTCTCCATTCATTGATTTTTCTGAATTCTTATGTGTCTTTAAACAATTTTTGCTTGGTGCTTAAAAATACGATTGAGGGGGCACGTGGGTGGCTTAGTCAGTTAAGCGCCTGGCTCTTGGTTTCAGTTCAGGTCATGATCTCATGGGTTATGAGGTTGGGTCCCTGCATCGGGCTCGGCACTCAGCAAGGAGTTGGCTTGAAGATTCTCTCCCTCTGCCCCTCCCCCACTCACATGTGCATATGCACACACTCTCTCTCAAATAAATAAATCTTTAATAAGATGAAATAAAATAAAAAATGTGATGGAAAAATTTTGGAGTGCTTGGCAAATTTACATTTTGATGACTAATATTTTTACATTAATTTCTGATATTATATGCTTTCCACCTATTTTTCTTTTCCTTTTTAAATTTCTTTTCCTTTTTTTTCTTAAAAGATTTTATCTATTTGTTAGAGAGAGAGAGAGCGTGAGCACAAGCAGGGGGAGAAGCAGGCTCCCTGCTGAGCAAGGAGCCCAATGCGGGGCTTGATTCCAGGACCCTGAGAGCATGACCTGAGCCAAAGGCAGATGCTTAACCAACTGAGCTACCCAGGCATCCCTTTCTTTTCCTTTTTAAATTTCTTTTGGATTATTTTTTCCCCTCTTTTTGTTGGAGAATATATGGTCTTTGTCTCTTCTTTCACTAGTTACCCTAAGTATTTTATTTTTTTTTTAAAGATTTTATTTATTTGACAGAGAGAGAGAGAGCGAGAGCAGGAACACAAGCAGGGGGAGTAGGAGAGGGAGAAGCAGGCTTCCCGCAGAGCAGGGAGCCCCATGCAGGGCTCAATCCCAGGACCCTAGGATCATGACCTGAGCCAAAGGCAGACGCTTAACAACTGAGCCACCCAGGTGCCCAGTACCCTAAGTATTTTAATTTGCCTACTTAACAAAGTTAACATTTTTTTTCCTCTCCTCTTGAACAAATCTAAGATCTTATAATAGTTTGTCACTGTCAACAGCATGCTATTTTTGCCTAATACTTAGTTTTAACATCCCTTTTACAAATTAAGTATTTTTTTTAATACAGTTTTGCTTAGTTTACCCATTATTATCTTTGATATCTTTGCTTGACATTTCTTTTCACATCTCTGACCTTCCTTCTGGGATAATTTTCCTTCTGCCTAGACTTTTTCTGTTGTAATTTCTTTTAATAATGATCTATTGGTGATAAATCCTCTCAATTTTTATCTCTAAAATATCTTTATTTTGCTTTAGTTTTTTTTTTTTTTTTGCCTTACTATTGGAAGAAACTTTCTAGGTTGACAATTATTTGTCTCAGCTCATGGAAGATACTCTTCTGCTGTCTTTTGGCTTCCTATGTGCTGGTAAGAAGCCAGCAGTCTGCTGAATTGACATATGTTTGGGTGATTACTCTTTTATTTTCTAGCTGTTTTTAAGATGAAACGTTTTTCTATGTAGTTCTGCAGTTTCACCATGATGTGTTGAAGTGTCTATCTTTATTATGCTTGGGATTCACTGGGATTCCAAGATCTGAGGTCTCAAAAATTCTCAGTCATTACCTTTATTACCTCTTTTCCATTCTGTTACCTTCTTTTTATACTTCAATTGGACATATATTAGACATTTCCATCATGTTCTGTGTCTCTCTTGACCTTTATTTCATCATGTAGTCCATCTCCTTGTCTCTGTAAACTGTACTTGGGGCCACTTATTCAGTTATATTCTAGTTTATTAATTCTCTCTGGCTTTGACGTTTAATGCACCTGCTGAATTTTTAATTGTTTTTTATTTTTTGAAGTTATTTTTTTTCTTTCATATCTGCTTGGTCTTTTTTTTTTTTAAGATTTTATTTATTCATGAGAGACAGAGAGAGAGAGGCAGAGGCAGAGGGAGAAGCAGGCTCCCCTCAGAGGAGGGAGCCCGATGTGGGAGTCGATCCCAGGACCCTGGGATCACAACCTGAGCTGAAGGCAGACACTTAACCGACTGAGCCACTCAGGCACCCTGCTTGGTCTTTTTATTATGTTGTAGTTCCTGCCTATATTCTGGAGTTTTATTTAAGTATAGTTTATATTCTACGTTTGGTATTTTTAAATTTTTCTACTTGTTTCTCATTGTTCTAATGGTATTGTGTTTCTCTGTGTATTTTTAATTTCGACTGTGAGCTTATTTTCTTTGAAAAATTTTTTTTGGTAGGATTTATTTTAAGGTCAGAAAAACAGAACCAACTGAGACCATTTCAAATTGAATTATCTCCTTGAATTTTTTTCTTTTAAAATAAGAGGTAGTGTGACTTTTGAGTCACAAACCCATCTGAAGCCAGCTTATGGTTACATCTCAAGGGAAGATTCTTTTTCCTTCCACTCTACTTAGTGCCAAAGAAAAGAAAACATTTCTTTGTACCCCTGTTTGTGCAATAAGATTTATTTCTCTTTCACTGTTATCCTTGAAGGTATAGCCCTTTCTAGTCACTCATGGGTGAATACAGTCTCCTACATCCCATTTCTTGGGCTCCTGTCGAAGCCAGACCTCAAAGTCTCTGGGATTTGGCAAAAACTTTTAGGTGAGAGTGAGCTTGGTACTCATTGGCCTCGGACGTTCTTGCTTTCCCTTTGTTTGGTATCTATAGATTCCTTTCTTTTATGTGGATGAGTGATATTTCAAAAGATATTTGCAAATATTTTATCCAGTGTATCAGTTGTTCTATTAAGGAGCACCATTCACAGTATCTAAGCTGTCACACTACTGAAAGTAGAAGCCCTGGTTTTGTAAAATCAAGGTCAAACTCCCCCACTTCCCTTGGGTTTAAAATGAGTGAGGTGAAAAATCCCAGGAAAAAGAGAGAAAAGAACAAAGAAAGAAGTCAGTGCATTTAGTACTTGTTAGTTTGTGACTCTGTGTAGTTAAATGGTTGGTATATCAGCACCATTCCCCTCAACTCCTGGGTAGAAGTTGCAACAATGGGGGTGGGAGGAGAAGAAAGAACAGTGAATGTGTTCTTAGACATGTAAGATGACTTTTCATCTTTCATTTCTTATTTACACCACATAGCAAATTGATCAGTTATTTTCTAATATTAAAGAGAAAACTTTGGATCCTGTTTACTGTTGGAACTGGGCAAGATGTGGAATTTTATTTTTTATTTAAAGATTTTCTTTATTTGACAGAGAGACACAGTGAGAGAGGGAATACAAGCAGGGGGAGTGGGAGAGGGAGAAGCAGGCATCCCACCGAGTGGGGAGCCCGATGCAGGGTTTGATCCCAGGACCCCAGGACCCCAGGACTATGACCTGAGCCGAAGGCAGACGCTTAACGACTCAGCCACCCAGGTGCCCCAAGATGTGGAATTTCTTAGAGCTAATGTATTTGTTATATAGGAAATTGAATTGGGAAATGATACTTTATGTTCTATGAATGCAGTAACTAGTAAATAATATAATGTATTAAAAAGAATACTTTATTAGATTTAGAAATAAAACTACAAGAAAATTAAATCTATTAACAGAGAGGGCTTGGAACTGAGAGAGTATATTTCAAAACATTTTAATGTTTTATTTATTCATGAGAGTGAGAGAGAGAGAGAGAGAGAGAGAGAGAGAGAGGCAGAGGGAGAAGCAGGCTTCCCGCCTAGCAGGGAACCCCATGCGGGACTCGATCCCAGAGCCCTGGGATCATGACCTGAGCCGAAGGCAGACGCTTAACCATCTGAGCCACCCAGGCGCCCCTATTTCAAAACATTTTAAATGAAAAGTGCACTGGGTAAAGGGATGCTCTTGGAGGGTCATTCAGAGATCGACACCAGGATTTCCAATCTCGGAAGACACTGGAGCAAAAAGCACGTTTAACCCAGCTGGTCTGGGTGGAGTAATTTAAGATGGAGTAAAAGATCAGCTGAGCTGAGAGGACAAAATTTTTTAAGGCAGATGAAAGGAAGGTCACAATAGTGTGAATGCTGGAGTCAATGAAACCAAGATGGGAGACTCCATAAAGACAGGACTACGAGCCAGATTTCAGGTGGGTCAGGACACTGATGAAGAGCAGTGCAGAACTGCAGTGGTAATGGGTATGGATGGTATGTGCTTCAAAGCCTGAGCTGATGGGTGGGGTTAATGAGAAGTTTCTAAACTGGTACTTGGGACCATGGTATATAATTCTCCCACTCTGCATGCACTGGAATGAGAACTGAATTCAGTGTGGAAAAAGATCAGAAGCATTCTGTTAAATGCTTAAATCTTTGTCCATTTTCCTATACTATGGAAAGGGCACACTGGTGTGGAATGAGGTTAGAGTAGTAAAAGGAACACAAAAAAACAAAGTTGGTAGTCACAGGTGGAGAGGTAGAAGCAGCAGTGATGGGATATGTAGGAGGCCTTCTAGAGAGGATTTTTGGACTAAAAATGAAGAACAAGGGAACATGCAGGAAGGTTCTATTTCTGTAGACAGATAGGGAAATTCTTTTTCTACACAACAATAGAAAATTGAAAAACATTCCTGCTGCTGTGCAAGCTGATCTAAATTAGGATTTAGGGTTGAGGTGCTGTGTAGAACAGCCTAGGTTGGTCTGAAGTCCACTGGTCTTTCCTAAATAAGCACCACACTTGAGAAAGTCATTTTATATACACAGGTAATATCAAGCTGAATGAATGCTGGTGGGCTGCTAAACTATTATCTTAATTTTAAGTTCTCCTGAACCTGGGTATATCCCTGGGGTTTTTCTGCTACCAGTTAAAAAACAAAACAAACATGGGGCGCCTGGGTGGCTCAGTCGTTAAACATCTGCCTTCAGCTCAGGTCATGATCCCAGGGTCCTGGGATCAAGCCCTCCACCGGGCTCCCTGCTTGGCGGGAAGCCTGCTTTTCCCTCTCCCACTCCCCCTGCTCGTGTTTCCTCTCTTGCTGTCTCTCTTTCTCTGTCAAATAAATAAAATCTTAAAAAAAATAAAAATAAAAAACAAAACAAACAAAAAAACTCTTGGTGGAATATATTTGGCAGCAGAATAAAAAAATAGGTATTAATACTTAACACAAGCATAAAGAATAATAAAGAAAAAGAATAAATAAGACATCAGAAGCTTAAAAGCATTGCCTATTTTTCTCCCTGGGTGATTGACTAGCTGTACAACTTAATTTTGTCAGGTGGTAGTTAGGGAACTAATAGAAGTCATGACTTGATTCCTTACCTTGGCATCCACTTATATTTAGGTTTTCACCTTTTTAAAGGAATAATGAGGTGTGCCTTGTTTTCTTTGTTCTCCTCCTTACAGTTCCGCTTAGTTTCTAAGGACCAGAATTAGGAAATTGCATGATGGAAAAATAAACACTAACAAGTAGTGCTACACCCCTTTTTCTCTACTAGCAGCACTCAGAACAGGATTGCAAAACCTCGTTAGATTTGCAAAACTGGTAAGAAAAATAAACACCTGCAGATCTTAATTTATTAAGTCCTGGCTATGCTCTCTGAAAATTTATCCTTTATTAAATACAAGGGCAGCACTGAAACACAAAGCTAAATGGAAAGATGGCATATTGTTTCTCCATCATAGAAAATAAGCCTCAACAATATTTAAGAGAAGTAGTCCAGTGGCATAAAATTAAACAGAAATACACCAAATTGTGTCAGAGATTTTCCTGGGGTGAGGTAAACAGGAAATGTCATACAGCAAAACCTGCCTTAACAACCATCAAGTTCCCTTAATGAAATATGCACTTTAAAATAAATTAAGCCAATAGGTGGGTGAGGAAAGGGGAAATACAGTTGTGGAATTTTTTTTTTTCCACATTTTGTTTCTAATCTTTTCATTAAATGAAATGGATTTCAATAGGAGTGAGCCTGAAAAAATTACAGTGGAAGTTACCTGTATTAAGGCCCTCAGGCTAATATTATGACAATGCCATTTAAAAAAGTATCATGAAGAGAAAGTCAGTTATAAAAGCTGTCCTATCTTACTAATTTGGTTAATGAAATATAGAATGTTTTAATATGTTCTTCTGTGTCTTAAGGGTTTAGAATAACTGAAAAAATACAATTCCTGCTAGAATAGTGAGTTGAAGCCATGGACTGACTGGCATCTAGACTGGGACTGACCCAGGAATTGCATGGTATTTGGATAGGTACTGGGCCATCAGGTATGATGAGTTCATTTTCGGAATTCAGGCCTATCCTAAGAGGTGTGAATATATTAATTTATTGTAATGATTAACTTCTTTCTGGAGAATGTTAGAGTTTTGTGTCTGTATCTAGGAAAGCCCAGGCAGGTCCTTAACTGGGGGAGGAGAGGGCAAGAAACTAATGAGAGTTTGAGCAGATAATGGTAGATGGCACAGCTTATGCTAGACCAGCCCTCTCATACACACAAAATTAAACTTTGGATAAAACATTAAAAATTATCTAAAGGTAATGGAGAATGACCAAAAACATGCAGAAACTTGAGGGGAGTTATCACTAGTAAGAGGGGAAACGTATTTTTAACATCTTTTCAACTTAGGGCAGACCCAGTGCCACTAAGAGTAATTAAAACTCATATACAAAGCTTAAGTCATTAGTCGAGGAATCAGAGTACAGAGTTCAGAGTGACCAAAGAGTCTGGAAAGTGAGAAGGAAATCCTGAAAAGGAGAGTTTCACAGAAGGTTGTAGCCACACTGCCCAAATCTCTCACTGATCTCCGAAATCCACATCCTTGGGGCTGACTTCAAGAAGCCCAGCTAAAACAAAAAGAACTGAATAGATATTTCAGCTGTTGCCCACCATAGGGGAGACAGAATTTGGAGCTTCAGATCAACCAAGTTAACTGCCTACTAAACATAACAAATAAAAATTCTTCAGAACAACAGCACAGAATGCAAGTTTCTACGATGTATTATTCACAATGTCCAGGATATAATCTAATCAGATATATGAAGAAACATACTCAAAAGACCATCAGTGGAGACCGACCCTAAGATGACCCAGATGTTGGAATCAGTAGACAAGGATTTTTAAGCAGTTATTATAACTCTGCCCCAAAACAAAGAAAGAAATGGATAGGAAATTTCAGCAGAAATAGAAACTATTAACAACAATAGGATCAAATAGATTATAGAAGTGAAAAAGGATGTCTGAAATTTAAAAATCACCAGATGTGTGTAACAGCAATTTGGAGACGGTAAAAAAGTGAGTCAGTGAACTTGAAGATAAGAACAATTGAAATTATCTAATCTGAAATGTGAGCAGTCAAAAAAAATTGGATGTAGGGAGCTTTTTCTTTGGTTATTGTTTTTATTATATATAAAACCTTTTTTGACATGGCTACTGGACTGGTAAATCAGGGGAATGCTTGATCAGAATACATCTTGATTTTGACAGTGCTTTAAGCAAAGTTTTTCATGACATCCTTTTGTACAAGAAGAAAAATGTGGACCAGATGACAGTAATTCGATGTATTTATTGTTGACTCCTGTCATTCTGCCAGACTGCCTTCAGTGCTGTAATGGGGGTTGGAGTAAAGTGTAATGATAGAAATGGGGAAGGAACACTTATCTGTTACCTGTGATTTTTTATTGCTGTCCTCCTTCAGTAGCGCATAAACTCCATGAGGGCAGGCAGTGCATATTTTTAATCTGTATCTTCACAATTGTCATTGTGTAGTCATTGATTCTTATTGGGACCTTTAAAAGGAAGTTAGAAGCTCCCACTCCAGTCAACAAGGCTTTGATTCTGCCTCCTAAATATTGCCTAGATCACACAAGCCTGTACAGCTGTAATTAGTTCTGCTCTCTGGAATGGGACAAGACCTGGGAAAGCATGAGGGTGAGCATGGTGACAGGGAATCCAGGAATGCACTATGTTCAGAAATTGAGGCAGATAGAATGCTTGTTCCAGGGAAATCAGTCAGCTGGCAGATGGTCTCAGGTACCGAGCTAGTGTTGGAGACAAGACTTCAATCTCTTGAGGGTAGTGTTTCTCAAAGTATAGATCAGATCACTTGTTTCAGAATTACCTGGAGTGCTAGTTAAAATGTCAATTCTAGGAAACAATGCTAGACTTGTTAAGCTGGCATCTTTAAGGGTGGGTCTTGAAAATCTACAGGTACCTTAGATGATTCTTATATATATGAATTTGAACTGTTTATTTTTAGGGGCTGGGAGCTGGCAAAAGCAAGGAACAGACAAGTCCTAGGGCAGGTGTCAGAAACTTGGCAGTTAGCATCTTGAGCCGGAAAATTCTTTGTTGTGGGGGCGCTGCTGTCCTGTGCCTTGTGGAATGTTTAGCAGCATTCCTAGTCTGTAACCCTGTAAATGCCAGTAGCACCCCCTCTCCCAACTGTCAGAACCAGACATTGCACAATGTCCCCTAAGAAGTACATTAGTCCCTGGTTGAGAACCACTGCTTTGGGGGATCCGAGTAGTAAGCCTGTGCCTAGCCTAAGGATCAGAGGAGGAAGAACACAATATGGGGAGATATCCAGCTACTGGAACTGGAATGTCAAGCTAGGACTAGATTTACAGCAAGAGCTCCTTTATAAGGTTGCTATTGGTAGCTTAGCTTCCTTGCTGTAGAAGGGCCGTGTAGCTCTGGAATACAAAGGCTGAGAATTAGACAGGTCTGGCACCTTAGGTCAGGTCTCAACCCTAGCTGTGCATCATCCATGGGGAATCGTAAAAATATAGAGATGCGTCAGCCAGACTCAGTCCTTCTGAAGCAGAATTTCCAGTGATGAAGCCCAGGCATCTGATACACGACCTGGATTCTGGAACACTCACAGGGTTAGACAACATCTGGAATACTGTGTTTAGGAATTCAGAGAGACATAGGCTAGGAATAAAGGTGTCTCAGAATAGCAGACCTCAGCAATGTGTAGTATCTGAACCTCTTTAATAGTTCTGTTCTCATCCTATCCTGTCCTTCTCTACAGGTGAGGACAAAAACATTACATACAGATATATTGTGGCTAAACTGCTCTAAGTAGAGAATTTTCCCGATTTTACTCTTATTCTCTGTTCTGAGCCTACCTGCTCTTTTGTAATTTCTCCTGTTCCCATCCCACTGCCAAAACCTGATTTCTTTCTCTTTTCCCACCCACTTTGTCTGATATCTGTTTGGCTTGTGTGATTTGGCAATATTTAGGAGGCAGAATCAAAGCCTTGTTGACTGGAGTGGGAGCTTCTAACTTCCTTTTAAAGGTCCCAAAAGAAGCAATGGTATAAGTTAATATAAAGTAAAACTGTAAAGCAATAAGAGATTCCATAAACTGCATAGGAAACACAAGGTTCACAGAGTAGCATCTCATACTTTATGACAGAAAATCTAGAAAAGAGAAAAAATTCTATGGCATGTTCACTGTGTACTTTGTTTCGATTCCATGTGAAACACTGCAGTTAACTAGAAAGTACACCCATGGGGAATCTCGGTTAAACTTGATTAATCTTATTTAAACTAGCTACTAGTTCAGCAATAATTCCATAACAGCCCAAGAGCTCTGTAAAAACACTTCCACTGATTATTTTATTCAGAAAAAAACAAATAGGAGAAGAAAGAAACACAATTCTGGTCATTTGCAGTATCTATCAGCTTTCAATTTGGCTCTCCTGTTTAAACAAAGACAAATGATAAAAATTATGTAAAACATTCCATATATATCAACTACTAAATATATACTCACACTCAGAAATTGTGTTCTCCATTTTCATTACTATATTGCCATACTACTTATATTAAAATATTTTAACTAAAATTTAACTTTTCAATGTTGTTTCATATTAAATGCATTCTATTCTTATGAAAGTCTTTCATAATCTTTAAGAAATGTTGCCTAAGAGCTTTTTTAATCCACAATAGCAATTTTAATTGCCTCTGAATTTAAGCATGCCCTAAACTTCTATTTAACAGGGTGGCAATGTTCTATTTTCATGAGTGATAAAAGTTAACAAGACATAAGCCTTATTTCTTTTGCATCCATATCTTGATCTTTTTTTTTTTTTTTTTACATCCTATTCTTAATTTCTTAAAACTAAATACATGCTTTGTTCAGCAGGAAAAATTCTTAAATCATTTACTAACATCTGGTAACAACTCGATCAACTAGTTAACAGGATATACATGATGAAGCATCTTTATCAAGTAGTGTGAAGAAATGTTTTAAGACTAATTTTGCAACACAGGACTTTGAAGGAGTGGCAGATTACCAAATTCTCTTTCAATCTGGCACTTACTTGATTTATGGTTATAAACTTACAGCTAATCCTCTCTACCTACTTTTTTATGTTATACATCTAGGACATTACTTACCTAAATAAGAACAGTTTTAGATAAATATTAATAATGTGCTATGATAAAATCCTGCACACTTCTAGATTCAACTTAATAAAAGTGTTTCAATTTTATTTCATTTTATACTTAGTAATTTTTAAACTGATCTGTTTTTATCTCATTTTAGGAACCTGCTATTCTACTAGAACCCACTGAATTTTGAAATTAAACTACTTCTTTCGAGCCCTGTTCTAATAATTATAGAAAGATGATGTTAAATTTATGAAGGGGTTTCAGTCAAACCTCAATGTCTTATAAAAAAATTTGTTAAGTTTTTGGAATCTATTTTTAGATATTGTTTCCTGGGTGATCTTTTCCCAGACTTATGTCCTTTTTAGGTAACATTACTATGTTCACAAATTACAAGACAAAAATTTAAGAACTGTAATAATTGAAAAAGAACACTGGTTATATATATGCCATTTCTACTGGATACGAAAATAGTTGGAAATAAGTAAAAATATACCTACCTGTCCAGGAGTGTTTCATGCAAAAATCCATCTTTCCGGGCCTTTTTGAGAATTTTACTGTCTTCTTTACTTATTTTAAGTTTGTGGTCTTGGAAGCTCTGAAATTTCTTTCTGTTAAGAAAATGTCTTCTTGAAAATCATCTCAAACTTTGATTATACATGTTTACTCATGAACTTACAATATTTTAAAAGTTTTTCATTTATTTAAAAAAAACTAATTGTCTTTCTTTCAAAACATACAACTTTTCAACTGCGAAGATGACCTTAGTCCTCCTCCATGAAGAGGACCACAAAGGGCAGGACTACGAAGCCCCACTGCCACTAAGGCGTGTTGGCTGGAGTCCTGAATCCTGGCTATGGAACAACATTTGGTTGGCATTATGTACCGATAAGCTATAGTCATTCTATTAATGAATACGGAGAAAAGACTAATCCAAGTGACTTTAGCTTTGAAAGCTAGCAGGATAATTAGGAAAACTGAAGCTCTGAGAAAAGAAAAGCATTCAGCTTAGTTCTTTGTCCTAGAGTCCATTTTATGCTGCCTCTTGTCCTTTGGGTATTTTATTTTATGTGTCTTGAGAAGTACTTCATTGCCAAATATGTAAGGTCTAAAAGGGAAAGAATACGTACACGTAATTGATTTCACACTGTTTAACATTTCCTTTGTCTTCTTCTGGAATATCATCTTTCTTCTTAGTTTCTCTTTCAGCACAGGATCTAATCTGGACAATGGAGATGAAAACCCAACAGGTTATACATATATCTTCCCCTTCCTCACTTTACTTATTTGCTAAGAACCCTCTAGGTAATTTCTTATGCAAATGAAGAAAACAATCAACTTAGCAATCAGATTCAGAAAAAGGTTCTAGATATTTTTTTTTTTTTAAGATTTTATTTGAGAGAGAGAGAGAGCACGAGGGGAGGGGAGGGAGGGGCAGAGGGAGAGGGAGAAGCAGGTTCCCCACTGAGCAGGGAGCCAGACATGGGGCTCGATTCCAGTACCCTGGGATCATGACCCTGTGCAGAAGGCAGACGCTTAACTGACTGAGACAACGAGGCGCCCCTCTAGATATGTTTTTATTTATATATGTATAATTTATACAAATTGCTATTATGTTTCTCTAGAGCCTTTGCATCAGACACAAAAGACAAAATTATTTGAAAAACATTTTATAGATCAGATCCTGCTGAGCAATTAGGCAATAATTTAATTAATTTTGGCCTCAAAGTAAATATTCAAATTATCCCTATAGATAGTGTTTATTTTGTAACACTGGAAGTTTAAGATAGTAGCTATTTTAATTTGCACAGCTATTCCCAAATCCATTAAAACTTTTAACATGACACAGCTCACTTATTTACTTAATTGGAATCCACTCCTTCTAAATCTTCCTTATATCCTCATAAATTGTGACAGATATTTACTATCACAATGCCATAAATTGATATAGTAATTACGATCCACTGAGTGGGGCAAGAAGGGGACAGAATTCAGGCCCCAAGAACTGGCAGTTTGCAACCCAGAGGACAGGATTTACATCTCCAAAGTGATCTTTGTGGCTCAGAGTCCAATTCCAAGGCTGCTTAGAAAGTGGTGACCTGGGGCGCCTGGGTGGCTCAGTTGGTTAAGCGACTGCCTTCGGCTCAGGTCATGATCCTGGAGTCCCGGGATTGAGTCCCACATCGGGCTCCCTGCTCGGCAGGGAGTCTGCTTCTCCCTCTGACCCTCCTCCTTCTCATGCTCTCTGTCTCTCATTCTCTCTCTCTCAAATAAATAAATAAAATCTTAAAAAAAAAAAAAAGTGGTGACCTATAAGGCAGGTGCCAGTGCTACTTGTGTGACAGGTTTGGTTAAGGGGGTCCTAGCAGACCTGGGAAGATTACTGGCCAGGGCCTGTGACAGTACTACTTTTGACAGGAGGGAATGTGTCCTGATAGGCTATAAAGGTGGACAGCTGATATAGACTAGCAGAGCCTATGAAGTAAAATGCAAGATGGAAAGAGTTCTGGATTCACTGCTCAGAGCTTCCAGGTACTTGACTAACCAAACAGACCCAGGGAAATGTTAACAGACACTTCATATAAAAACAGTTGTAATTAAATACAGCGGTGTTTTTGTTTTGTATTTTTCCCATAAAAGTGCAAAGTACTGCACTTTATTTGCATTGTCTTCAAAAATCATACTTTTAGGTAAGTGAGAAATCCACCAGCATTTTTCTAATGACCTGTTTCCTGAGAGGCAGTATGGTAGTTTCCAGTCAGTTGGGCCTGGGTATACCTCCTGTCTCTCTCATATCTAGCTGTGTGAGTTCATGACTGATTACAACAGGTGAGGATGTAAGGAGGCTCAGAGGCTCTCTCCTCGTCGGTGAAGTTAATAGGTACTTCACAGGAACTTTATGAAGATTCAAGAAGACAGTGCTTGTGTCATATTCAGCAGAGTGCCTCTAGCTACTGGCTTCTGTTTTGGTTTGTGGGTTGTTTTTTTTTTTTTAATGTACTTGAAAAATGTTATGACTAACATTTATCATACACCTTGTAATTCTGTTTTTGGGAATTTATCCTCGGATATACCAGCACACCTACAGAATGATGCATATTCAAAGTTATGTGTTACAGCACTGTTTCTAAGGGCAAAAGATGGGAAGTCACCTAAATTTGCATTTATGAGGAACTGATTAAATAAATTATGGCTTATCCCTAAAATGGAATATTATGTAGCTGTTAAAAAGAGAAAATTTTCTACATAGTGATAAGGGAAAATCTCCAAGATAAAAATATTAAGGAAAAAAGAAATCAAGGTCTAAAGGAGGACATGCAGGAGGCTAACTTTATTGTAAAAAGTAGAAAATTATAAACATATATTTTTATTAAGAAGCTCTGGTAGGCTACAGAAGGATGGGAGTCATGAATTTATATGCTTGTATTTTTAAAATTTTGAACCATGTGAACATATCTATTTAAAAAGTTAAATTTTAAAAAGCAAGCAAGAAAAAAAAAGGAAACAGAGTCCTAAAAAGCATGTGGAACTACTCAGAAAAAGATACTAATACATGGAGGTAAGATATAATAATTTCGCTACCACATGGTACAAACAAGCTGTCAGTTATAGGATTTATAATTAAGCTTTTTATAATAAAGCTTATTCGGAGCATAATATAAAACACTATGCATTACATCTTTAAAGTGATAGTAAATGATTATTCAACATTTTTAAGAGATATAGTCACATCATATATGTGACATGTATTAGTCTATAGAAAAATGAAAGAGAAAAAATTAAAAGAAAGAAAAATGTCATGATTACCTTTATCATTTCTTCTTCTCCTGCTGTTTTACTTTTTGCTTCTATATCACCTGCTTCATTGCATCTAATAAAGCAGCTATTTGAAGCCAATAAAGCCATTTTTCCCTATATCAAACAAAATAATATAAAAGTTACAAGACTACTGCAAAAGAATTCTTAAGTCTTGAGAATGAAATTAATTTTGCCCCTTAGCCCCAACTGTAAAAGTAATCAGTAAAAAGAATTTGGAGAAAACATAGAAGATCAAAAAAACATACAGAAAAGAAAACCAAAATCACCTATAATCTTACTACTCAAAAATAACCTCATAACTATTTTTAGTATATTCTATTAGTAGGACTGAATTCTAACTAGATGAAATAGAATTGTTTCCTTTGGCCTTAAAGAAATATTGAGGCTATAACTGATTTAGTTCTGTTTGAAAAATAATTAGCTTTTAAGACAATAAAAAATTATATA
This sequence comes from Halichoerus grypus, assembly GCF_964656455.1. Classification (NCBI taxonomy): domain Eukaryota; kingdom Metazoa; phylum Chordata; class Mammalia; order Carnivora; family Phocidae; genus Halichoerus; species Halichoerus grypus. The sequence goes on from NC_135714.1 coordinate 188,323,465, forward strand.
ATGCATAGTAATTTATTCAAATAATAGTGTTTTAAGTAAAAATTTCTTCATAATTAGAAAATACAAAAATATACAAGAGCTAGCTTTTGGTGCTTTTGAATTTACTGCTCAGAACTTTAAGAATCAATGTCAGAGGGATGTTTTTATGTGGACAGAAATTATGGTGGGCAGATGTACTACTGCTATTTTTGTTGCACTATTTCCTCCCGCAGTTTTACTGAGATATAATTGACAATCACCGCATAAGTTTAAGGTGTACAGCATAATAGTTTGGCTTAACACTTATTGTGAAATGATTATCTTAATAAGTTTTAGTTAGCATCCATCATCTCATGCAGTTAACAATAAAAAGAAAGCATAAAAATAAAACAATTTTTTTCCTTATGATGAGAACTCGGTTTACTCTCTTAACAACTTTCCTATATATCATACAGCAGCGTAGCTATAGTAATCATGCTATACATTATACCCCTGGCACTTATTTATCTTGTAGTTGGAAGTTTGTACCTTTTGACCACCTTGTTCCTCTAATTCCTAATCCCCAAACCTACCACTCTGGTAACCAACCACAAGTCTGATGTCTTTTTCTGAGTTTTATTTGTTTGTTTGTTTGTAAGATTCCATATATAAATGAGATCATACAGTTGTCTTTCTCTGACTTATTTCACTTAGCAAGGTCCATCCATGTTGTTACAAATGGCAAGGTTTACTCATCTTTTATGGCTGAATAATATTCCATTGTATATGTGTATACCACAACTTCTTTATCCATTTATCTATCAATGGACATTTAGGTTGTTTCCATATCTTGGCTCTTATAAGTAATACCACTATGAACATGGGGGTGCAGATATCTTTTCAAGTTAGTTTTTTGGTTTCCTTTGGATATATTCTCACAAGTGGGATTGTTGGATCTTATAATAATTGTTTTTAATTTTTTGAGGAACCTCCATACTGTTTTCCACAGTGGCTGCATCAGTTTGCATTTCCACCAGCAGTGCATGAAGGGTCCCTTTTCTGCACATCCTCCCACCATTTATCTCTTTTTGAAGATGGCCATTCTAACAGGCAGGAAGTGATACCTTATTGTGCTTTTGATTTGCATTTCCCTAATGACTAGTGATGTTGAGCATCTTCTCATGTACCTGTTGGCTTTTCATATATCTTCTCTGGGAAAAAATGTCTAGTCAGGTCTTTTGCCCATTTTTCAATTGGGTTATTTGTTTCTTTGCTATTGAGTTGTATCAGCTCTTTATATATTTGGATATTAACCCTTTATCAGAAATATGGTTTGCAAATATTTTTTCTCATCCTATAGGTTGTCTTTTCACTTTGTTGATTATTTCTTTTGCTGTGTTGCACTGTTTTTCAAGACCTTTTTAGTTATGAGTTCGTATTGGTTTTCTTCAATTTAATGGGTTATATTACTGCACTCTGTATTTTTGGGGTTTTTTTTTTGGAATATATATTCTCATTGACTGTTAAAGACTGTATCTTACATTGACAAGAAGCTTTTATGAACAATAATAGCACTTACATCTTGAAAGACTGGTTCCCATTGTTCTCTTGGTCCAATTGCATCTGAACGCCCCACAACAAGTCCATCTGAATTAATACCAAGGTATTTTCCATAACCAGATTTCAGGGCAATTCTTTAGATTAACAAAAAGGAAATGTTAAAAACTGAGAGAAAGAAAATTGAATATGGAACATAAAAATAATGTTTGTATGTGTATAGAAATCCAGGCTAGCCACAGTCCACATTTTCAAAAGCCACATGTGGTTAGTGACTACCATATCGGACAGTGTAGTTCTATATATGTAATTTTATATTGTAGTTATAAGGCTCCTATTACATTCTATCAAATTGCTTTCCAGAAAAAATCTGTATCAACTTAACATTCTCACCTCAAATCAGGAGAGTATCATTTCACCATAGATCTATTAACATTATGCCTTTTTTAGAAAAAATTAGAATATCAGATACAGGAAAAATAGTATCCTATTTAATTGATTTTTTACCATTGTAAGTGACATTTGTACTTCCCTTCCTTTTTAGTTTTTATCTTTTCGTCCATTTTTCTATTGGTATCTTACTGCTTTCCTTAGTGTTATGAATCCCGTACATACAAAGAATAAAAATTCACTGCCTGTTAATGTTGTTGCAAACACTTTCCTCATTTGCTTATATTTTTTGTTTTCAACTGTAAAGAAGTTTGCATTTATTGATTTTTCTTCTTCTGCTTTTATTCTTTAAAAGTCTCTCAGGGGCGCCTGGGTGGCTCAGTCGGTTAAGTGTCTGACTTCAGCTCAAGTTATGATCTTGTGATCCTGGGATGGAGCCCCACAAGCTCCAGTCAGGCTCTGTGCTCCTCACTCAGCAAGGAGTCTGCTTCTCCCTCTCCCTTGCTCCCTCCCCAGTGCTCACTCCCTCTTTCCAAAGTAAATAAATAAATCTTGTAAAAATAAGTCTTTCACTATACTTATTGGCCACTCAAATAAAGCATAGGAATGATAATGTGATTTTTTTTAAAGAAAAAAATATGATTTCTTAACTTTTAGCTTACCAATCCCTTGTGCCAAGGGACTGATTTTACATTAATTTACAGGTTAATGATAGTATAATATAAATCATTATCATGTTGATGCAGCCAATTATCAGCATACTGAAATTCAATTTCTGTGTGCACTACCCAAAGTATCATTCTGTACTTTTGCACTGTGAGAATAAAAAAGGTCAGCTTATAAAATGATTGTAAAAATAGTGAATAAAATATTCTTTTGGTCTTCATGGCTATGTAACATTCTCTATTGATTTTAATAATTTTAATAATATTCCTTTCTTCTGTTTTGTTTATCTCTTCCATCTTATTGTGTCTTCTTCAATTTTTTTCATGAGTGTTCTGTAGTTCCTAGAGTGTAGATCCTTTACCTCTTTGGTTAGGTTTATTCCAAGGTATCTTATGGTTTTGGTGCTATTGTAAATGGAACTGTTTCTCTAATTCCTCTTTCTACAGTTGCATTGTTAGTGTATAAAAAGCAACTGATTTCTGTGCATTGATTTTGTATCCTGCCACATTACTGAATTGCTGGATGAGTTCTAGTAATTTGGGGGTGGAGTCTCTTGGGTTTTCCACATAAAGTATTATGTCATCTGTGAAAAGAGAGAGTTTGACTTCTTTGCCAATTTGAATACCTTTTATTTCTTTTTGTTGTCTGATTGCTGTTGCTAGGACTTCTAGTACTATGTTGAACAATAGTGGCGAGAGTGGGCATCCTTGTCATGTTCCTGATCTTAAGGGAAAGGCTCTCAGCTTTTCCCCATTGAGGATGATATTCGCTGCTCATGGATCGGAAGAATAAACATTGTTAAAATGTCTATGCTACCCAGAGCAATCCATACCTTCAATGCAATCCCGATCAAAATTCCAATGACATTTTTCGAAGTGCTGGAACAAACAATCCTAAAATTTGTATGGAATCAGAAAAGACCCGGAATCGCCAAGGAAATGTTGAAAAAGAAAAACAAAGTTGGGGGCATCACGTTGCCCGATTTCAAGCTATATTACAAAGCAGTGATCACCAAGACAGCATGGTACTGGCACAAAAACAGACATACAGACCAATGGAACAGAATAGAGACCCAGATATGGACCCTCAACTCTATGGTCAAATAATCTTCGCCAAAGCAGGAAAAAATATGCAATGGAAAAAAGTCTCTTCAATAAATGGTGCTAGGAAAATTGGACAGCCACATGCAGAAGAATGAAACTCGACCATTCTCTAACACCATTCACAAAGATAAACTCAAAATGGATGAAAGACCTCAATGTGAGACAGGAATCCATCAAAATCCTAGAGGAGAACATAGGCAATAACCTCTTTGACATTGGCCACAGCAACTTCTTTCAAGATACATCTCCAAAAGCTAGTGAAACAAAAGCAAAAATGAACTTTTGGGACTTCATCAAGATATGTTGTTTATATCTTGACTTCTGACGAGTTAACGTATCACAGCAACATCAGACCAGGTTTTGTCTTATGTCTGTTTTCTTTACATGATCTTCCTTCTTATTTGGTCTGTGACATTACTAATATTCATTTTTTTCTAGCCTAGTATTATATATTGCTAGGAATCATAGTGTATGTTTTTATTTGGAGCTTTAATTCTCTTTCAAAGACACAGTTGCTGCAAATGAAATTTAATAATACCTAAATACAGTATATATGGTATATTTTTAAAATGTCACAAAATATACTTTCAAAAAGATTGTTTTGCTTTTTACATCAAAATTGGTCTGTGGAATTAAGTTAGCTTAATTAATTACCTATATAAATTTTTCAGTGAATAAGTTTAAATTTTTTTTTTTAAAGATTTTATTTATTTATTTGACAGAGATGCAGTGAGAGAGGGAACACAAGCAGGGGGAGTGGGAGAGGGAGAAGCAGGCTTCCTGCTGAGCAGGGAGCCTGATGCAGGGCTCGATCCCAGGACCCTGGGACCATGACCTGAGCCAAAGGCAGACGCTTGACGACTGAGCCACTCAGGGGCTCCAGTGAATAAAATTAAATTAAAAAAATAAAAGGTGATTAATTATAGTTCAACTTACTTACCTGGAATCAGACAATTTGACAGCTGTAAACTGCTCTGGAGGACTAGGGCCCTCATCAACTATAGGAGAAAAAACATTTTGAAATAAATTTGACATTTGTTACAAATATACACGTAAAGATATTCTTCAGCTTTAAAAAAAGTTTTCTTTTAGTGCAATTGCTGGGTAGCTCTATCTTCAACTTTTTGAGGAACCTCCATACTGTTTTCCAGAGTGGCTGCACCAGCTTGCATTCCCACCAACAGTGTAGGAGGGTTTCCCTTTCTCCGCATCCTTGCCAACATCTGTCGTTTCCTGACTTGTTAATTTTAGCCATTCTGACTGGTGTGAGGTGGTATCTCATTGAGGGTTCTAGAGGGGAGGGGGGAGGGGGGATGGGTTAGCCTGGTGATGGGTATTAAAGAGGGCACGTACTGCATGGAGCACTGGGTGTTATACGCAAACAATGAATCATGGAACACTACATCAAAAACTAACGATGTAATGTATGGTGATTAACATAAAATAAAATTGAAGTTTTCTTGTAAAATTAAATGTAAGAATATTGTGATATTTTGATATAATCATAATTATTCAGATTAGAACATCAAGATCTACTTTATCTTCTTATAACTACAGTGTTAGTTTTACATACTTAATAGGTAATTCAGCATGATGCTTACTCACTTATAAGATACTTTTTGTGTTTTAAAATGCACTCAGTAGATAGACAAATAAGCATTTAATACTTAAAAAACTAAATGCTTTAACTTATTCAAGGGATGGACAGTCATACTAAAAGATACTGCTTTTTATCTTCTGATTGCTTCATATCTCATTAGTACTTATTCTGATGGGCTAGAAGGAATAACAAACCTCAAATTGTTAATAATGCTCCAGGTTAGTTTTGGCAATAGGTCTAAAGAATAAAGGAATCAAATCTCTGACTCAACTAGGATTCCCTTTCAATTTCAATTATTCATGTTGCTTTTGATTTCAATTGATACTCTTCTGGAACTATAAAGAATGTTTTCACATGCTTACACTGGAAAGAGGGATTTGCCAATAATTGGTAAATATTAAGGAAGGAAAAAAGAGGAAGAGCCAAATGCAATGGATTTATTCCTTTGGCATATACTTGAGATTAGTTAGAATTTGGCCTAAGTGAATGAATGTCATAAAATATATACTTTAAATGGGCTTTTCCCTTCCATTGCTTCTACTAGACACAGACCTTCTTTATGTGGAGCTCCCAGTGTAAAAAGTCCATTGTCAAGTGCATGTATGTAGGTTCCTTTATCCATTTCAATTGCTATGGTTCCTGATATTTCACCAAAGTTTGTTACTGTCCACCAGATTCCTGAAAAATAAAATATTTTAAATTTTTATTTTAGATTTGACACAAGTTTCTTATTTGTTGTTCTTGTTGTTATAACTTATTTTTTAAAACTTTTTATTTTGCAGTTATAAGAAATAATACAGAAAGATCGCCTATATCCTTTACTCATCTCTCCCAGTGGTAACATCTTACATAATTATAGTACAATGTCAAAATCAGGAAACTACCCTTTATACAAACTATGAGCCTTATTTAGATTTCATCAGTTTTACATAAACTCATTTGTATGTTTGTATGTATGTGGATATATGTAGGTGACCACCACCCACAATCAAGATTACATTCTTTTCAAAATATAAAATAGCAGTGGATGTGAAGGCACAAAATGATGGAGAACAGTCTCTTTCATTCCCTCCCCAGCCATCCATGACTGCTTACCAGAGGCAATGACTATTATACCGTTTCTTACGAATCCCTTCAGAAAGACTTTCTAGCACAGTATTCTTTTTTTTTTCCTTTTCAAGTTTTTATTTAAATTCCATTTAGTTAACATACAGTGCAATACTAGTTTCAGGTATAGAATTTAGTGATTCATCACTTACATACAACACTCTGCTCATCACAAGTGCCGTCCTCAATACCTTTCACCCTTTTAACCCATCTCCCTGCCCACCTCCCATCCAGCAACCCTGTTTGTTCTCTATAGTTAAGAGTCTGTTTTCTGGTGTGTCTCTCTCTTTTTCCCTATGTCCATCTGTTTTGTTTCCTGAATTCCACATGAGTAAAATCATACGGTATTTGTTTTTCTCTAACTTATTTCACTTAGCATAATGCTCTCTAGCTCCATCACATTGCAAATGGCAAGATTTCATTCTTTTTTATGGTCTAGCACAGTATTCTTAACCATAATTTAAATTAGAAACAAAATGAGCAGAAACTATGTACTCTATTTACATAAACAGAAATGGGTTTCTTTTATTCATTTAATTCAAATATAATTAACATACAGTGTTATATTAGTTCCATATATACAACATAATGACTCAGGAATTCTATACATTTCTCAGTGCTCATCAAGGTAAGTGTACTCTTAATTCCCCTTCACCCAATTCACCTATCCGCCTACTCATGATGCACATTCAATACAAGCTCTATCAAAATATCAATAATTTTTCACAGAACTAGAATAACCCTAAAATTTGTATGGAACCACAAAAGATCCCAAATAGCCAAAGCAATCTTGAAAAAGAATAAAGCTGGAGGTATCACAATCCCAGATTTTAAGATATACTACAAAGCTGTAGTAATAAAAACATTATGGTACTGGCATAAATATAGACATACAGATCAATGGAACAGAATAGAGTGTCTAGAAATAAACCCACACTTTTATGGTAAATTAATTTATGACAAAGAAGGCAAGAATATAAAATGAGGAAAAGACAATCTTCAACAAATGGTGCTGGGAAAAACGGACCACTTTCTTATACCATATACAAAAATAAACTCAAAATAGATCAAAGACCTAAATGTGAGAACTGAACCCATAAGGTTTCTACAAGAAAACATAGGCAGTATCCCTCCTGATTCTTTGACATCAGCCGTAGAAACATTTTTCTTAGATATGTCTCCTCTGGCAAAGGAAACAAAAGCAAAATTAAACTATTTGAGACTATACCAAAATAAAAAGCTTTTGCGCAGTGAAGGAAACCATCAACAAAACAAAAAGACAACCTACTGAATGGAAAAAGCTGGTTGCAAATGATATATCCAATAAGGGGTTAATATCCAAACTATATAAAGAACTTCTACAACTCAACACCAAAAAAACCCCAAAAAATCCAATTAAAAAATGGATCGAGGAACTGAATAGAAATTTTTCCACATAAGACATACAGATGGCCAACAGACACAGAAAATGTTTAACATTATTAATCATCAGGGAAATGCAAATTAAAACCACAATGAGATATTACCTTACACCTGTTAGAATGGCTGAAATAAAAAAAAAAGACAAGAAATAACAAGTGTTGGAGAAGATGTGGAGAAAAAGGAATCCTTGTGCACTGTTGGTAGGAATGCAAATTGGTGCAGACACTGTGGAAAACAGTATGGCGTTTTCTCACAAAATTAAACACAGAATTACCACAAGATCCAGTAATTCCACTACTGGGTATTTACCCAAAGAAAATGAAAACACTAATTTGAATAGATAGATGCACTCCTATGTTTACTGCATCAATTTATTGCTGGGCTTTTTGTTCTGTTCTACTGATCTTTGTATTGTTTTTATGCTAATACCAAACTTTTGATTAGTCTATCTTTGTAATATCGTTTGAAATCAGGAAGTGTGGTACCTCCAGCCTAGTTCTTCTTTCTTAAGACTGCTAGCTATCTGGGCTTTTTTGTGGTTCCTTACAAATTTTAGGACTGTTTGTTATTTGTGAAAAATGCCACTGGAATTTTGATAGAAACTGCACTGAATCTGTAGATTGCTTCAAGGTAGTATGCGTATTTTAACAATTCTTCTGATCCATGAACATGGAATATCTTTCCATTTATATGTGTCTTCTTCAAATTCTTTTATCAGTGTCATACTTTTCAATGTACAGGTCTTTCACATCCTTGGTTAAATTTAATCCTAGGTATTTTATTCTCTTTGGTACAACTCAACTGTAAGTGGGATCATTTTTCTTAATTTCTCTTTTTGATACTTCAATATTAACATATAGAAATAGAACAGATTTCTGTATGTTGATTTTATATCCTGAAACTTTACTGAATTCATTTATTCTAACAGTTTTTTTGGTGGAGTCTTTAGGGTTTTCTATATATAAGATCATGTCATCTGCCAATAGTGACAGTTTCATTTCTTCCTCTCTGATTTGGATGCCTTTTCTTTCTTTCTTTCTGTATTTGCCTAAATGCTTTGGCTAGGGCTGCCAATACTATGTTGAATAAAAGCAGCAAGAGTAGGTATCCTTGTCTTATTCCTGATCTTAGAGGAAAAACTTTCAGATTTTCACTGTTGATTATGAAACTAAATTGTATGTTAACTAAAGGAGAAATGTATCAGTCATTAATAAGATATTAGATGACATTAAGGAATTCTTGTTAATTTTGTTAGGTCTGATAATGATATACTCTTATGTATTAAAAGAGCGAGCAGGGCACCTGGGTGGCTCAGTAAGTTAAGCGTCTGCCTTCAGCTCAGGTCATGATCCCAGGGTCCTGGGATCGAGCCCTGCAGTAGGCAGTAGGCTCCAAACTCACGGGGAGTCTGCTTGAGATTCTCTCCCTCTGCCCCTCCTCCTGCTCACGCACTCTCTCTCTAAAATAAAATAAATCTTAAAATTCTCCAGAAAAAATTGTGCATAGGATATTATCTCAGAGTAAGAAAGTATGTAAGTGAAACAAGATTGGCAAAATAACGATCATTACTAATGCTGGGGGTATAGGCACATGGGAAATTCATTATATTCTCCTCTCTACTTATGAATTAGTTTGAAAATTTCCATAAAACAGAGTTTTTAAAAATTGAGTCTATCACAATGCATAAGATTTCCTATTGATCTAAATAAGGAAGGCTTTTGGGGCACCTGGGTGGCTCAGTCATTAAGCGTCTGCCTTCGGCTCAGGTCATGATCCCAGGGTCCTGGGATCGAGCCCTGCATCGGGCTCCCTGCTCGGCGGGAAGCCTGCTTCTCCCTCTCCCACTCCCCCTGCTTGTGTTCCCTCTCTCACTGTGTCTTTCTCTGTCAAATAAATAAATAAAATCTTAAAAAAAAAAAAAGAAGGCTTTTTATACCCAATAAAAAATTAGTAAAATTTTCACTTACATGAAGTTGGACTTTTACCTAATTTCATATATACAGATTAACTCAAAATGGATCAAAGACCTAAATTTTAAGAGCTAAAACTATAGAACTTAGAAGAAAACTTATGGTAGAAGCTTCACAATATTGTATTTGGCAATCATTTCTTGGATATGACACCAAAGGCACAAGCAACAAAAGAAAAATCAAACAAACTGGACTCATCAAAATGAAAAACTTTTGGGCCACCTGGGTGGTTTAGTCGGTTATACATCTTACTCTTGATTTCGGCTCAGGTAATGATCTCAGGGTTGTGAGACGTAGCCCTGAGTCAGGCTCCATGGTAGGCCGTGGAGCCTGTTGAAGATTTTCTCTCTCCCTTTGCCCCTCCCCAGCCTCTGTCTCCCTCTCTAAAACAAAACCAAAACAAACAAACAAAAAAACTTTTGTGCATCACAGGACACTATAAAGAGAGTAAAAAGACAACACAAAGAATGGCAGGAAATATTTGTATATCACATATCTGATAAGGGATTAAGATCCAGAATATATAAAGAACTCTTAAAACTCAACAACAACAACAAAACAACCCATTTCACAAAATGGGCAAAGGACTTGAATAGATATTTCTCCAAAGAAGATACGCAAATGGCCAATGAGCACATGAAAATTGCTCAATATTGCAATTCATTGAGGAAATGCAAACTGAAACCATTATGAGATACCATTTCATACCCACTACGATGGCTACTATCACAGAACCAGAAATAACAAATGTTGGTGAGGATATGGAAAAATCAAAACCCTTGTGCACTCTCGTGGGAATGTAAAATGGTACAGCAACTATGCAAAAACAGTTCTCATAAAATTAAAAATGGAATTACCATATGATCCAGCAATTCCACTTCCAGGTATATGCTCAAAAGAATTGAGAGCAAAGTCTTGAAGAGATATCTGTACACCCATATTCCTAGCAGAATCATTCACAATAGGCAAAAAGTGGAAGTAACCCATGTGTTCTTTGAAAGATCAATGGATAAACAAAATGCAGTATATACACACAATGGATTATTATTCAGTCTTAAAATGAAGGAAATTCTGACACATGCTACAACATGGATGAACCTTGAAGACCTCACCTGATTTCAAAACATTATGAAGTGACAGTAATCAAGACAAATGTATCAGCAGAACAACAGACAAATCAATGGAACCGAGTCCAAAATTATACCAACCCATATAAAGTCAATTGATTTTTGACAAAGATATCAAGGCAGTTTAATGGAGAAAGGAAAGTCTATTCAACAGTGGTGCTGGAACAAGTGGATATCAATATGAAAAAATGAAAAAAGAACCTTGACCCCTAATTCACACCAGACCAAAAATTAATTTCAGATCAACCATAGATCTAATGTAAATACTAAAACTGAAGCCTCTTAAAGAAATTGTGGAAAAATTTCTTTATGACCTTGGGGTTAAGCAACAATTTCTTAGACTGAAGATAAAAGGCAGCCTTAACAGAAAAAAAGTAATAAATAGGGTTTTATAAAAACTAAAACCTTCTGTATACATATATCAAATCGTTCTGCTGTCCACCTAAAACTAATACTATGTTATATGTGAATTTTATTATAATTGAAAAAAAATTCTAACTTTTGCTTTCAGAAAAATACCATTTAAGCAAATTAAAAATCAAACCACAGAGTGGGAGGGAAGACTGATAACAGAACTTATTACTTCTTGGTGGGAGTATAAAATGGTGCAACCACTTTAGAAAATTCTTGGTGGTTACTTACACAGTTAAATATCCACCTATTCTTTGACACAGCAATTCCATCTCTACCTATCTATCCAAAATATTTAGAATTGTTGATTTGCTATTTCAAAAAAAAAGTGAAATTTTCTAGAATATTCTTTATACCATTTCATATAAAATATAAAGGAGCCAAAATTTATGAAATTTCAAAATGCAACTGGCCAAGTTTTAAAAGAGAAAAAAGTTGCTTTAAAGTATAGATGTGGAAAGGATCAGAAAGCAGGCTGGTTAAATGTGTTTGGGTCAGTTTATCTCTGGTACCATTTACAGGCTATCTTGATGCTCTATTCCGTTTCATTAAGATTTTCATTCATTTTGGGGTGCCTGGGTGGCTCAGTCAGTTAAGCGTCTGCCTTCAGCTCAGGTCGTGATCCTGGAGTCTTGGGATTGAGCCCCGCATCAGGCTCCCTGCTCAGCGGGGAGCCTGCTTCTCCCTCTCCCGCTCCCCCTGCTTGTGTTCCCTATCTCGCTATATCACTCTGTCAAATAAAATCTTTAAAAAAAAAAAAAGGTTTTCATTCATTTCATAGTATACAAAATGATCATTTTTACTGTGAATTATTTTTACTGTTCCTTTAGGCCAATACATATCACTGGCTTGTACAATTAAAATGCATACATGGTCAGGGGTGTCTGGGTGGCTCAGGTCATGATCCCAGGGTCCTGGGATCGAGCCCTGTATGAGTCTGCTTCTCCCTCTGCCCTTTCGCCTGCTAGTGCTCTCTCCCTCTCTCTCAAATAAATAAAATCTTTTAAAAAATGCATACATGTTCGAAGAAAATAATTAGTGAAAAATATTTAATTAAATAATATTTATCTCTATCAGGCCTTTAAAATTATGTTCAGAATCTCTGGGATATTAAGTAGTCTAATGATAGTATCTATTAAATCAGAGAGCTATATTTCTTCTCTCCGTGCCTTGTCCTGATGATGAAAAAAAGGCATCAGTGACATCTGTGCCAGACAATAAAAAGAATCCATAACTTTAAATAATATTGAACACTTTAAGAAAACTATGTATAGATCACAAGTTCTTTTGACTTTCTTTGAACTACTTATCCCTAACCAGGAAAATATTTTTAAAGGCAGCTCAACCAATGTTAACTTTTCTCAGAATAAAGTATAGAAATCTTACCAACAATATCAAGTTGAGTTTCTTCATCTTCTTCTCTTTTTCTCTTCTTCTCTTTGCTCTTTTTTTTCTTACTGCAGGAGATAATTTATATAGATGAGTTTATAAATATTGATTTGATGTTAAGTATCACAAGATGCAATCTTAGAAGAATCTTTTAAGCTGTACATAGATTTATGAATTATTGATTTACAGTTTTCTACACTGATATACTCTCTTCTAATATTGAGAAGTCACTTCTGATCCTGTATGTACTGTGTTATAGTTAAGAGAACAGGTTCTGGAGCCAGACTGCTTTTTTAATCTTGATATTGTCATTTCTTGGCTCTGTGACTTTTGGAAAATTTACTTAATCTCTGTCAGTTTCTCACCTGTAAAATGAGGATAATAATTTAACTACGCTCTTAAGGTTACTGTGAGGATTAAGAGATGACATGTACCTTCATGTGTTGCTGGTGAAAATGTAAAACGGCATAGCCACTTTAGAAAATAGTTTGGGGTTCTTCAAAAAGCTAAACACAGGGTTACCATATGACCTAACAATTTACTCCTAGGTATATATCCAAGAGAAATGAAAACACACATCCACACAAAAATTTTATTAGAATATTCAAAGCAGCATTATCCATAACAACCAAAAAGTGGAAACAACCCAAATGTCCATCCACTGATGAATGGAAAAACAAAATGTGGTGTATCTATACAATGAAATATTATTTAGCCATAAAAATAAGAGTATTGATACATGCTACAACATGGATGAAGCCAGAAACAAAAGACCACATACTGTAGGACTCCATTTATATGAAATATTCAGAATAGGCAAACTGCTATAGACAGAGAGCAGATTAGTGGTTCCAGGGGCTAGGGGAAGAGTGGAATGGAGAGTGACTGCTAATGATTAGGGGGTTTCCTTCTGAGATGATGAAAATGTTTGGCAACTTGATAGTGGTGAACTTTGTGAACACACTAAAGCCCACAAAATTGTACTTTATAGGGTAAATTTTATGATATACGTATTATATTTCAGTAATAAAAAATTCAGACAAGTTTCAGATTTATTCAGGATAACGTCTTTGTGATTCAGACCCGTAGGCAGTTCTCAAGGGCAGCGGCTTCAGCTTGCTCCTTAACACTTTCTTTCATCTTACCTAAAAGTACCAAAAGCTATCACTGAGGCAGGCCGAAATGCTTAACATTCGTATGAATCATCAGCTCTGAGCAAATCTATCAGTTAAGAGAGAGATGGAGATATGAGTGCGCAGATAGCTTTTCCTAAAAACCTAGTAATCATAAATCACCACTACAGCCGTCTCCTTGCCTCTGGCTCTCCTTACTGTACATGTTATCTCATTTAGTCCTCATAATCTTTTTATAGCACCATTAATCTTTCCTAATGAATGATTAAGTGGAAGCTCAAGGATATTAACGAACTTGCCACAAACTGCAAAACAAGTAACTGGTGGGAATCCAGATTTGAGCCCATATCCCTATCAAAACCCACATCTGCATATTGTATTAAAAAATTAAGGATTTTTTTTTTTTTTTACGGCGGAGGGAAACAATGGTGAAAATAAGTATCCCTAATAAAGGAAGTTATTGTTATGACCCATGGCATCAGCAGACTAAGGCAGACGCACCTTGCGGGGCTCTGGAGGGGGGCCTTATCAAGGGACCCAAACTTGTGGCTCCTGGGCTACTGGTCTCGCTCTCCCGTCTCCTCCCTTTTGAAGGCGCGTCTCCGGCGGCCTGTCTCTCCAGCTCCGTCCAGGTGCCCGGAAGTGAGGCGCAGCCAGGCCCCAGGGCTGGGAGCCGGAATAACAGCCCTCTAAGGCTTCCCTGAGACGCTCTACCGGGGAGGGGAGGCGAAGACGCAGTGCTGTCAGAAAAGCGCCAGTCTCCAGCACAAACTTTGGCCTTACCTCTTAGCCTTGGTTCCCTTGAGCACGAGTTTGGTGGACTTCACATACGAGTATTCGGCCATAGTTCCGGGGACACTCTGTATAAAGAGAGCTGGCTAAGGGCAAAATACCTCCACTGGAGAAGGAACTGGCGAGGGAGGCCCCAAAATATTCACACTGCAGACTCCCGGAAAGCGTACGGAACCGCGGGAGTGGACTTGCCCCCACTGCGTCCCCAGTGTTTTTTCAGCCCACTCTTGAATTCTACTTCCTGTGCACTGTCTGGGGCTACGGCAGCTGCAGCGGGCCGCAATACGTCAGGGTTCATTTGCTCTTGAGAACTGAACGTTCGGGCTTCCCTAAATGAGGAAACCTGGGGAGACGCGCCCTCTGGTGGACGCAGACGGCCTGATAGCTGTGGAGCCATTCTTGAGGTACCTCCTGCTAGGTCTCAGGAGAAGGGCGACGATTTAATCAGCCCTCCCCGTTCTACTAGCTGTGAGCTGGGCCTGACTACTCCGCGCGACCGAGTGTATTACGGAGCTCGGACGATTTACAAGGCCTTCCAATTCCATAAACGCCTATTGTATTAACTAGAGAGACTTGAGTAACGTACAGGAAACAACTAGGGAGTAAAAGAAAATATAATTAAGTGCATAAATTTGGGCCACAGATTTCACAAGCGCTGTAGGAATTTGGGTGGAGGTGGGGTGGGAGGTTGACGTTGAAGACTAATGTAAGCAGAGAAGTCTGTGTAGGATGGGTCTCTACAGAGGCTTTCAGTCTCAGTCACTGAGTATTTCTCCTGCCTGCTCCAATCTCTTCAACAGTTTCATAGTTCACTTCCCTGAGTCCATTTTCTCCCTCTTCCAAACCATCTCTGATAATGCTACCCGACGGATCTTTCTAGAGAAATGGCCGATTATTCCCCTATCTAAAATCTATTAAACACAGCCTATTACTTTCGGGAGGGAAAATCCTGGCATCACTTAATAAACTCTTGACAGTCTGGCCTCTTTTCCCACCACTTAACCCCTGGCACCTTAGTTCCAGCCACACTAAGTGGCTGGGAATGTTTGAATGGTCTCTGTTTGCTTCTGCTGCCTGAATGCTGCCCTTTCCTCTTTCCCACGCTCTTCACTTGGCACGGTTTTTCAACCTTTAAGACAAACTGGGGCATTATTTGCTTCTGTGAATATTAATAAAGGGAGACCTCACTAAAACGGAGAAAGGAGGAGAGAAGAGGAAGTTAGGAGGTGAAGCCTTACCACTCAACTTCAATTACAGGAAGAATTGTCAATTACAGACCCCAACAGAAGAATCATCAGTAGGAAAGAATCATTAATTACAGGCCCCTGCAAGGGAAAGATGTATATTGTATCTGCTACAAGATACTCCTACAAGATCTTCTACCCCTGCAGCTCAGCCCTTAGAAACCATCATCAGCTGGACTTTTTTACCCCCAATGGAATTTTGTTCAGAATAATCTCTCCCAGTTTCCTCCTTCTTCCGCGCAAAATAATGTTCCTCTTCTTTGTTTGTTAGACTTGCCCATGGTTTTGCCATAGCTTGCATGTCCTGAATTGCAATTCTTTTATTCCCTAATAAACCCATTTTGCTAGTAAAATAACTGAAAGTTATATTTTTCCGGGTTAACACTCCAAAACACCATCCCCAAGCATCCTGCACTTCTCATTCTGTAGCTAATTGTTTGCTTTTTCAGGGCAGAAACATAAATAGCTTATTCATCTTTGTTTCACCCCATGCTGTATCTGCCTCAAAGTAGATCCTGCATAAATGTTTGTTAACATGTTAAGATTCTAAAGCCCGAAGTGTAGCTCTGGGATAACAAAGACAGTGGAGCATTTAGGAGTGTGGCTTGATTAGATAGGAGGGTTTGTGGTAGAAAAATCGGAGGAAGAAAATTGGAGGGGTGTAGCATATCATGGAGGCCACTGGAGATCCATTCCTTATTTATTTATTAACCATCTCTGCAAAGACACTGTGTGCTTGGTGATAAGATGGTGGCAATAGTATGGACAAAGTCAAGGAGCTAGATGAGTGCTGGGCTGTGAAAGGAGCAGTGAATGGCTCGGTTGGTTGGAGCGCAGGGCATGTAGAGTACAGTGGTGGGAACCAGGATTGAGAAAGCAAAGTGGGGTCATTTTGTAGCTGAAAAATTTGCATGAAATCAGGAACCAGTTGCGAGGGATTAAATTTCAGGGGGTGAAATGAACAGAGCGGTACTCCAGGATGGTTATTCTGCAGTGCCCGCGTATGTCGTGTAAGCCCTGAGCCTTGGCTTTGCTTTTTGTAATGCAAATAACTGGCAAAAGATGGTTATCTCAAATAAACACATTGCCAACCATAAGACTAAATAAAGAGCCAGGCCACCTCCCACCCCACTGAGGCTCCTTTGTGATCTTGATTGATTTCAATAACTGACCATTTGGGCCACTTATCTTTTCTTTTCCTGAGCTTTAAATTCGCACTCATGTTTTAAATTCTCTAAGAGTGAGCCTATGAAACCCTAGGCCCTCACCCCTGGCTCCAATAAAAGCAGAACCCCCAGCCTGTGCACACTTGTGTGCTCGCCATTCCCTCTCCTTCTGCCCCATATAACCTTGCTGTGTGGCCCCAGCTGTGCTGTGTATTTTCCAGGTCTTATACCTCCATTTTTTTCAAAGTTTTCCATTGTTGTTGTTGAAGGGCATCTTGCAATCATAATAAGAAGCACGATGGCCACTCCAAACACAACACTGGGTATCAGTATGCTAAACTGGCACAAAACAGTGTGGTGAGTTGTGTAAGTGATACCAAAACCCTCTTATTCAAGCCGCAACTCTTTACATAATGTAGAAAACGTGGAGACCAGTTGGCTTCAGAAATCTTAGGAGACATTTTTAAACTCCTGATTCCTGGTGGCACCATAGAATCAGGATGGGCCCGTCTCAAAACTGACTCAGAAAACAAAACATAGCAAATAATTTGGTGGGTTAGTATCCTTGTATACTAGTATCACATCTTTTCCAATATTTTCACACTACTTCCCTTTTTCTTATACCATAACAATCTGGGTCCATGTTGAGAAAAAATTCCCAGAGCCATGAACAAAAGAGATAGGATGAGAGGGTGCCCATGTTGGCTTTTGTAAGTGACATTTGGCAAAAACTCAATTTCCTCATCTCTTAAAATAGGGTTAGTGATAGTATCTCTGAGAGTTATGAGGATTAATGGTGTAATTCATGTAGAGTGGTTGCGATCCACAAGTAAGCACTCAGTAGATATCAGTTGTGACTATCACCAACCTTGTTATTATTATAGGTTATCATCACATTGGCAGGAATGTTGAAAGCAAGAGAATGGATGCGTTGCTCTGAGGGAATGAATGTCGAGAGACCAGAAGAGCAGGAACTAAACCATAGAACCATATAGTAAGGGGGTAGAAAGAAAAAGTGAAGACACGAAGATAAAAGAGGAAGTCAATAACAGGGTTACAGTAAAATTATAGAAATCAAGACTAAGTAGAAATTCCAGAAAGAGCAATATTATTTAATATTGAAGATGTTCAGAAGAATAGGATGGAAGGAAGGCCATTGAGTTAACCCACAGGTGACGTGTGGGGAAGCATTTTCAGCAGAGCAGTGTGGCGGGAAGTTGGCTTGACCTAAAGAGTAGGTGGAGAAGAGGTAAGAGCAGCTTGCTATTGACTGTTTGGCTGCATGGGAAGCAAATAAGGGATGGTACATTCTGCATTTCTGGATTTCGTTCCTTCTTGCTCAGCCACTGTATATACACAGAGTTGTAGGACATAGTTATAGAAAATAAAAATGAGACCAATTTCATTTGTAGAACCAAATCAATACCTTATGCTGAAATTAAGATAAATTCATGACTCTCCCTTCTATTCCCACCCTCCGTTTTTAAGTTAAACAGCTGCTTTTCCTCTTCATTAATTTCATTTCCAGATCCTCCCAGGTGTCAGTGGTTTTCAGGAGTTATGTAAGTCCTCTAGGTTCTTGATGAGGAGGATGAGGAGGTGTGAACAAACACTGTTTTCAGCAAAGGGAGGATTTTGAAATTCTGTTCATGTGTTTTTTAGTAACCGTTCCAAGTTTTCAAGGTTATTCAATGACAGGGATCCTTGTGTGATTTTCCAAGCTTTACTGATAAGAACTGCAGCAGATATTTGTTTAAGATACTGATTCGCAGGTCCCCCACATAGTGATTCTTATTCAGAAGATCATTGATGAGACCCAGGAATAGGTATTTTTGACAACTGTCAAAAGTGATTCTTACAGCCAGGCAAATTTGGAAAACATTGACCTAGCTTTTATGTTTTCATTGCTAGTAGTTGAAGAAGGCTGTTCTCAAATTTCTAAAAATAAAATATTTTTTAAAGGAAAATTGTATGACTAGATAAAATATTTATACACATACTATATGTATTGTACTGTATTATATACTTCTGTTTTATTTATAATTAAAGATGGGTAAGAATACTCAGAAAAATTGTATATTAAAGGAGTGTGTAGGGGTAGAGATGAATGCAGCTTATTGCTACAAAAAAAAAAGTTAAAATGTTAGAAATCTAATGTTGCAAAGAGCATTTTGTAAAGTGCAAGAGCTTCAAAATCAGGCCTGAAATCCTTGATGTTCAGTTGTAAACGGTGACTTTGGACTAGATTTAGGGGAGAAACCAATTATGCTTTAAAGTGTTCTTGTAAAAGGCTTTAAATGAAAGAAAATCCTTACATGTGGTTGCAGCAATTTAAATTGAAGGCTTTTAACAAATTACTAACCCTTCCCCTCTTAAAAACTGTCTTTCATTTGAAACGAAAGTTTAAGTTGTTATTTATGCTCTATTAGCATCCTTATGCAGAGACTCAACAGCATGTTTTACATTTCCAAATTTTTATTTCTTGATTTTGCTGGAAGGAATATACTACTTCATTGATTTTTTAAAAGCAAGGTAAAACAATTTATTTTGACAAGGGCAGACGGTACTTTCTTCCTCCGTTTTCTGGGAGCAAAAGATTACATTTAATAGTGATTTCAGCATGAGTGCAGCGAGGTCTACATTGGGTTCAGACCAAGTGCACCAACTTTACTAAAATCCTGTTCTGTTTTTTGGATGAAAATAAACACAGGAGAAACATTTAGATCTGATACAAAAAAAAATCAACAAATATTTATGATGCAGAAGGAAGAATGGAGGAAACAGAGCTTCGATTATGGTAATTGATAGGCATTAGTAGACAACTATGTCAAAAGCCATTAGTCTGCTAAAAATATTATGTTTTTAGGGGTGCCTGGGTGGCTCAGTCAGTTGAACGACCAACTCTTGATTTCAGCTCAGGTCATGAGCTTAGGGTCCTGAAATTGAGCCCTGAGTCAGGTTTTGCACTCAGTGGGGAGTCTGCTTGAGATTTTCTCTCTCCCTCTCCTCTGTCCCTCCCTCTGCTCACTCTCTCTCTGTCAAATAAATAAAATCTTAAAAAATATTATGTTTTGGGCGCCTGGGTGGCTCAGTCGTTAAGGGTCTGCCTTCGGCTCAGGTCATGGTCCCAGGGTCCTGGGATCGAGCCCCGCATCGGGCTCCCTGCTCCGCGGGAAGCCTGCTTCTCCCTCCCCCACTCCCCCTGCTTGTGTTCCCTCTCTCGCTGTGTCTCTCTCTGTCAAATAAATAAATAAAATCTTTAAAAAAAAAGATTATGTTTTAAAAACTGGATTAGCTAAGGTTATTATTGAGGAGAAAAAAAGAGAAAAAAACAGAATGCATGAAGGTAGCCCACAAGGGCTACAAAGCTACAGTGAATTTTCAACCCTATTTAATGAAATTAAAGCTACAGTTGTTATACATCCTCCTGCTACCAGTAAATAGTGTCCATTCAATTTATATCTATAGTTACATTGAATTTATTCTGACATCCCGATTTTTATAATTCTTTAAGAAATATTGATTGTTTACTATTGTCTCACCTGAGCCAGAAACAACAATTTTTATTCCTGTAATTATTTTCCCTTCCCAGCTCCATTCCTTCTATTAAAGAGTATGTAGGGTGACTGCTAACAGAATTGTTCACAGAATTAAGTCAGAAGTTCAGAATATTTCAGGATGATATTGGTAATATGGTCAGTGAGCTAAAACAAAATCTTACTAGAGGTGGTATTACCATAATCCATGTTAGTATCCTGTTGGATCTGGTACCCCAAAGTTGACAAACTGATTAATAAAATGCACTGCCATTGATTAATTTACAATTTTGGATGTGCTCATCCCTCTTCTCTCCCTCTTTCATTTTTTTTTTTCATTCATTTCTTTACATGGAGCAATGGTTTCCAATCTAAGATCCTGAGGCTCCTAAAGATTTTTTTGTTGGTGTTAATCTACTCTCAAAGTTATTTTAGTTTCTCATTAAAGCATCACAGCAACATCGATATTTATTTATTTATTTATTTGTTTGTTTATCCATCCAGATTTATTGAGATGTAATTGACATACAACATTGTATAGGTTTATGGTGTTAGTCTGACATGCTTATATATTGAGAAATTACCACAATATCATTAGATAAAACCTCTAACACCTCACATAATTTACTTTTTTTTCACAGTGAGATCATTTAAGATCTACTCTCTTAGTAACTTGCAAGGAGTTAATACAGTATTATTAACCATAATCACCATGCTGTACATTGGATCCCCTGAACTTATTTATCTTATAATTGGAAGTTTGTTTGCTTTGACCAGCATCCCTCCATTTTCCTCACCTTCCCAGCTCCTGATAACCACCATTTGTTGTTGCTATGAGTTTGCTTTTTTAAAAATTCCACAAATAAGTGGGATCATACAATATTTATTTTCTCTGTCTGACTTATTTCACTTAAGCATAATGCCCTTAGACACATCCATGTTATTGCAAATGGAAGATTTCTTTCTTTCTAATGGCTTGAATAATATTCCATTGCAGTGTATAAATATTCCATTTTGTATGTGTGTATATATCACATCTTATTTATCCATTCATCCATAGATGGACACTTAAGTTATTTCCATATCTTAGCTATTGTGAATAATGCTGCAATGAACATGGGAGTGCAGATGTCTCTTTAAGATACTAATTTCCTTTCCTTTGAATATATACCCAGAAGCAGGATTGCTGGATCATATGGTAGTTCTACTTTTAACTTTTTCAAGAATCTCCATACTGTTTTCCATAGTGGAAAACATTCCCACCAACAGGGCACAGGATTTCCTTTTCTCCACTTCCTTGCCAACACTTGCTATTTTTTGTCTTTTTGATAATAGCCATTTTAACGGGTGTGAAATGGTATCTCATTGTGGTTTCAATTTACATTTCCCTGATGACTAGTGATGTTGGGCATCTTTTAATGTACCTGTTGGCCATTTGTATATTTTCTTTGGAAAAATGTCTATTTAGTTTCTCTGCCCATTTTAATAGGATTTTATTTATTTTTTATTTGTTATTGAGATTTATGAGTTCCTTATATATTTTGGATATTACCCCTTTATGAGATATATGATTTACAAATCTTTTTCTTCCACTCTGTAGATTGCCTTTTCATTTTGTTGATTATTTCTTTTGCTATGCAGAAGCTTTTTAGTTTGATGTAGTCTCACCTGTTTGTTTTGCTTTTGTTGCTTGTGCTTTTGGTGTTATACCCAAAAAGTCACTGCAAAGCCCAATGTTGAGATTTTCCCTATGTTTTCCCTAAGTTTTATGGTTTCAGGTCTTATGTTTAAGTTTTTAATTTCTTCCAAGTTAATTTTTGTGAATCACATAAGATAGGGGTCTGATTTAATTTCTCTGCATGTGATTATCCAGTTTTCCCAGCATTGTTTATTGAAGAGAATATCCTTTTATCATCAAGTATTTTTGGCTCACTTATGAAATACTGGTTTACCATTTATGCAAAGGTTTATTTCTGAGCTCTCAATTATATGCCATTGGTCTACATATCTATTTTTATGCCAGTACCATATTGTTTTGATTACTGTAGCTGATAATATAGTTTGAAATGAGGAGGTATGATATCTCCAGCTTTATTCCTTTCTCAGGAATGCTTTTGCTCTTCAGGGTATTTTGTTGTTCCATATGAATTTTTAGGATTTTTTTTTTTATTTCTGTGAAAAATGCCACTGGAATTTTCACAGGGACTGCATTGAATCTATAGATGGCTTTGGAGTAGTTTAGACATTTAACAATATTAATTCTTCTGATCCATGAACACAGGATATCTTTCCATTTGTTTGTGTCTTCTTCAATGTCTTTCGTCCAAGTCTTGTCATTTTCATTTTACAGCCCTTTCACCTTCTTGGTTAAATTTATTCCCAAGTATTTTATTGTTTTTGATGGTATTGTGAATGGGATTTTTAAAATTTTCTTTTTCAGATATTTTGTTTTTAGTGTATAGAAATGCAACTGATTTATGTATGTTGATTTTACATTCTGCAACTTTTACTGAGTTCATTGGTTAATTCTAACTTGTTTGTTCCTGAAGTCTTTATTTTTTATATATGAGACCATGTCATCTGCAAACAAAGAAAATTTTGATTCTTCCTTTCTCATTTGGATGCTTTTTATTTCTTTTTCTTTCCTAATTGCTCTGGTGAGGATTTCAAGTACTATGCTTAATAGCAGTGGTAAGAGTGGGAGCCCTTGTCTTGTTCCTGATCTTAGAGGAATACTTTCAAACTTCACCATTGTGTAGAATGTTCACTTTGGGCTTGTCATATATGCCTTCATTATTTGAGGTACGTCCCTTCTATACCCAATTTGTTAAGAGTTTTTGTAGTGAAAGGATGTTGTATTTTGTCAAATGCTTTTTCTTCATCTTATTAACAAGATTATATGATTTTTATTTTTCATTCTATTAAGGTGGTATATCACATTTATTGATTTGTGTATGTTGACAATCTTGCATCCCAGAGGTAAATCCCACTTGATCATGGCATATGATTCTTTTAATGTGTTGTTGAATTCAGTTTGCTAATATTTTGTTGAGAATTTTGCATTTGCATTAATCGGGGATATTGGCCTGTAGTTTTCTTTTCTTGTAGTATCCTTATCTGGCTTTGGTATCAGGGTAGTGGTGGCCTCACAAAATGAGTGTGGGAGTGTTCCCTCCTCTTTAATTTTTTAAGAGTTTGACAAAGATTGGTGTTAATTATTTAAATTTCTGGTAGTATTCACCAGGGAAACCATCTGGCGTTGGCCTTTTCTTTGCTGGGAGATTTTTGATTACTCATTCAATCTTACTCATTATTAGACTATTCAGGTTTTCTATTTTTTTCATGGTTTAGTCTTGGTTAGTTGTATGTTTCTGGGAATTTGGCCATTTCTTCCAGGTCATCCAATTTATTGGCATATAATTATTTACAGTAATTCTTAGGATCCTTTTTATTTCTGTGGTATCAGATGTAATGTCTCCTCTTTCATTTATGATTTTATTTTAATCTTCCCTTTTTTAAATTAGTCTAGCTAAAGGTTTGTCAATTTTATTTATCTTTTCAAGAAACTAGATCTTAGTTTCATCGATCTTCTCTAATGTTTCTCTGGTCTCTATTTCATTTATTTCTGGTCTGGTCTTTGTGATTTTCTTCCTTCAGAAAACTTCGGGCTTACTTTGTTCTTCTTTTTCTAGTTCCTTAAAGTGTAAAATTAGATCTTTCTTTGAGATCTTTCTTTTTTTCTTAATGTAGGCATTTATCACTATAAACTTTCTTCTTAGAACTGCTTTTGCTGCCTCCCATAGGTTTTAGTATGTTGTGTTTCCATTTTTGTTTGCTTCAAGATATTTTCAATTTCTCTTTTTTATTTCTGCTTTAACTCATTGGTTATTTAAGAGTATGTTATTTAATTTCCATAAATTAGTGAATTTTGCTGATTTCCTCCTGTATTTATTTCTAGTGGTCATACCATTGTGGTCAGAAAAGGTAGTTGATTTTAATTTTTTTAAATTTTCTAAGTCTTGTTTTGTGAGCTATCGTTTGCTCTGTCCCAGAGAATGTTTTGTGTGCTTGAGAAGAATACAAATTCTGCTGTTGGAATGAATGTTCTGTATATGTCTCTTAGGTCTAAAGCGTATTTCAAGTCCATTGTGTCCATATTTATTATTTGTCTGCATGATTTCCCAAGCTCCTAAGGAATCCTTGAATGTAAGAACGGGAAGTCAGGTGTGGCGATAACCAAAAGTTGTATTTAATATTTAAAAAATGTCAACAAAGTGTACATTCATACTAGATAAAGCTACACAGATTTAAAAGACTATGGCTGAATGTCTTTATTACTATTCAGTATTCAGTCAACAGAGTATAGTAATGTTGGTTATCTCATATTGACTAGAATCTCTAATGCATAATCCTGTATGTCTTTGATCAATTAAAAATAAAGTAGGAAACAAAAGAAATAAATATACTTTCTTTAAAAAAGGGTTTTCAAACATGGAATGGAGAAGAGGTGAATTAAAAATGATTCTTGGTGGCAAAAGGTTAGGAGCTGCTGATTTAGAAAATTGTACAAAAAGAGCAAAATCTATACATGGCCATCAGGCAATGTTCCCCTGTCTTTAAATAAAGTTTTATTGGAATATAGCCATGTGCTATGGCTGCTTTCCTGATAAAATGGCAGAGTTCCATTGTTGCTACAGAGATTTTGTGACCTGCAAAGCCTAAAATATTTATCCTCTGGCCCTTTTCAGGGAAGGTTTACCCTGTCCTGGAGTATCTCCTTCACAAATTATGACACAGTAGGTGCAGTTAAGACATATTAGATGCTCCCTTAGTTGATATCCACTAACTGATTTTCCCAGTAAACCAACATTCTCTGATATTCCTGTAAAACCTACTAACTAATGTCCACTGTAAGCTGAAAACTGTTGAGCTGCTCTTTTTTTTTTTAAATCTACTCTTAATGCCCATATATTTCTGCTCCCATCATATACTTTTACATTTTCTAAAACACATTTGTGTTTGCTTCCAAATGTGTTTATGTCATTTGTTCCTGCTGTTATATCATCTAATTAAATATTATGTAAACTGAGAAAATGAATATAAAAGGAGTATTGTTTCTCTGAAAAATAAGCTGAATGCATTGGAAAGATGAAACAATAAATTGTAGGCAAGACAACTGGAAACAAATGGGAATAACTGTAAAATCTGTGACTCAGTTCTTGGATTGCTTTGTCCCAGTTTTCACTTTATAGAATGTGAAGCTAGAAATCAGCGACAAGACATCATTGGCATGGTTTCTGCAAGAAACTCCAGTGAATCTATATAAGGCTTTGACCCGGTATCAAAATATTGGCAAATTTATTTACACATGTAGCTTTTAAGTTTAAAAAGTTTTATAGGTATACATGTAATAGTTTTTTAGGATTCCTCCTCTTAACTGAAATGTATGATTGATCTATCCATTACCGGTCCCACTCTTATTGAAAAAATTGTCTCTTCCATTTTTGTTAGCTAAAAATTTACCTTGGTGAGGATAGAATTATAAATATAATAATTTATTGGAGCCTAAGGAATTATATTAATAGACCTCAGCAATTAATGAACTCTAGTATGCCTAAAAATCACTTGAAGAGCTTAATAACAATGCAGGATTTTTTTTTTTTTTTTTTTTTTGAGAGAGAGAGATTGAGCACAGATGGGATGGGGCAGAGGGAAAGGGAGAGAGAGCATCTTAAGCTCAGTGTGGAGCCTGTGGCAGGGCTCGATCTCACGACCCTGAGATCATGACTTGAGCTGAAATCAAGTCATATGCTTAACTGACTGAGCCAACCAGGCACCCAGACAATGAAGATTCTTGGGCTTTAAGGCTGAGATTTCAATTCAGTCAGTAGGTTTAGTGGGGAACAGGAATTACATTTTTAGCAATGTTAAAGGAAAATTGTTTAAGAGGGTAATCATGATTTACTTACAAATATATAATAACACTTATCAAAGATTTTTATTTAGCTCAGTAATTAATGAACAATCTAATAAAATGCTACAATGAGTTCTATGGAGAATTGAAAGGTCCACATATATCTAGGCAGTAAGGAACACTGAAATAGATTTGCTTCCATAGATTCAAAACTGACTTCTTGATGTGAGGTGGAGGGAGGAAGAATATTAATTCTACTTTCATCAGAAGTCAGTCATTTGCATGTCTATAGACAAGAATCATTTGTATTGCTATCAGTGATCTGCAATTTACAGAATTACAAATAGCTCAAACACAAGAAAGACCCAGGGACCTCATAGAATCAGATAACCCCAAAGGTTGTGCTAGACAAGGTAGGATTTTCCATTGCCGATACCTGGTAATCTCTCTGGTCCGTCTGAAAATCTTTCACAACTTTTCCCTAGATACTTTGCTTTGGTGATTCTAATACCTTGTGGTTAGTGGATCATGATCTGAGGTATCCTTTTAATAGCCTGTAACCAAGGCTGTTGTATTATTTCCCCCGTTAGAGAGAATACTAACATGTCCACGTATGTGAATATGATGAAAATAGCTTACAATCTGTAAGTAGCCTTGAAGTTCCTGATTTTCTTGAGGTTATTAATATTTCTGGAGAATCTACCATATGTCAAGCCATGTATTATGCTTTATAATTTAATCCTCCATTGACTTTTACTTTCACTTCAATTGAGCTACACACTCCCATGGCTATAAACTTAACTCTATAGTAAGCTATAGACTACTCTCAGTGTTGTGGTCTCTAATGTCCCTGTTCTTTTTGACTCTCACTTTTCTTACTGCCAATTCACCTTCTCTTTTGTCTTACTGAGTCCCCAGTATCCTGACCATTCGTTTTTCTAACAAGAATTTGGCTCCTCCTAGTTTTTTTTTTTTCCCTTCCCTAACAAACCTAGATACATCCCTCCAACCTTTCTCCTTCCTCCACTTCTAGTACCATTGCTTCTTTGTGTTCCTGCCATATCTACCATGCTATGTGACTTAAGCTGGCTAGTTACAAACTATAAATCTTAATTTCCCATAAAATGGGGATAATAATAGCATCTACCTCATAGGAATGTTAAGTTAAGCTACCCGTGTTAAATGAAGGTAACTTTTTGAAATATATTGCTGAGATTTTTCTTTGCTCTGTTCTGACATTTCCTTTGCTCCACCAGAGGCATCCATTGCCATGGAAAACATTAGGATTGTGATAGTAGAAGTTAAAAGCAGGTAGGAACTTATTAAAATTAAGTATTCTTCTTGTCAATTCCAAAATAAGAACTTGAAACCTGTAACAAGACAAAAATTCTGAGAAACCATTTATTGAGGTTGATATGGGTTTTAAAATGCTAAAGGACTCTGTTTGCATATTCAAGAGTCAGGTTTGGCTGCATAGCCTTCTATCAGGATTTGACTGTAGATTTTAGTTAGGGTGGAAGTGTCAAAGAAACAAATTGCACCAGACAAAGGTAAACCAGTAAGGGAGACTTTATGCAAGGCTATTGCAGTAGGGGAGAGAGCTGAGGATCCAGTCTGAATTCAACTTCACTGAAACAAAGGGTCGTGGGGATTTTAAGAGGTAGGGTACAAGGGAGATCGTGGGCCATCTGTGTTTGCTAATTGGGTTGAACCAAAGGAAAAATAGGCTTTCTTGTATCTCCGTAACAGGAGGTAGTTTTATAACTTGGAGTACGGCACCCACCAAAGTTAGGTCCCCACCCTCCCACAGAGACTGGGAGATAGGGATGCTATCTCTCATGAGGATTGCATTTCAAAGGCCTGGCTCCCAGATCCTTTGAGAAAGACATTCCTGGGTTGTAAAACTGGCAGGAGGCTTTAAAAATGATTTATGTCTCAAAAGGATAGAAAGAATTTATAGTTACAAGTTTTCTAAAGTAAATGTTCTAAGAAAAGGGAGGTCAGGGGCCTGGTGTCAGGAAGAAGTCTGTCTAAAGTTTAGTCAGGCTGAGGGGAATGTCTTGGTTAAAGGTATGATATATGGGGCAATTCCCACTGGACAGGAGGAGGAGCAAAAGCTTCCACTGTGGAAGAAGTGGGAAGTTCTGAGGGCATGTGACCATAGGGGTGGACTGCCTGGATCTTGGATGAGGTGCCCAGTTCCAGCCCCTCCTGGGACTTGGTCAAACAGATAGTAAAGGGTGGACAGATAAAAGGTCAGGGTATACACTTTGGTGTTTTGCTTTTCTGCTACATGAACGTGGCACAGGAGGGGTAGAGCAACAAGGAGAGAGAGAGGTGCCCTCGACTGTAAGCTTTGAGCCCAGGGCTGGAGAACCAGCGTTCCTTCACGCCTGGGTTAGAAAACGACTTCCAAATGTTCTGAGGAGTCAGTCAGTGTTCCCTGGACCGCAGGTGCAGGGAGGGGAGTGGGGCTGAGAGGGTAAAGCAGAGGTTGGGGGCTTTGTTGACTGGTGGACAGGAGGAGGAGTTCAGGAGTGTGGAGGTGGAGTTTGAGCTCTCATTTCCTTCCCTTTCCTTTTGTGCCGTTGTTGCTGGAATTTGCTTTTTAGATGACGATATTACCATAAATTAGGAATTGCATGACGTGGCATCACTGATACCTGCCTGATTAGAGCTTTTTTGTCTGTCTTCTAAGTTTGGGTACATTCAAAGAAATCTGTATCATTTTTTTCCCACCCAAATTTGGAATTTAGAAAGTCCATGTCCCCCTGAATGCATTTTGGGGATCATCTATAACTCTCTATAAGCAATGCTATGCTGTCCTTTTAATATAAATGTGACAGTACTTCTTTTGGAGAAAGGGCTGTACAAACCTAAAAAATGGTATTTTTAATACAAACGGATACTACTTGAGCAAAATGTATCCACTTTCTTATTTGTCCACAAGGTGCTGCTGTTTCCCTTTCTAGTAACACAAGGCGGTGGATTCCCAAGAACACAACGCGAAAAAATTACCGTAGTTTCTCTTCTATAATTATTTAGTTCTTAGGGTGCTATTAGGTTTGTCCGATAGAAGGAATGCGTAGGGTTTTTCCTTGTAGAAACACAATGCTTAGCAATAAGTTAGGTCACAATTGAGCATTGTCAGAGTATAGATTTCCCTTTTTCCCTTATAATTTCATTTATAATAATTATGTTTTTAGGGATGCTAACAGCCTTATAAAAACATCATTATATTATATACCCAATGACTGTGAAATCATCTGCCTTGAAGCACAGCAAAATCATCAGTCAGCAAACTGGGTCTAAAATGGGGCCATTTTAAGAAAGCTGTTTACACTATAATTTGTAAGTTGATTTTTTTTTTTGAAATTAAAACATTTCTAAAATGCACTATGATTGTTTAAAAAAAGTAATGGCTCTTTTTATGGTAAGGAAATAAATTGAACCTGTGTGCTAGAAAGGGCAGAAAACAAATCAGCTTTCTTTATAAATAGATTTTACTGCTGGTTTAGAAATTACCTTATGTGCTTTTTATTTTTTTATTTTTTTTTTTTATTTTTTTATTTTTTAAAGGTTTTATTTATTTATTTGAGAGAGAGAGAATGAGAGACAGAGAGCATGAGAGGGAGGAGGGTCAGAGGGAGAAGCAGACTCCCTGCCGAGCAGGGAGCCCGATGCGGGACTCGATCCTGGGACTCCAGGATCATGACCTGAGCCGAAGGCAGTCGCTTAACCAACTGAGCCACCCAGGCGCCCACCTTATGTGCTTTTTAGATGATGGAAAAAAGAAATCAGCTTCTGTTTGCACCGTGCACGCAGCCTATTTGTTGTGTCACTTTCCATAGGATTATGGAAAGTTGGGGAGGTCAGGATTCTCGAAATGTGGAGTTCTAAGAAGTAGCAAAGTCGAGAAAACGAAAATGAAGCAAGCCTTGTTGCTGAATATATGTACTGATGGAGTTGAGGGGAACCCCTGGACTGGGAGCCAGGAGATCATGTTCTGACTTTGACGGAGTCACTGGTGGCTAAGGCAGGCCTGGCACTCAGTGAAGACCAAGGCCGACTGGGAGGTAGGCTGACTAGCATCAGAACAGACAGACGGGCCACTGGCCAGAGGTTATAGCTAAATGTTCAGTGCTCAGTGCTAAACATGGTGTTAATGTGCATCCCGAGGACAACGCTGACAACAGAATCTGGGCTTTCTGGCTGGATCTGTGACCTCACTCTGAGGTGTTTAATTTCATTAACAAACGTTCTTTGACTGTCTTAGTTAGACAGAAGCACCCCACCGGAGCAGAGACGAACTCTTCAGATGTGGGCTCAAGGGTTGGCTCCATGGAGCAAGAGCTTGGGAAGAAGGAGGAAACGACATCTCAGGATGATAGGTGACTGTAACTAAATAGGATTTCTAAAAACAGAGAATCCTTAGATCTTAGTCTGCTTGGGCTGCTATAACACATTCTCATAGACTGAGTGTCTTAAACAATAAACATTTATTTCTCTCATTTCTGGAGGCTGGGAAGTCCAAGATCAAGGCAGATCCAGTGCCTGGTGAGACCTGCTTCTAGGTTTGCTGGTGGCTGTCCTGTTGTGTCCTCGCATGGCTGAGAGGGCTCTAGTCTCTTTCTCTTCTTTTCAGAACATTAATCCCATTGTGCATTCCCTACGTCAGGACCTCATCTAAGCCTAATTATCTCCCCGAAGCCCAACTTCCTAATACCATCCATTGTAGGTTAGGGCTTCACACTATGAATTTTGGAAGGACACAAACATGCAGTTCACAGCACATTTATCTGGTAACAACCAATGCCCCCTGGATAAAAATCTAGCTCCTAGAAAAAGACTTAAAATTATGCCTTGATTCTTGCTCAACTGTCTGTTTGGACTTGTTAAAAACAAAGCAGACTTGACTATTTCCCCTGAAGATTTGTTTATTTTTACCCTATTATATTCAAAGAATTTTTACAGAATGACACTCACAAGACTCCTAGTAGTTTAATGTATTATAGGAGGCTTTATAACACTGTTGATAAAAGCATGTGCTTTGAAATCATATAGTAGAATTTATGAACAAAGCCAATGCTAAGTGCTTTATATACATTATTTAATTTAATCCACATGAAACCCTATTGCTGGCCACTCTCACTGTTCCAATTTTGCAGAGGAACTAAATTTAAGAGAGTTGCCTGAGGTTGCACAGTTAATAAGTGGTATAGCTGGGATTTGAATCAAGTCTATGTGATTCCAGGACCTATTTACCATTCTCCTACAATACTTTTTAAGTCCCTGGGAGTGCTTACATCTTTTCATTTCAAATTTCACTTTTTGGGTAACAGCCTTATTAATCTGTGAAAAGGGCACCATAATGCAGATAAGAAATTCTTTGAAATCTTTAATATTCATGGTGAGATAAGAACCAGTTCTGTGGTATTGTCAGTGTGTAAGCATCATTTGAAGGCTTCCTCTTTTGCCAAACATACAATCAAAAATAGGAAAAAAACAAACAAACAAACAAAAAAACTCCAAAGCTTAGGCAAGTTCCCCTGGCATCATTGAGACCAGTCTCTGGCTGGCTGTCTTCCTTGTCCTCCTCTCTGACAGGTGGTTCAGCCCTCTCATACCAGAGTGGCCAGATCTAAGACTGGGTTTGGGTTTGGGGAGAAGTAGATGGAGGAGGTCTCTGGCCTGCTTTGGCAATAGACCACGTTAGTAACAAAATCCTTCCAGCATTAAGCTCAGCTCATTAGACCGCTCTCTGTGTTTGGGGAAAATCTCTGGGTAGTAATAAAGTGTTATTTATATATCCTTCTTAGGGACATCATGGGGAAATTTGTCCCCTGCTGAATAACATCTTAATCACTTCCATTATAACAAATTTTATTTCCTTTGTGGAACTGAAATCTAAATGGAGTTTTGAGAAAAAAGTATGGTGAAAGAATTATGTTATGAAGTAAACCCTTTATCATCTTCTTGTAAGGACATTGATTATTCCTCCCCCCACCCTTGTTCTTCAAGTTCTAGACTTTCAGAAAGGTGATATTTTGGTCTACGGCAGACTTCCTGATTGGTTTGTGGTAAATTAGACCACCACCTATTGGACCACTGGGAACCCTCTCTTGTCTGTCAGAAATCCCACTATTTGGAGATGGGAGCTTGGAAGGCTATTAATATTTTTTCAATGTTAAGTACTGGCCCATTAAATAATTTTGAGTATCTTCACATTCAACCCTCACAATAATACTCTGAGGTACATGTTACTAGTCCCATTTTAGAGATGACAAAGCCTAGGTTCAGAGAGACTAAGAACTGCACCTAGGAAAAGATGGTGCTGAGATTTGCAGCCCTTCTGTCTAACTCCAGACCACCACATTTATGCCATCTCTTTACCAGAGAGTTCTTTCTTTGATTCTTCAAAGTCCTTAGTTTTCAGGAATTAATCGTCGACTGTAGATTTCACAAGGAGGAAAACTACCACTTTAAAATTTGCAGCTGAACATAGAGGTTTGGAGCTTGAGAGAGGCAAGGGGGAGGGTTTCATTGATAAACTTCATGTAATTTGTGGGGTTCTGAAAGACTGTCTCCAAATTTTTTGTCTTGTTGACTTTCCATATTCGTTCAAGTGTCATACAAATTTCCCTTTTGGGTTAAATTAAAGAATTTCTATGACAAGTTAAAAAAAAAAAAAAGAATGAACTAAGAGAGAGATGAAGAAAAGCCACCTCAGATCTTACATTTAGGTTTCAGAGGTTTGTTCAACCTAAGTGGACCTTGGTTCAATTTGAAGAAGGCAGAACTGAGTTTGGTAATTGTTAGCAAACCTGTCAGTAGGTAGTGTTCATGAAACGATGAGTAGAAGTGTAACCAGACTCAAGGGGTTCACTGCTTGGAGTGCATCAAACTGAACACAACCCAAGGAAGTGCTGGAAAGGAAGGAATTTTTATTACTTGTTGTAAGTTAGGAGACAGGGAGATAGCTCTCAAAGCACTGTCTGCCCATAGGGTTAGTACAGGAAGCTTTCATTCAGTGTCGTAGGGGGTGGAGGCAGGGAGCTTGCACACACATTAAGGACCTTACTTAGGCACCTCCGGTTCAAATGTGCACACTTAGTGTGTCAACGTGCCGGAGCATACATCCTATGCTCAAAAAATGGTGGAACACCCCGCCCACAGGAGGAGATCTTTGTATTATAATGAGCTAAATGTAACTTTGGGACAATTACGGGGGGGCTAATGTGCAGGTAGTCAGTTCTAATCCAGCTCAAACTGGCTCATATAGGGGCTGTCAGGGGAGACACGCCTAGCTAGGGGCTATCAGGTGAAACACCCAGCTGGGCATTTTCTTGACTGGAACTGTTGGTTCTGCTAAAGAAGACACATTCCTTCCCAGCTTTTGTCCTTTCCCTTTCTCCCTTCTTCTGATAGCTTTCAGTCCTCTTATTTGAGTAACTTCTTGTTGCATCCTAGCTAACAAAAGTTCACTTAACAGATTAACGGAATCAGTTAGTTATTTGTATAGTCCAAAGGGAAACAGACACAGCACTGCTCAGTTTTGACAGGGACAAAAGACAAGTCTGGGGATAGTGAGCCTGGGCAGGCCATCATAAAGCAGGCTGGGGCTGGGGGAGGGTGGTGCCAGGATTCTAGGGAACTGGCCACATTTGGATTAGACCAAGATCACAAAAATCAACTCTGCTTTCTTCAAATGCTTTCCATGCCTGTTGGAGTTAAACAGCTCTGAGAAGGACCACACTGTGGCCTGAGCATTGGTCACCAGCTGCCTTCCCTCAGCAATATCTTGGCTGGTGGCTATGTGCTTGGGGACAGTTTGCCTAGCTTTCTTGATCCATACCAGAAAACTTGCTTTTGAAGTGATTTGGAAAGCTCCAAAAGAAACATGCTTCATGGAATTGGTATTGCTGCCAAAGAGAAAGGATTCTGCTTTTCATCAGCTGTTTGCTTCAGCAGTCTGTGTCTCTCTAGCACCCACTGTCAATGGCCCTGGTTTGCTGACACATAGACAATGGAGCTGAAGCTGAAGAACAGCAAAGGGTCTCCTGGCCCTGTCACTTCCAGGCTGGGCTAGGAATAGGCTTATGGATGTTCAGATGCTTGAATGCAGGTAAGCTGGAGATCTGTGGCAATTCTTTTTAACATGAGGCTGGATATTCTTTATAGTTTCCCCAGACACAGGAATTGGCAGGGCTTGAAAAAGATCCCTGGCAGGAAGTTCATTTTCTTTATTGCTACCTCCCCAGCCATAAAACTAAAAGCTTTTTACCTAAATCATGTTTGCTATCTCATGGGAGTGGGAGATCATTTTCTTCAGAGTTTTTCCCAGTTGGAGTTTTTAGTCTTAGGGATTCCATACTTCTAATAGTCCATTTGAATTTGAAGAGCTTTTCTTTTTTTTTTTTTTTTAAAGATTTTATTTATTTGACAGAGAGAGACACAGCGAGAGAGGGAATACAAGCAGGGGGAATGGGAGAGGGAGAAGCAGGCTTCCCGCGGAGCAGGGAGCCTGATGCGGGGCTCGATCCCAGGACTCTGGGATCATGACCTGAGCCGAAGGCAGACGCTTAACGACTGAGCCACCCAGGCGCCCCTGAAGAGCTTTTCTAATTGATGGTTTTTCTATTCTCTGCCCCTGCTTCCGATTTTGTGTCATTTTCATGCCCCCCCATCTCAGATTCCTGAAAGTGAAATCCTTTCATTTTGAACTTCATCATTTTTCACTTAATTAGAACTCCGTTCACCTATTGTGCTAGCTTTAATTTCATCACTCCAAAATAATTTTCTTCTACTTGAATTTCCTCTGTTTGACCTAGAGCTTATTTAACTCATGCAAATAAGCAGAAAAGGGAACCTCTCCTTGTGTTTTGTGATTTGGGTAAGAAAACATTTTGAGGGGCTGACCCTCTGATGTATACTTCGTTAATAAGTAAAAATCTTACTAAGAATTTTCTAATTTTTAAGATTTAAAAATATAATAACTGACATTGTATCTAATTCAGTCTACATTTCTGGTGTGAAATAATGTCAGGAGCCCTGTGATCTAAAGCTGACAGGGTGACTGACCCGCTTTATGACCTCAAGCAAACCATTTCAACTTTCTGTTCCTTATTTCTTCATATGCAAAATGTAGATAGCTTTGTCTGCCCCACTTAATTCATAGAGTGACTGTCTTAGATAACGTACAACCAAATTTATTGAAAAGCATAAAGCTCTGTAATTAGGTGTAATATTACCTCACGTTTGTAAGCTTCTGCAATCCTGGGGCCATGGAAGAAGTGTCCTTTTTCTGGTAAAAGATCCCTCTGGGAATCTCTGGGTTTGTTCTTTTCCTGGCTTTTCAGGGATTCTGTTAATTGTTTTTCCATTTCTCATCCACATCTCAATCTCTCACCTTCTTGATGTTTTCTGTCAGCCTGCAAATATAAATCTTTCATTTAAAAAATGTTCTCTTCCATCTTGGAGAGACCCTTCCGTTGACTCTGCATGACTTTCTAGCTACCAAGCCATCTGTCCTCTTCCTTCATGCCAAATTTTCCTCAAAAATATTTCACTTTTACTATCTCCCCTTCCTCATTTTCCTTTCACTCTTTTATCCAGGCCAACTTGGCTTTCACTTTCACCGAGTCCATTGCACTACTTTTGCTAAGGTCACTATATTAGTTTGCTAGGGCTGCCGTAACAAAATACCACAGACAGGGTGGCTTAAACAGAAATTCATTTTCTCACAGTTCTGGAGGCTGGAAGTTCAAGATCAAGGTATCTGCAGGTTTGGTTTCCTCTGAGGCCTCTCTCCTTGGCATAGATGGCTACTTCTCACTGTGTCCTCACATTGTCATCCCTCTGTGTCCTAATCTCCTCTTCTTATAAGGACACCAGTCATATTGATTAGGGCATACCTACATGACCTCATTTAGCCTTAATTACCTCTGTAAAGACCCTATCTCCACATTAGTCACATTCTTTGGTACTGGGGTTAGAACTTCAATATGTGAATTTTGGGGGAACACAAGTGAGTGCATAAAGTCACCAATAGCTTTCCTGTTTTTAAGTCCAATGGGATCTTAGGAACATTCAGTAGAGCAGACCTCTTCCTTTAGCTTAAATCCTCTTTTTTGCGGGGGGGACTTTTTTGACTCTATACTTGGCTCCTTTTCTTTGGCTAACTCAGACTTTCCCCCCATCTCCTCCTTCTGTGCCTCCAAAGTGTAAATGTTGAAGCTCGTCAGGGCTTGTTTCTACATCCTCTTCTCGATCTATTCAGGCTTGAAATAAGGTCCTATTAATTCCTATGGCTTTAAATATAATTTGAATTCTCATGACTCGCAAGTATTAACCTGTCTTACAGACCTCTCCTGCTAAGTGCTGAAACATTATGTCCAAATCCTTTCTTAAAAGTTCCCCTTGGATTTTCTTTCTTTTTTTTTAAAGATTATATTTATTTATTTATTTGACAAAGAGACAGAGAGAGAGAGAGAGAGAGAGCGCACACACAGGGGAAATTGGAGAGGGAGAAGCAGGCTCCCTGTTGAGCAGGGAGCCCGATGCAGAATTCCATCTCAGGACCCTGGGATCATGACCTGAGCTGAAGGCAGATGCTTAACCATCTGAGCCACCCAGGTGCCCTCTCCTTGGATTTTCATAGGCATCCCTAAACCAGAACTCAAAACTCTTGAGTTCAAACTTATGCCTCTTCCTATATCTATTCCTTCCTGTTAGTTTATTTCTTCTCCAATTTTATTGTTCTTCATAGAAATTA
Organism: Halichoerus grypus; assembly: GCF_964656455.1. Lineage (NCBI taxonomy): Eukaryota > Metazoa > Chordata > Mammalia > Carnivora > Phocidae > Halichoerus > Halichoerus grypus. The sequence continues at coordinate 188,360,724 of NC_135714.1, forward strand.
CCTTCTTTTACCTACTTGCTTCTGCCAGAAATAAGGAGTAATAATCCTTGATGCTTCCTTGTTCCTGCCACCCTCTACAATAACTGTTTGCAATCCAGTTCTGCTGTTCTACCTCAAAAACATGTCCTACAATAATCTTCTCCTGCCATCCCTGTTGACATCTCCCACTTGGTCTGCAAACATAAACTCCTCTTTCCAACTTTGTGCCCTTCCACTACCTTCTCTACAGACCATTCAGAGAGATACTTTAAAGATTTCAATTAGATCATGTCTCTTCTCTGTTTAAAAATCTTGAGTGGTTTCCCACCCACAAGGTAATTCTGGTAGATTGCAAGCTCTAAGGATAAAGGGACTAGGTTTGCCTTATTTATTGCTGTTTACCCAGAGCCTAGCCTGGTGCCTAGTATCTAGTAGGCACTTAACACATTGACCAGCTTTTATCTACCTTTTCAGCCTCATCTCTCACACCAGCACTCATCTATCTCAATCACATTGCTCTTTTCTCAGATCTGTGAGCTGGCCTAGTCGGGGCTGCCTGAGCTGTGATACACTCACTCTCCCTTGTTGGCTAGTATTCCCTCGTATCCTTGCTACCCTAAATGGTGTCTCAACCCAGCAACATGGGCATTTGGGGATGCTTGTTTGGACTCAGGTTCCACTCTAGCCCTAATGAATCAGAGTCTGCACTAAAACAAAGCCTTCAGGTGAGTCATGTACATAGGAAAATTTGAGAAGCTGTGCTTTAGATCTCAGCCTAAGTGTTAGTTCTTTAGAGAGAACTTCCCCATCTGGCCAGTGTACATTAAGTCACCTAATGGATTCACTGACAGCATCTGTAGCACCCAGAAGGGAAAGAAAGCGAATGGAGAGGTGAAGCCTGCCGATCAGAAGCTGTTTACTTTTGAATTTTACCTAAGGCTGACCTTTAAAAAGTTTTGGTTTATGGAGAGGAACATGTGAAATCTGTGAATTGTTTAATTTGAGCAAACTGAAAATTGCAAAAAGTTTTCTTTGTTTTAACAAATTTTTGACTTCGCTCTGAAAATCACTTTATATGGTTGTTTTGTTTTGATTGGCCACCTTGTGACACCATAGGATAAACACGTAGCAGTGAGCCACAACTGGTTTGGGTTTTCCAATATTTCACTGATCCATGGTTGTGGAGCACATTGTAGAAGGTCCAGCTTGAACACCGGTGATTTTAGCTTTGTTGCAAGTCAATTATTCAGTGTTTTGTTGCAGACACCTTAGATATTAAATAGTTGACTGATTGGTTTATGGTTCTTGGGGCTTTCTGTCAGATGCCCAGTGATAAGATTATTGCAGATCTTCAGCATTTCACAAAGGATGTGCAATGAGTGTTCAACCAATGAAGTAAGCCATGGTTATGACTGAGAGATGAAAGAAAACACACTAATTAAAAATAAACAACTTCATTGCTTATTTCTGAAAGTATTTCTAAGGTGTCATACATGTATGCTTTACTTACAAAATATTTTGTTGCCTCTATTTTCCAAGTATTTCAGGATTTTATGGTACCAGAGTATTCTATTAATTTAACTGGAGAACTTGGAGTTATTCAATAAACTAAAACTCTTGGCAGAGCTATAATTTTAAAGTGTAATCCCACTGGTTCCCTGAGCATTACAGCTGCTCCTTGTTTGTTTAATAATAGAACTGATGAATACTTAATTTGAAAGGAAAGCTGGGTGCAGGTGTAGTGCTATTTAGATGTAATCGAGGACACATTTGACATCTGTTGCAAGATCTATAGGTAAAGCAAGACAGAAGTTAAAATCAGCCCTATGTCAAATCTACATAGTTTAAAACTTCACAGAGTTTTCCTGGACATTGAGGGAGGAAGTTTAGTAGAGATCTGAGGGGATGAGAGAGGGACCAACATTTATTGATTGTTTTTTATTGGGCATTTAATCATCACATCAACCCTTCAAGATAGGTTTTATTTTTCATTTTACCCAGATGAAAAATTGAGCCTCAGACCCATGCCTTTTTTTTTTTTTTCCTGGTTACACATTAGAATCACAGGAGGGACATTAAAATAAAATACATTTTATACTCATTAGGATGGCTATTATTTAAAAAAAACAACAGAAAACAACAAATGTTAGCAAGGATGTGGAGAAATTGGAACCCTTGTGCTTGGCTGGTGAGAATGTAAAATGGTGGAGCTGCTGTGGAAAATAGTATGCTGGTTCCTGAAAAAGTAAAGCATAGAATTACCATATGATTCACCAATTCCACTCATAGATGGATAGATATGTAAAGGAACTGAAAGCAGGGATTCAAATAGATATTGTACACCCATGTTCATAGCAGCATTATTCACAATAAGCAAAATGTAGAAATAACCCAAATGTCCATTGATGGATAAATGAATAAACAACAGGTGGTATATATACACAATGGAATATTATTCAGCCATAAAAAAGAATGAAAACTTTTTATTTAAATTCCAGTTAGTTAACATGTGGGGTTATATTAATTCCAGCTGTACAATATAGTGATCCAACACTTCCATACAACACCTGGTGCTCATCACAGGTGCACTCCTTAATCCCTATCACCTATTTCATCCATCCCCTACCCATCTCCCTACTGGTAACCATCAGTTTGTTCTCTATAGTTAAGAGTATGTTTCTTGGTTTGCCTCTCTCTCTCTCTTTTTCCTTTTGCTCACTTGTTTTGTTTCTTAAATTCCACATACGACTGAAATCATATAGTATTTGTCTTTCTTTGACTTATTTCACTTAGTATAATACTCTCTAGCTCCAGCTATGTTTTTGCAAATGGCAAGATTTCATTCTTTTTTATGGCTGAGTAATATTCCATCATATATATATCATCTCTTTTTTTATCCATTCATTAGTCAATGGACACTTAGGCTATTTCCATAGATTGGCTATTGTAGATAATGCTGCTTTAAACACTGAGGTGCATGTATCCCTTTGAATTAGTATTTTTATATTCTTTGGGCAAATACTTAGTAGTGCAATTGCTGGATTGTGGGGTAGTTCTATTTTTAACTTTTTGAGGAAACTCCATACTGTTCTCCAGAGTGGCTGCACCAGTTTGCATTCCTACCAACAGTGCAGGAGGGTTCCCCTTTCTCCACATCCTTGCCAACATCTGTTGTTTCTTGTGTTGTTGATTCTGGCCATTCTGATAGGTTTGAGGTGATACCTCATTGTAGTTTTAATTTGCATTCTCCTGATGATGAGTGATGTTGAACGTCTTTTCATGTGTCTGTTGGTTATCTGTATGTCTTCTTTGGAAAAATGTCTATTCATGTCTTCTGTCCATTTCTTAACTGGATTATTTGTTTTTTGGGTGTTGAGTTTTGTAAGTTCTTTATATATTTTGGATACTAACCCTTTATCGGATATGTCATTTGCAAATAACTACACTCATTCTGTAGGTTGCCTTTCAGTTTTGTTGTTTCCTTTGCTGTGCAAAAGCTTTTTATTTTAATGAAGTCCCAGTAGTTTATTTTGCTTTTTGTTTCCCCTGCCTCAGGAGACATATCTAGAAAGAAGTTGCTACTGCCAATGTCAAAGAATTTACTGCCTATGCTCTCTTCTAGGATTTTTAGGGTTTCATGTCTCACATTTAGTTCTTTAATCCATTTTGAATTTATCTTTGTGTATGGTGTGAGAAAGTGGTCCAGTTTCATTCTTTTGCATGTAGCTAACAAGTTTTCCCAACATCATTTGTTGAGACTTTTTCCCATTGAATATTATTTCTTGCTTTGTTGAAGATTAATTGACCATACAGCTGTGGGTTCATTTCTGGGTTTTCTATTCTTTTCTATTGATCTCTGTGTCCATTTTTGTGCCAGTACCATACTGTTTGGATCACTACAGCTCTGTAATATAACTTGAAGTCCAGAATTGTGATGCCTCCAGCTTTGCTTTTCTTTTTCAAGGTTGCTTTGGCTATTTGGGGTCTTTTGTGGCTCCATACAAATTTTAATATTGTTTGTTCTAGTTCTGTGAAAAATGCTGTTGGTATTTTGATGGAGATTGCATTGAATATGTAGATTGCTTTGGTTAGTATATCTATCCCTTGAATGAAGAAGCAAGTTTTAAGTGAGGGTGCTGGGCTGTATTAAGTTACATTAATTCAGGAATTGTGATTAGCTCCATATTGGCTTCCAATGCCAGAGAAAGAATGGTAATGACTGTCCCTGTAACAGAAATGTCGCTATGAGCTATCTTGATCATGTTTTCCCAGGACATAATCTACATATGATGTCTGCATTTGACATACCTTTCAGTGTATATAAAATACAGTGTAAAATATAGTGATAGACTAGGCACTCTCTTGAAACTCTATGATTGTATACTTTTATGTCAGAGCTCCTTTATCTCTAGGGCTTCCTAAGTTTAGCTTCTTCATTGGTTTCATCAAGCCTGCCTTCTTTCCTATCCATCTACTTTTTCTCCTTTGATTGATCCAATATATATTAACATTTTTTTTTTTACCCAATATCTCCTTTCATGAAGCTAGTCTCTGATAATGTTTCTGTTGATCATAATGAAAAATAGACAAGACTGAATATAGTTAAAGTTTGTCTTCTATTTATTTGGTGGCAACATTCTGATATGGGAGTAGAAGTGCTTCTTTTTAAATCAACATTTAATCACCAAGCAGAGCAGATAAGGAGAAATTAGATTCTAGAATCTGGCATCTGTCAAACTCAGGTATCTTCTCACTGATTTTTATTGAGTCCTTTCTTATATATTTTGTCACCAGTTGACTCCTAAATTGCTTGGCCCAGATGGAATATAGTGTGGAATTGACAAGTGGGGATCATATGAGCAATGTCATACTGAATCTGATAATTAAATACTTAGGAATTTCGTGAGTTGGTTGTTAAACTATTGGTAGTTTGAAGTCAAGCATGGTGAGAATGTTTACATCAGAGAAATCAGCAAATGCTACGAATCCATCCACCCTCCTGCCCCCATTGGTTTAATAGCCCATCACTTTTATTCTAGTTGTAAGCATTCAGAATTCCTATAAATATTCATAGGCCCTCCTAAACTCCCTATCTCACTCAGAATAGGCCAAAGTGCTTACAGTGGCTGATAAGGCCCCAAATGAGCTGCCCCAACCTACCCTTTCTGCCTCCTCCTGTTCACCCCACTCCTGTTGTTGCTGTGTTTCATGCATATGGCTAGGCATGCTTCTGCTGAGGGCATTCTTCTGCTGTTTGCACCCTTCCCCCAGATATCAGCAGAGTGGTTCCCTCACCACCTTCGAGTCTGCTCAAATGTAATCTTCTCAGTGACATTATATTTTAGTTTCTTATTACTGCTGTAACCAATTAGCAAAAATTCAGTGACTTAAAAGAATACACATTTTCTCTTGGTAAAAATCCATTTCCTTATCTTTTCCAGCTTCTACAGGATGCTCACATTCCATGGCTCATTGTCACTCCAACCTCTACTGTCATATCTCCTGTCTCTGAATCTGCTACCTACCTTTTTCCCTTATAAGGACCCTTGTGATTACACTGAACCCACCCAGAATCCCTGATAATCTCTCTATCTCATGATCCTTAACTTAATCACACTTGCAAATTCGTTTTTGTCATACTGGATGTAGACGTATTTGAGGGCCATTATTCTGCCTACTCTACCTTCCTTGACCATCCTATTTGTCTTTGTACCTATTCATTCCCAGCATTCCTTGTCCCTTTTCCTGGCTTAATTTTTCTCTGTACCCCTTATCACCTTCTAGAATATTATATATTTTACATATTTATTTTATTGATGGTCTGTCTTCACCTACTAAAATGTAATCTGAATGAGGGTAAATACTTTTGTTGTATATATTTTTAAATATTTTGTTTTATATCATTGCTGTATTTTCATTGCTTAAAACAATGCTCCTACTAAGCATTCTATATATTCTGTTTGAATGAATTAGGTGGAAGGGTTTGGGAAAAGAAACTGACATGGCATGGAGGGTTCTCCAGGGAGGGGAAAAGGCCATGTAGTAGAGCCTGTTAGGACACTGAAAAGCTCCAGAGATCTCTCACAGTAGAACTGCTTTGTACACACTGAAATACTTGTCCAAGTTCTGGTTTCTCATCTTTTCCCTCAAGTTTGTTTTTGCCCTTTGTTTGGAATATATTCAAAATTTTTATATTAGTTTCTGACTTTGGTTTTTAAACTCCTGAGGCAAAGGAACCATTTTACCCTTCATTGTTCTGTAACTCTTCTACTCTGTTTGCATAGTGTTAGATATTGAATATGCGAGTGCCAAGTATTTCCTTTTCTGATTTCTTACCTTTCATTTTTCAGAAATCAGCCTAAAGAGAGGAAGGGAGCAATGCTCTCAATTTTCTGTTGTTTTTTTGTTTTCATTTGTTTTGTTTTGTTTTGTTTTTGGAGGGTAGCAGTGAGGTCATTATTCAGAAGAAAACATCTTTGTGTGAGAAGTATAGCTTTCCTAGCTTGGGCACAGTGATGAGAAAGTTGAAATTTGCAATCCAGAAGAAGACCAGATATCTGCAGAAATGGTCTTCCCGTTTGAGATTTCTATGGCTGGTATTCTGATTAGCATGAAACAATGGGTTTAGATGTCTGTATCTAAACTCGTCAAAGCCACAAAACTTCATGCACCATTCTGTCAACTCTGGATAAAGGTAGAGTGAAGGTTCCAGGGATAAATTTTACTTCAAAATGTTCAATTTGTTTATGTGAAGAGTAGAAGGATTTACTTTCCAAAGATCTATATTTTAAGAGGTCAAAACATTTTTCTTGGTACTTGTCTTAATTTGTTTGAGCTGCTGTAATAAAAATACCATAAACTGGGTGGTTTATAAACAATAAATATTTATTTCTAACAGTTCTGGAGGCTGGAAACTCTGAATCTGGTGCCAGCAGATTCAGAGTCTGGTGAAGGCCTGCATTCTCACTGTGTCCTCACATCACATAGTGAAAGTGGTAACTGAGCTCTCTGGGGTCTCTTTTATAAGGGCATGAATCCCATTCATGAAGTCTCCACCTTCATGTTCTAATCACCTCCAAAAGGCCCCACCTCAAAGTACCATCACATTAGGGATTAGGTTTTCAACTTATAAATTTGGGGGAGGGATGTAAAACTCAGACCATGATAATACTATTTTATGATTATGGAGAAAATAGAATTCTTATTAGAATTCTCAGCTCCAAGTTGAGAATCAGTATTTTGATACATGTCCTGCTGTGGCCTGAGCCTTGGAATCATGGATTAAAGGGGATCTTCCTGCGGTCGACTTACAGGTTAAAGAACACACATAAGCACCAACATGGAATCCTCACTGGTCATTTTTGGTAATTATATTTACTTATTCCAGAGCAAAATTAATATAGGAAAAAAGTGGAATACTTTCTGTTGCTATCTCAGGTATTATGACCAGAACCTTCCTTGAAAAAGCAATAGTGATCTCAGGGTCGTGAGATCGAGCCCTGCATCGGACTCTGCGCTCCATGTGGAGCCTGCAGAAGACTCTCTCTTCCTCCCCGCTCTGTCCTTCTCTCTCTGTAAAATAAATAAACACATCTTTTAAAAAAATTTATTTCTTTACAGAGCCTAGCACACTGTTGGCATGAAGTAGATGCTCAAGAAATAATTATTTGAAGACAGTGACTCAATATTTAATTTGAAGAAACTGACCTGGTTAGGTGCATCTTTGCTGTTATAGGATTAGCTAATTGAATGGCACATCTGTAGTGTGCTGATGCACACACACACATGGTGAGCCCATACTCCTTTTCTGGTTTCCCTCCACTGCGTCATTTCTACCATATCCATCAGGAAGCCTAGGATATATGGCACTGGCTCTTGGGAGAAAAGATTTCATTTAAAAAAATTATTCTCTTTCCAAGGAAATGTCAATAATACTGAAGACATCAAAATGTTTCCAAGGAAGAATAATGACGTAGAAGAATTACTATTTCACTGTGTGACCTTAGGCAAGTCATTTCTTGTCTCTTAGATGTAGTAAAGTGACAGGGCTGAACATAGTGACCTTTAAGCTCTAACATTTCATGATTCCATTTTGTTATACATTCCTTTCTTCTTCTGATATCTCAATATGTGCCTTAAGGCAGCCAGGATGCAGAAATGTAGAAATTTGACCTATATAGGATATATTTGCCAAATGCAAAAATAAAACAGAAATAAAGGCAAAAAAAAAAAAAAGAAAGAAAAGCAATAGTGAATCATGAGGACACTGGATGCTGTAACATCCTTTGCCTTCAAGGCGTTGCAAACAACTTGAATCAATCCAGTAACCTTATCAAACACAAGCAAACAGAAAAATGAAAACCATTTATCTGAAACAGCAGGTTGGAAAATTCATTGGTATACTTTGAAGGCGTCTCACTAACCCTGCCAAAGCTTTGCTCCACTAGAGCAGAGCATGAATTTTTCATTGCTCCAATAATCAAGGTCTTTAGAGTTTCATTGTGCTTTCTCTCTAATATAGCTAATATGTTGAACATTGTTGACATTCTGCTTATAGTTGCCAAGGATAAAATAAAAAAAAACTTGCTTTGAATGATATTATAAAAACATTGAAAGAAATAACTTTGCTGTCAGTACTAAAGTTGAATTATGTTCTCTATTCAAAGTCACTTAAGGTGGGAGGGGGCAAACTTTCCAAGTTGATTTTAGATAACAGATACAGACATCTTTATTGGGTTTGTCTGGAAAAAGAGAGAGAAAATTCTAACATTATCTACTCTGGTCGACACGTGTAAGGCTCAGCCCTGTTAGAGCCCCGTGCCCCCATCCTTTTAGATCCCTTTTTTCTTACTCAGATTCCATATATAGAGAAAAAACTCAAATGACTTTCAAATAGTTACCCTGGAAATTTATCAACTTATTCTGATGATACTATAATTGCTCAAAAAGTATTTTGATGATTCTTCTATTGAATTGGTCTTCAAAGCTAGTGATAAGTCCAATGATGAAGTTGATCTTACTGGTTTGCATTTTAGGGTCACATATCATGGGACTAACATGGATTTCAGGATCTCATAACTGTCTAGAATTCAGGCTCTGCTCTCAGTGCAGATATAAGATTTTAGAAGAGTTATTTAAGCTTCTTGAGCCTCAGTTTTCTGGTACAACAACACATACTTTATAGGGTTGTTGTGTGGATGAAATGTGGTCATGTATATGAATCTGGTACAGTGTATTCTTTCCCTCCTTCCTTCTTCCCTGCCCCTGATTTCTCATCAAGGCTTACTATGAGGTCTGACCTCTCAGAGGTTAGACACAGTCAAGCTTGATGTTTACTAGAGAATGAGGAGCTAGTCTTGGGTGTTAGGGAACCAGGGAATGGTAACTATGATGCTGGAGGTCCCTGTAAGGCCTAGGAGGAAAGTGAGGTAGATCAGAAGATGGGAAGTGATGATTTTGAAGGCCACTTAGGCATTAGACTGAGGTCTCTGGTCAAGGTATTTCTGTTTCTAGTGCTGAGTTATTTGGAGCCTGAGGAAATAGCAGATATAAAAGATGGATGGCAGTTACTGCCTTGTCAAGAGTCCAGTAACTTCTGTTTCCTGTTAAGCCTAGATTAATTTCTTCTGTCCCAGTCAAATTCATGGGCAATTCAAATTCTCCCCATACTTTTTTTCTTTTTAAAGATTTTTTAATTTATTTTAGAGAGAGAGAGTGGGGGGGGGGGCAGAGGGAGAGAATCCAGGCATACTCCTCACTGAGTGCAGAGCCTGATGTGGGGCTCTATCCCATGACCCAAGAGATCATGACCTGAGCTGAAACCAAGAGTTGGATGCTCAACCAACTGAGCCACCCAGGCATCCCATCTTCCCATATTTCTGATCAGGTCTCTGCACCATAGTTTCTCATCTGCAAGGGCATCTTCTTTGGGCAAATGGGAAAGTTTTAGAGTACCAGGGGCAGGTAGGGACTTGGTCCGTTTTCCTCTTCGTTGTCAAAGCCATGGGTTGCCAAGGTTAGGATAGAGTCTGATTATAGCAGTTTGATAATCACATCTCTTATTTTTGGATAAATATACCCTTATACAATTTGATCTCCCACTTACTTCACTTACTCACTTTTTCATTCATTCAACACATTTGTTTGTGGAATGGGCAGAGAAAGGGACTATTCTTTAGCGTCAAGGGGGAAAGAAGAATGTACAGAGCTACAGGCTTGATTTTGCATGACTTTTTAAAAAAATTTTTTATTGTTATGTTAATCACCATACATTACATCATTAGTTTTAGATGTAGTGTTCCATGATTCATTGTTTGTGCATAACACCCAGTGCTCCATGCAGAACGTGCCCTCCCTAATACCCATCACCAGGCTAACCCATCATCTCACCCCCGTCCCCTCTAGAACCCTCAGTTTGTTTTTCAGAGTCCATCGTCTCTCATGGTTCGTCTCCCCCTCCGATTTCCCCACCTTCATCCTTCCCCTCCTACTATCTTCTTCTTTTTTTTTTTTCTTAACATATATTGCATTATTTGTTTCTGAGGTACAGATCTGAGATTCAACAGTCTTGCACAATTCACAGCGCTTACCAGAGCACATACGCTCCCCAGTGTCTATTGTCCAGTCACCCCATCCCTCCCACCCCACCCCCCACTCCAGCAACCCTCAGTTTGTTTCCTGAGATTAAGAATTCCTCATATCAGTGAAGTCATATGATACATGTCTTTCTCTGATTGACTTATTTCGCTCAGCATAATACCCTCCAGTTCCATCCACGTCATTGCAAATGGCAAGATCTCATTCCTTTTGATGGCTGCATAATATTCCATTGTATATATATACCACATCTTCTTTATCCATTCATCTGTGGATGGACATCTTGGCTCTTTCCACAGTTTGGCTATTGTGGACATGATTTTGCATGACTTTTGACAGTTTCTAAAATAAAGTAAGATCTAACTTGAAGGGCAAGACCTGCTATCACTGGAAATATTTTAAAAATCTGAAAAATCAGTTCCAAAAGAACTTCCAAAATGTTTTGAAAAATCATTAGCCATGTTGGAATGACTACTTAGCTTTCCAGGGTTTCAAAGTGTTCCACCAACGTTTATGAGCATCTACTGTGTGCCTGGTGCAGGAAAATTGTAGTGGGTGTCACAAAATGGGTTGGAAAATCCCTGGCCATAGGCATTCAGTTACTGTCTAAGTGTAGAAAGTACAATGTGTTCTGGAGAGGGGATGTGGTCAGCAAGTGTATCTGGTGGGAGGAACAGGGAAGGTGTCATGGAGGCGGTGCTGTTTGAGTTTGCCTAAAGAATGAGTTGGATTTTATGAAACTCTAAAGACCTTGATTTTATGAGGCCAACAGAAGAGGCATTTTGTTAGTTACACGTTCTTCCTAGGTACTCGTTTGGAATTTCTATTTCATTTGCTCTTCAGAGATCAGCTCTTGGGAAACTCACATTTTCTATCTCAGAATGAGAAGAGAGGCGTGATCTTTTGTGTGCAGTATTTTTTTTCACAGAATTTCTCTGTGTTGCCAAGTTTACTTGTAGACCTGAAGCTTGTCAGAGTTCTCATAACAAATGCATGATTGAACTAAATTACAACCCTTCGCCTGTGGCACTGGAACCTTACGCTACCCCAAAGCTTCCAGGGGGGATGGTTTTCCTTCTGTGATTTATTTATGGACAAAATGATAACAAATAACAATTCCCAGGCTTAAACCTATAGCAGGGGTCAGAAATAGTCTAAGCTTTGTGATTTGCACTAACAAATGCAGTCCTACAAAGCTATTGTTTTCTCACATGTATGGATATAGTGACTATGCAGACTTCTCTTAAATGTGGTGCAGTAATGAAGGCATGTTATAAACTGTTATAAACCTTATAAACTGTTAGGTAATTGTTAGTATTATAGATATGCTTTATTAAATATTAGAAGATGATTTTAGAAAATACGGGGATTTTAATTGTGAAATTTTTCTAAAGCATGCAGAAGAATTTTGGAATAATCTTTCCCATTAGAACAGCATGACTAGTTTTAAAATTCCCTTGATTTGTACGTTTAGTGTACTGCAGATTAGCAATAGAGTGTATTAGTGTCTTTGTGATGTAAGATTTTGTGTAAATTTTTACTCTATCAAGGAAAAGGCTACATAAATAAATAGGATCGCATTTGTCTCAGAGCCCATCATTTTGAGGGATGATTTAAGACCATAGGAAATACTGACTCATCTTTTCCAAAGAGGCAACTAATTTTATTTGTATTTTAAAATCCATACTTATCCTGCCTACCTTTATTAATTGAAACAATAGTTTACCACAAACTTTAACAGAAAAGAAAATTTCTTTTTTGTTAACCAGAAGAGAAACATGAAATGTTTTGCTTTCTTGGGCCTGTTTTCTATACCTCAACATTGTAAAATACTCTTGTCACTTCGATAATGTTCAGCTTCATTTTTTTCTTTACTTTCTTTTTTTGCTTAAACGATCAAAATGAATTACCAGAATTTTCTCCCCCTCCTTCTGTGCAAAATGGAACTCAATTCATCCTACCCCTCATCCCTGGGACTATTTCTTTTATTCTTGTAGCCCCTATTATTTCTACCTTGATGTTCAGGTCAGAAAGCTGTGAGTCTCCTACCTTCCATCTCCCCTCCTGTATCTCTCCCTTCTAGTTTCTGTTTGTTCTGCCTTTTTAAGTCTACTCTCTTTCCATATCCATGGCCACTGTGTAATTTAGAACCTTATTATTTCTTGTAAGGAATTCCACCTGGTCTCCTTGCCTCTGTCTCTCACCAATTTATATTTATTTTTTCTGAAATGTGATGCAACCTGATGATGCCACTCACTTGCTAAGAAACTTGCACAGGTCCTCAGCACATACAGAATCAAGTGCTAACTCTTTAATATGGTATAGATAGTCCTCCATGTTCTGGCTCCCAATTATTTTCTTAGCCTCAGAAAAGCACCTTACTCTCCAGACTAATCAAATAACTTGCACCAGCCTGTTTCCTGTTGCAGACCTCCACGCCTTTCTCTCTACCCTTTGGCCAACTCCTCCTTGTTTAAACTTCAGTTGATTGACTGGTACCTGGCTGTTTTATTGAACTTTGGAACCCCAACCCATTGTGTTTTCTGGTATTTGTACAATCCTGATTTTTGTTTTGCCTACCTGCCTTGTTCTGCCATTGGGACTGCCTCAGGCTTATCTGCCAGATTCTGGTTGACTGTGTTACTTGTAAGCTTCATATCTACTTATCCTCTCAATTATTTTTCAGTCTCCCCAGATTGTATTTCTAATCTATTTTGTTGCTATAGGTCCATGACAGTGGTCCAGTAGACAAAATGGCTCTACATTGAGTGTGTTGCAATATTACTTAGGGATCCATAAATATTTTTGCTATAATATTTTATAATTATAAAAAATTATAAAAAATTATAAAAGGCAGTGTCTTGGCCAGCAATCTGAGCTTAGGCTTTAACCTTTCTTAGGATATTTGTGATCCCTGCTAAAATTCCGAACTTTAAATGCCATTCAGTAACCTGATAAAATAGGAATTTTGTTTTACTGTGAACTGAGCAGAGTTTCAGTGTTTGACTATTTTATCATCATTTCTATAGATTCAAATTCATTCATCTTTTAATGGGAGTATCATAGGTCTCAGCCCTCAGCCACCATGGTGAGCCTGATGGCATTAAATATCACCTACGTACTGGAGGTTCACAAATGGAGATGTCTAGCTCTGACTGCTCCCTTGAACTCCACACTCATATCTCCAACTGTCTACTATTTATAACCACTTGGAAGACTAATAGATAACTCAAACATTATACTTCCATGAGAGAATTCTTGGTCCGCCACTCCTAAACTAGGTCTCACGCCTGTGCTGCCCTTCACTTACCCCATCTCAGCAAATGTCAGCTCCAGGATACCAGTTGCCAGGCCAGAAAACTCACCCTGAGTCCTCTTTGTTTCTTACACTCCAGTCAACAAACACTGTCGAACTACATTCAGAATGTTCTCACCACATCCATTGAGTTCACTGTACTGCATTTTACATCATTGTTTTCCTGCATTATTATAGCAGCTTCTTGTTTTTAGATTTATTTATTTATTTGAGAGAGAGAGAGAGAGAGAGAGAGCATGTGTGTGAGCTGGGGGAGGGGCAGAAGGAGAGGGAAAGAGAATCTCAGGCAGACTCCCCACCTAGAGTGTGGAGCCTGATGCAGGGCACCATCCCAGGACCCTGAGATTATGACCTGAGCTGAAATCAAGAGTTGGGTGCTTAACCGACTGAGCCACCCAGGCGCCCCTTTATAGCAGCTTCTTAACTGGTTTCTCATTTATTCACTCTTGCCCCCTGCATTTTATTCTTCACTGAGCAGCTAGAGAAAGACTTTTAAAACATAAGACAGATCATGTTTTTCATCTATTTAAAACCTTCCAGTGGTTTTCCAGATCAAAGTAAAAGCCAATATCTTGCCACAGCTGACAGAGCCTTAAATCATCTTGTTCCCTGACACTTTCCTGATCTCAAGTTCAATCATGTTCCCCTCTCTCACTGCAATCCTCAAAGATACCAAAGATGTGTGTCTGCCTCAGGGTCTTTGCACTTGTGGTGCCCTTTTCCTGGAATGCTCTTCCACCAGATATCACCTCACTTCCACTCTTTTTCCAAGATTCTGCTTAATATTACCCTATCATTAGAGGTGAGAAGACTACAAATGTCTTCACAATAGGGACTGGGTCCTATACTTGTAGGAGGTATAAAAATAAGATTTTGACACATAAATTAAACCTGGTTTTATTAGAATCTATTTTAGTTATGTCTTCAGTGCATACAAGTGATTAAAGATTAGGGCCATATTGTACATTGCATGGCTTTGGGTCAAAAAGTTAGGGTAAAGCAGAATTTAATGAAGAAACCTGGAAATTTTCACCTGTACTCTTTGCCTCTCTAGTCTGAGTTTTATTTGTTCTATACAGTAAATTCTCTATCTGACTTAGTAACCCCCTGGCTTGTTGGAAATTGGTTGCATTAACATCAATGCCAACCTTAGTACCAAGACTTGAAGAGGTCCCAACTGACAAATATTTAGACAGAAGTGTTATATGTTCCATTTTAAGAGTGTGAATGGAGGGGTGCCTGGGTGGCTCAGTTGGTTAGGCAGCTGCCTTCAGCTCAGGTCATGATCATCCTGGTCCTGGGATGGAGCCCTGCGTCAGATATCCTGCTTGGCGGGGAGTCTGCTTCTCCCTCTACCTCTCCACCCCCGACTCTGGCTTGTGCTTTCTCTCTTCTCTGGCTCACTTTTTCTCTCTCAAATAAATAAGTAAAATCTTTTTAAAAAGAGTGTGGATGGAGGTTTAAATATTTTCCACACATTTTCAACACAGGTTAGGTAACGCAGGTGTTTAGTACAAAAAGAAAAGGTGGGGAAATGTACCCTTAGTTATTTATGAAAAAGGAAGAATCCTTAATTTTCTTTTGTGCCATAAAATACCCCTAAATCTCATGTAATGCAAGACTTTAGAGTTAGCCCCTGGTGGAATTTGCTTCATGTCTGTTTAAAGACTATTACCAAATCCAAATAAAGACATAAATTTTTTCCCTCAATTTCATTCTATTTCTTTATTTTCATATGTTTTCTATAGCATTGTAAAGAATTTTTATGTTTTCTTAAATATGTATACTCTATAGACATCTGGAGATTGTTCTATCTCTCCAAAGATATTATTTAGGCAAACGACACAGATCTGATCTTTCAAATCTTTCCATATAAATTATTCCTTGAGGTTTTTTTTTTATCATTATTTTCTGCCTCTTAAATTTACTTTGTTTGTCTGTCTTTTTCTCACCAGGAGTCCTGAGAACTAAGCATAACTCAGTGATGCTGATTCACTGGGTCCTTTCTGAGATGACCATGCCACTTCTAAGTGGGAATAGATGCTTGTATTTATACCACCCACACTTCAGTCATTGATTGGTGGTTTTTTTTTTTTTAATCTGTCATTACTCATTGTAAATCTTGTTTTAGTTTCTTATAACAGTTCTATGTCTCTTTTACTATTCTACCTTCACAAGGACCTTCCTTCCATTACAGAAAGGCGTTTTATAACATTCCCTACAGAGATATTAGCTTACTAGGCTGGATCTTATTTTTATTGCCTGCTTCCATTTCTAATCTGACTGTATTATTTGGTTTCATTTCTCAGCTCTGAATGTTAACAACACTGCACAGATGGATGTTGTCATTTGCCTGCAGAGGTTATTAAGATGCTATTTGTTTCTCCTCCCCAAAGTCATTAATAAGGATGGGAAAAGCCAGTTCAAAAGTAATCCCTGTATTATAGCATTAGAAAGTCTCCCCACCCCCAAACAAATTTAATATGCCATTACTTAAACTTTCCTTTTGTTTTCCTTCATTTAGCCAGTTGAATCCCTTTCATTATGCTCATGGCAAAAGAGATGGGGTCCAGTTTTGTGATTTGAATTAGACAAGTCCCTGATCTTTCGTCATTGTTAAAGTCAAGACTTAGGACATTTTCTTTTATGAATTGGTATTAACTGCATCAAAAGAACTTAATGAGATTCACCTGGCATGACTTGTAAGGTGATTATTTTTTAGAATTCACTGAAAAAGAGAGGTCCTGTGATTCGTTATGCTTTCAAGGAGTAGAAAACTGCAGTTGGGAAAGGATATTGAAAGGGGTCAAAGAGTGGTAAGGCACGGTTGAGCTTCTCTGCAACAGAGTGGCGAGGGATAATTTTGTGTACTGGTGTCATCAGTCTGAACCAGACGACATGCATAAAGAACGAACAGGGCCTGTGGTCACTCACTGAACAGCTGAGTATTTACTCCAGGTAGTGGGATGGCAATGATGCATAAAATAGACACATTTCTTACTCTGCAGACATGTTATACTGGAATTAGCTGACAAGTGGAAAGACAATTTCAGTACAGGATGATCAGTGCTATTATTTGGGAGGTTCAAAGTGTGATAGGAACCCATTGGGGGACAATCTATCTTCTTTAGATAATGAACACATCTTGTTTGCAACAGGTAGCAGTTCCTATGGGACTGGAATGGAATAAAAAAGTTGGGTAAATCAACATCGAATATTAATTTACTTGGGTTAATTAGCATAGACTAATACTTTAGTTGTATTTGTTAGCATAAAAAATAATTTGTAAGGCAAAGGAGGAAGAAGCATGGGGAGTTTTTAGCATGGGTGTTGAAAACACATGGTACACTATATAATTCACATAAAAATGTGATAAGAAGTACTGAATGGAGCACTGGGTGTTATACGCCAACAGTGAATCATGGAACACTACATCAAAAACTAATGATGTAATGTATGGTGATTAACATAACATAATAAAATTAAAAAGACATATATAAATACAATGCAACATGAAGCTGTAGAAAGAATGCTATTGAATATTATTCACTGATTTCTCTTCACTACACAACTGTAGGTACTTGGTAGAAATTTATCTAGTCGGTGAACAGAATTAAGGAGATACAGAAGGGTATCAGTAGTGGAAATTGCAATTAAACAATGTATATTTCAGAGGGTAAACTTCATTTGGTTTATTTTTAATGACTCAGAGAGAGGAGATATCTGTCCCTGGATTGCATCTCTTGTGAGGTCTAAGTCAGAGAATGTATGGTGGGACTGTGCAGCCCCTTCCCTTACTGGGAAGTGAGTATCTCTCTCTAATGAACTTTAAGAAGTACCCTTTAGGTTGGTGCTTTTGGTAAATCCCAGGAATGAAGTGTGTTATGCAATCCTGAATCACTTAAAGATGGCTTTGCCTCCCAAGGACACTGGCTAAGATAAGCCAGTAGTGCAGCTTTCCAGACCTGGCTATCCTGGCCTTGAACCTTGTAGGAATGCCCTTGGTGCGGAGACTGTGCAGTTCACTCTCTGGATAAGCTGTACCTGTGACAGTGGAGTGGTCTGTAATGTGTTAGATTGAGGAGCTCCAATGTAGGCTCATTGCTTAACTTCAACATACAAACATTTTTGTTCATATTCTTAAGTTTTAGTTTATATACATGCTCAGTTCTGATCTGTTTTCCCCATCCTCTCTCTTTTAAAAACTACTGCTGTACCAGAATCTTCCTTGTTTCATGAAGGTGGAATTACTTGGATGGTCGCTGATAACATTCTCCTTCCACCATCCTTCTTTCCTTCTACTCTTTTTGATTACCTGTATCCTTTACCCTGTATCAACTCCTGGCCTTGGCTTCAAATTTTTATGATGTTAGGAGTTCAAAGTAAACAATTTTGACTTCTTTTACTTGTCAATATCTCCCTAAAAATAAGTAAGGATGAGGATAGAATAACACAGATTATAGAAGTAGAGAGAAGAAGACATGGCAGCAGGGCCAAAAACAAAGGAATATATGGATTATGGTTATCCACTTTGCTGGGGACTCTACCATTCGTCAGTCTTGGGACTTCATAGTTTATGCTCTCTTAAAAATGTCGCTGTTCTCCATTCTGACGATGATGTGCAGCCAAGTATGGTCTGCTGAAAATAAGACTTGATTAAAAAAAATTACAGTTGTAATCTAGATCCTTCTGAGATGGAAGATTATGAAAAATGGTTTGAAAAATGGACACTTATTGTGAAAAATCCCATTTGGGTGATAACTGAACACATAAAAAGCAGGCAACACTTTGGTGTCTTCCATTTACCACAGTGTAGCTGACTGCTAAATGAAAAATAATAAATTGTAAGGGATTTTTGTATTGGTGGAACTAACTATTCAGTTTCTAGACTGTGCTGGTGGGTACATAAACCTACTCAGGTGATAGAATTGTATCAAACAATAAATACACACACACACACACAAAATGAGTACATGTATAACTGGGAAAATTTGGATGAAATGACTGGATTATATAATGTCAATTTACTGGTTGGGATATTGTATTATGGTTTTGTAAAATGTTACTATTGGAATAAACAAAGACTCTCTATTATTTCTTACAAGTGCATGTGAATCTATAATTATCTCAGTAAAAATTTCAATTAAAAAAGACTTGAAATCTCTGTCTGGTATCAATATTATGTCATCATGACTTTTGCTTTTGAAAAAATAAATTAGAGAAAATTACTTTAAAAATTAGGTTGTAAGAATATAGTTGCAAAGGAAAAACATCTCTGGAAATTTTAGCTGAATAATTTGGATGTAAGGAGAATGATATCTTAATCTAAAGAGTTTCTTGGAAGGAAGTTTAGTTTAAAAGGTTCAGTGTAATATAAGCCATTTGGAAATAATGCATAAGGATGTACTTTCAGTAAAATTTTAAAGGATATGCATACTCATATGTGAAACTTTAAATCAAAACTGTGAAATAGGCACTATGATAAAGTTACAAGATTATTTAGAGAGCAGACTCTGTATTCATTATGTTTTAAAATCTGTAAAAGATGAGTTCTTTCCCTACACATCCAGAATGTAGCCTAAATACATAAAATCAAGTAACAAGTCAACTAGTAAAAACACTAAGCATTGCATTCTCGGTCATGGTTTGCCATTTGCGTGCGTGTGTGTGTGTGTGTATTTGTGTGTGTGTGTGTGTGTGTGTGGCCTTGGAGAGCTACATACTTATTCCAACTGTTTCTTAGCTCAAAGCATTCTCTGAATTTTCCTTTTGAAAATGCCTTTGGACTCTACGGCACATTATTTTGGATATCATAAAGGGAGGGAAGTGTTTGTTTTTTGTGAAATAATCAAAACCTATCAAGTTAAGTCTGGTAAATAAAATGGTAGATGAGATTGAATCATATTCTGTTGGGTCAAAACAAAGGGTTACTGTAAAGCGATAGACTTACTTTTCTTGTGTGGTTCATTTATTGGTTCTGAAAAAAGCAAGAAGTGTTCAGAACTCAAAGTGGTAAGCATATATGGCACCCATTTACTTGGTTATGTTTGTCATAAAGTCAGTTGTGCATAATATGATCTGATACACTGGGTATCCACCAATTAACAAAACATATTTGTTGAATACCTCCTATATTCCAAATAATGAAGGGATTAAAAAAGACCATTATATGTATTTTCAACACAATGAGACAATTCCATTCCATATATTTTATTTACTCCCTATACTTAATTATTGATGGGCAGATCTGCTACTCTTGACCCGTTGTATTGAGAGATTGGTGTGATTGCACCCAGAATGGAGTGTCTTGCAGTTGTATGTGATACTGGATCTTTGTGGGCCAGAACCACCAAGTGTGAGGAAACCTTAATGACACTGAGCAGAAGGCATCCAGTGAACTCCTAGGATGAGCTGATAGAGTTTGGGAGAACTCTTGCTCTGGACATTCTGGGGAGATTTCCTTGCTCACAGGAAGAGTTGAGAAGTGCTTCTTGAGTCCTTTACCAGGAAAGCTATGCTCTCCTATTTTTCCTCTCAGGGTGCTCAAGCAAATGCTGTATTTCTTCATAACTGTTTCAGTTCAATGCCAAGGTCAAGAAATCAGGGAATTCTTTCGGGTGTTATGTGTTGTTCTTAAGAATGAACCTATAGGCTCTGAGCAAATAAGAATTAAATCCTAGTTACATAGGGCCCAGTGAATTACCTTAAGGCTCTGCTCTGGGCCCACAAATTGTGGGTTGTGGTCAAGTTACTAAATATCCCTGTTGCTTCCCCAATCAGCCTTGTTTCTGAATGTTTCTGAATGTTGATATCTTTGATCAGGTTTGCAAAGTGATCTTAATCTGCTTCTGTGTTGAAGAATGACTTCTTTGCTATCTCAAATGAGTCATCTAAAAATTTAATTTAATGACCTATTGAGGTCTACTAACCACAAAAATAAGCACTATATTTATATAACACTTTGCATGTATAGAAAAAAAATAACATAAATATTTGGGCTACATATATCAAAAGGATGGCTCACATATATAGAGAGAATATATAATATAGACAGCTAGATGTGTTAAAAAAGAGAAGGGGATTAAAAAAAGAATTGGAGTAAATCGTAATTCTTAGTTTTCATATTTATCTCTAGGTTGTGTAAGATCCAGTTCCATGACAAAATTTCCCCTATTATTATTCTGCTGGGCCTTATAATTAGGAAAAAACTCAAAACTGATCCTCCCTTGCTATGTTTTGGTTGAATAACCTTATTCTTGGATTTAGTTAGCATGAATATAAGGCTTAGATTCAAATCAAGCTTATAAAATAAAATATTCTTTCTTTCAAATTTGCCTCTGTAGCTTCCATTCCTCATCAGATGTCAAGATTAATTCACTTACAGTGCATACAAGGCTTATTCTTTACATAAGAAAGAAAGCATTGTTTTCTTACAAATGAGTAGAAACTGCTGAAAGATGGAGCCCCAGCATTGAGCTTTTATCCTGAGTTTGTGGGAGAGTGAAGGTGCTAGGAGATATTATCCATCCTTCTCTCAGATATTTTTAAAGATCCGTAGGCCTCCCATGTGCTGGAAGGTGAGAGAGGATTTAAAGTCTTTCTGAGAATGATTCCTCACGTTACTGTGGTTTTCTATTACTAATATAATACTTATTTTCCCAACATCTGTGACACAGCGTTTTTTTTTTTTTTTTCTTTTTTTTTTCCCTTCCAAAGTAATGAACACAGGTAACTCCTCTTAAGAAACAGAAGAGTTAAGCATAAGTACCAGACTGTTTACACTTCACTCCAAGTGGTTCAAATTATTCATCCTCTGATATACTTTTTGTTTGCCTAAGAAAAATGCAGCTGTACGTGTACTAAAACTAAAGAAATCTAGCTTTGGAGAAGGAATATAATTTTTCAGCTATTTTAGCTTTCGTTATTAGTTATCATTTATGACCAGGAGCTCTGATTTTCCTTTCTGGGCCTACCTCTTGTAAAGGGTTCACGTGTCTCTTTGGATGCTAAAGCAGAAGGAACGACTCCTTTCTGGGAGTAGAGGACTTCCAAAATGTGGAATGTAGGTCTCCATGAAAAAAGAGATCTTTGCTTCTTTTGTTTGCTCTTCTATCCTGATATCTAGAATAGTGTTTGTTAGATAGTAGAACCTCAGTAAATATTTGTAGAATAAAAAAAAAAAAAAACTGTAGGATATGGGTTTATTGGAGCTTGATCTCCAATGACCTCTACATGGGGAGAAAGGGTTATCAATGAGTTGCATGGATGCCTTTCTATTCCCTCATTTGAAGAACAGCTTGCCTCACCTTTTTCCAGGCTCAGTACCTGAGGGAGCAGAACTCTGTGGCCTAGAGTGCCAAACTCTGCAATTCTTCAAGAAGCTGTAGTTGGGAATCCAGAAGGTCTTGGAGTGTTTGCAACAACCCTGCAGAGAAATGCCAGTCAGCAGAGTGCCACAGGGTTGGCTGGGCAGGGTGCTGGGCAGGGTGTGGAAGCCTTTCTCAGACTCATCACATGCATGCCCACATATTTTAATTTTTGAATGCCATAGACTTGGTTAATAACGTATCTACAAGCAACCAATGGTTATATTTTAGAGTTCTTATATCATTACAAAAAACTCAAACTATGTGAAGATATGTTAGAATGTGTATAGAAAAGTGAAGAACAGATTTTTGGTAAGACCAGCATGTGACTTGTATAACAGCTCTGAATTACAATCTGGAGTGTGGAATGCTGACAGTTCCTTCTTTCTTCCTTGTGATTGCTAGGATTTTATTCCCCTCTGCAACAGGTCATTTTGGAACCAATTTTTAGATGAGAAAATACGTCAAAGAATTATGCA
Organism: Halichoerus grypus; assembly: GCF_964656455.1. Taxonomy (NCBI): domain Eukaryota; kingdom Metazoa; phylum Chordata; class Mammalia; order Carnivora; family Phocidae; genus Halichoerus; species Halichoerus grypus. Next base: position 188,383,460 of record NC_135714.1, read on the forward strand.
TGAAGAGTACCTCTCCCTTGTTATCAGTGGGGGTTCCACTGCTTACAGAGTGGATGGATATGATGCTCATGTCTTTGAACATAATAGCTTTTGACAGATAGACTGAAATAATTCCTTTTCAGCCATACAGTTGTCTGTAAATCTTTGTAGTCAGTCATCCAAAGTGATGACATTTAAGATATAGTTGATATGCTGTTTATCTTAAAGAAATATTTTAAAATTAATTCTTCAGACCTGTGCAATATTTTATCTTTTCAGTTTAATAATATCCAAACGTGCTTTTTGATTGCTTTTGTGAAGCAAAAAAAAAAAAAAACCACATGTGTGTTTCTTCATAAATCAGTCAGTTAGCTTTGAAAATACAGTACACTTCAAGTACATACCAATGGCCTTCAAAACACAATTATTAGAGCAGCATGAGGAGATGAGTTTGCTTTAGTTTTAGGTTTTTAATAGACTTCACTGTTACGTAGTGAAGACAGAAATACGCCAAAGAAGTCTCTTTTCCTCTTGTATTATTTTGATCCTATTGTTTCTAGTGATGCTTAGAATGGAACATAGACTTCCAGACCGTTGGGTAAAATTATTAGAAAATATACTTCATATAAACCTGCTCTTTTGACTTGTTAGGTAAATATCCTGGCACATGAACTCAACATTTCAAATTATGACTTTGTAAGGAATTTTCACGTACTTCCAATGAGTTGTTATTATTCTTGTGTTCTTTGCCTGATTTATTATAAAATCATGCAAGACCTTGATGTATGTGGAACGAGAACATATAGCTTGAAAGTTTTTCAAAACACACATCAAATCCATCACTTTGTTCTGTCAGTTTTATCTCTAAATAATTCTTGGATTTCTTCATTTATTTGTGTTCCAACTCATCACCCAGACCGGATCACCATCATCTCTGTATTATCTGAACTACTGGAGTAGAATCCCCTCCCCAATACCCCAAAATAGTTAATGACACAGGAAAACACTTTATGTAGAGAAGCAGAAGTTCAAATTGAATATTCAAATCAGTCGCGATGGAAACACACCAAATGTTAACAAATAGAATTAGGAGTGCTACTTCTTTTTCTCTTTCATACTTTTTAATATTTTCCAAATGTCCTACAATAACCCTGAATTTCTTTTAAAAGATTTTAGTAAGGTACATTCTCATTTTAAAAATTTCAGGTAATACAGAAAGGTTAAGAAGAGAACAAATTTCACCTAAAATCCTACTACTTCCAAATAATAATCATAAGGTGAACATCATGCCAAATCATTCTCTATCTCTCTCTCTCTGTCCATATACATACTCACAGACACACACACACACATACACATACACACACACACAGGACAAAGGACAGCTAGCCAACTATTTAGACAAAAGATAAAATTTTATAAATTCAGCAATAAACTATAAATGTTTTTTTATGAAGTATTACATTTTATATTACTTTAATAATTTGTTTCCCTCCTCCCCAAATTAAACCTTGTTAAAGATGCAAGGTGTCAACTATGAAACAGAAATATCACATGAATGTAGCTTTTTACATTATGGAATTAGAATACCAGCTATGGGGCACCTGGGTGGCTCAGTCGGTTAAGCCACTGCCTTCGGCTCAATCATGATCCCAGGGTCCCAGGGTCAAGCCCCGCACTGGGCTCCCTGCTCAGCAGGGGGTCTGCTTCTCCTTCTGCCCTCCCCATGCTTTCTCTCTCCCTATCAAATAAATAAATAAATAAAATCTTTAAAAAAAGAGAATACCAGCTGCATCAAGCTATATTCTGTTTCTTTCCCCTCCTGCTTTGTTCCTACTGCCCCAACATGTGTGTGACTTTTAGAAGAAACATAGCTAACATACTAGTCCATTAAAGACAATATGGCTTATTGGTGAGGAGGAGATGTAAAGTGTCCTTTCCTCCTTAGTGATAAGTTCTCTGTAGAAGCATCAGTTGCTTTCTTCTCAGTTTTCCAGGACAATTTTAATATTTAGCCACGAGCCAGTGGGCTAGACCATTTCCTACCATGCACCTTGAACTCCTTATGTAAACCTTTCTAAAAAAAGGATGAAAAAAATATCATCTGAGACTCTTCAAATTGTAAAGTGTAATAATTCATAATTAATAAATACATGGAGAACAAACAAAGGAATTTACAGTTTAAAAATTTCTGTATTCAGTAGCCTATGGATTTACGGCTCCAAAGAAATCAAACCAGATATACTGACAGTCAATTAATGGGACAATCAGTAGAGATTTTTCTCTCTTTTTTCTTGTTACTTGATTTTCATGGGGACTTGCCCAGTACCACCTTCCCCACCTGAAAATTGGAAACCTTTTTGTCTCACATGGCAGTGTACTGAAGTTAGCTAGAGCCAAGTCTTTGCTAATAGACAGAACTGGGTTTGAAAGTTCTTTTTCCACAAGTAAGTACCAAGTATGACTCTGAGTATGTCACTTAACTTCACTGTGTCTTAGTTCCCCACTCTGTAATATGGAAATAATAAATTCTCACTCTGACACAAAATTATGTGAGACTCTATTACAGTAGTTACTTGACGAAGGCTCATTCCCTTTCTTGCTTTTTACCATCTAATTTAGTGTTTTTGGTGGGGGAAGGGACTTGTATGTTTTAAATATGTCTCTTGTAAGTAATTTAGAGCTGAATTAAAAATTTGATCTAAAATTTTGTTCTTAAATTGGTGATTTTAATCTGTTTATATTTTATATGATTTCTTTTATTGCTGGATTTATTTTATTATCTGATTTTGTGCTTTATATTTTTCCTACTTTGACTGTGTTTTCCTCTTTTCTTTCCTTCCTTTTTTTTTTTTTTAAAGATTTTATTTATTTAACAGAGAGAGACAGCGAGAGAGGGAACACAAGCAGGGGGAGTGGGAGAGGGAGAAGCAGGCTCCCTGCTGAGCAGGGAGCCTGATGCAGGGCTCGATCCCAGGACCCTGGGATCATGACCTGAGCCGAAGGCAGACGCTTAACAACTGAGCCACCCAGGTGCCCCATCCTTCCTTTTTTTTTTTGACTGACTTTTGATTTAAAACGTTTCTCTTTCCCCCTAAATTGATTTGGAAGTTATAAACCCCTTCTATTTATTGCCTGGTTGTTCTTAATCTTAACAAAACCCAAATTAATCTCTGTTCTCCCTAGCAATGTCCTAATTCTGATCATTCTCTTCCTGTCTTATATAGAATTTTGGGCATTATTTAGATTCCATCTTTTTCCGTATATTTACATAATTGTTATTTTATATATTCAACATTTGTTTATATTTACCAGTTTCTTTGTTTACCATCACTTATTTCATCCCAGACCTTTTCTCTGGAATTATTTTACTTCTTACAGATGTATTTTCTTTAGCAATTCCTTTAGTGAGGGTTTGATTATGTTAAACACAGATTTTTGTTTGCCCAAAATGCATATGTTTTGCCCTGATTATTTTGTGATAATTCGGCTGAGTAACAACTTGAGATGGTCATTATTTGCTTTTAGCAATTTGAGGATAGTGTTCCAGTGTGTTCTGGATCCACTACTGCTCTTGAAAAAAATCTGTTTTCTATATAACTGTTATTCCATTGTAGATAAACTTTTCTCTGGCTATTTTTAAGATTTTTCCTTTTCTTCAGTATTTTGCAATTTCACTACATGCCTAGATATGCTCACTTTCTTCCTTCTTCCCTCCCTCCTTTCCTTCCTTCCTTCCTTCCTTCCTTCCTTCCTTCCTTCCTTCCTTCCTTCCTTCCTCTATTCTACTTGGGAATCTTTGGCTTCCCTTATTTTCTCTACTCCCTGCTTTGAATAATAAATCACACATTTGTTAAACTTGGGCATGTTGCTCATTTGTAATTTAATTTCCCTTTCTTCTCTTTTTTTTTTTTTTTCCTTTTTTAGAGAGAGAGAGAGAGAGAGAGCAAGTATGTGCATGGATGTCCCTACACAGGGGTAGGGAGGAGGGGGGAGGGGCAGAGAGAGAGGGAGAGAGGAAGAGGGGATCTTTTTTTTTTTTTTTTTTTTTGCTCATCAATCTTTATTCAGTTCTGAGGGAATGCCTCCCTTCCCATGCTCCTGTCCCTCCTGCCCCTCCCACCCCAGGGCTCTGTGGGATTCAGTGTCCTCTGTTGAGGGTAGGTCCTGGGGCCCAGAGGCCTAGTCTGGAGAATATTCAGGACAGCTGGTCCCTCAGTGGGGATGCTGGTCTTCTCTGTTGTGGGGAAGAAGGAAGGTGGGCAGAAATACTGCCCACCAGCACTTAGAGCTCCATTATCTCCCCAGCTTGAGTTGCAGGGTAGTGGGGGGTGGGGGTGTCCCCTAGCCTCAGCAGCCGGAGGGCCTCAGGGATCAGGTTCCCAGGGTGGCACCAGAGAAGCAGCTCAGAGCAAGGGGAGGGAGAGAGGATCTTAAACACGTTCCCAAACACAGGTCTCAATCTCAGGACCCTGAGATCATGACCTGAGCGGAAATCAAGAGTCTGGTGCTTAACTGACTGAACCACCCAGGCACCCCTAACTTCCCTTTCATATTTTGCATTTCATTATGTCTCTGAGCTTCATTCTGAATAATTTCTGTATAAGTCTTTATATCCTGGGGCACCTGGGTGGCTCAGTTGGTTAGCGTCTGCCATTGGCTCAGGTCATGATCCCAGGACCCTGGGAATGAGCCTCATGTCAGGCTCCCTGCTCAGTGGGGAGCCTACTTATCCCTCTCTCCTCCCCACTCATGCTCTCTGTCGCTATCTCTGTCTCTCTCTCTCAAATAAATAAATAAAATCTTTAAAAAAATCATTATGTCCTCAGCTCTGTATGATTGTTTATTTATCTGATCTACAGAATTTTTAACTTTAGTGATCACATTTTTCATTTGAGAGGTTTTGATTCTTTTTCAAATTATCCTGATTTTTAAAAGTAGTACTTTGTTCCTATTTTATGATTTCAATTTCTTTTTTGAATAATTGAAAATATTTATTTTATATCCTATATTTCTAATATCTGAAGTACTTTGTGGTTTAATGCTGCTTTTGTTTGTTCTGCTAACTCTTATATATAGTTTTTTATATTTAGACTGAGCTCATGTTTAAATGACTGGGCTTTATGTGCATAAGTTAATGTTGAGGGTGCATCCTTCTGCAGAGAATTTGTGTTTGTGTCTCTTGGACATTCCAAAGTATAACCAACCCAGGGTGACTTAAAATAGTTTCTTTGTTTGAGTTTTGTTGGACCTACTAGGTAGTATCATTTTAAACCCAAACTTTGGAGTATGTCGTCAACCTTGTGGTTATTGTCATGGAATACTTCTGTTCATTCATTCATTCATTCATTCATTTCCTGAGTCCAGACCAGGAATGACATTTTTCTTTGTCATCTCTTTTTGTCAGTGGATGGACATTTTTTCCCCCCCAAGATCTTATTTTATTTATTTATTAAACATTTTATTTGTTTATTTGAGAGAGAGAGAGAGAGAGAGAACATGAGCAGGGGGAGGGGCTGAGGGAGAAACAGACTTCCTGCTGAGCAGGGAGCTTGATGTGGGCCTCGATCCCAGGACCCTGAGATCATGACTTGAGCCAAAGTCTTAACCGACTGAGCCACCCAGGTGCTCCACCCTCCCCCAGATTTTATTTAAATTCAAGTTAGTTAACCCATAGTGTAGTATTGGTTTCAGGAGTAGAATTTAGGGATTCATCACTTTTTTTTTTTTTTTGAGCAAATAACATGGATTATTTATTAATTTTTTTATTGTTATGTTAATCCCCATACATTACATCATTAGTTTTAGATATAGTGTTCCATGATTCATTGTTTGTGCATAACACCCAGTGCTCCATGAAGAACGTGCCCTCCTCAATACCCATCACCAGGCTAACCCATCCTCCCACCCAGGGATTCATCACTTTTTAAAATTTTTTAAATTCAATTAATTAATCAATAATACATGTATTAACATGTATAACTAATGTATTATTAGTTTCAGAGGTAGAGGGCAGCGATTCATCAGTCTTATATAACACCCAGTGCTCATGACATCACGTGCCCTCCCCAGTGCCCATCACCCAGTGACCCCATGCCCCACCCCCTCCCCTCCAGGAACCCTTAGTTTGTTTCCTATGATTAAGAGTCTCTTATGGTTTGTCTCCCTCTCTGATTTAGTCTTGCTAGGGATTCATCACTTAACATGTAACACCTAGTGCTCATCACAACTTGTGCCCTCCTTAATGCGATGGACGTGTTTTTTAAATTAACTCTGTGGACCCTGGCTTTACTTATAGATCTTAATTTCTCCCTCTTTGGGCTGACACAATGCCTTGCCTGCGGTCCGCTATACAGCACACAAAGCTCAAGCCTTCAGGCCCAGAGGTTGGCGCAAATGCCTGATCACACCACTACTACTGGATTTCAGTCCTTGCTTCAATTTTTTTTGGCTCCTAAACATTCCTACCCCCTTTAAAGTTAATTATATTATTATGTCTATCTCAGTCGTAAATTTAAAATACTTTTAAAATATTTCTTTGGTATTTCTGTATGTTTATATGATAAAAATTTTTCAGAACATTTATTCTACTCTATTATAAAAAAAAAAACCCCAGAGCACACAATACCCTCTTAACTGGTCTCTTAATTCGTCTCCCCCTTCCACTTCCAATCCATTCTCCCTCCAATAGGCAAGGTGATGGTAAAATGCAAATATGATCATGTCACTTCTCCAGTAAAAATCCTTCAATACCTTCCAGTTGTGGGTCAAATCATATCCTCTGGTACCTGTGACTTTACAGATGTAATCAAAGTAAAATGAGATCATACTGGATAAGGGTGGCCCTTAATCCACAGATTGGTGTCTTCGTAAGAATGAAACTTGAAGATAGAGACAGGGATACCCAAGGAGAAGCCATGTGATGAATGAAATTATGTTGCCAAAGCTGAGGAATGACAAGGATTGCTGGGGAGCGCCAGAAACTAGAAGAAGACATAGGATGGTTTCTCTCTAGGAGCCCCCAAATAGGGGTGAACCATGCCATCAACTCGATTTCAGACTTCTGGCCTCCAGAACTGTGAGAGAATAAATTTCAGTTGTGTTAAGCCACCCAATTTATGGTAGTTTTTTATGGTCACCCTGGGAAACTAATACACCGGTAAACAGATGGACCAGTTAATACTAGGACAACAGACCAGAGAAAACTGAGAACAAGTATTTTCAGAGATATAGCTTAGACACAAGCTGATTGACACTGCAGAATGAACACTTCCCTTTATAATTAATATAAAATAAAAGATCCTTGGTATGGTCTGTTACACCCTTTTGAGCTTTCCCTCTTTAGTTTTCTAGCTTCACGTTGCTCTGTTACTTTCACTGGCCTTGTTATGGTTCCTTGAACAAGCCAAGCTCTTGTCTGACTCAGGGATTTTGTATATGCTGATCTCTCTGCCTTGGAGACATTTTTGCCTATGTTTTGCTTGGGTAACTATTACTCATCTTTCATGTCTGGTAAAAGTCACTCCTCGAAGATTCCTTCCATAATATTTCCCCCCCAGCAGCCATCTGCTTAGGTCCCTTCGTTATATATTCTCATGTACTTTTCCCTCTTCCTAACATTTATCAGATGTGACTGGAATGTGTCTGTTATTTGTAGGATTTTCTTTTTAATGTCTGTCTTCCCCACTAGACTATATGCTCCATTAGGCAGCAACCATGTCTGTTTTACTCTTCTCTATTTCCCTAGCTACCCTCATTGGGTATGCTATAAATATTTTCCAATGAATGAAAGCACATTTTAAGACTTGTAATTAGATGGATGGACACAAAGATAAAAATATCCATTTTTCAATTTTTTTTTTTATTGGAGCCAGAGTATTGGGCAAATTTTTTCAATCATTTTTACTTATATAGATATTCTGACAGGTTAATTATAAATGTCATAGTATTCAAAGAGCAACCACTCTTCATTCACTCAAAGTCACAGTTTGAAGTATATTTGAAGTGCCTTATATGAGTACAATTGGTATATTTCACTGGTTGCTTATAATAGGTACTATTTAAGCTAAGTTAGTTCAATGTTCAAAGTCAGTACTCTGTAAATAGCAGAAACAATCACTGAAGATATTATAAAACATGTACTTTCTTTAAAAACTTAATATAAACTTGTCATTTGTGCTTAATTACAGGAAATATTTAAGGTCATTCAGGATTTTCTAGATAACAATTCTCAAAATTCTTTCTAGAATGTGGCTTACTAGGCCTATATCATGGAATTCTCCACCTGCCTTGCTCTGGCAGAAGGCCAGCTTATTGACCCTTAGAGCAGGCTGTGAACTCACCTTTTAAATGATGTCTATTTCCTGAGTATTTTCTCTGTACTCAAGCCCTGAGACCGTTAAATTATGGAGGGCACAATTCTACAAATCAAAATATGTCACAAATAAGTGTGTCCCTAGCACCCGAGGAATTCTTAGGGAATACAACTGAAGTAACAACTATGACATTCAGCTCCAGGTCTACTCCATTAAAGAACAACCCACTCTAGCTAAACTCATTTCATAAGAAAACTTTGTAACAGTGTTGAAGAAAATAAGCATACACAGAGGAGAAGCAAATATAGAAATGCCACTTTGCTAAAATGACCCCTTGATGGATTCCCTAAGGAATATTGTGGATGGCCTTTAAACCTGGAGCCATATAGTCGAGTTGTGTTACATGTTTTCCAAATTCTGCAGATGTTATGAAGGCCTAAACTTGCGTTGAGCAAAACTGATAATTACTTTTAATGTGGAAATGATGACAATGGTCTAGGTTGTACCATGAAAATGTGTTGTAGAAAAACAGTAGAGGTCTATAGTTCTACCCTTTAGCTGGTTTATGTAAAACGTTTACTGATGGATGTGGTCTATGGTTGAAGGAGGTACCCATTCAGAAGATCCCCTTCCAGATAGGCAGTTGTGATATGTGTTGTCTTTTTCTCTAGAGGTGTCCTGCTTAAAGCAGGGGTCGGCTGAGGGCCAGGAATATGGACTTTATTGTTGTGAGTCCATATGTGACCTGAACAGGCTTGGATCCTTTTTGTAACTGTAGGAACTTTCGGAGGCCAGCTGATGTCTGGGACCTTCTGGTAGCTTTGCATATGGAATTGCAGACTTTTAGAGCTAGAATGGATCTTTCTTTGTATTTTGTGTATCCCTTTCCCATTCACCTAATAGATGAGCCCTCACGAGGTTCCTTGATTTGCTGAAAGCAATGTCTTCAGTTAAGGGGTACCAGCATTAGAACCCAAGGCTTTGGATGATCAGTCAGCTCAATGCTTTTGCACTGAACTGTGCTACGTCTGAAAGATTCCTTGTGTCCTATGCTCAGTGAAGAATGGCCCATAGCTTGAATTAAATTGACATATTTAAAAGAAAAAGACAACCACAAACAAAACCTTTTTCTACCTAGAGACAAGTGAGTTCCGTTCATGCAGTTTGTTTTAGGATGCTTTGGGCTTATCCCAGAAGTCAAGTACATCATCCCCCAACAGGGGCAAGACCTCTCAAGATATCAGTCTTTAAGGAGTACTGCTGGTCAGATCTACCTAGTCTGACCATCAAGAGTATTATGCCATTGTCAGTTGAGTTCATCTAGTCTAGACATCCATAATGTAAGTTCTTATTCTATATTTTAAAAGGCAATAGAGCTTCTGATTCTTGATTTTGGCTCAGGTCATGGTCTCAGGGTCATTGAGGGTAGAGCCTGCTTAAGGTTCTCTCTCTCCCTCTCCTTCTCCCTCTGCCCCTAGCCCCTTCAAAAAATAAATAATAAATAAAAATAAAAAAAAATAAAAATAAAAGGCAGTAGAAGGATTAGTTGAAACAGAATGAATGAACCTAAAATATATAAGGAAAACAATATATACTTTTTAAATGCAGGAAACATAAACATAAATTCATAACAAGTCAACTAAATGAATATACTCTACATTATGGGTATGGTGTTAACTTTGAATTCCTTTGTCTTTGGAATTAATGAAAATCAGATCCAGGAATGGCAAAGACAGTTTGTCATCTAGATTATGTGTTACAGTATGACCTCTGTTTGTACTGTGTTGAGCCAGGTAGGATAGTTCTCCTATGTGTATCCCAGCATTGGATACCGATTGTATAGATTTTATGGTTTTCTGAAAGCTCTCAAACTTCATATTTAAATAAAGGCAGCTGCTTTTTATCAAGTTAATGAAGATACAACTTATATACAATGAAAGTAAGATTTATTTATTATCTGAGGGGGAGAGAAAGAGAGTGGGGAGAGGGACAGAGGGAGAGGGAGAGAGAGAATCTCAAGCAAGCTCTGTGCTGAGCACAGAGCCTGACGTGGGACTTGATCCCATGACCCTGAGATCATGACCCGAGCCGAAATCAAGAGTCAGATGTTTAACTGACTGAGCCACCCAGGCGTCCTGAAAGGCATACATCTTAGGGGTAGAGTTCGATGGGTTTTGATAAATGCATGCAACATAACCAAGATGTAGAACACTTATGTAACCCCAGAAAGTTCCCTCTTGCCCCTTGTCAGTGTCTTCCCCTCCCAGCCATCTCCCAAACCCTACTGTCACTTCTGTCAATATACATTAGCTTTGCTTGTTCTCAAATTTCATCAAAATGGAATCATGCCCTATGTACTCATTTGTGTAGCATATTTTATTAAATATTTCTAAGGAGGGTGATTTCACTTAATGTATCATACAAAATACAGTTGACCACTTTATCTTGAAAATACCTTGAGCAAGGCTGTCTGCTTGGTTCTCTTTTAGCAGTCTGACAGTTTTCTGAGCTCTGTGGGTTGTTGATGGGAGGGGTAAGTTCAGAGGTCAAGGTCAATGCTGAACTAAAAAGGTTGCCCCATCAGAAAATGTTCCAGCATTTCCCGTATATGATGATTAAATACCCCTATGGCTGCAACTGTTTAAACTTTTAATGCTTCACCATTTCATAGCTACTGGTAACTCTGGAAGCAATTCTTTTTCCAACTTGACTACTTTGGTCAACTGGACCTTGCATTATGGGATGTAGCCTGTGCTCAGAACTGCTAGGGGTTAAGGGTGACTAAGATGTGGCCCTTTTCACAGTGAGCCCAGAGTTGTGGTGGGAGATGTTCGTATAACCACTCAAATCCCCAAACTGTCTTTTCTCTTCTGTTGTATATTTGGGAAAGTGGGTCAACATTCCTCAGTTCCTTACTTGGCCAATGTTCCTCCAAGTCATGCATTCCCTACTGCCCAGCTCTGGGCAACCATTCATTTTACTGTTAGTTGTGGCCTGGAATTCAAGGATACAAATCATCTCACAGCTGATGTGATACCACTGCATGAAAGAGGGCAATGGGTATTATGTATGAATATGGGCAGGGCTCAGTTCTCCTAATGGACCCCAGAGTCCTGTCTCTGACACTACCATTCAAAATTATGTGGAAAAAAGAAGGACATTGCAGTGGAAGGTTTTAAAACCATCTCCTAATTATTACTTCTCTAACATCCAAGGCAATAGCACCCAAGAAGTTAAATGTGTGTGTGTTCCTCCAATTATTAATCAAAATAGTCTATTGATAAAAGTACCTTGCTGAAAGGATTTTCCCAAACCATGGGACATTAAGTTTCCATACTAATTGTAGTAATTTGGGGGTGAAATCTTTTGGGTTTTCCACATAAAGTATCATGTCATCTATACTAATTGTATTAAAAGTTTGTTTTAAAATAAAAATTTTAAATAGTTTTTTTCCAGAAGTGCATTTTTCAAAGTGTAGTTTTTAGGAAACTGTAAAAGGCATATTTAAATTTTTTTTTGTTCAGTTATGCTTTATTTTATACTATTTTATTAAAAATTTTCTGACCATGGCCATGAACTTGAGTTCACATTTACTTTGAAAAACACCATGTTAGTTGGTGATGGCGATGATGATGATGATGATGCGAACCGTCATGTAGTAGTAGTAGTAGTTAATAGCAGCTGGGGACATTTTTGTAGAAGCTAAGAGTTTTAAAACAAATGCATCACTTGTGAACAACAGGCCTGTTTTCCTTTTAGGGACACCACTAATCCTGTAACTGACCAGCTTTCTCTCTTTGCCTTGGCCACTAGAGAGCTCAGAACAAAAATTGCTCACCTCTGGTCCAGGATTAAATGAAATATGGTTATATGGACTGGTCTTTCCTCTGCCTTTCCTCTTCTTATCCCTGGTTTCTCCCCCTTTTTAAAAAAATTTAATTTAATTTTATTATGTTAGTAACCATACAGTACATCATTAGTTTTTGATGTAGCATTCCATGATTCATTGTTTTCGTATAACACCCAGTGCTCCATGCAGGAAGTGCCCTCTTTAATACCCATCACCGGGCTCACGCCTCCCTGCTCTAAAACCCTCAGTTTGTTTCTCGGAGTCCATAGTCTCTCATGGTTTGTCTCCCCCTCCGATTTCGCCCCCCCTTCATTTTTCCCTTCCTTCTCCTAATGTCCTCCATGCTATTCCTTATGTTTCACAAATAAGTGAAACCATATGATAATTGACAATATTTACTTATTTATATATTTATTTATTTTGGTCCAGTGATAATAAATTCTGTTTTTATTTGTTTAAAAAAGTTATATATTTTGCCTTCATTTTCTTTTTTTTTTTTTTTTAATTTTAAGTATGCCACTTTTATTTCTGGGGACTGAAAATTAATATAACACCATCAGCATCAACCAAAAAAGGACAGAGGTAAGGGGCATAGCACAGAGTCATAGTTCCAGTGATCTAAACTTACCTTAATATGATTTTAAGCTCATGGAATAGGAAGAGATTTGGAACAAAGAATATATAAGGATATATTAACCTTTTGTCAGAGGTTATATAGCAGATGAGAAGAGCTCTAAAAAAATTTCTGGCTGTAGTGTATTCAGATGAATACCACCTCTAAAAAAGGCATCTGAATGAATAGGGTTGGCCAGGAAATTAAGGTTGAAAATGAACACTGCTAGAAATGATGAGTTTGGAAAATGAATATGTTTTCCCTAAGATGTGAAGTGGAAGAAAAAAGGAGAAAGGAATATGATTTATGATGATTTTGCAATCTGATAGTCAACAAAGTGGACTAGTTAGGATGATTCAGCCTCCAGAAAGATACTGTCATATCGTGATTTACAGCAGTGATCGTGTAGTCTTACTTCATCAGAATTTAGATCTTTAAAATAAATGGAAGGCATTTGATAACACTTGTATAGTAAATTGTGGAGAATTTGATTACAAGTGATAAAATAAAAAGATGTTGGAAATGAGCTGGTGAAAAAGATTAAAAAAACTATAATTGCATGTGAAAGTAAAACTGGTTTATTCAGCTCTGGATCTGGGCTCTATTTTCTTATGGTTTGACAGGCAATTTAAACCACAAAATTAAACAGTAAAGGATATGGCTTTAGAAATAAATGAATTTAAAGAGCTGCAGTTTTTTAAACTCTCAGGAAAAATTCAAACTTCTTAAAACATACTTTGTTGTTCTAGTGTTCCTTTTATTTAGCAAAAGCTTTTGTTTGCAGCAGTTTACAGTATATGACCAACATGGATTTATGGTAAGAATTTACCATTGAAGAACAGCTTTCATGAAATATCGGAATAAATTATCTTTATCCCAGATCTTTCATCACAGAGTTGTTCAAGTGATTGCCAATTGCAAAACTTACTTGGAGATTTTTTTTTTTTTTTTAGGATTAGGCTATTTTATTTGTATTTTTGATAAGTGCTAGTTATTTTTCTCTCCAGCATCTCCTCTCCTAAGGGCAAAGAAATTTGGATTTCTAGGGCTTTTTCTAAATGTTCACCTACAAAGTTCCTAGATCTAAGGGTCAGCAATATGGTTTTGCCCTAGACCTGATAGGGCTGACTTAGTGGGTGTGTGACCTATACACTTGCACAGCGTTCTATGCTTAGAAGGATCTTGCACTTGATTTAAAGCTTTGCTGTCGATGTCTTGAAATTCTTAATTTTTGAACAAGGGCCCTGCATTTTCATTCTGCACAGGGTGCCACAAATTATATGGTGCATCCTGCCAATGGTAACATAATATCTGGCATTTATTGCATTCTTACTATGTATCATGCATTGTTTTCAGTGTCTTATATGTACCCTCTCACATTTATTTATATACGTACTTATTTACATTTGGATATAGTTGACACAATGTTACACTGGTTTCAGGGGTACGACATAGTGGTTCAACACACCTCTATGTGTTATGCTCTGCTCCCCACAAGTGTGGTGACCATCTGTCACCACGCAGTGCTATTACAATACCAGTGACTGTATCCCCTGGGCTCTACCTTTGATCTCTGTGCTTTATTCATTTCATAACTGGAAGCCTGTATCTCACACTCCCCTTCTCTCATTTTGCTCTTCTTCCCACTTCTCTTCCCTCCATCATCAGCTTGTTCTCAGTATTTATAGCTCTGATTCTGCTTTTTGTTTGTTCGTTTGTTCTGTTTTTTAGATTCCACATATAAGTAAAATCATATGGTGTTGGTCTTTGACTTACTCACTAAATATTTATAATAACCTTCTGAGTTAGGTGTTGTGGTTCCCACTTCACAGAGGAGAAACTAAACACAGAGAGGTTAAACAGGCAAATTTAGTGAGCACTGGAGGAGAGATTCTGATGCCAATCGCCTGCTTCTAGAATGGGTCCCCTTAACTGCTAACCTGACTGCCTCTGTTCCAACTTACTTTCTCTTCTAGCCCTCAAAGGACACTTTTTTAAAAAAAGATTTTATTTATTTATTTATTTTAGAGAGAGAGAGAGAGCATGCCTGAGCATGAGGGGAGGGGTAGAGGGGGAGGAAGAGGGAGAGAGAATCTCAAGCAGACTCCGCATTGAGGATGGAGCCCAAAGTGGGGCTTGATCTCATGACCCTGAGATCATGACCTGAGCCAAAACCAAGAGTTGGATTCTCAACTGATCCACCCAGGCACCCCCAAAGGAAACTCTTACTGTCTGTAGTGTGCTAAAACAGGCAATACCTGTGGAACACTGGAGGAGGTTTGCTTGCTGAGAATGCATTTGACAAATGCAAATATATGACCTGGAGAAGTCAAGCATAATTCTTTAATTTCATCTAAATTAACTAGCTATTATCTTGGGCAGGTTTCTGAAGGAATGAAAGGAGGAAGGGAAAAGAAGGAAAGAGGTTAACAAAAATGGATGAGCACAGGGAATGTAGACACGCCGGGCCTGGGCAGCCAGCTTGGGAGCCGGAGAGTGGGGCAGAGTCTGGGCAGGCTAGCAGAGGAAGGAAAATATGAGAAAGTACAATCCATGTTGCCTATTTAGCAATTTGATTGAGGCTGATGCTGGAGACAAATGTATAAGGTTTTAAATTGGTTTAGGGGGACTGAGTGAGAGCAATATTTTCCTGATTTGCAGGTGGCTGGGTATGTGAGTGCTGGTGTGTGTGGCTGGAGGTGGCTAATGGAGGCCAAATGTTGGGAAATAATAGCCAGACACCTTCATGCACTGGGGTTAGGCCTGGGATTTATAAGCTAACTGGTTTCAGGCTGCCCCTCAGATCATACCATCTAGGGTGTGTTATCTAGTAAGCTCTCGGTAATATGTGAGCAAGGAATGGATAAACCTAGCAATTGCCCACTGCGCTGGTGTTTAAGTCAGGCTCCATACTGTAGAGCTGTTTTTTGGATTAACTGATTAGATCTATCAATTACAATTTTTCATACTTCTCTATCCCAGGCCTTACCATAATTGTTGGTGCACAGAGCAGGGCAGGGATCTTGAGCACATTGTTTTGTTAGGGGTTGCATTCCCAGTGTCCAGCACAGTGCATGGCCCATCCTAAGGGCTTAAATATTTTCTAAATAAATGATTGAATGTTGTTAATGTGGAATAAAAATCAAAGTCTATCTCTTAGGTCTCAGACTCCCTATTTTCTCTTCTAGGCTAACTATGGTAACCCAGATCACTGCATTTTGATATCCTGATGCAGCGTGCTCATTACTGATAAACTCAGGTGAAGGCTTGTTGCTTTGAGTTAACTCTAGTGCTAAAAGCTGGTAAACTTTGAGGAGCCTCTGAGGCATCTTACCTTCCAGACAATGTCCTTTTTCCAATGGTCTTTGGAAGACTATATATTTTTTTCTTTTAATACCATCACTTGTAAAACCCAAAGACCTGGTAGCTATGTGATTATAGTTAGCTATGTTATATATCTGCGCCATGCCTAAAATTTTATTTTGGAGCTGGCCTCATAAAGTACATCACAGTACTTCTAAGTCTATATTTTTAACAAGGCTGTCCTAGATGTGTACCTTCTTTCTGGAGATTGTACCATCTATCACCTCTTTTTTTTTTAATTTTTTAATTTTTTAATTTTTTTTTGTTGTTTAAAGATTTCGTTTATTTATTTGCTAGAGAGAGTCAGAGTACAAGCATGGGGAGGGGCAGGCAGAGGGAGAAGCAGGCTCCCCGCTGAGCAAGGAGCCTGGAATCACAACCCGAGCCTAAGGCAGCCGCCCAACCGACTGAGCCACCCAGGCGTCCCTCTATCACCTCTTTTTATCAGACCTGTATTTCTGATCAGAGGGGTTAAGGACAGTTGCTTGTGTCACCTCTGCTTATTTTCAGGGATATTCTGTCACATTTAGAATGGCTCACTACACATCTCTGGTGAAGAAGTATTCTTTTATATTCTAGGTATTGATCTTATAAGGCACAATACACTAAATGTAAGGAAGTAACAAGAAAACATTCTCAAATATTAAGCAGTTTTGAATCTCAGTTACATGAAAATAAAAGAAACTGCATGTGGTTTAATTTTTTTATACATTTAAAAAATCTGAAAATTCAACAGGTAGACCATGCACTTTATGTGAGCAGGGATTCTGATCATCTTGTTTATAGCTTACACCGATTGCCTAGCACTGTGCCTGGCAAATATTAGGAACTCAGCATTTGTTGACTGACTTTTCAGCATTCTGAAATTATTTTTATTATCTGTATTAGAAAGTCTTTAACTTGATTTTCAAAGATAATCACAATTTATTAAATAATATTAAAAACTGGATATATATATTATTATCTACTTCCAACTGTGTGTATTTGAAGGAGTGATGGATTGGCTCCCTAGATGTTCTGTGCAGGGTTGCTGAGTAAAGGCAGGAGTATATCATTGAGAGGATAAGAATTACTCTCTCCATTGTTTCCCTATTAAATGTGGGGTTAGTGGAAGGTGGAGGGAGGGAGCATTTTCAAGAGGGATGTGTAGGATGACCGGGCATGTACCACTTAGCTGTGCATGTGACTTGTCTACCATCTAGTTATTTATTGCCTTCTCTGCCTAAGTATCAGGGGAAAGCATGTTGTCTGAAAGAACATCTTAGGAATGTAATGCAAACAAAGGATGTGCATCTGGTCCACATGGGGGTGATCTCTGCTAATTAGTTTGGCAGATGGGAGTGCTTTTGAAAAACAGAATCCTGAGTCCTAGGAAATCATTTTCTCTTTCTGTAAGAAAACTCAAGAGACTGTACCCTTATCTACTTGTTATGTTGGTATAATTCTAGGTGTCTATTAAAGGTTTAAAAGTGATCAGGTGCACAATATCCATGTGGTGTGAGGGCAACAGGGGGCAAAGCACCCGCAGCATGTATCAATTCTAACAGTGCTGACATCTGCTGTCCCGGTAGGTAGCGGACTTTTACAAGTAGTCCTTCACTTCCTCAAGCATGCTGGAAAGGTAGAAATCCTTAAGAGAAACTCCAGATTCAGAGTGAGTTTGATATTGCTTTGTAAGTTGCTTCTGCTAATTCCTTGTTGCCCATAAGCCACAGACTTCAAAATGAAACATGTTTTATAAATTGGGCTTTCCCATCATTTCTTTCAGGGAAGCAGCTGTACTATTGGTTCTAATAAGGTATTAAGCCTGAAAATGCAGTGTTAGCCTTGAGGGTATATGATCAGAGACGCTTGCCTATGCAAACTGAATGCCTTGGAGCAATGGGACAACTTCTCCCCAGACATGCAGCACCTTAGCTGTGGTAGGGAGGGTGCTCTAGCCAATTCTGTTGTCATGTGGAGAAAAAGAGAGGTAGATCAGGTGTGAAGCATGTTGACTTCCAAGAGCAGAACCAGACTACAGGGAACCATTTTAGAATCTGCAGGAATGTCACACTGAAATACTTATTTCTGACCACACAGAGCAAATTCTAGAATGGAATTTTAGAGGGAGCTCTATAATTGGAAACCTGGTGGACTCATTGCTTTTGTCCATTGGAGTGGGAAAGGAATTCAGCCCACAGGTCTTCTCAAAATAGCATAAAAAAGGCTAAATGGCTTAAAGTGGACCCTGACTTTCCCTGGACTCCTGAACTTTTTCATATTCAATGCTTATGCAGAGCCAGGTACTCTTCAGATTACAAGTGACTGTTGGCTCTTTTCATTTGTAACTGAGCAAAACTCTGTTCATAGATAACCCGGTATCGAAGATCTTTTATGACTATTATTGCCAGGAAGCTTTATCTTTGGTTAATGGGTCTGGTAAAAACAATTTGTACAATATGATAAGAATAATAACATTCAATTAACAAGGGCTTACTGCGTGTCAGGTAATGTTCTAAGTGCTTTAAAAAGAGGCCATACTTCTTTGAGTGCTTACCCTTGCCTTATGGGGTGGGTGTTGTCACTTTTGTTTTAAATATGAAAAAGGGGAGGCTTAGGGAGGTCTAAATCTGGTCTAAAATCAAACATCTAGGAAGTGGCAGAGCTGAGGTTCAAACTTAGTCACTTTCACTCTACAGTCTGTGCTTATAACCACTGTACTATACAAAATACTTGTAACATGAAGCACTATACAATATTTGTGCAGTGTTGTGGTCTCAATCTGAGGGAAAGTATTCTTCAGTGATTCTAATCCTTCCTTCCCTCTTCCCTGCCATGATCCATTCAGAACTACCAATGCTACGCTTTATAAAATTATAAATGACTTTCATATGCATTTTCTCATTCACAAATTGGGACTTTTCCAGTTTTCTATCCCTGATAGCTGTCTTATTTCCTTTATTGATGGTGTATGTTCTAAAATACAATGTGTACAATAAAATACAATTATAAGAGAGTACAGAATAAGTTTGCCAGATAAAATATTCACCCAGTTACATTTGAATATCACGTAAACAACGAATAATGTGTAAAATTATAAGTATGTACCAAATATTGCATGGGATATACTTACACTAAAAAGTATTCCTTATTTTTCGAAGTTCAAATTTATCTAGGCATCCTGTATTTTTATTTGCTAAATTTGGCAGCTCTAAATTAAATCAGAGAGGCTTGTATACAAAGAATGAATTCCTTGTGTACAAAGAATTGGGTTTGTTGTTTCAAGCCACTTCCTCAGCGGCCAAGGGAAAACTCAAACGAAATGGGTAAAGGAGAAACCTTGGGGCAACTTGTACTGAGTGCTTAGATCTACTTGCCTTGTATAATTAGACTTTTCATCAAATCTCACTAATATCAAACAGTGTTTTTAGTCATTGATATTTTGTGGAGTATGGAAATGGTTAGAAGCTTTACAAGGGTTATGTTAACCTTTATCAGTAGCTCAGTTGAAGCTCTACCAAGGCAAAATCCTTGATGCAAACCTTGTTTTAATATTTTCATGTTTTCACTTTTTATCTGAATGTACTGCAGGGCCCTTGAGGTCTTCCAGAAAAAAAGTTCTCCCATAAGCAGGAACAAGGATTTGTTCAGTTGAGAACAGCATTTCTGCTTGTGAAAGTTGGCACATGGAGAGCTAAGGTTGCTCCTTTTTCCACTGATCCCCAGTAGCTGACTGGACACAGAAAACTCTGTACTTACTCTCCTAATCCCTTTGACTTTGATTCGGAAAAGCTGCCTCTTTTTTTTTTTTTTTTTATGAAAGGAAACCGTTAATGCTTTAGTGATGCCTGTTTTTCTGAGCAAAGAAAGCTTCTTTGGTAATAATATCTTAGGAATTGTGGTGGTGGTGGTGGTGTGTGTATCTTGAGAGGTGGAGGAAATGCAGTGTTTCCTTGGTAGAGTGACTTTGACTGAAAAACTTGAAGAATGCTTTAGAAATATACCTGTTCACTGAGTCTTGAATATTTTAAGCAACAAATCAACTCGTAAAACTGCATTGCAGCAATATTTATTAAAAAAGTTGCACATGGTATAGTAGCAAAACATTAGTGGGGATTCGTGAAATGAAAGAAAGAAAGTAAGACTTTATTTTCTTACAGTATTTATAGGTTTTTAAGGCCCTAATTGCCTTTGCGTTCTGAATTGCCTTCACTCTGATGATGTGTCCCAGATTTGGTTACTTTTGCCTACATGTTAATTTCAGGTGTTTTTCAGTGGGTGAATATGAATTGATAATACACAGGAAAGTAAAACACACAGGAGAATTTTAATATGTAATGAAAAGGAATTCCATTCTAAGTGATCCGAGAGCTCAGTTCTTTTACCCACTCTCTGTTTTATTTAACAACTCCCAGTCTATTAAGACTTTGCTTCAGTGAATGATTTCATGTTAATCATCTTTTGTTTTATAGCCCTTTATTTTCCTACTGGAATCAATATCCCATCAACTTCACCGACCATCTACTCTGTGATCTATGAGGTGGCCCTAGTACAGGGCTGAATTTATACCAGAGCAATTTGCTTTAAATGTTACCAGCATTTTATCCAAAACATTTCTTCCAGTTTACTCTCATCATTTTACTACTTCTCGCAAAGTTGCTTCCCTACTTTTAGAGAATAGGGAGTGATAAGTAAAATGTAAAATGCCTATATACAGGATATAGAAGTTGAGCTTGAAAACACAAAAGTTAAGTCCAAGAAATCCTGTAGGTTAACAGGAGAAGGCTGGCTCTGTTTTCACACTGTGTGCTTGCTGCAACACAAACCTGATGAATTCATTTCTCCCTTGCTGGCAGACCTGGATCATTTCGATGAGACCATATTTTAAAGCAGTTTTGGATCCTGCTGGTATGTTCAGGTTGCCTCAATTCAAGCAAAATCAATCAATTTTGGCACTCTATATATGCATTATACTGATAATCTTGGAGCCCCTTTCTTTGTGCTTACCTTCATTTGGCTGGTGGCAGATATCCTTCAGATCATTAGTATAAATCTAAGTTGCCTGCCACAGGGGGCTCTGAGTTCTTTGTAAAGATTAATTTAGAAATTAAAAGTGCATTATCCCCCTCTAAATACGTTATCCAGATTGTGACGCTAGCATTCTTAATTATAAAATAAATGATTAATTCACCTCACTTAATCTTATCACCAAATGTAATTGTTTCCTTATTACTGAGAAGTAGGCAATTTAAATTCCAGTATATTTAACACAGTGTTATATTAGTTTTAGGTGTACAATTTAGTGATCCAGCAATTCCATATCTTACCTGGTGCTCATCACAACAAGTGCACTCCTTAATCCCCATCACCTATTTCACCCATTCCCCCCAACCACCTCTCCTCTGGTAACTATCAGTTTGTTCTCTATAGCTAAGAGTCTGTTTCTTGGTTTGCCTTTCTCTCTCTTGGCAGTGAATTATTTCTTGATGCCTGTTAAGACATTTTATCTCACAAAAGGATTTTAATGGTAATGATGACATCTTGTACTGTTCAATTATTATTATATTCATTTTAAAAGATACTCCAATTGACCCTTGAACAACATGGGTTTGAACTGTACTTATATGCAGATTTCTTTTTCAGTAAATACGGTATAATACTGTAAAGGTATTTTCTCTTCCTTAGGATTTTCTTAATAATATTTTCTTTTCTCCAGCATACTTTATTGTAAAAATAGAGTACATAATACATATAACATATAAAATATGTGTTAATTGACTGTTTATGTTATCAGTAAGCTTCTGGTCATAGTAGGCTATTAGTAATTAAGTTTTTTAGGAGTCAAAAGTTATATTCAGATTTTCAACTGTGCAGGGTTTAGCACCCCTAACCCCTGCAATATTCAAGGGTCAACCCTTTTCTTAAATGGAAAAATTTTCTTTCAACTTGGGTGGAGGTTTAATTTCTAGTGTCCACATGAAGCAAATATATTTTAATTTGTTCTAAAATGCCTTTTTTTGCTTTCTTTTTTTTTGTTTTGCATTCTGTTTTGAGTGTATAATAAAACATAGTGAAAAAAAACTCAGTATGTGTATCGTTCACTTCTTTGCTGAATTGCTTAGATGTGATTCTGTAAGGGAAAGTTCCAACAGCAACTCATTTTAGAAGCTGATTCTAAGAATACTAATCCCTGCCCTGATATCCTCTCAGGGCTGCATGAGGAAAATGTGAAAATGCTTTAAAAATAAAATTAGTACACAAAGTCAGTCTTATTTGAAAGAAAGTGATAATATGAGACTTAAACAAGACAGAGTACATGGCAACATACCCAATGTCCGTTTATGTTGTTGAAAATTATTATAAGACTGTGTTAATCATACTTTTACTGGTATCTTCTAACTTCACATATAACTTCTAATTTCTCTGTATATTATTATTTTCTGTTACTCTTTTTACATTTGGTCACTATATAGGAAAAATCCCTCTTGTAGTTGCTATCACCCTCTTAAGTCTGGAATTTTGAAATCATCTTTTACAGCTTATTATGTCTGGTGGTCACAAGCAGATGTTGCTTAAAGTCATAGATGTTGAGTTTTTCTCTGAGCATCTGAGCTCTCCCAGGGACTGGCATGGCTATATTGGGGGATAATCCCCTTCCCTAGAAAGAGTGCTTCGTAAGAGGGTTTCATATTTCCTTGCAGCACCATCTGTAGGCTGGCCTGAAGGGTCCCTGCCTCACTAATTCAGTTATGACCTTGCACCAGGCTGTGTCCTCATAGATTCATGCTGAGAGTGGCTACCATCTACAAATGAATCTCTTTGCTGGGAGTTTTGTCCCTCACTGATAAAGAATGGAGAAAGTTAGAGCTATTTATTAGGCAGCAATTACTCAAAGGCAGTGTCATGCATTTATAGGAAAACTCTTGTAAATCTAAAGAAAAGTGATTTACTCACAGTGGGACTAGATTTAGGACAGATTAGAAACATATTTTCCTCCTTTTCTGCCTTATCGTTTATATTTTATAAGAGGTTAAGGCCAGCTCTGAAGTATTGCTAGTGAGTGTTTTATTTTTACCAGCAAAAAGGGGTTTTAGCTATGTAATGAAATTTCACCATTTACTAATGATGTCTGCCTTTGAAGTATAACTGTTTCACTGAAGGCACAAATCATGTTATGGATGTGATGTTGTGCCATATAAATGTGAGTTTTTGACATGCTAATTTATAATGACTGGCAGATGAGAAGACCATAGGGGAAAAAAGGTAAAACTGGTACTTGGACAACGAAACCATACAAGGGTGACCGATTCAGAGAGCAGCTTTCAGAAAATTTATTTATTTATCTGTGAAGTAAACTCTATGCCCAACATGGGGCTTGAACTCATGACCCCAAGATCAAGATTCACATTCTCTACCGACTGAGCCAGCCAGGCACCCAAGGAAAGAATTATTTTAAAACATGTCTTTAAATGTGAGTAAATAGACCATGACTACTCTTCAGGACATTTGGATGCAGAATTCCAGGACTACCAGAAAAATGAGGTCAAGGTTCAGGTGATTTGGAGTTTGGAGTGAACCTGATTCTACTGTGAATCCAGCAAGAAAGGGCAGAGCATTCCAGGAAATGGAAGCCAGTGGGGCTGCCAGGTATCGGTTGTGCAGGATGATGGCTAAGCTCCTGAGGTGGTCTCCAACATTCCTCCTTTCTTGGCATGTGCTTGCTGCTCTTGACATCAAAAGGCAGAATGTATTTCTCCTCCACTTGAATCCAGTCTGGACTTGTGACTGTTTTGACCCACAGAATGCTTGCTCTTCAAACTCTTACTCTTGGAAACCAGTTGCCATATTGTAAGAAGCCAAAGCTGTATTGAGAGGCCGTGGGGGAGAGAATCAAAATGCTCTAGTAGAGGCCCCAGATGAGCTGAAAGCTGATAGCCAGCACCAATGTCACCCATATGAATGAGCCATTTTGGATATTCCAGCCCTGAGCCCCAGATGACGGTAGTACTGGCTGTTATCACATGGAATGGAAAAACCACCCAGTTGAACTCAGCAACCTACAGAATCATGACAGGCGCTGCAGCATTGCTTCTACCCCAAAGGGCACCTCCATTCCCAGAAGGGTCCTTGTAGGTTGGGCATGGCCCTGAGTGTTAGAGTGAATCAAATTAAAAGTTATGTCACAAGATAAGGATTTTGTGTATCTGCACTTTACCTGCCTGCAGAGAGCTTCTACCTCCACAGACTTCACACTATAGTAAAGTAGGTTTTTGCATTTTAAATGGATGATTAGAGTGTGCGGGGCTGATGATAATCCATGGGAGATATGATGCCAGGAAAGCTCTCGAGAGTGAGGTTATAGGGTTAGAAAGATGTGGCTTGGAGAGAGGCATCTCCCCAGCTCTTGGAGGATGATTTTGGTTGTGAAAGTGACAATGGGTGAAAGCTGACTTTTATCTGAAAAAGTCTCGTGGGGTTTTGTCAGAGACTTCTAAAGGAACCTTGATCATTTAAGCAGGAATATAGTGCTTTTATGTTGTAATCCAATGGCAAAGAAATGTAAGCTTTGTCCAAGAGTTATTTACGCATTCTATTAGTTTTACATTTTTCACCTTTATATACGTTTTCACTCTTTTGCCATTAGGTGTTAGCTTTTTTTCCTGATCAAATCAAGACTCATGCTTTTAGATATAAATCTGTGGTTTGTTTTTCAAATGTTTAATTTCTCCCTTAACTTTATTAGTTTTTGTTGTTTCTTGTTAAAGTTTATCTAAAAACATTATCTTAAGTTTATCTTATGTTTATCTTATTTATCCGTGGAGCAGTCTGATTTTTTTTTCTGAAAGTGTAGGTCATGATAAAGCCACCAGAGTGTACAATGCATGTAAAGCAAGGAGAGGAGTTTTAAAAACTTTTAATTTGAAAGGTTTCAAACTTATGGAAATGTGACAAGAATAAGAATAGTACATAGGACAGCAGTATGCTCATTATCCAGATTAACCTGTTGTTAACATTTTGTTCCATTTGCTTTCTCATTTGCTTTTTCTCTTTCCCCCCCTCTGTGTGTATGTGTGCCTTTTATGTTTTTATTTTATTTTTTAAAAGATTTTATTTGAGAGAGAGGGAGAGTGTGAGAGAGAGCACAAGAGTGGGGTGAGGGGCAGAGGGAGAAGCAGACTCCCTGCTGAGCAGCGAGCCCATGAGGGGCTCAATCCTGGGACTCAGGGATCATGACCTGAGCCGAAGGCAGACTTTTAACCGACTGAGCCACCCAGGCGCCCCTGTATGTGTGCCTTTTAGAGTTTTTCTTTTTCTGTATTATACAGTTTGAGAGTAAACTGCATGCATCTTGGCCCTAAAATCATCAGTATGCATTTCTAAAGAACAAGGATATTATTCTTTTAAATATATTACAGTTATCAACTTTACTATTTAATATTGTTATAGTAACTTTATCTAATCTACTATCCATATTCCAATTTTGTCTGTTGACCCCATAATGTCCTTCATTGCCCTTTCCCCCCTGCAGTACATGATACAGTTTAAGAACAGATTGTCGTGTCTCTTTAGTCTCCTTTAACCTGGGAGGAACGTTTCCACAGCCTATTTTTGCCTTTTATGACATTGATGTTTTGAAGAAGACAGTCCCTTTTCAAAAAAGAATGTTTCTTATTTCAGGTTTATCTGATGGCTCCTCATGGTTCCATTCAGGTTGTGAATTCCAGGCCAGAAGTGATGTGTGTTCTTTTCCAGAGGTACATGATACCCATTTGCCCCTTGATACTGATATTAATTTTGATAACCTGGTCAGGGCATTCTCCAGTTTATCCCTTTACTGTTCCCCCCCCCCCCGCCCCCGCCATTTGCAACTAATAAGCTATCTGGGGAGACCCTGAAAATATTCCACTGCTCATGAAAATTTCTGCTGAGATTTGGCATCTACTGGTGACTCATGCCTGAGCTAAAGCTTAATATGATGGCTGCAAAATTATGATTTTCTATGTTCACCGCTTCCTCCACATTTACCAATCAACACTCAGTGTTCTACCATAAGCAAGAGCCCTCTTTCCTCCCCACTGATTTATTTTTTTATTATTTGTTTGGACTCATTAACTCTGTGTTTTTAATGGTCTATAATTCATTACTGTCCTTAATTATTCTAGTGTTTAAATGTTTCCAGATTAGGCCCACTGGAGCCTCTTCCAGCTCCCTCCTGTGTCCTTGCGATGCTCCCATCATCTTTTTAAAGCACTTTCTTACTTTCCAGCATAACAAGATGTTCCAGGCTCATCTTGTATCCACTCCACTCTAGCCCTGAAATCAGCCATTTCTTTAAGGAGCCTGGGTTTCTTTCAGTGGGGAATGGTATAAGAGATAAAGACACAAGCATGAGGCATGTTAGGAGGGTCATTTTTGGTGGGATTGAACTAGATTTAGAAGGCTTTTTAGTTAAGAGCTATGGCCAAAATGATGTTTATCTACATTTACAAAAGACAAATGACTAATTTTCTGCCTTACATCAAGAGTATCCATATATTCAGGTGACTATATCATAATGAAGTACATATTTGAAGACATCATCTAGATAATTAAACCCCCAAATCTGCTCTTGAGGATAATTTTTTATTTTTTCCTATATAGTCTTTTATTATTAGCACTTGCAGTGAAAAATGTAATTAATAAACTTGCTATATTCTAAAAACACAAACTATCAAACTATATTACTGAGTGCAAATGAGATTTTGACTGCATTCTTTATTGTTATTTTAGAAATACTGAGGAGTTTGGTAACCTAGTATGATGGAGGTTTGAGAGACTCAGTTATAGAAATGAAGATGTTACATTTTCTCTGTTTGAATAGAAGGGTATATGACTTTTGATTCCATTACATACTCTTTGGCAGAAGGATGGCAGAGATCATTCCAGAATCCTGGCAGGCAGTCTTTCTCACTGGACAACCCCCTCCACACCCCCTATCTTGCCCTTATGGCTGCTTCTACTAATTTTGCAAGCCTGAAATTGGATTGCTACGCCTGTTGCCCACACTGTGTTATGAGGCTCCGTAGAGAGTCCCATGTATATATTTTGAGTTTTCCTGCGTAAGTTGTCCAGAGTATTCAGTTATGTGTGAAATAGATTTGGTCCCAAACCATTTGAACTCAGGAGAATTAACTATAATTGGTTCTGGGAGATAAAATATGGTTCCCCAGGAGTTGATGATTTTGAAAGGGTAGTTTTTCTTCTGGACCAGATAGACATGAATCATCAAATAGATGTATGGTGTGGTATCTTTGTTTCTGACCACAGAATCCAGATGGAGACTCTAGCTAGTGGCTCCGGGTTTCTGGTCAGTCTCACTGGATTAATAATAATTACTAACATTTGGCTGCAGCTTTAATGTTTTCACAGTACCTTCATGTACGTTTATCACATTAGATGGTGTCGCTGGTAGTGAATGATTTGTGACTTCACTTACTGACCCCCACACCCTGCCATGGGGTTTTGTCTTTCTAAGAATTTCTTCATGAAGTTGATTTAGTTACTCAAAGCTGTTTTAGGATAAGACAAAAATGAACAAATAGACCCTTGGCCTTTCCTACTCTAGAAGATCCAAGTTCCCTGTTTGTGGTTATAGAAGATATTGGGTAGTGTCTTTCCTCTAACTTCACCGTCTAACTCTTTTCTATGGCATGAAAATGAAGGCAAATATAACCATCCTGATTAAAGATATAAATATACTCAAGACCAGAAAAGGTTAAATGACATAACTGAGGTCACTTTTCAAGAATGAGCAATTAAGACTCTGGGTTCAGCTCACTTTTTAAAATTGCTGGTAAGGATTTCTTTGAAAGCCTTGTAATCCATAGATGTTCTAAAAGGGCTGAATTTGGATGCTGGCCTGTATTTCTGTAGGTGGTTAAAAATGGTCAGAATTGGAAGGAGTCACAGTAATCAAATCTATTTTTAGAAGTACATTAGCATGTGGTTTGCAAACTCACATTTCATTCCTATAAAAACCAGTGAGTGCTGTCATAAAAATACTGTCAAGATTTACTGCTTCTTCATGAGACCCGGGACTAAGCCAGAGGGACACCATGCACCCTAAACCTACTCATAGCTGTTGCCTCTGAAACTCTACTCTGTAATTTGGTAAGTGTTTTAAAAAATTCAACTAAATGGCTACCACATGGTAGAAAATTAGCAATCTGGGACTGAAACTTTTGTGTGGTATTAAATCCACATATGGAAAAAATTAAATATCATCCTCAATGCCCTCCATGTGTTCAGATGTATTAAATGAAATGCTTATAAAGTGTGACATTATTTAACTTTTATAAGGTTTGTCACATCTAGTAAAACTTATTACTGTTCTTTTGAAAAGCTTCATACAGGTGCCTTCTGAGCTCATATCAGTCTGAATGTCCTCTAATACACATATAATTTGTTGCTGGATATAGCACTAGGCAATCAAGAGTAGAACTTTAACCAGGACAACTTAATATACCACAGAATGCAGTAACTGGCAGTAGGTAATGCTGTGGTAGGTTGGTCCATAATCTTCTTTTCTATGGAAAGGATTTTATAAAATGTAGAGGGTGAAGTATGTACCATAAATTGTTTTAATAAAATTTGGCTCTTTAAAATAATTGACCCTAAGTATCTTACATTTCCCTAGATTTGAAGGGTAGTGCCATGTGACATTCATAGTCTGCATGTAAAATGTGACTAGGCTGCTCAATAAATGCCATAATCATATTGATACCACTGATAATAAGGATTTTAAAGGAAATTTGTCACCTTAACTCGGTTTACGCTGGTGCAAAAAGATATTTCCTGAGCTTTGTTGCTCCATTTGCTAGAGACTGACTAGTATGTTGGCTACTTAGAACCCAGGTGTGCCCAGGAACCTTGAGTTCTGTTTAAACAGGTGTGGTTTACAGCCCATCAGCATCAGAATCACCTGGAGGATTTGTTAAGCACATGAGATCTGGGTTTCATTCTAGGCCTACTGCCTCTGCGTGCAAAGCAAACCTTCCAGGTGATTCTTATTCACTCTAAAGTTTGAGACTCTCTGACAGTACAAAGCTCTTTCGTTACATAGAGAAAACCAAGGCTGAGAAGCTTATTAAATGTCCCAACTGTATACGCTAGTATATGCAGTGCATAATGATGCATTATTACCCAGCAGTCCCTAAGGTTTTCAAATGTACAAATGATACCCACATAGAACTGGTTCCCTGTTAAGGCATATTGACTAACCTACTATAATGGTAGCCCATGTTAGAATGAGCCACCTTGGTGCATTCAGAATCTCAGCCTGGTGGACAGTGGAGCAGGGGGAAATATTTTTGCTGAGATTGAGACCCGGAGGTCTCAAACTCCTCCACACTATTTATGCAGGAAATTTACATTTCCTATATTTAGATCCCAGTTCTATAGAGTTATTATTTTCTTTAGGCTGTGGGCCAAAAGAGTTTAACCTGCTCATATTTGTAATAGATCAAACTCCCAGACAATTTAAAAGGTATACTTCATTTCATACAGAAAATAGCAAACTTTATCAAACCAAATTCTTCCCTGTAAAGAACGTGACTGAAGTCCATTTTAATTGCTTCATACTGTGAAGAAATGTCTGCTGGGTGAATGCTCCAGGCTGTGGTTAGAGGATTTAGCATCATAAGAAATACCTGGGCTAGAGTTCCACCTCAGACAGCCAGAGTCAATGACTATGTCTAAAGAAAAACAAATAAGGCATTTCCAAGGAGAATGTTGAGTTCCTCAGGTCTGATTATTCCTACCACCCCATGTTGCTGCCATTCTCAGTGATAATGTCATTGAGGCTTTGGTTACAGTACCTTTGGCTCTCCGGGTCTAGATTTTCCCATGGAGCAGCAAACTGCTTGAGGCAGCTGGTACATGATCAAATGCTCAAAGAGCTGCTAAAAATATAACTACCTGTAAATGTCAATGTTTTTCAAATAAGTGATTTTTCCTTTAGTTCCAGATTTTGTGCTGTATTTTAATGTCACTCAGGACTTGGCATAATAGCATCAGATGAGAGCAGTCTTGCAGTTACTTGTTCTCTATTTCTATAGGACAGTGGCAAAAGCCTGTGAACAGTGTAGTTTTCCCATGAGTGCCTTGTTTTTTGTTGCTATCCCGAATACTCCTTCATCTTTGTTTATCTGTGGGGAATGACTGTTAACTTCTCATGTCTAACTGCCTTACAAGTTCCAACAGAATCACCAAAATCAGGAGGCGATTCTTTGTAAAAATGGTCCAGCCTGAGTTTTGTAGAACAAATATATTGCTCATCATTTTTTTGCCACTATGAGCATTTACCCACCGACAGCCAAGAGTCAACAGTTTTCAAAGAGATTAGTAAAATGCATGATTCTTTTGTTTATTTATATTTCTGGTTGAGTGTACAGATGGATAACTCTTGGATTTTGGAGTCAACTGCACTTTCTAATGAAATATGTGGTTCCAATTGCCAGGGACAGGAGATTCAACCATCTAGTTTTGAATGTTACAGTTGGCCTTTGATTGCTTTGAGTCAATGAAGGGGAGATTATGGGTGTTTGATCCAGTTGGAATATGCTGTGACTCCTCTTCTTGCAGCAGGAATCTGGCGTGATTGGGCCTTGGCTTTCACTTGCCAGGGCAGTGTGAGTGTTGAGCAGAGGGGAGCTGTTGTATTAAATGAAGCTTCACCCCATGGCAGGGCTGCCTTCTGCCTGGATTAGGGCCCCAAGGAAAGTCTCCCTGCCATCTGGCTCCAGGGAAGAGGGGTGTGCTTCTGCTGCCTGAAGCCCTCACTCCATAGGCCAGATGAGATCTGCCTGAGCCATTGGCAGTTTGTGACACTTGAATAGGAAGGAAGTCAGAAAACAGATCTCTGCTCCAATCAGTTTGGAGAATATCAATCAGGAGAACAATAAAATATTTCAGAAATTATCTGATAAGATTAGGATTGATCATTTATTGATTAATCAATATAGTCAAAGTTATTTGATGTGTGAAATGTATGCATCTATCTCCATACATGTATTTATGTATATAAGTACTTGCTATACATACATATTATTTGAACTTAAAATGTATACACATATATTTGCCAATCTTTTGATGTAGGTCCAAGGCCTTTTCTTTATTTTTTTCCCCTAAAGATTTATTTATTTGAGAGAGAGAGAGAAGACGCATGCATGCACACACATGAGCTGGGTAGGGGCAGAGGGAGACGGAGAGAGGAATCTTAAGCAGTCTCCCCTCTGCGAGGCTAGATCCCAGGACCTGAGATCATGACTTGAGCCAAAATTAAGAACTTAACCAACTGAGCCACCCAGGCACCCCTGGGCCTTTTAAAAATTGCTGGTTGGCTGGTTGGAATCCTGATTGTCTTTATTCCAGAAAGCACCACCATATACCATTTTCTTTCTTTAAAATGGAGTGGTGGGCAGAGGAATGTTGAAAAAGAAAAGCAAAGCTGGCGGCATCACAATTCTGGACTTCCAGCTCTATTACAAAGCTGTCATCATCAAGACAGTATGGTACTGGCACAAAAATTGACACATAGATCAATGGAACAGAATAGAGAGCCCAGAAATGGACCCTCAACTCTATGGTCAACTAATCTTTGACAAAGCAGGAAAGAATGTCCAATGTTAAAAAGACAGTCTCTTCAACAAATGGTGTTGGGAAAATTGGACAGCCCCATGCAGAAGAATGAAACTGGACCATTTCCTTACACCACACACAAAAATAGACTCAAAATGGTTGAAAGACCTCAATGTGAGACAGCAGTCCATCAAAATCCTAAAGGAGAACACAGGCAGCAACCTCTTCGACCTCAGCTGCGGCAACTTCCTCCTAGAAACATTGCCAAAGGCAAGGGAAGCAAGGGCAAAAATGAACTATTGGGACTACATCAAGATAAAAAGCTTTTGCACAGCAAAAGAAACAGTCAACAAACCCAAAAGACAACCGACAGAATGGGAGAAGATATTTGCAAATGACATATCAGATAAAGGGCTAGTATCCAAATCTATAAAGAACTTATCAAACTCAACACCCAAAGAACCAATAATCCAATCAAGAAATGGGCAGAAGACATGAACAGACATTTTTCCAAAGAAGACATCCAAATGGCCAACGGACATGTGAAAAAGTGCTCAACAACACTCGGCATCAGGGAAATCCAAATCAAAACCTCAATGAGATACCTCCTCACACCAGTCAGAATGGCTAAAATTAACAAGTCAGGAAACGACAGATGTTGGCGGGGATGCGGAACAAAGGGAACCCTCCTACACTGTTGGTGGGAATGCAAGCTGGTGCAGCCACTCTGGAAAACAGTATGGAGGTTCCTCAAAAAGTTGAAAATAGAGCTACCCTACGATCCAGCAATTGCACTACTGGGTATTTACCCCAAAGATACAAATGTAGGGATCCGAAGGGGTACGTACACCCCAATGTTTATAGCAGCAATGTCCATAATAGCCAAACTGTGGAAAAAGCCAAGATGTTCATCGATGGATGAATGGATAAAGAAGATGTGGTATATATATACAATGGAATCTTATGCAGCCATCAAAAGGAATGAGATCTTGCCATTTGCAATGACATGGATGGAACTGGAGGGTGTTATGGTGAGCGAAAAAAGTCAGTCAGAGAAAGACATGTATCATATGACCTCACTGATATGAGGAATTCTTAATCTCAGGAAACAAACTGAGGGTTGCTGGAGTGGTGGGGGGTGGGAGGGATGGGGTGGCTGGGTGATAGACATTGGGGAGGGTATGTGCTCTGGTGAGTGCTGTGAATTGTGCAAGACTGTTGAATCACAGATCTGTACCTCTGAAACAAATAATGCAATATATGTTAAGAAAAAAAAGAAAAAAGAAGAAGATAGCAGGAGGGGAAAAATGAAGGGGATGAAATCGGAGGGGGAGACGAACCATGAGAGATGATGGACTCTGGAAAACAAACTGAGGGTTCTAGAGGGGAGGGGGGTGGGAGGATGGGTTAGCCTGGTGGTGGGTATTAAAGAGGGCATGTTCTGCATGGAGCACTGGGTGTTATGCACAAACAATGAATCATGGAACACTACATCAAAAACTAATGATGTAATGTATGGTGATTAACATAACATAGTAATTAAAAAAAAAATGGAGTGAGAACTGAAAGATACTTGCAGAGCAACCTGAAGGCTGAATCCTTATGGAGATTTATCTAATTATATAACTCTTTTAAAAAGGTAACTCATCCTTATTGAGCTATTCCAAAACAATCACCTCGGTTTTTAATAGAAACAATAATTCTCTTTTTGCACTCTTTATCAATTTCAATAATAGTTCCTTAATTTAGGCAGTATAATTGCAACTAGCACAAAGGGTTTGGGTACAAACTCAACTGGCTCATGGTAACCCAACAGTACCTGGGATGGGAGAAGGGTAGGGACTTTCTTAGGCACACATGGAAATGATTCTAATTCTAACTTACTTAGGACTATAGGCCCCGAGTGTGTACATGCTGCTGCAACTTCTCTGACAGACATCAACCTGGCCAGGTAGGAGAGCACAAGGGTGTGGACCAGGTCAGGCTACCGTTCTTGGACCTTATCTGTCTGGTCCAAATCTTATTGAGAGCGCATTGCCTTGCTATATATGAAAAAATTGAGACTTGACAGCCACATTAGAAAAAGATATTCATTGAAGAAAGAACTGGAGAACAACATCTGGTTTTGGTAAAGTCCAGCCTTTGTGCCCAATTTTACAGCTAAGCTGACTGAAGTACCACAAGGTCATGACTTGTCTAGGGTCAGCTCGTCGGTCAATAGCTCAGTTGCTATACGATCCCCAAACTCTCGTAACTTTCTGCCCTATATTTTAACTATTTAGCCACGTGGCCTGCGACAGAATATGCCACAAAATGTCCCAGATGTGCACTGAGAGAAATCCTTCCGTGACCCAGCTGACATCAAGTCCCCTTAGGACTTTCTGATTATTAAATGTTCTTGGAGACCTCTCCTACAGTGTAAGCGCATTAACCCAAATGTTATGAGGATTTCCCCACATGACAGTGTTATAAGATTTTCTTATGAGGTCACTTCCTAGGAAGGCAGGGATTTAAAAACTGCTACAACAGGCAATGAAGCAAGCAACATGTGGCTTTGCTTTCAGTTTGACATTTCAAGCAATGAAGAATTTATATGGATAAGCTAATACAGCTGATGTAGCTTTTTTGTTTGTTTATAGGCTTTGGTTTCACCTTGAAAATATCCTCTCTGAACATCAGAAGTGCACTTTATCCCTGAACGGTATATTAACTTCTAACATTTCTGACTTCCAGTCATGAGAATTTCAAAACCAATTGCATATAGCGGTGAGGCTTTTCACTTTTAATGATGCATTCAGAAGGCCAGCGTTTCCTATTTTCTATGCTATCTTCATTCATCCCATTAACTACTATCAGCTCTGATGGAAACCATCCCTTCTTCTTAAAAAAATGAACGCCGTACTAAGTTGCTTCTTGCCTCTTAGAGAAAGTATTCAGATCACTTAGGTAAACCATGCTGAGAGAGAACATATTGACTGCTCGTGTATTTTTTCCCCAAACCATCTGTCAGTCTTTTATTTCTATTGAGGTTCGCCAATGGATTTTAGCTTGGGCCCTAGTAGTGAGACTCAATACAAGACATTTCTTCAGAAACGTTGTGGAACTTTTATGGACATTTTATTGTTATTTAAAAACCACCTACTGTATGGTGACTAACATAACATAATAAAATAAAATAAAATAAATAAAAAACACCTACTTTCTTAATTTTTCAACAAAGTTTATGAGTTTACTGGGACTTTAAAAAAATGTATTCACTTCCCAAACCTTCCAACTCTGTACATGATCATCTGAAACAAAACTGATTGAGTTTATTTAACAAAGGGCTGCCTAAACCAAATTCTGCCCTACTTTTCTTTTCTTTTCCATATATATTTGCTAAATCTGTGTAATTTGGTATTTTGTTTCTCCAGAACACACTGCCAGTCTTGTGTAACCAATCATCGGCAGCTGCAGGCCAACTGGTACATAGAGACGAGGAACACAGTGGGAGGAATGTGGGAAGCCACGTTGTAGGAGGGAATGGGCTGCCCAACATGAGACCTCAGAACTAAGGACTCAACCGAATTATCCCTCCTGTGCTTGCCTTTTCCCAAACTGGTTCTGGGAAAAGTCAGGATGTCACAAATAGCCTCCATGTCCACAACTAGCACAGGATTTGTGATGGAGGCCTAGTGGGGCCAAGGTGTGTTTCAGATAGGATCTACGAACTTCCTCTGTCATTGCTTCACTCTGAGGCTTTGGAAAACCACTCCTATTTCGGTTTCTGTCTTGTTCTATGGGTTATAGTCTGGAAAAATATGACATAACCTGACATGATAGAAGTCAAATCTAAGTTTTCCATAGAAATAGTATAAGAGGAGATTATACCCATCTTAATAAGAAATACTATATTTACTCCTTCCTCCCTCCCTCCCATCCTTCATTCTTTCCTTAAGAAATACTGAGTATCTGTTATGCACAAGACATAAAATACAGTGGGAAATAAGATATTGAGTGTCTTATTTTATATCGTATAGTATGAATCTTTAAATAGTGTATAGAAATTATACAGAGCAACTCCATCATTAGCAATAATTACATTTAAGTACTTCATCAAAGTATATAATAAAAGCTTTTAAAAATCTCCATCAGTCGTACCTTATTTTGATGGTAATGATCAAGATAGTAAAAGAACACTTTCAAAAACTAGCTCAACTTCATCCTCAAAATATGTTTATCGAATTGAACGATGGCTATGGGATTCAGAAGGGCTTATTTGAAGAACTTTAAAAGGAAAATGTCACTTATGATTTTCCTGACTACAGAGTATTATTTGTTTATTATAGAAGAATGGGAAAGCTCTCAAAAACATGAGGAACAAAGTAAAAATTGTGCATAATTCTACTACCCAGAGATAACTAACACCATTAATATTTTGATATATTTCTTCTGGCCTGTGTGTTTGTGTATACATATAAAGCAAAAAAGAAATTTTTTAAAAGATTTAATTTATTTTATTTGAGAGAGAGAGCGAGTGAGAGAAAGCACAAGCAAGGTGAAGGGCAGAGGGAGAAGCAGACTCCCTGCGGATCAGGGAGCCCGATGTGGGACTTGATCCCGGGAGTCCGGGATCATGACCTGAGCTGAAGGCAGATGCTTAACTGACTGAGCCACCCAGGCGCCACAAAAAAGAAATATTGTTTTATATATTTATATAAAACAAAGTTGATATCACTGTTATATTAATTTTAAAATTGTTTTTAAAATTTAATATATTACAAGTGTTGCGTTTGGTTAATAGGGTTTTATAAAATATGATTTTTAATGGACTACAGAATATTGTATTATATGAATATGCATAAGCTGGATATTAAGGTTATTTTAAATTTTTGACTAGTATATATAACTTCTAATTAGGTATCTTTATATATAAACCTTCGTATATGCCTTTGACCATTTCTAGGATAAATTTCTTTTTTATTTTTGTTTTTTGATGGTAATGAACATTTATTAAGCAGTTACCATGTTCCAGGCACAGTTCTATTGCATTGCCTTTTATACCTCATCTCATTGCATTGACTCTGGGACCTAGCTTTTAGCATTATTTTCATTTATTGGTAAGTAAACTGAGGTTAAAGAGATTATGGGACTTGCTCAAGGTCACACATCAGGGAGTAAAGAGCTAGAGTTCAGCTTATAATTAACAACGACGAATAAAAGAAAAAAAAAATCAGAGTTTTTCCCGAATGGACAATAGCCACACCAAGTGCAAACAGAGACAGCTGAGGGTTAATCTGGGAAGCCAAGTGTTATCTTCCTCAGCTTCTGACCTCTGTTCCCCTTACTCTTTCAGTTCCCCTCTCTTCTCTCTTTTTTTTTTTAAACTTAAATTGAAGTTAGTTTACATACAGTTTAGTATTGGTTTCAGGGGTAGAATTTAGTGATTCATAGGATAAATTTCTCTAAGAATTGGAGTTGCTAAGCCAAAAATGATGATTATTTTTTAAGACAGTCTCCTTTTTTTTTAAAGGTTTTATTTATTTATTTGAGAGAGCGCGGGCGCGCGCGCAAGAGAGAGAGAGAGAGAGAGAGAGAGAAAGCACATGCGCAAGAGGGGGAGGGGCAGAGGGATAGGGAGAAAATCTCAGACTCCCCACTGAGTGTGGAACTGGACACAGGGCTCCATCCCATGACCCTGATATCATGACCTGAGCCAAAACCAAGAGCCCGATGCTTAACCAACTGAGCCATCCAGGCAGCCCTATTTTTTAAGTCTCTTAATTTCCCTCCACTGTATTTCAACTAGCAATGGATGACAATGATTACATCCTACATATTTTTTAATGTTGGAAATCAAATTTTAAAATTATTGTTTTTGGGAATATTTAAACAGAACCTGTATTTAGATTATGGAAATCATAATAGATCTGGTCTGAGAGAATGAATCTTGAAATATTTTTCAGTTAAATTTACGTAAGTGTTATTCAATTTATTAGTTGCAGTGTATAGTTAAACCCATCAAACCAGCTAAGCCATTGAGTCATAGAGACTGACTGAAAATGGGACTCTTTCCTATATTTCTTACAGAGGGTTATTTAGTTTCTGCTTGAACACTTCCAGGGACTAGGAGTTCACAGTTTCACCAGGCAACCCTCAAACTTCATCTTAAATTATGTAGGTCAAGCTTGTGTGTGCTTGTCCACCTTTGGGTCCTTGGAGGTGATCCAAACACACTTCATAGCCAATTTACAATTTGTTGGTTTACATTTCCCACAAGTTGTGTGTGTGCATGTTATCTTCCCCATATTTTAAAATTTACAGTGAACTAGGGACAATCCTAAAAGAACCCAGCAAAATAATGGCACTAGATATAGGTCAGTTTCAAGTTACGTAATTATGGTGTTATACATGACTGTATTGGACTCTGTGTCTTACCTCCTAGAATGATGAATTTGTTATTAAGGAGAATGCCTTCTTAGACCACAGGCATTCCCTGCAATATGGACACTGAAGATTGTAGCATGTAAAGTTTCCTAGTATGTAGAATTCTTGGAAGAAACAGTATATTTGTGGGGTTGGGAAACATGAAGATTTCTTATTTACTATGTTGTTTAGTGTTATATGATAATAACATTTATATAGTACTTATTTACAAATTGTTGCACAAACATTATCTTTGATTTCCCAAATAATGTTGTGAAATAAGTGTAATAATTACATTATTATTATTATTATTGGGTAGGATTACATTTTCTCCATTTTATGGATAAAGAAATCAAATGCTTACAATTGTGCTCATCAAAAAGTTTACACAGCTAGTTAACTTGAACTGAAATCAGTACTGCAATTCAAGAACAGAACTTCTGATTATATATTTTGTGCTCTATTCACCTCTTAATATAATGTAGTACTTAGATGGTCCATTTTTTTTAACCTTGCTCATTTTTTTTTAGATTTTTTCTTTCTCATGTTTTAGGAGGTTTTTTTAAATTGAAGAATAGTTGACACACAATGTTATATTAGTTTCAGGTGTACAACATAGTGATTTGACAAGCCTATACATTATACTATGCACAATGCTATTACTATACCATTGACTATATTCCCTATGCTATACCTTTTATCCCCATGACTTATTCATTGTGTAACCGGAAGCCTGTATCTCCTACTTCCCTTTACTCCCCCTTTTTTTTGTAAGATTTTATTTATTTATTTGACAGAGAAAGACACAGAGAGAGAGAGGGAACACAAGCAGGGGGAGTGGGAGAGGAAGAAGCAGGCTCCCTGCCGAGCAGGGAGCCCTATTGGGGGCTCGATCCCAGGACCCCAGGACCATGACCAGAGCCGAAGGCAGACGCTTAACGACTGAGCCACCCAGGCGCCCCTCCCTTTACCCTTTTTACCTAACCCCTGCCACACATCCCCAGTGGCAACCAGCAATTTGTTTTGTGTATTTATGGGTCTGTTTCTGCTTTTTGTTTGTTTTCTCATTTGTTTTATTTTTTATTTTATTAAGTTTAATTTAAATTCTAGTTAGTTAACATATGGTATAATATTGGTTTCAGGAGTAGAATTTAGTGATTCATTTCTTACATACAACTCCCAGTGCTCATCGCAACCAGTGCCCTCCTTAATACCCATCACCATTTAGCCCCTTCCCCACCCACCTCCCACCCCCAGCAACCCTCAGTTTGTTATCTATACTTAAGAGTCTCTTATGGTTTGCCTCATCTGTTTTGTTTCTTAAATTCTACATATGAGTGAAATCATATGGTATTGGTCTTTCTCTGACTGACTTACTTTGCTTAGCATAATGTACTCTAGCTCCATCCATGTCACTGCAAATGGCAAGATTTCTTTCTTTCTTTCTTTCTTTCTTTCTTTCTTTCTTTCTTTCTTTCTTTCTTTCTTTCTTTCTTCTTTCTTTCTTTTTTTCTTTCTTTCTTTCTTTCTTTCTTTCTTTCTTTCTTTCTTTCTTTCTTTCTTTCTTTCTTTCTTTCTTTCCTTTTCTTTCTTTTTTGAGAGGGAGAGGGGTGGGGAGGGGCAGAGGGAGAGGGAGAGGGAGATAATCTTAAGCAGGCTCCATGCCCAGTGCAGAGCCGGACTTGGGGCTTGATCTCACAACCCTGTGACCATGACCTGAACTGAAATCAAGAGTAGGTAGCTTAACCTACTGAGCCACCCAGGTCCCCACGATTTCATTCTTTTTGATGGCTGAGTAGTATTGCATTGTATATATACACCACATCTTCTTTATTCATTCATCATTGATGGACATTTGGGCTCTTTACATAATATGGTTATTGTTGATAATGTTGCTGTAAACATCAGGGTGCATGTGCCCCTTTGAGACAGTATTTCTGTATCCGTTGGATGAATACCTAGTAGTGCTATTGCTGGATCATAGGGTAGTTCTATTTTTAACTTTTTGAGGAACCTCCATACTGTTTTCCAGAGTGGCTGCACCAGTTTGCATTCCCACCAACAGTGTAAGAGTGTTCCCCTTTCTCTGCATCCTCACCAACATCTGTTTCCTGTGTTGTTAATTTTAGCCATTCTGACAGGTGTGAGGTGGTATCTCATCGTTGATTTAATTTGCATTTCTCTGATTATTATTGATGCTGAGCATCTTTTCATAAGTCTGTTGGTTATCTGTATGTCTTCTTTGGAAAAATGTCTATTCAGGCCCTCTGTGTTTTTAAAAATCAGATTATTATTATCTTTTTGGTGTTGAGTTGTTCGGTTCTTTATATATTTTGGATATGAACCCCTTATTAGGTTCTTAATGCTTGTTGATTTTACATGATTTTACTATGATGTA
This sequence comes from Halichoerus grypus, assembly GCF_964656455.1. Taxonomy (NCBI): domain Eukaryota; kingdom Metazoa; phylum Chordata; class Mammalia; order Carnivora; family Phocidae; genus Halichoerus; species Halichoerus grypus. The sequence goes on from NC_135714.1 coordinate 188,423,983, forward strand.
AACATCTAAGAGTTCTTTACAGGTCTTAGTATTTCTTAATCCAAGGATTATGTTAAAAATGCCCAGTGACTTAGGTCAGATAAAGTTGTTTTTTTTTTGGAAAGAAGCCTGCATTTGTGTACCATGTCCACATGGCCCAAGCCACTGTTTTTTCAGGGTTGTACAATTTTATCAGCAGAAGAGAATAAAGGCCAAAACCTTTCTTGTTAGATTCAACTGCTGCCTGTCACATTTATCAGAGAGGAAGTCTATAGCTAGAAAAATTGTGGCTGGCAAGTCATGAGTGTTTGCTGATACTGGGCATCTTTGCTGTTGAGGAAGAAAGTTGATCAAGTTGGAGAGATCAAAGATGACCCTTTTTTGTGTCTAATTCATATTTATTTGTATGCATATGCTGTACATTTATAAACAGTGACATCGAGAAGGGGTAAGACAGAGGGAACATAAGTATTCCCTGAGCCAGGGATGACTTTTAACTCCTTGAATAAGAGCACTGGAGTGAAGATAAAGGTCATATTGGCCGTGAAGTATCAAGATTTTCATTAGTCCATGAATCAGAATTTTATTTCAACCTAACTCTTCATGCTGGCACCCTAGGGCATAGTAAAACAGAGTTCTAATCAAAACAGCATAATGAAATATAATCTAAAAAGGAATAGGTTTATAGGTTAGCTTCCAAAACAGACAGGTGTTTTATTATTTTAAGAATAAAATTCTCTGACAAGTTTCTTTTGTAGTTGAATATGATCTGTAAGATGCATTTTTTTTTTTCATGGAGCTTCAAGAAGTCCCATAGTAGGAAGCTTAAAGGTCACATAAATAGAAATGAAAATGGAAAATAAATCTTTCAAGTTAGAAGCAGTAGAAGGCAGAGCTAATATTAACTTTCTTAGGCATCAATATCCATTCTTTTTTATGTGGATGAACTGATTCAACTCAATTAATTTGTTTATTCATCTTATTAGTAAATATTTATGGAGTGCTGTCTGTGTGTCCAGAACATTACTAGATTTTGGTCTTCTGCTGCCACAGGTGGAAAAGAATTCAGAAGTTAAAAGGTAATTGTGAACTGACAGAAATACATCCAGTGATTGCATTGAGCTATTTGCACAATACGAAGCAAAGAACTATTAGACCTGTAGGCACTGTGTCAGGAGAAATTGTCTATGGAACTGGTGTCTTTATTTTTTAAAAATTCCATGACTCCAACATTTATAAGATTTACAACTTTTATAAGATTAAAATGCATTAAATGTAGACAATTCTTAAAACTGACAATAGCATGTGTTTACTTATGCAGATTTATTTTGTTTCCTGAAGTTTGATTCTAAACCTTTGTCATTTTCAAAATCTAAAGTTTCTCCTGAATCATTTTTAGTGTCCACAGTGATGCATAATATAATAATGACAGATGGTTTCCTATAACCCACACTTCTGCTCTGGACCTCCTTAGCACTAGGAGAATGACTGGCTACTATACCTTTGAGACACATTGAAGAATACTATGTCTAAATTTGTTGTTTCACTTTTTCCTTATTTGATTTATGAATCTCTGAAAAGTCTCTGAAAGGTAAACAACTCAATGCTTCTGCTAAGCAAATGTTTAGACCTTGAGAGGCAATCCTTCATGGATTCACAATGACCCTTCCTAACTCTGAAAATTCTGTCATCTATTCCAAGAGATCTGGCTAAATTCATACGTATATAGGCCATAGCAAATTACAACACTAATTACAACACTAGTTATAACACTAGTTATGTTAGTTACAACAATAACTCGTACCTTGCAGATGGCAAATTTGTTTTGACATAGATTGCAAAATTAATTTTTATTTCAGAAATGTTTAAATACAAAAAATGTGATCTTAAAATCAAGGAAATAAAGTGATTCAAACAGAGGTGGGCATGTTGTTTCCTAGGAAGGTGACTGGCTGGGCAAATGAGCTGGTAAACCTCATCTGTCCCTGCCTGATGTCTGATAACCTTTTAGCTGCATTTGACCCCTCTGAGGGTACGTGTGTATGTTTGTGGTTGACTGCTTTGACATATTCCATTTCTATTTCAAAACACTACAAGCCAAGAGCGTTTAAACTAATTTTATCAGTTGTACAAAAACACAGAAAACAAATGTGAATACAGCAAGAGAGTCAGGGTTTTAAAGACATTAATATTTTCTGCTACCATAAATATTTTAAAAAATAACACTGAAACAAAACCAAAATAAAATTTTTTTCTTTACTAGAAAAATTCACTCACATATAGAAGTTTTTTTTTTTTTTTTTTTTGGGCTCTCCTTTTATTTTTTATTTTTTATTTTTTTAAATTTTTTCACATATAGAAGTTTTAAAAAATACAGTATTTATTAAGTAAAAAGTGTATTTATTTTTTTAAAGCTAATGATATACTTCAAATATACCAAAAATGAAAAAAAGAAAGTCAAAATGTCTTATTTCTGATACTTAGTACAAATAACGTGCACATAAAACCAATGTGGCTGGTTGGTTCTCTAGCAATGATGTATTATCAGGAAGAATTTATGTATGAAGGGAATTCTTATTGTTTTTATTCTAGAATTTACAGAAAGATTATAAGCACAATGCAAATAACCTTTTTCCTGATTCTCTTGAGAACAAATTACTGATATGGTGCCCTGTCACTTTTGAAAACTCTATGGTATATTTCCAAAAAATAAAAGCATTTTCCTACATATCCTCAATATAACCATCAAAATCATGAAATTATCACTGCTACATTACTACCATATAATATGCAGACACCAAGTTTGCTAATTGTCCCAGTAATATTATTCTTTACAGCAAAAGGATCCAGTTCAGAATTGCATGTTATTTTTAGTTGTCATGTTTTTATGTTTCTTTCAGTATGGAAAAGTTGTTCCTCATTCTTTTCTTAACCTCCATCATCTTGACACTTTTGAAGATTACAGGCCAGTTATTTTGTAGAATGTCTATCAGTTTGGATTTGTGTGATATTTCCCCATGGTTACATTCAAGACATGCATCTTTGGGGGTGCCTGGGTGGCTCAGTTGTTAAGCGTCTGTCTTTGGCTCAGGTCATGATTCCAGGGTTCTGGGATGGAGCCCCACATCGGGCTCCCTGTTCGGTGGGAAGCCTGCTTCTCCTTCTCCCACTCCCCCGCTTGTGCTCTTGCTCTCACTATCTCTCTCGGTCAAATAAATAAATAAAATCTTAAAAAAAAAAAAAAGACATGCATCTTTGGCAGAAATACCAAACAAGTGACTCTGTTCTTTTCATTGCATTCTACCAGGTTGTGCACAATTTCAATTTGTCCCATTTCTGATAATGTTTCTGATAATATTTGTTCACTTGATTAGTATAAGTGTCTACTGGTCTTCTCCATGAAAGTTACTCATTTTCTCTTTGTAATTAACAAGTACTTTGTGGGAGGTGCTTTGAGTCTGTGAAAATATTACACTCCTCATCAAACTTCAATTAATTTATATATTTATTTATATCAGTATGGATTTATGGTTTTCTACTTTATTCAGGGGACTATAATCTATTGCTGTCATTTATTTGATATTCCATTTTTTCCCCCTAGCTTTTGCTACTGGGAGCTCCTTTAAGTTGGCTTTTTATCTTTTAGCACATCTCTGTGTGAATGTCCTTCTTATGTCACTTGAGATCTAAAACTGCACCGGTTTTCCCTCCTGCCCTAACTCTTGGGTACCTCATTCCCTTGCTCAGGCTCTGGCGCCCTGCTCCGGGCCATTTCAGCTGCATCCCCACCCCCCTCATAAGTGGCATGGACTTCTTTCTTGCCCAGCTCCACCTAATGGCTTTTGGACTGAATTGTTCAGGAAGGGAAGAGGAAGATGAACTTTTGTTGTCATTGTTGTCCTTCAGTGCCTCTTCTTTAATTCATTCAAAAATGTTTTTGAGCACCAATATTTTGGTGGGTACTTTCTTCGTCTAGTAGACATAAAGATGGGTCACACAGTTGTCCCCTTTGGGAGCACAACATCTAGCAAGGAAACTAAAACATTAATACAGCCATCTGAAATTAATGGAGCTAGTGCTGTAATAGAGGAATGAGAGAAGAGACATAAAGTCGTCATTCTGCCCACTATGGCAAGGAAAGCTTCAGAGAAGAGGGTGTATTCAAGCAAAGATGTTGTTCCAGGCTAAGGCAACAGTATAGTTAGAGGCATGGAGGTCTGGAAGTGCATGCAATCTTTGGGGAATAATAAGTGCTTTAGCAAATTTGGGATCTGGAGGAACATGGAAGAAAATGAGATGAATATATATTAAGATAAAAGCAGGTAAAAGAAAAATTGGGGCCTGGGGTAAATACCCAGTAGTGCAATTGCTGGGTCATAGGGTAGCTCTATTTTTAAATTTTTGAGGAACCTCACACTGTTTTCCAAAGTGGCTGTACCAGCTTGCATTCCCACCAACAGTGTAAGAGGGTTCCCCTTTCTCCACAACCTCTCCAACATTTGTTCTTTCCCTGTCCATTTTTGCCATTCTAACTGGTGTAAGGTGGTATCTCAGTGTGGTTTTGATTTGGATTTCCCTGATGGCTAATGATGATGAACATTTTTTCATGTGTCTGTTAGCCATTTGTATGTCTTCTTCAGAGAAGTGTCTTTTCATATCTTCTGCCCACTTTTTGACTTGATTATTTGTTTTTTGGGTGTTGAGTTTGAGAAGTCCGCAATAGCCAAACTGTGGAAAGAGCCGAGATGCCCTTCAACAGATGAATGGATAAAGAAGAGGTGGTCCATATATACAATGGAATATTACTGAGCCATCAGAAAGGATGAATACCCAACTTTTACATCAACATGGAGGGGACTGGAGGAGATTATGCTAAGCGAAATAAGTCAAGCAGAGAAAGTCAATTATCATATGGTTTCACTTATTTGTGGAACATAAGGAATAGCATGGAGGACATTAGGAGAAGGAAGGGAAAAATGAGGGGGAGTGGAATTGGAGGGAGAGATGAACCATGAGAGACTATGGACTCTGAGAAACAAACAGGGTTTTAGAGGGGAGGGGGGAGGGGGGATTGGTTAGCCTGGTGATTGGTATTAAGGAGGGCACGTTCTGCATGGAGCACTGGGTGTTATATGAAAACAATGGATCGTGGATCACCACATCAAAAACCAATGATGTATTGTGTGGTGACTAACATAACATAATAAAATTTAAAAAAAAATCTAAAAAAAAAAAAAAAAGAAAAATTGGGGCCTGATTAAAAGGACTTTGAATGTCATGTTAAAGTTTAAACTTTGCATATCAGATGAGATTTGGTTTTAGAAAGATTACTTTGGCAGCAGTGTGGAGAAGAATCTGAAATTACATGAGAGACCAACCTTTCTTCCTAACTAAGTGGAGGCCCAGTTATGGTCTACATTCAGGCCTTCAAGAGTCAGGGAAGATGTGGGAATTCTGTGTCTGTAGGTCTGAGGCAAAGACAGTGGTACGCTGGTAAACCAATTTTCTGGAAAAGTTAAAAGTCCTGATTTGCAGCATTTGCAGAATTTCTGAGGTGTAAATAAATATGCCCACTATGTCCACTTTCAAGCTCCTGATATCTCATTACTGAACAGAGTTTGGAAGAGATTAGCACAGTCTGCTCTCCCAGCCAGTGCAAACTGGCTCTAGAACACTACTGGAAGGTGAAGAGACTTCCTTCAAGGGGAAAAGAAACCAAGGTGAGTGTCTTAGTCTGTTCAGGATGCTATAATAAAATACTAGAGACTGAGTGCCTTAAACATTTATTTTTCACAGTTCTGGAAGTGGGAAGTACAAGATCAAGGTGCCAGCAGGTCCGGTGTCTGGTGAGGGCCCATTTCCTGATTCGTAGAAGGCTGTCTTCTCTCTGCTCTCCCATGGAAGACGGGCAAAAGAGCTCTCTAGGGTCTCTTTTATAAAAGCACTAATCCCATCTTAGAGCCTCACCTTCATGACCTTATCACCCCCCAAAGGCCCTGCCTCCTAGTACCATCACATTGAGGGTCAGGATTTCAACATATGAATTTTGGGAAGACACAAACGTTTAGTTCATTGCAGGGACATTACAGGAAATGGGTCAAAAATATGATTTTTATGGAACAGGTCAAAGACCTACTCTGCACCAGAGGGAGCTGAGGCCATCAAGCACTTGACAGCATAGGGGGTACTTGATCCAGGGAGGAGTAGGGCAGAGTCCTGGTTCTCGTTGCTTAGAGAGGAGATAGCATGAATGACAAAGCTGTGCAGGTTGACAACAATCAGGAGCAGGCTGTGCTGCCCTAGAGGAATTTAGAGCTGCTGTACTGATCAAGGATAGAGCTATGCGAAGAAGCTGCTCCTGGGCGGGGTTCAAACCACTGGCAAGCTAAGCACTCAGAGCCTCCCCCTGGGATGCTGAGATATTGATCCCCTTAGGCCCTCAGAGTGATTTTTTTGGGAGACTTACACTTTATTCTCTGCCATATACTTCTGAGACAAGGAATAGCTACCAGTTTGAATTTGGGGTGAGGGAATAAAAATAGCAAATAATAGTGGGTAATACTGAGTTCCTATTGTCTTACAGACACTGTTCTAAATATTTTACATGTATTGACTCTTTCATCATCCCTTATTTTATAGATGAGGAAATTTGAATGCAAAGAGATTAACTTGTCAAAGTCACGTAGGTGGTAAGGGTACAGCTATGGAATGAACTATGATAATTTGACTCTGGAGCCACATTTTACAGGATACGCTCTCTGCTATACTGGGAAAAGGGAAAAACACAAGGAGGACAAAGTACTGATATCTCAAAATATTATCCCCTGTGTAAATTAGGTCAGTTCAAAGCCTGGTATAAAATGGATGTGCAATAAATATTTTTGAATAAATAAATGAAAAACTTCCCTTACATCACTCAATCTTTTTGAAATGAATGTTTTATAGTATTATACTTCTATCCTGCTTTTTAATGTTAGGTATTTCAGAATTACAGTGATGTTGAGTAGTGCACTATATTTTCCCAAACAAGAATTTGAGATACACCAGAAGAATATGCATTTCTTCATTTCTGAAACACCATGCCAAGTGTTTTGCTCCTGGACCAGGGAGCTCTTCTTCATCAATAGATTTAATTAGTTCAATTATTCATTTACAACAGCTCTTTCTCTCTTGACTTATTTTGCCCTGAAGAATTACTTATGAGGCAGGCAGGCCTGGCTATTACTGCTGAGGGTTTTGTGAGGTGACAGTCAGTGTTCCAGGAGTCTGCCTTGATCTATATGCAGGGTCCATATATCCTGCCTGAAACAAGTGCTCTGGGATCTGTCTTTACCTTCCTTTGAGCTTATTGTTTCAAAAAAGTTTGCTCTTTGGGGGAAGTCAAGAATACATTGTTCCATCTCTATGATGAGAGGCAGATCTCCCACTAAAAGAAAAACTCTGCATTTTGAAAGGCTGACTAGGTTGGCACTTAAAAGGGAATTCCAGCTGGTTAATTTAGGGTGCTGAGAAAAAGATCCAGCATAAGAATGCTATCTGGCAGTGGGCCCATGGCATTTTCAACTGATCGTGAATTGGAGAGATTTTCATCATGTTAGGGATGCCGCTTTTCACTATTGTGTTCTCCTGACACAAGAAAACAAGTGAGGATACACAGGCTCGTCCTGGTATCATGGCTACACTCATGAACATGATCAATGCCAGTTGTATCAGAACTAAAGATGGCCTCATGCTTGCTGACATATTTGAAGTAAAAAACTGAGCAAGAATTCAAAAATATTTCTACACAAGTTGTTCTTTTTTTTTTTTTTTTTAATCCTTGCCTTCTATTTTTCTTTCCTTTTGTGTCTAAGAAACTATTCTGAAGATATGGAGAGGTAAAAGAGAACTTCAGAAAGTTGTTAATTTCCTGTGTTAATTTTTTTACCCCAGTGGCTTGACACACCAAAAATTTATATGACCAGGCAACTTACCAGGGCAGCTGTGGTCCTTGTGATGGCTCAACAATTCAGACTGCTTTAATCTTGTTGTCATACAAGACCTCCACATTCTTAGATGAAGACAAAAAGAAGCTAATGGGTTGTTAGAGGTTTTTCATGGCTTCAGCCTGGAAGCAACACGTATCATTTCTGCTGCTTTTTCATTGGCTAGAAGTTTTCATGCGACCCTGTGTAACCGTAGAAGTCTGGGAAGGGTAGTCTTCCATGTGCCCAGAAAGAAGAGAACTGGATATTGGTGAACACTAAAATGGCAGCCGTAGACATGTTGTCCAATGAAGCTCACCAGACATCAGCACAATCCAAATGGCACATAGTCCAAATGAACATAATAAACTCCCAAGTTTGCTGCCACCCATACAAACTAACAAAATGAAACTCCTCCCATTGTGAAGACCACTTCTTGTTTCTACAAGCATTTGAGGTTCCCAAGATGAGTTTCCGCTCCCACAGAATTTCTTCTCTTTCATTTTTCTTTTATTCTATGTTTTAGCCAGAGGAATGTTGCTCAAGTCCTTGTGTAGATTCTGAATTCCTTTTGCAGAAGCTGTAGCCCCAGGAATTGGTGTATTCATCAATACCTCCAGTTGAAGTGAATTACTTCAACTCTGAATCTTCCACACAGTATTATAAAGGCATCTAATGTTGTATGATGTGGTTGGCCTCAATATCATTAGTGCACATTTTTCCGGGTTCCCTGACATGGTTGCAGGATTCCATACCCCTTAGGGTGACTGGCTACTTAGTCTCCAAAGGGAAATGACAAATTTAGGGATGATTGGGGCAGGTATTGGTGTCCAAGGGATCCAATATTTATTTATTCCATTTCTAACACACTTTATGGTTTGGTGTAAATACAAGTTTCTATCTGCTATCATATTCCTTCCTTCGGAAGAACTCTTAATATTTTTTATGTGCCAGGGTGCCTGGGTGCTGCAGTCAGTTAAGTATCCAATTCTTGGTTTTGGCTCAGGTTGTGATCTCAGGGCTATGAGATCGAGCCCTGCGTGGGGCTCTGCTTAGCACGGACTCTACTTGGGATTCTCTCCCTCTGTCCCTCCCACTCGTGCTCTCTCTCTCTAAAATAAATAAATAAATAAATAAATAAATAAATAAATAAATAAATATTTTAAAAATATTTCTTATAATGCAGATTTGCTGGCAAGGATTCTTCTCAGTTTTTGCTTGTCTGAGAAAGTCTTTATTTCTCCTTCATTTTTTGAAAGACATCTTTACAGAGACTAGAGCACTGAGTTGACAGTTTTTTCTTTCAGCACTTTAAAAAAAATATTTTATTTATATATTTGAGAGAGAGAATGAGAGAGAGAGAGAGAGAGCATGAGAGGGAGGAGAGTCAGAGGGAGAAGCAGACTCCCTGCTGAGCAGGGAGCCTGATGTGGGGCTCGATGTGAGACTCGATGCGAGGCTTGATCCTGGGCCTTTATCCTGGGACTCGATCCTGGGACTCCGGGATCATGATCTGAGCTGAAGGCAGTCGCTTAACCAACTGAGCCACCCAGGCGTCCCTCTTTCAGCACTTTTAAGTAACACTCCATTGTATTCTGTGTTGCATGTTTTCATATGAGAAGTCTACTGTAATTTTTTCTTACTATCACAAATTGTAAAGGGTCTAGGATTTTATACTACTTGTAGGGTAAAAGTTTAGCCTGTTACAGGTTCATCAGGCTGACAGACGATAGAAGACTCCTGAGTGAGAAACAAAGAATTTTATTACTCATGGCACAGAAAGCAGCATAATGCCAGCATATTTACATGTGTTCTGCTTGCTCCCAAATCCTACAAGGATGAGGCAAATGGTCCTAGAGGGCCCTCAGGAGACGAACCCTGAGCTTAGGGGAACCAAATCTTTTATAATGAGGAGTAAGCATGTCTGCCCTTTGTTCTGGAGAAAGACACTCTACTACAACTGTGAGCAAACCTGCTCTTTGCTCTGGCAAGAGACAGCAGTTCTATCTTGTTAAGCTGTTTTATACACAATTATACTTGTATAGATAGTTTATAACAATAGGCAATCAGTGCCTCCCTTTGTGAGACATTCAGAAACATGAGAGACCCATGGAGAGTTGTCTCCCAATAGAAAGTATTTCTCCCTTTTTTCCCTGTCTTTAGGAATTCCCTTTTGTGTTTTGTTTTCAGCAGTTTGAATATGAGGTGCCTAGGCATGCATGCGTTTGTGCATACACATGTATTTTGTTATTTATTCCTGCTTAGTGTTCTCTGAGCTCTTGGATCTGAGGTTTGGGGTCTGTCACTGATTTTGTGACACTCTTGGTTATTATTTCTTCAAATATTTTTTCTGTCCTGGTTTTTCTTTCTTTTCTTCTGGGATTCCAATTGTATATACTTTAGATTATTTGATATTATCTCACAGTTACTGGATGCTCTGTTCTTCCTCTCCCTGTCCCCATTCTTTTTTCCTTTCTGTTTCAGCCTAGGTAGTTTCTATTGACCCACCTTTTAAGTTCATGATCCTTTTCCTTTTGTTGAGTCTATTGATGAGGCTGTACAACATATTCTTCATCTTTATTACTGTGTTTTTCATTTCTAGGATTTGAATCTGATTGCTTTCCCCCCCACCCCATTGCCTGAAATATACTGAGATATAATTGACATATAATATGTATAAGGCTAAGGTATACAATATGATGATTTGATACATGTATATATTGTGAAATGATTACCACAGTAGGGTTAGTTAACACCTTTATTATCTCACTTACTTATCATTTGTGTGTGTGTGTGTGTGTGTGTGGTAAGAACATTTAAGACCTATTCTCTTAGAAACCTGAAGTACATAATATAGTATTGTTAAGTATAGTTACCATGCTGTGCAGTAGATTCCTCAGAACTTATTCATCCTATAACTGGAGGTTTATACCTTTGACCAATACCTCCCCATTTCCCTTGCCCTTTAGCCCTTAGTAACCACCATTCTGCTCTTTTTCTAGAATTTTGGCTTATTTAGATTCCACATACAAGTGATATTACATAGTAATTTTCTTTCTTTGTCTCATTTTTTTACTTAGCATAATGCCCTCAAAATCCATCCATGTTTCTTCCATCCCAAAGCAACAGAATACACATTCTTCTCTAGTGCACATGGAACATTCTCCAGAACAGATCACATCCTGTGTCACAAATTGGGTCTCAACTGGTACCAAAAGATTGGGATCATTCCCTGCATATTTTTGGACCACAATGCTTTGAAACTAGAACTCAATCACAAGAGGAAAGTTGGGAAGAACTCAAATACATGGAGGCTAAAGAGCATCCTACTAAAGAGTGAATGGGTCAACCAGGAAATTAAAGAAGAATTAAAAGAGTTCATGGAAAAAAATGAAAATGAAAACACAATGGTTCAAAATCTTTGGGATGCAGCAACAGTGGTCCTAAGAGGAAAGTATATAGAAATACAAGCCTTTCTCAAGAAACAAGAAAGGCCTCAAATACACAACCTAACCCTACACCTAAAGGAGCTGGAGAGAGAACAGCAAATAAAGCCTAAACCCAGCAGGAGAAGAGAAATAATAAAGATCAGAGCAGAAATCAATGAAATAGAAACCAAAAGAACAGTAGAACAAATCAACAACACTAGGAGCTTGTTCTTTGAAAGAATTAAGAAGATTGATAAACCCCTGGCCAGACTTATCAAAAAGAAAGGAGAAGTGACCCAAAGAAATAAAATCATGAATGAAAGAGGAGAGATCACAACCAACACCAAAGAAATACAAACAATTATAAGAACATATTATGAGCAACTATATGCCAGCAAAATAGACAATCAGGAAGAAATGGATGCATTCCTAGAGATGTATCAACTACCAAAACTGAACCAGGAAGAAATAGAAAACCGAACAGACCCATAACCACTAAGGAAATTGAAGCAGTAATAAAAAATCTCCCAACAAACAAGAGCCCAGGGCCAGATGACTTCCCAGGGGAATTCTACCAAACATTTAAAGAACAAATACCTATTCTTCTGAAGCTGTGTCAAAGAATAGAAATGGAAGGAAAATTTTATGAGGCCAGCACTACCTTGATCGCAAAACCAGACAAAGACCCCATAAAAAAGGATAATTATTGATCAATATCCTTGATGAACATGGATGCAAAAATTCTCACCAAAATACTAGCCAATAGGATCCAGCAGTAGATTAAAAGGATTATTCACCACGACCAAGTAGGATGTATTCCTGGGCTGCAACTTTGGTTCAACATTCGCAAATCAATCAATGTGATACAATACATTAATAAAAGAAAACAAGAACCATATCATCCTCTCAGTAGATGCAGAAAAAGCGTTTGACAAAGTATAGCATCCTTTCTTGATTAAAACTCTTCAGAGTGTAGGGATAGAGGGTACACACCTCAATTTCATTAAAGCCATCTATGAAAAACCCACAGTGAATATCATACTCAGTGGGGAAAAACTGAGAGCTTTTTCTCTAAAGTCAGGAACACAGCAGGGATGTCCACTATTACCACTGCTATTCAACATAGTACTAGAATCCTAGCCTCAGCAATCAGACAACAAAAAGAAATAAAAGGCATCCAAATCAGCAAAGAAGAAGTCAAACTATCACTCTTTGCAGATGATATGATACTTTATGTGGAAAACCCAAAAAACTCCACCCCAAAACTGCTAGAACTCATACAGGAATTCAGTCAAGTGGCAGGGTATAAAATCAATGCACAGAAATCAGTTGCATTACTATACACCAACAAGAAGACAGAAGAAAGAGAAATTAAGGAGTCAATCCCATTTACAATTGTACCCCAAACCATAAGATACCTAGGAATAAATCTAACCAAAGAGGCAAAGTATCCGTATCAGAAAACTATAGAATACTCAGGAAAGAAATTGAGGAAGACACAAAGAAATGGAAAAATGTGTCATGCTCATGGATTGGAAGAACAAATATTGTGAAGATGTCAATGCTACCTAGAGCAATGTACACATTTAATGCAATCCCTATCAAAATACCATCCACTTTTTTCAAAGAAATGGAACAAATAATGCTAAAATTTGTATGGAACCAGAAAAAACCCCGAATAGCCAGAGGGATGTTGATAAAAGAAAAGCAAAGCTGGTGGCATCACAATTCCGGACTTCCAGCTCTATTACAAAGCTGTCATCATCAAGACAGTATGGTACTGGCACAAAAACAGGCACATCAATCAATGGAACAGAATAGAGAGCCCAGAAATGGACCCTCAACTCTATGGTCAACTAATCTTTGACAAAGCAGGAAAGAATGTCCAATGGAAAAAAGACAGTGTCTTCAACAAATGGTGTTGGGAAAATTGGACAGCCACATGCAGAAGAATGAAACTGGACCATTTCCTTACACCACACACAAAAATAGACTCCAAATGGTTGAAAGACCTAAATGTGAGACAGGAATTCATCAAAATCTTTGAGGAGAACACAGGCAGCAACCTCTTCGACCTCAGCTGCATCAACTTCTTCCTAGAAACATCGCCAAAGGCAAGGGAAGCAAGGGCAAAAATGAACTACTGGGAATTCATTGAGGTAAAAAGCTTTTGCACAGCAAAGGAAACAGTCAACAAAACCAAGAGACAACCGACAAAATGGGAGAAGACATTTGCAAATGACTTATCAGATAAAGGGCTAGTATCCAAAATCCATAAAGAATTTATCAAACTCAACACCCAGAGAACAAATAATCCAATCAAGAAATGGGCAGAAGATATGAACAGACATTTCTTGCAAAGACATCCAAATGGCCAACAGACACATGAAAAAGTGCTCAACATCACTCAGCATCAGGGAAATACAGATCAAAACCTCAATGAGATACCATCTCACACCAGTCAGAATGGCTAAAATTAACAAGTTAGGAAATGACAGATGTTGGAGGGGATGTGGAGAAAGAGAACCCTCCTACACTGTTGGTGGGAATGCAAGCTGGTGCAGCCACTCTGGAAATCAGTATGGAGGTTCCTCAAAAAGTTGAAAATAGAGCTACCCTACAACCCAGCAATTGCGCTACTGGGTATTTACCCCAAAGATACAAATGTAGTGATCCGAAGGGGTACATGCAGCCCAATGTTTATAGCAGCAATGTCCACAATAGCCAAAGGAGCCGAGATGTCCATCAACAGATGAATGGATAAGGAAGATATGATATATATATATATATATATATATATATATATATATATATATATATATAAAATGGAATATATGGAATATTATGCAGCCATCAAAAAACCCCCACAAAATCTTGCCTTTTGCAACAACATGGTTGGAACTAGTGGGTATTATGCTAAGCGAAATAAGTCAATCAGAGAAAGACAAGTATCATATGATCTCACGGATATGAGGAATTCTTAATCTCTGGAAACAAACTGAAGGTTGCTGGAGTGGTGGGGGGTGGGAGGGATGGGGTGGCTGGGTGAGGGACACTGGGGAGGGTATGTGCTATGGTGAGTGCTGTGAATTGTGTAAGACTGATGAATCACAGACCTGTACCTCTGAAACAAATAATACAGTATACATTAAAAAAAAAAAAAGAACATAATAGGAAGGGAAAAATGAAGGGGGAATCGGAGGGGGAGACGAACCATGAGAGACTATGGACTCTGAGAAACAAACTGAGGGTTTTAGAGGGGGTGGGGTGGGGGGTGGGTTAGCCCGGTGATGGATATTAAGGAGGGCATGTATTGAATGGAGCACTGGGTGTTATATGCAAACAATGAATCATGGAACACTACATCAAAAACTAATGATGTAATGTTTGGTGACTAACATAATAAAATAAAATTTAAAACAAAAACAAAACAAAAAACAGATGAATGGATAAAGAAGATGTGATTGATATATATACACACAATGGAATATTATGCAGCCAGCAAAAAAATGAAATCTTGCCATTTGCAACGTGGATGGAACTAGAGGGTATTATGCTAAGCGAAATAAATATATGTTAAGCGATGGAACTAGAGGGTATTATGCTAAGGAATTTGAGAAACAAGACAGAGGATCATAGGGGAAGGGAGGGAAAAATAAACAAGATGAAACCAGAGAGGGAGGCAAACCATAAGAGACTCTTAATCTCAGGAAACAAACAGGGTTGCTGGAGTGGAGGTGGGTGGGAGAGATGGGGTGGCTGGGTGATGGACACTGGGGAGGGTAATTACTATGATGAGCACTGTGAACTGTGTAAGACTGATGAACCACAGACTTGTACCCCTGAAACAAATAATACATTATATGTTAATAAAAAAAATTAAAAAAAAAGATCCACCCATGTTTCAACAGTCACACACACACACCATATATACATGTACATATTTGTATATACTCAAAAGATGGAACTTAGCCCAATTATCTTTTTAAATAATTTCTTTCACTACCTTAGAGATACCATATGTAAATTCCTTTATATATAATGCCATATGTAAATTGCCTTTGGACCTGTTATAGGTTGAATTATATACTCCAATAATTCACGTGTTAAAATCTTAACCTCTGCTACCTCAGAACGTGACTGTATTTGTAGACAGAATGTGACTGTATTTGGAGACATAAGACAGATACTTAATGCTCTTTAAAGAGATAATAAAGTTAAAATGAGTTTTTTAGAGTGGGCCCTGATACAATATATCTACTGTCCACTTATAAAAGAAAGATTTGACCAAATACAGGCACAGAGGAAAAATAATGTAAAGACACAGGGAGGAGATAGTCATCTATAAGCTAAGGTGAGAAGCCTGGCTTAGAAGAAAACACTCCTGCTGATACCTTGATCTTGGACTTCTAAACCTCCAGAACTGTGAGACATGGGTTTCAACCACCCAGTTTGTGGTTCTTTTTTTTTTCTTATAGCATCCCTAGAAAACTAATGTAGGAGCTATAGTCATAGACTTCACTCAGTTACTAGTGCTGCATAACAAATTACCTCAAAACTTTGAGGCTTAGAATAACCATTTTATTATGTTTATTGATTATTTAGATCAAACATTCAAGCTGGACAGTGAGGATGACTTGTCTCTATTCCATGATATCTGGATCTTCAGCTGGAAAGACTAAAGAGACAGGTGGGTAGAATCATCTGAAGACTTTTTCATTCACATATCTGATTTGGGGCTGGGACAACGCAAAGACGGAAGTTACTGAGCAGAGCTCCTACAAGTGGCTTTTCCATGTGGCGTGGTTTCCTCCTACATATGGCCTTTCCATAACAGCTTGATGGCTTTAGAATAGTTGTCCTTCTTACATGGTGGCTCAGGACTTCGAGCATGAATGTTCCAGTGTAAGAGAAGTTGCATTACCTTTTATTATCCATCTGGAGAATCAGCCGGAGTCGTTTCTGCCATACTCCTTTGGTCTAAGTAGTCACAAACCTGTCGAGATTCAAGGTTGAATGGGAAGGGGGGCAATGTCAGCAGTTTTAATATCTTCACAGTTTCCTCTGGAGGACAGGTGTGTTTAGTCCAAAACATGTTATTCTTTCATAGTAGTCTTTATAAACCTTAGTCCACATGAGATTAGAGAAATAGGGTAAGGTCAGATTAAATAATGTCTAAAAGCCAAGTGGAGAAAGCTAGAAGTGATTAGGTAAGAAAATAAAGATTGGTTTATCTAAGAGATAATATGTGAAAAAAAAGAGATAATATGTGAAGTGCAATGAGTGGAACATTTTATCTCCTTTTTAAGAAGAAGCTCAAATACGCTGAAGTTATTCTCTGAGAGTGTTAAAGTGGGAGAGCTTTCAGATCAACATCTTAATCAGAGCCTCATACCCTAATCTAAATGAGAGTTTGCCTGAGCCAGAAGCTCACTTGACAGAATCAGAAATACTGAAACTCAATTGTCAAAAATATGGTTAAAACTGGCAGTTTTCTATGAAAGTAAATGCCAGACCAATGCTGTATTTTCTCCCTGATGAGAATGAATATGTGATATGCCCAATGTGAAAAAAGGACTCCTGATGTACCTGTAAATTAACTGAACACCTGGGCAGGGTGCTATGCTAGGTGTTATGGGAGATACTGAGATATATTAGGATATCTATTTTTTGTTAAGGAAGTTATAATGTAGGGGCACCTAGGTGGTTGAGTTGGTTAAGCATCTGACTCTTTATTTCAGCTCAGGACATGATCTCAGGGTTGTGAGATTGAGCCCTGCTTCAGGCTCAGCCCTTAGCAGGAAAGTCTGCTTGAGATTCTCTCTCTCCCTTTCTCTCTGCCCCTCCTCCCCAAACTCACAATCTCTCCCTCTAAAATAAATAAATAAATCTTTAGGGAAGCCTGGGTGGCTCAGTCGGTTAAGCGTCGGCTCCGGTAGGGATCTCGGGGTCCTTGGATCAAGCCCCGCATGGGGCTTTTTGCTCAGCTGGGAGCCAGCTTCTCCCTCTCCCTCTGCCTGTCACTCCCCCTGCTTGTGCTCTCTCTTGCTCTCTCTCTCTGTCAAATAAAGAAATAAAATCTTAAAAAAAAAAATCTTTAAAAAAAGGAAGTCATAATTTAGTTAGAACGATCCCCATAACAAGCTGAAATAACAGAAGTACAGAAAGTTAAGTATCTTAGCTAATAAGGGCTAGAGCTGGGTTCAGATTCTCCTGTTCATTCTAAGCAAGAGCTCTTTCTATTCTCATTAGTGTCTCTTTAATGAGAAATCAAATGTTACGTTGGACTTTTCTTTGAAAAACAAGAATCAATTTGATCAATGACTTTTGATTGTAAACCACGAGGCAGGTACAAGGAAGAACAGTTTTCATGTTAGGCCATCTGTCTAAAGTTGGAGTGTACTAAGCTTGATTTTGAGTGAGTATAGTGTGAGAGTTTCTGACCTTCAGAAAAAGGATTCCAGGTATGCCAGAGATGCTTAATGCTCTTTGAATGTCCATTTGCTCACTCACAGTTCACAGCTTCCATTCCAGTTAGGTTGGGGCCATGTCATTTGTATTGGCTGAGGCTGAATGTAAAGTCATTTATGTTATTTCTGGGATGAAGCATAGCCTGAGTTCATGTTTGCTCTACCTCTGTCTTGGTAGTGAGGCTACATGTTGAGATGTGAATATCCATTACCTGGCTTCCTGAGTGACTAGGTCAAACAGAACCCCCACTGACCTATATTGGACTTGAGTGAGAAATACATCTTTATTGTGGTAAGCCCCTGAGATTTTGGGGGTTAATTTGCTGTTATGAGAAAACATGGCTTATCATGACTAAATATTCTAAAGAATTCTATGAAAGGTCCGAGAAGCAAAACTAGGGTTGAGAATAAGTGGAGAGCAATAACTATACGTATCCCTCTCTAAATAAACTTAAAAAAATTTCAAATTATACTTTACTATAAGATAATATAAAATGGTAAGCAGTTAACGGTTAATATGATATAGATTGCAAGTTAATCAATATGATATATTTCAAACAAAGAACTTGGTTTTTATAGGTAAATCTCAGGGAAATGTCTGGTTCTCGTGCTTCAGCTCATCTCTCAAATTTTCTCTCTTTCCTACAAAGTAGAGATCTTGGGGCTCTTGCTGTATAACCCAAGGCATAATTACCCAGCTGGTGTGAGCCCCCTAAATTGCAGGAACATGCAGAGAAGAAGCTAATCAGCCTTAAAGAGCATGCCTTGTTAATTCAACCTAATTTTTAGGGAGGGAACATTCACAATTTCAGAAAAATATTTTAAAATGATTCATGCAGTTCTGCTTTTTAGAATTTCTTTCCCAGACTATTTCCACATTTCTACTACCAATAAAAGTTTAGTGTGTTTAAAAATAAGTGAAGGAAAAAGAATAACTTTCTTTCCTACTGAAGGATAGTCAGAAGTCCAATTCCCTGCCTTTCTATTTTACCAAGAGAGAATACAAGACATAAATGTATTCCAACTTTGCAAATTCGCTGTGCAGTGTAATTTGATGTTTGAAAGATCTTCCTTGGGATCCCATCCAAAGGGTTGAGTGACTATTTTATTAAAAGGGCCTCTTCTCGAAGGTGGTCTTTTGAATGGATCTTGGGGACACTGGGGCATTTTAAATCTCTTTTTATAGAAGTCCTGGATTGTCACACCCATATTTTCCTACTTCTAGGGATTACCAGAAGCTTGAAAACAAGTCTTTGTCTAATGTAGACAGATATACAAATGCATATGCCATTAAGTTATAAGTAATGTAGGAATGTTGCCTGGCTGATTATGATCTTCTCCAGCAGGACTGACTTCTGGATTTATAATTTAAGGAGAGATATGCCTAAAATATATGTTAACTGAGGTAGATAAAAGGAACGTTTAGATTTGTATTTATGTATTACTCTCTGTGGTGGAATATTTCTTTTTAACATATATTTGGTTAGTACTTGAAAATGTTGGGTGTGTACAGGGCTATATTGACAAGTCAATACTCCTAAAAATATTACATTACCATTTGCTCAAAAAGCATATGGACACAAGATGGTACAAAAAATATTGTCAGTTTTTGAAAGGCAATGTATCTTCATTCATAATTATATGTATGTGCAGGTATGACACCAAATATGGAATGGTAATAATTTCTGTTTCCTAATGCAAATGCCTGGTGCTGCTGCTGTGGCATTGGCAAGTAAATAAATCAGCCCTAGCAAATCCAGAATCATTCTCCAGGCAGGAATTCTACTAATCACCTGAGAAAACAAACAAACACCCCACAGAGAGTAATGGGGAAGTCTGTGAAATCTGAGGGAGTAGGGGGTGCTTGCTGGGAAGCAGGGAAGGAAGCAGAATCGACACATGATAGGTCATCCATTATTAAATTTGGAAGACAGATCAAAGTTCCTTTCCAGCCTAATTAGATCAAACAAGGTGCTATTTGCTATTTGTATTCATTTCTGAAAGACAACTCTGTTTATGTTGAAATATATTTGTAATATATTCTGGGAGACAGGATTCTTCAGATGCTGAATGTTGGCAAGGACTAAACTGTGGTAATATTACATTATAGATCTTAGGCAGGGCTTTTTAATTCTATAATGAATTCAGGAAAGAATAAAATGAGGTTGCCTTCTACAAGGCATGATGTGACTGGGTGAACAATACTTGAACATTCCAAAGATGGGGGATATGGAGCCAAGGATAAGCTGAGAGATGGGGCATTTCTGTGGTTAAACATCATCTCTTAGTTGTGCCAATGGCAATTCCTTCAGGCCTCCTGGTTTTATTTATTTATTTAGTTTTACATTAATGTGCTCAGCAGCAGTTTTGGGTAATGTATTCACATTCTCTACACAGAACATAAATCCTGCAGATTTTTAAAAATTGTGTTTAAGACTATAGGCTTATTTCTTTCCAGATTAAAAAAACCTCTCTTATGATGTTC
Organism: Halichoerus grypus; assembly: GCF_964656455.1. Classification (NCBI taxonomy): domain Eukaryota; kingdom Metazoa; phylum Chordata; class Mammalia; order Carnivora; family Phocidae; genus Halichoerus; species Halichoerus grypus. The sequence continues at coordinate 188,444,309 of NC_135714.1, forward strand.
ATTTAAGGCATTCCCTCAGCTGATGCCTGATTTTTATGCTACCTTTTGGGATTTGACAGGTGGCTTGATCTACCAACCCTGTGTTATAATTCAGCTTGTCCAGCAGTGTGTGCTCTAGAAAGATTTGGCTATGGTTGTGTCCGACCAGCATCATGATGTCTTTTGGATCCCACTGGGGTAGGATTCTAGTCTTGGCTCTTTCTTGGGGCAAACAGACTGGGCGAAGGTTTCTTGTATTCAAAGTAAGGAAACTGAAGTAGGTGTTCTTGAAGTTTCTTTCACCGCCTATAATCATGCTGGGATCATGGAAGTGCCCTCCTATTTATTTCTACCTATTTCCTAAGCACTTAGAAAAGGCTTACATAATAATGGTTTCAAAAGTACAGGACTGGAAGGGACCCTGGGAAGAATCTAGTCCCTTTTTCCTAGCTGGATTTAAGCATTTCAGATAGATGAAGTTTTGACCACATTTAAATGTAATTGGGGAGATAGAAATTAATGAACATTTGTTGAACATTTACCACACTAATTTGATCCTCAGAACAACACTGGCAGAGGTTTGTTCCAGAGAGTTGTTACTGCTCTCTTTGGCAGCCAAGAATCTTGGGCTTCGAGCTACTCAGGGTTATTTAGTGGATGAGAGGTGGAGCTGGGGTTTTTACCCAGCTCTGTCTACTTCCAGAGTCAGAGCTCTTTGCCCTAAATAGCCCTTTAAAAAATACTAATTGAAATAAGTTCTTCTCAGTACCAAAAACTTGCTAGCAAAAGTGAGAAAGGTTCTGTTCCCATTGTATAGATATAAATACTGAGGCTTGGAAAGGTTATGATTTATCCCAGGTATGTCAGTGGCAGCATCAAGGGTGAAGCTCTAGATACTTTCTCCTTGACTTTCCTTTCTCTACTGAGTGTAGAAAAGTCTTGTTGAGAGTCTAAGGCAGAGGTGAGATCATGTCTCTGAAGCCTGAGCTGGGAGGGTGGAGTGGTAAATGCTAGCAGTCATTTCTGTATGTGTGCTTTGAAACTGTTCTCTCAGCTCTGAGATGTGTGTAGCAATGTACACCTCACAGTATTGCTGTGAGGTTACATGAGATAATACTTGGGCAGAGAAGGGACTCAGTAAATGTTGTTTCCCTCATCTTCCAAATGTGCTGGGTTTGGATGCAAACAGACATCATTGGCTCATCTTTATAGTGATATTATTATGGCTGAAAATTGGATATACTGATTTTTCAGATTATTGAATATAGAAGGTCTTCACAGGACAGTTTGGGTGTCCGGGACACAGTCACTGTGTAGCCATGATCACAGACACAAAATGATTTTCAGAGGTGGAGATGAACCATGAGAGACTATGGACTCTGAGAAACAAACTGAGGGTTCTAGAGGGGAGGGGGTGAGGGGATGGGTTAGCCTGGTGATGGGTATTAAGGAGGACACGTATTGAATGGAGCACCGGGTGTTATATGCAAACAATGAATCATGGAACACTACATCAAAAACTGATGATGTATTGTATGGTGACTAACATAACATATATGTGCTGCCGAAGCGAGCACTAACATAACATAATAAAACAAAACAAAACAAAACAAAAAAACAAAAAGAACCCCCAAAACCACAAAATGATTTTCAAAATAATTCAACCCCACTGGATTAAAAAAAATCAACATACAGTGTTATATTAGTTTCAGGTGTACAATATAGTGATTCAGCAATTCTTTACATTACTCAGTGCTCATCAAGATAAGTGTACTCTTTTTTTTTTTTTTTTTTTTTTTTTTTAAGATTTTATTTATTTATTTGAGAGAGAATGAGAGAGGGCACGAGAGGGAAGAGGGTCAGAGGGAGAAGCAGACCCCCCGCTGAGCAGGGAGCCCGACGTGGGACTCGATCCCAGGACTCCAGGATCATGACCTGAGCCGAAGGCAGTTGCTTAACCAACTGAGCCACCCAGGCGCCCAAGATAAGTGTACTCTTAATTGCCTTCTGTTTCACCCTTCTGTCCCCCGACCCTCTGGTAACCCATCAGTTTGTCCTCTATAGTTAAGAGTCTGGGGTTTATTTGTTTGTCCCTTTTTTTTTTCTTTGTTTTGTTTCTTAAATTCAACATATGAGTGAAATCATATGGTATTTGTCTTTCTCCAACTGACTTATTTCACCCAGCATTGTACCCTCTAGATCCTTCCATGTTGTTGCAAATGTCAAGATCTTATTCTTTTTTATGGCTGATTAATATTCCATTATATATATACCACATCTTTGTTATCTATTCATCTATCAGTGACCATTTGGGCTGCTTCCATAATTTGGCTATTGTAAATAATGCTGCAATAAACATAGGGGTAGATATAGCTTTTCGAATTAGTGTTTTCATATTCTTTGGGTAAATACCCAGTAATGAAATTACTGGATCATATGGTAATTCCATTTTTAATTTTTGGGGAACCTTCACACTGTTTTCCACAGTATCTGCACCAGTTCGCACTCCCACCAACAGTGCACAAGGGTTCCTTTTTCTCCACATCCTCACCAACACTTGTTGTTTCTTGTGTTTTTGATTTTAGCCATTCTGTCAAGAGTGAGGTGATATCTCATTGTGGTTTTGATTTGCATTTCCCTGATGATGAGTGATGTTGAGCATTTTTCATGTGTCTGTTAGTCATCTGCATGTCTTCTTTCCAGAGTTGTCTTCAACCCCATTGAAATTTAAGCATAAAGATAACATTTAAAGAAAGTTTTAGTTTCAAAAACAAAAACAAACCAAATCTGTAAACAACAAACATACATAAATGTCGTTAATGGTTTGTATAATGTTGCTGACCTATGAAATAGAAGTGTTAGCATTCCTTGCATTAATCCTTGTATTTCCATTTCTTTCAACAGATGGTGGGGGTAATTATTTAATATTAGGAATAAATGTCAATAGGCATCTTTCACATTGACAAAAAATTCTCTTAAATATAGGAGACCTACTTAGAATGAACAATTAAAATATTTTTTAAAATCACTCCTTGATTTTAATAGTAATTTAGTTTGATGTAGCTGAATGTGCACTGGATTATTCAATCTGTCAAAAAGGTCATGTATACATGGCATGGATTAAGCATTGTGTGCTCGGGTTTGCTCATTTTAAGTAAAGTCCTCCAGCCACATACAGCTAGCTATTCACGGTACTTCTCAAAAATCTAGATAATGCAGAAATAGTCCTTAGCCTGGGTATCCAGCAGAGGACAGTAAAGTCCCAGTTTTCTTTTCTGACTGGTTTCCTTTGTGATGACTGCAGTTGGATAGTGTTCTGAAGCTCTCAGGTGGCTGACATGTAATTGCAGACATTAAACATTTCTGAGGAGAAACATAAAATGTATTGTGAGGTCAATGAAATTCTTTGTCAAGATTTCTCTGCAGATCTGACCCCTTAACATGACAGTGCAGTACTGGAAGATATGCCCGGCACTCATTGACTGGTGGTCTCATGCATAAAGTGAACTTCATGGGTCAAACATTTTTGTGTTGCTTTATGTTGTTCAAAGAACCACAGTATTCTCTGCGACTGTATTAGGGTAAGATTTTACCTGGCTGCCTATAAAGGAATTAAGTCATTTTCATATTTTTTCCAATTGCTGTTGAGCTTCCACTTTCTCTTGAGAGCTGGGATTTTATAAGATGGAAGGAGGTTTATGTTCTTTCTCTCTAGACCTCCAATTTCCCTCCTCCCTCCAAATTTTTCTTGGAAGTTTTCTGGCACTTTGGGTTAAGTAGAAAACAAAGAAAATTTTTCTTTCTTTCTTTTTTTTTTTTTAAGAGAAACAAATCCTCAAAGGTCAGAAAGGAATGTAGAGAACCATGGCGGGAGTCTGGTGCATTCCCTTGGTGTTTTGTGTGTCAATCCTTAATCTAGGTGGATGGAAGTGCTATGTGTTACTACTTATCAAAGAGGTTCCCGTCTAATGTAGGTACCACAATAAGCCATTTGTACGGTCAAATCAGAATAAAATGCTATGGGCATAAGTAGTTCAGAACTACTAATTCCTATGTTTTTTTGGAGAAAATCATGAAAAATCTTGGGCAATAATAATAGAGTATGGCATACCACAGTTTTATTTGTGCTTTCTGCAGCCACCCTGTTGTTTGTGGTCCATGCTGGAGCTGACCAGGGGGCAGTCACATTACATAATATATCAAAGATCTAGTAAGTAAAAGGAGAAAAAACTACAAAGGACCACATACACACACACACACACACACACACACACACACACACACGGATATTCTTAGTTTAGAAATTCTTAAAATGACCTGTTGTGCATTGTAGCTCCAACTCAGTGATCCTGTGGTTCTGTGGCATCAGGAAACCCTTGAAGGTCAAAGTTCAGGATTTTGTCCCTCTTGAAGAGTTCCCAAAACAGAAGTTCTTCAAAGCAAACTCACTTCATGAAGGAAATGCCAGCACTTAGCCCATAGTAGGTCCTCAATACACAATTGTTGAATGAATGAATGATGTGGATTTTTAAAAAATTAATTAGTTTATTTATTTGAGAGAGAGTGTGCTGGAGCATGGTAGGGTGGGACAGAGGGAGAGGGAGGGGGAGTATCTTAAGCAGGCTCCACGCTCTGTGCGGAGCCCCATGCAGGGCCTCATCTCACAACCCTGAGATCATGACCTGAGCTGAAATCAAGAGTCGGAGGCTTAAGCTACTGAGCCACCTAGGTGCCCCTAATGTGGATAGTTATTTTTTAAAAATAAGGACCAAATCAATTGATTATTGTCACTAGATATATGTGACCTATATTTTCCCATTGCAAACTGAAATTTTTTTCCTGTTAAAAATCTTAATTTCATTCCATTTATTAATTTTTCATATTAATCTTTAAGAAATGATTGAAATCTAATCTTTATGACACAGGTATATTATACAATAAATGTAAATAAAATACAAATGTCTTTAATAATTACCTGCTATGCTTAGGTATAGAGAAGTAAGCAAAGAAACTGGAAGATATAATCCTTGACCTTGAAGTTTACAATATAAATGGGGAGATGAGGACAACCCACATGGAAGTATTAAGGAGAGTATAATATAGTTTATCATTCAGAATTAGATTTCTTTATTGCAGATTAGAAGTATAATTTAAGAGTAGAGAGAGATCACTGGAGACAGATGCTGTTTAGGGAAACTTCATGAATGAGGTAGGAATTGAACCAAATATTGAAACTAGAACACCATGGGTCAGGAAGGTGAAGGGTATTCAAAGCATTAACTCTACTTGGACCTTGAAACAGTCTTTATACCCTTGTTAGAGTGCCTGTCATACTCTGGTAATTATTTACCTGGATGTCCCATCTCCCCTATTAGTGGTGTAAGCTGTTGAGGGGCTGGGACTCTGTCTTAAATACCTGTGAGTCTTCCACTTTGCCTGGCCTATAGCAGAAAGTTAATAAATATTGATTGCCTAAGGGAGTGAGGCTGAGAGCTGGAAGTGAGTTTGTCATGTGTATGCAGGTATAGGGTAAAGAGGAGATGGGCTCAGTAAGGAAATTCCACAGGTTGGAGCAGAATCTGTGTGGAGGGTATTAGAAACAACTTTGAGGCACCGATGGATAGTACCATCAAGGTAATCAAGGAGGAATTTCAGTGAGATATGGTAGCAGTAGGGAACTACTTAAGCAGGAGTGTGATGTAAAGGTAGTGCTGTAGGAAATTAGTCTGGCTGTGATGCACAAATTATCATCAAAATTGTAAAACAATAGAATTTGACAATATAAATACTTCTAAATCAGCCATTCTTTTTATCTAATCTAAAATGATGGACATACGTGTGTAAGTTAGTGGTCAACAGAGAGATGACTTATTCTTTCTATAAAAGAGAAGAAATAATTATCCGTAAAAGACACAATAAAGTCAGAAGAGGAACCTTGAAACAATGTGGAACTTATTCCTTGAACATGTTCCAAGTAGATTCTTATTACTTCGCTATTCCTAATTTTAGTAATGAACAAGGGGGTAATAAATGACAATCATTAACATGTGATGAATAGACTTATGTGGAACATGGGGGAACTGCAGTCTGAAGCAAGAGATGGTTATTCTAACAGGGTGATATTGAAAGTTCAGGAGAAAAGTTCCTTTGATATGAAGATGTTCTTACCAGGAATAGCTCCTACTGTCTGGAGAACAGCATTTTTTACAAAGGGGTGTGTTATAAATAGGAAGTGTTAGGGAATGACATTAGCAAATTAGCTGTTTGACTTGTGACATGTGTATGATGTTGCTCAAAATGAGCAAAGCAGCCACGACTGTGGGGTTAGGCACTGAGACAGGCCTCCAGCTGGGCTGCACTTGCAGTCAACCGTTGGGGACTTTAGTGGAAAGACATGTGTTTGGTTGGCAAGGGTTTATTGGTTTAGCCTTTTCACCTCTATTGTAAATGTGGGGAAAAAATCATCATTCAAGGCATATTTGGGGATTATTCATTCTTTAAGTTCGATTCAAACATTCTATCCCAGTTGTAGTTTTCTCTCTACTCCCTTGACTTCCCCTCCTTTGTGTTCTTGTAGATTTTATATCTACCTTATTTATACTGATCATATTGTGTTTTTACCACATGCCATTTAATTTAATTTAATTAATTTAATTTTTTAGAGGGAGGAGGTAGGCAGAGGGAGAGGGGGAGAGAGAGAGAATCCTCAAGCAGACTCCCTGCTGAGCACGGAGCCCCACATGGGGCTCAATCTCATGACCCTGAGATCATGACCTGAGCCAAAACCAAGAGTCAGAAGCTTAACTCACTGAACAACCCAGGTGCCCCAAGAAGATCCCATTTTAATGGCTATTATGTCTCTCTCCTTCCACTAGACTGATTTTCTTGGGAGGGGGATTTACATTTCATTATCATTATTTTTGTCCCCTGGGAAGGGACAAAAATAGCACTTTGCTGAGGACAGCATGGTGTGGTGGCCAGAATGTAAGCTTTGGGCTCAGATTTATGTTTACATGTCAACTTAGACAAGAGTTGAGAATTAGGCAAATAACATTTTGAACCTTGTTCTTCACCTCTGAAAAAGGAGGATAATGATGCATACTACACACAGTTGAAAAAGGATTAGAAGAGCTGGAGTGGTGAGGGGTGGGAGGGATGGGGTGTCTGGGTGACAGACATTGGGGAGCGTATGTGCTATGGTGAGCGCTGTGAATTGTGCAAGACTGTTGAATCACAGACCTGTACCTCTGAAACAAATAATACATTATATGTTAAAAAAAAAAGAAGAAGATAGTAGGAAGGGAAAAATGAAGGGGGGGAAATCAGAGGGGGAGACGAACCATGAGAGACGATGGACTCTGAGAAACAAACTGAGAGTTCTAGAGGGGAGGGGGGTGGGGGGATGGGTTAGCCTGGTGATGGGTATTAAAGAGGGCACATATTGAATGGAGCACTGCGTGTTATACGCAAACAGTGAATCATGGAACACTACATCAAAAACTAATGATGTAATGTATGGTGATTAACATAACATAATAAAATTAAAAAAAAGAGAGATAATGTGTGTCACTGCAAACACTGGGGCACTATCACGATCTCTGATTTTCTCTGAGCCCTCAGTGTGGCCTAGAAATCCTGTTTCCCTAATAGCATCTCTTTTTCCATTCACTACAGCAGTCTTATATCTTCACCTGCCCACTGGTTATTTACAGCTAAGTGACATGTATACATGTAAAACTCATGTGTCTGAGGTTGAACTCATTATCCTAAACTTGTTCTGCTTCTTCTGTTCTCCACCTCAGTAAATGTCCATCCACTCTATGGTCTGGGACTTTGTGATTTCTTCCTTCTCTTTGCTCTCCACATCTAATTAGCCACTAAGCCTTGTCAATTCATCCACACCCTCCTTACCCATTTCCACTACCCCAGCCGATACTGTCAACATTCTTGCCTTGTTCTCCACGATAATCTGTAAATGGTTACCCTGCCTCCACAGTTGTGTCCCCTTCTAATCAATTCATATTTACAACACGCAAATGTGAAGACTTCCAGACCATCCATGTTTGGGCTGTGTGCATCTACGTGACCTTGTGTTTCCTTATCACAGCACCTATCATGATATATTAGGACACATGCTTATTTGTAATTCTTCCTACCCTGTGAACTCTCTGATGGAAGGGGATCATGTTTGCCCTGATAGCACTGTATTAGAAACACAGTAAATGGTAGGGATGCCATAAAGGTATATTGAAAGAATCAAGGAACAAGGCAATTAGCCCAGCCCAGCTAGTAGGACACAGTAACTCTTCTCCTTTTCATACTCTTCTTTATTTTTACTCCTTTTACTTTTTCTCTCCTACTTATTATAGTTATTGGTTATAACTGTCATCTTTATTATCATCATTACCATCATAATTATAATCATCAAACATCACCTAATATCACCTCTGCAATAGCCTGGAATTGCTAGCGGCAGCTGATTGGCAGGCTAGCAGAAAAGGCTGCAAGGGCAGTGGGGAAAGCTATTCAGAAGACTTTAGGGTAAAGAAGGGCATTCAGGACTCTCCTCAGACCCCTCCTTCTTTTATTTTTTTTGAAGCCTTCTTTTCTTTTTAAATTTAATTTAATTATATTATGTTATGTTAGTCACCATACAGTACATCATTAGTTTTTGATGTAGTGTTCCATGATTCATTGTTTGCCTATAACACCCAGTGCTCCATGCAATATGTGCCCTCCTTAATACCTGTCACCAGGCTAACCCATCCCCCCACTCTTCTCTCCTCCCCTCTAAAACCCTCAGTTTCTCGGAGTCCATAGTCTCTCATGGTTCATCTCCCCCTCTGATTTCCCCCCTTCATTTTTCCCTTCTATCTCCTAATGTCCTCCAAGCTATTCCTTATGTTCCACAAATAAGTGAAACTGTGTGATAATTGGCTTTCTCTGCTTGACTTATTTCACTTAGCATAATCTCCTCCAGTCCCATCCATGTTGATGCAAAAGTTGGGTATTCATCCTTTCTGATGGCTGAGTAATATTCCATTGTATATATGGACCACATCTTCTTTATCCATTCGTCTGTTGAAGGACATCTTGGCCCTTTCCACAGTTTGGCTATTGTGGACATTGCTGCTATGAACATTGGGGTGCATATGGCCCTTCTTTTCACTACATCTGTATCTTTGGGGTAAATACCCAGTAATGCAATTGCTGGGTCATAGGGTAGCTCTATTTTTAATTTTTTGAGGAAACTCTACACTGTTTTCCAAAGTGGCTGTACCAACTTGCATTCCCACCAACAGTATAAGAGGGTTCCCCTTTCTCCACAACCTCTCCAACATTTGTTGTTTCTTGCCCTGTCCATTTTTGCCATTCTAACTGGTGTAAGGTGGTATCTCAATGTGGTTTTGGTTTGGATTTCCCTGATGGCTAATGATGATGAACATTTTTTCATGTGTCTGTTAGCCATTTGTATGTCTTCTTTTGAGAAGTGTCTGTTCATATCTTCTGCCCAATTTTTGACTTGATTATTTGTTTTTTGGGTGTTGAGTTTGAGAAGTTCTTTATAGATCTTGGGTATCAGCCCTTTGTCTGTAGTGTCATTTGCAAATATCTTCTCCCATTCTGTGGGTTGCGTCTTTGTTTTGTTGACTGTTTCCTTTGCTGTTCAGAAGCTAATCGATTCCATTTGCAATAGCACCAAAAGCCATAAAATACCTTGAAATAAACCTAACCAGAGAGGTAAAGGATCTATACTCTAGGAACTACAGAACACTCATGAAGGAAATTGAAGAAGACACAAAAAGATGGAAAAACATTCCATGCTCATGGATTGGAAGAATAAACATTGTTAAAATGTCTATGCTGCCCAGAGCAATCTATACCTTCAACACCATCCCGATCAAAATTCCAATGACATTTTTCAAAGTGCTGGAACAAACAATCCTAAAATTTGTATGGAATCAGAAAAGACCCGGAATCGCCAAGGAAATGTTGAAAAAGAAAAAGAAAGCTGGGGGCATCACGTTGCCGATTTCAAGCTATATTACAAAGCTGTGATCACCAAGACAGCATGGTACTGGCACAAAAACAGACATATAGACCAATGGAACAGAATAGAGAGCTCAGATATGGACCCTCAGCTCTATGGTCAAATAATCTTTGACAAAGCAGGAAAAAACATGCAATGGAAAAAAGACAATCTCTTCAATAAATGGTGTTGGGGAAATTGGGCAGCTATATACAGAAGAATGAAACCCGACCATTCTCTAACACCATACACAAAGATAAACTCAAAATGGATGAAAGACCTCAATGTGAGACAAGAATCCATCAAAATCCTAGAGGAGAACATAGGCAGTAACATCTTTGACATCAGCCACAGCAACTTCTTTCAAGATACATCTCCAAAGGCAAGTGAAACAAAAGCAAAAATGAACTTTTGGGACTTCATCATGAAGACTTCTTTTGGAGGAGAGTACTCTTCTCATACTCATCTCCCTGGAGCATCAGCCTGACTGCTATCTGTGGAAACAGTAATGTGGACCACATCTCTAGTGGCTTAACCTTTGGGCTCCATCTAGGCTGCCCACAAGGTCAGGGTTTTGAATTAATTAGATGAGCTTCATTCTTCATTTCTTGTACATTGGGTCTATTTTTTTTTTCTCTTTCAGTGTCTTCTTGCTCTCTTTGTTCACAGGGACACAGTACTCTCATGCCTGGAAATGTTTAAATCTATGCCCTTAGATATAGAGATTAAATAAAGAAAGATTAGGCAACTTGCTGAAAGTCACATATAACTAGCCACTTGCACAATGGAGGCTAGAATTTGGGTTTTCCAAATTCCAGGCTAATCTTTTCTATCATATTTATTTGCCCAATGAAGATTCACTGGCTGAAATGCATAAATGAGTTTGGAAAGTAACAACATGAGACTGTGTGTGTATGAGTGTCAGTGTGAGCATATATGTGTATATGTTTTACAGGTGAGCAAGTATCTTTTGTTGCTTACTCCCTTCTTCTTGCCCTCGGCCACCATCATCACTCTCTTCATATTCTCTTCCATTTTCCTCTTATCTTCCCCTTCAGTTGCTCCAATCTCTGCCTATATTCTTCTCTCTCCATAAATTTCCCCCTTTCTAATGCCCTCTTCACTCCTCCCCAAATTCTTACCTCCTTCATCTTTTTCCTTCTTATTTCTCCTTCCCTGACTCTGATAGCTCCGAAGTTTGAATGGGTCCCTAAAAAGTATAAAATGCTAGATTTTTAAGGGACATTAAAGATATGTAATTTTGATTAATTTATGCTATAGCCAGTTTTGTAAGGACTATTTGATGGCCAATGAGCCTTTGAAAAGTCTTAAATTTTTTTTTTTTCTGAAATGGTAATGTTACATTTTTTTTTTTTGAGTAAAACTATCCCAAACACTTGAAGACCAAATTTTTCTTGGGAATTCTATTTCTTTGCTCACAAAAAGGTATGCATGCCTATCTTTGTGTTATGGAAGCTGCATGAAATTAATCCTCTTAAAACTGTGAAGCAGGAGATAATTCTATAGTATGTATCTGTGTCCTATACTTGAGGGGCAGTGGCAGGTTTGGGAGGGCAAGAATTTGAACACAGATTAAATTAAGTAGACTGTTGTCAAGGTAGAGTCTAATAATGGCAGGAATCTGGAAAGGCAAGATAGCTGGATGGAGGGAAACTTAAGGCATGGCCCAAGGGCTTGGGACCTTTGCTGACCAATGGGCAGAGATTAAGGATGGTGCAGCTGTGAGGCAGGCTCTAGTGCTGAGGTCCAAGGTCAGCTATGAGTTAAGGCTTCTTTCTCTGCTGGCATACTGCAGCTCTTGCTGTCCCATTAACATGGATAATTCATGTCTTCCTCCATCCCTCATTGTAGAGCCTCCTAAAAGGCCAGGCTTATAAAAGCAGAATCTGAACATGAGCAAAAATATCTGAGTCCTTGTTTATGGTGGATCGCTTATTGTCAATGGTGGATGGGTATACCTCCAAGAAAATCAGTGCTCCAGGTCCTCATTTCTCTTTTAGTAATCTATCCATCCTGATCATCCAGATATTGATGTTCTCTTTTAGCAATCCATCTTCTGTGGTCCAGCACTTTCTGGGAACCAGGAGGAAGGACAGTGATAGGAAGCCCTTACTTCGCCCTCTATCTAGGTTCCCTCTTGGCAGGAGATTAAGGCTAGTGAGATATCAGAACATCTGAATTAGAGGACACTTTGTTGTGGGTAGATATCCTAGGCCTGCCTCATGTATCTCTTGGTCTAGACAGTCTGGACTGCAGGTTTTTCTGTGGTTTCCATCTATATAGTATAGAGATTAAGATTACAAGTTTTGGAGGCTGATTGCTCTGCCACTTTCTAACTGTGTCATCTGGGACACATTATTTCACATCTCTGTTTCTTAGTTTGTTCAACTTTAAAATTGGGATAATAATAGAAGTAAGTGCATGTTACTATTAGCTATTATATTTGCTGTGTTGATAGCTGTGGGTGTAGTTCTGTGTTCAGGTTGGCATAGGGAAGATAGTCTTTGTGGAGCATTGAATATACCTTGAGACTGTTGGGAAAATAATGTTTTCAGGTCTGTGTGGTAAATTAGGTAGATTAGATTAATGACCTAATCTGTGGTCGGTTAAGGCTGAGCACACATTTCCTCCTACTGCACTGTCCAGAAATACAGAGGCTGCAGAGTCCAAAATTACATTTCTCAGACATCTTTCTGCCTAGGGCCTAGATGCAAACTGGCCTTGCTGATTAGATTTTCTCATGTAAGGATTGGAAGGCAGAAATGAGAAAGAGGTAATCACCCTGCTGGCAAGCCCAGTGGTGGAGAGAGGGTTTTTTCTGTAGCCTTGTTTGAGTCTGATCACTAGCTCCAGTGGGTATTGAATCGCACTTGCTTCCTCAGTCCCTAACTTTCCTGATTGGGCTGCTCCCAGTGGATGGTCAACTCTGCAGGGGTGTTCTGGGAGTGCTTCCTGGAGACTCAGCGCTGAACTCACTCCTCTCAATGTTGTTCATGCCCAGTTTGCCATATCACACTCTTTCTGCTGATTGGTTGTGGTTTGTGCTTTCTAAAACTGAACCTTACTTTTAGTCAAGAGAAGTGTAAAGGAAAGGGCAATCTTGTTTGATTTTCCAATGCTGGAAGAGCACAGATATTAATTATATGGTCTTATTTGATGTCCTACATGCAAGTACTTTCCTAGGATTCTTCATTTGTCAGCTTGGACTATGAGGACTTCCTTAGCCCTTGTAAGATAGGTTTACATATTTTCCTATATTTATTCATATTTTTCTCAAGTTGACTATGAGAGAGATCTATCAATCATGGTATTGATAAGACCTATAATTATGTGATAGAACTTGGGTGTCATGTAATAAGTCACCTTAACATGGAAGATTAAGGTCTAATTGTTCTGCTGAAACAATATATGCTGTCTAATGTTTTACAGTTGCCATATTCAGTGAACTGAATGAATTTATAGTGTGGTAATGGAGGAATTACTTATGTTGGGGCCATATTTTTGTTTTCATAATTTGATAAGATGTCACTTTAGATATTGAGTGGTGGGAAAGAGACTGTACCAGAAGGGTTAAATGAATTGATGCCCATGGTTGAAAATCTGGCTGAGGATTAAAATACTAGATACAATTTGAAAAGCAACTCTTGCTTTGGGGTTCCTACATAATAGAATAAGGTGGGCATAGCTGTGCTGATTCCTTGCAGGGTTGAGTAAGATTATCCACATTGACTCTGAGAAGGGTTCTCTCTCCATAGCATATGTCAGTGGTAGCTTAGAGTAGTTCAAATGTACAAGCTAAACAATTAGCATATGTCTTTTTATTTTCAAAATCTAGGCTCAGTGGAAGTGCTTACATAGAATAAGACTCCCCCACCCAATGCTAAAAACTAACTACTGGTTCAAGAGGAGGGAGGGGTTTGAAGGTAGAGAAATGTAGTATGGTCTTCACAAATTGCGGTCCAAAGTCCTGTGGGTCTCCTTGTTGAAAGGGTAATGGGTATCTACAAGTGGGAGGATTAGGTGGTCGAGAATTTCAGTCCCACATACTGAGTTTGTGTGGGAGTTGCCAGCACCCAGCTTAACTGAGTCTGTTTCTGTTTTGTTTAGTTTGTTTGCTTTGTTTTTTAGATTCCTCATATAAGTGAAATCTTATGGTATTTATCTTTCTTTGTCTGATTTATTTCACTTAGCATGATACCCACTAGGTCCGTCCATGCTGTTGTGAATAGCAAGATTTTATTCTTTATATGGCTGAGTAATATTCCATCTTCCTTATCCATTCATCTATCAGTGGCCATGTATGTTGCTTCCATATCTTGGATATTATAAATAATGCTGTGATAACTGCAAGGGTGCATATATCTTTTTGAATTAGTGTTTTCATTTTTGGGGGTAGATACCCAGAAATGGAATTGCTGGATTGTATGGTACTTCTATTTTGGAATTTTGAGGAATCTCCACAGGCTTTCCACGATGGTGCACAGAATTACATTCCCACCAATGGTGCATGAAGCTTCCCTTCTCTCTATATCCTCTCCAAGACTTATTTCTTTTTTATTTTAGCTGTTCTGGCAGTGTGAGGTAGCAGTATCTTATTGTAGTTTTAATTTGTATTTCCCTGATGATAAGTCATGTTGAGCATCATGTACCCGTTGGCTATCTTTGTGTCTTTTTTGGAAATTGTCTATTCAGGTCCTCTGCCCACTTTTTATTTAGGGTGTTTGTTTTTTTGATATTGAATTGTATGAGTTCTTTATATATATTGGATATTAACCCCTTATCAGATATATTATTTGCAACTATATTCTCCTATTCAGTATGAGGTTGCATTTTTGTTTTGTTGATGATTTACTTCACTCTGCAAAAGCTTTTTAGTTTTATGTAGTCCAATTTGTTTATTTTTGCTTTTGTTGCCTTTGTCTGAGGAGACATATCCAAAAAGTAACACTTAATGTCAGAGAGCTTATTGCTTATGTTTTCTTATAGGAGTTTTATGGTTTCAGGTCTTACATTTAAGTCTTTAATCCATTTTAAGTTTATTTTTGTGTTTACTGTAAGAAAGTAGTTGAGTTTCATTCTTTTCCGTGGTAGCCATTCAGTTTTCCAAGACTATTTATTGAAGAAATTTCTTTACATTGTATTTCTTGTCTCCTTTATCATAGATTAATTGACCATATTAATGTGGGTTTATTTCTAAGCTCTCTATTCTGTTCCACTGATCTATGTATATGTTTTTGTGCCAGTACCATACTGTTTTGATTACTATAGCTTTGTTGTATAGTTTGAAATCTGGGATTGTGATACCTCCAGCTTTATTCTTTCTCAAGATTGCTTTGGCTATTCAAGGTCTTTGTGGTTCCATAAAAATCTTAGGATTATTTATTGTAGTTCTATGAAAAATGTCACTGGTATTCTGATAGAGATTGCTTTGAATCTGTAGATTCAATGGGTAGTATGGACATTTAAACAATATTACTTCTAATCCATTAGTTTCATATATCTTTCCATTTATTTGTGCTGTCTTCAATTTCTTTCATCCATGTCTTCCAGTTCTCAGAGTACCGGTCTTTCACCACCTTGGTTATATTTATTCTTAAGTATTTTGTTCTTTTTGGTACAATTGCATATGGGATTGTTTTCTTAAATTCTCTTTCTAATAGCTCATTATTAGTGCAACACAATAGATGTCTGTATATTGATTTTTTATCTTGCAATCTTACTGAATTCATTTATTAGTTCTAATAGTTTTTTTGGTGGAGTCTTTAGGGCTTTCTATATAGTATCATGTAATCCAAAAATAGTGACAGTTTTACTTCTCCCTTATCAATTTGGATGTCCTTTATTTATTTTTCTTGCCTAATTGCTGAAGCTAGGACTTCCAATGTTTTATTGAATTAAAGTGGTGAGAGTGAGCATCTTTGTCTTGTTCCTAATCTTAGAGAAAAAGCTTTCAGCTTTTCACAATTATGATGGTAGCTGTGTGTTGGTCGTATATGGCCTTTATTATGTTGAGGCACATTCCCTCTCTACTCACTTTGTTGAGAGCTCTTGAATGGATTTTGAATTTTGTCAAATACTTTTTCTTAACCTATTGAGATTATATGATTTTTATCCTTTGTTTTGTTTAAGTGATATATCATGTTGATTGATATGCAAATGTTAAACTATCCTTGCATCCCTGGAATGCATCTCACTTGGTCATAGCATATGATCCCTTTAATGTATTGTGAATTTGGTTTGATGATATTTTTTTGAGGATTTTTGCATCTATGTTTATCAGTGATAATGGTCTATAATTTTCTCTCTTTCTTTCTTTCCTTTTTTTTTTCTTTTTCTTTTTTTTTGTAGTATCTTCGTCTAGTTTTGTTATCAGGGAAATGCTGGCCTTGCAAAATGAGTTTGGAAGTATTCTTTCTTCTTCAATTTTCTGGGAATAATTTGAGAAGATTAGATATTAACTCTTTAAATGCTTTGTAGAATTCACCTGTGAAGCCATCTGGACCTTGACTTCTATTTTTTGGGAATTTTTAAAATTACTGATTCAATATCATTACTAGTCATCAGTCTATTAAGATTTTCTATTTCTTCATGATTCAGACTTAGAAAATTGTATGTTTTTTAAGAAGTTATACATTTCTTCTAGGTTGTCCAATTTGGTGGCATGTACTTGTTCGTAGTATTATCTTATGATCCTTTGTATTTCTGTAGTATTGGTTGTAATTTTTCTTTCATATCTGATTTTATTTATTTGGGCTTTCTCTCTTTTTCTTGATGAGTTTAACTGAGGGTTTGTTAATTTTTTTTTTTTTTTTATCTTTTCCAACAACCAGCTCTTAGTTTCATTGATCTTTTCAAATTTTTGGTTTCTATTTTATTTATTTTCACTCTGATCTTTATACTTTCTTCCTTCTACTAACTTTGGTCTTTGTTTGTCCTTCTTTTCCAGTTCCTTTAGGTGTTAAGTTATATTGTTTGTTTGGGAATTTTCTTATTTCTTGAGGTAGGCCTATATCACTATAAACTTCCCTCTTAGAACTGTTCTTGCTGCATCCCAACGATTTTGGAACATTCTGTTTCCATTCTCATTTGTCTCAATATATTTTTAAATTTTTTCTTTGATTTCTTCATTGACCCATTGGTTATTTAGTTATGTGTTGTTGAGTTTTTTCCAGTTTTTATCTTATAATTGATTTTTAGTTCATGTTTTTTCCAGTTTTTCTCTCATAATTGATTTTTAGTTTCATATTGTGGTTGGAAAAAGTGCTTGATATGATTTCTATCTTTTCTAATTTATTGAGAGCTGTTTTGTGGCCTAACATATGATGTATCCTGGAGGATGTTTCATGCGTGCTCAAAAAGAATGTATTCTGTGTTTTTTAGATGGATGTTCTGTATATTTCTCTTAAGTCCATTAATCTAATGTGTTGTTTAAGGCCAATATTTCCTTATTGATTTTCTCTCTGAATGATCTATCCATTGATGTAAGTTAGGTTTAAAAGTCCCCTAGTATTATTGTAATGCTCTCTATTTCTCCCTTTATTTTTGTTATTATTTGCTTTATATATTTAGGTGTTCCCATGTTGTGTGCATAAAAGTTAAAATTGTCTTTCTGTTCACTGATTTGTGCCTCTATTGCATCTATTCTGTTCTTGAACCCCTCTAGGGTATGATTCATTTCAATTATAACTTCTGTTTGCTACTTTCTTATATTTTCTATCTCTATGTTGAAGTTCTTGCTGCGTTCATCTATTCTTCAAAAATCAGTGAGCATCTTTATGACCATTACTTTCAATTCTTTATCAGGCAGGTTGTTTATCTCATTTCATTAAGGTGTTTTTCTGGCGATTTGCCTTGTTCTTTGGTTTGGAACATATTCCTCTGTCTCCTCATTTTGCCTTTCTCTCTGTGTTTGTCTATATGCATTAGGTGAAACAGCTACCTCCCTCAGTCATGAAGGAGTAGTCTTGTGTAGAAGCTGTTCTGTATGGCCCAGAAGTGCAATCTCCTTGGCCACCAGAGCCAGGCATTCTATGGGAGTCCTTCAGGTAGGCTCATGTGCCCACTGGGTTGTGATAGGGCTGCAGCTACTACACCAGGTAGATGGTGCTTGGGGCACTTATCTGTTCTGGTTGTGGCTTCAATGCTAGGCAGGGATGACATGGTGTAGAGTGCTCAACCAGCCCAGTTATGGTATGGGTTATGCAGAGCATGCCTTTTAGAACTAGCAGGCTAGAGGGAAGGCTCCAAAAGTGGCACTCATTTGCTCTGTCACCAGCAAGTTAGGATGAGATGCAAAAGTGGTGTCTACCAGGGCTTTTGTCCCTATTTATTTATTTTTTATTTAATTTGAGAGAGAGAGAGAGAGAGAGAGAGAGAGCATGAGATGGGGGAGGAGCAGAGGGAGAGGGAGAGGATCTCAAACAGACTCTGTGCTGAGCATGGAGCCTGATGCAAGGCTCAGTCTCACGACCCTAAGATCATAATCTGAGCAGAAACCAAGAGTCGGATGCTTAACCGACCAAGCCACCCAGGTGTTCCTGCTTTTATCCATATATAAAGTCCCTACAGGTTCCTGTCCTTTTGGCAGCCACTTTAAAATGAATTAGTGGCTTTCCTTTGATTATGGTATAGGCACTTTTCATGCCGTTTCTTTTGCACTGTATCTCAGGGTGACTGAGTTTGTGAGTGAGCCCTTTGAGGGTGGGGTCTTTATTCCCTCTGATTCTCTTGGTCTTAATCCTGTTGATTTTTAAAACCAGACATATTGGGGGCTTGTCTTTTCAGTGTTGGCCACCAAGGTGGCCACCAAGATTATTGGAGCATAATCTCTTCACTCCTCAAGGGAGAGTTCTGTATTTTGGGATCCCTCCCAATTGCAGGGTCACCACACCACATCTGAAATAGAGTTCTGAGCAAGGCTTCTTGATGAGTCTCTTTTGTCTTTTGTTGTGGGAGCTGTTCACCTAGTTCTTAGGTCCTTTTCAGAGTAAAATTATTGTATGTAGTTATAAATTTGTTGTGATTGTGGGAGGAGGTGAGTTCAAGGTCTACTTTTGATGCCATCTTGAACCCTGTACTATCTCATTTGTATTTTTGATCTTCTCAAAAGACTACACTTCCATTTTCCTCTTTGAGTGGGAATCTAGACATCTGTTTCTAGATAGGCTTCTAGACATGCCTACACTTTCACCCCACTTTCTTTTCCATCCTTGTAGGTCTTGGCCCTGAAAAGTTCCTGTCATGATGTTTTAGTGGAATTTTGCAAGATAATGAAATTAGATGTGTGGAATCTTAGTTTCTTTCTTAAGGCAGTTTCCTGGTCCTGAAAGGAGATGGCTACATCTCCCACTCAGAAAGCCTCCCTTCTATCCTGAAGAATGTAGGGTTCATCTGGGAATTTGGCTGACTATGGGTGAGTGAAGAATAAGATTTTTGTTCATAGCTGTATTGTTCTCTGAGACTCATTCTGCCTTCTGGGAACAAGACAAAGGCCGCTGTCCTGAATCTTGTCACTGTCCTCTCTCTCTCTTTCTCTTTTTTCTTCAGTATTCCACCCTTTATTCTGTGACCATGTGCAACCTCAGTTAGTCCTCTATCTCAGATAACCTGAGTTGAGTGCATGCCTCCCTGAGGTCCCCAGAGCTTATTTTCTGGAGGGCCTCAATGGGGCTAGAACTCCCAGAAATTTTCCTATGCCACTATCTTATTTCCCATTCTTTTATTGCCCCTCCAGATGATGGATTTTTGCTAGATATTTTTCAAAGACGAATAATGTACTGCATCATACCTTAAAATCTTTTTGCTTTCAAGCACTAGTTCTCTCTCTTACACCTACAGTTCAAGAAATAATAAAGGTGGAATATTCAGGTAGTATTTTTGACTGAGAGTTTCTTCTTTAGCATCTGTTTATGTAAATCCACCCGAGGGGAACATTTTTGTGTCTTTTTTCTCATTTGGGAGTTAAAGTAGCTAATTCTATTGGGGGTAAAGTAAGGTAGGAGTAGAGTTTTTGTATTCCTAAGAGAAGATGCTGCTTTGACAGTTTGGTTCTGCAGGGTTTCAATGTACAGATATTCCAATCTTTCAGAAATCAACTGGATTTCATGGAATTTGAAGTCAATTGAAAGACAATCTGTTGGAATCATTTCATGAATTCAAAGCATTCAGAGAAAAAGTGTTTGTTCAGCTACGGTGATTGAGAAATTGAAGGAAGCTAGAGTAATATGTCATGCTTGGTTATGTGCTGCTCTGATGCCAGTTCAGAGTAAAAGCTGAACTTTGTTTTTGAAAGCCACCATGGAAAGTGGAAACATTGATTGTGGATTGCTGGGTGGTGGAGTATTATTTTCTTATTCAGAAATAGAAGTGTCCTTGCTTTAGTGGGCTGGGGAGATAGCATCAATCCTTACTATTGCAATAGAGCCCAGTTGCTTTCTTTTTTTAATTTTGAAAGAGTAAATATTTAAATAGGTAATACAGAAAAGTTATTGCCAGTTTCCCTCCATGGGCGATGGCTAGGAGTTAAAAGATAGAGTCGGGCAGAATTAGCATATGGAGAAAAAAATATTATAGAAATTATATGTAATCCTTTTAAAGCAAGGACATTGGAATTCTTGATTTGCAATTGGCCAAATTGAACAAACTTTTCTCTGAAAAGCCATTTTAAGAGAAAAAAATTATGAATTTTCTTAAGCCCTGTGATTAGAGTGTAATATGTATTTATGTTCCCCCCAGGCACCACACAGTAAAAATGGTTAAAACCTTTAGTCCTTTTAGTAGTTCATGGTTTTATTGCCAAAGTTATTTTGTAGATTTTATGCTTAAAGCAAGGTCAGTGTATTGCACTGTATAAATTATTCTAAGTAATTGCTCAGTTATTTTATAGCTTAGTCACAGGATTTTTTCATTATTAAATGTAGCCTTTCCTTTAAAGTTAGGATGAGAAGGGCAATATAAATCACAGGGCAGCTTGCCATTTGGGGTTTTAGCTTTACCTGTGATAAGGGTTTAATAACAATCTGGCGCAGATACCAGTTCCCTCTCAATTACCTTTCCACATGGGCATTAGTTCACACTGTTTATTAAAAACTCCCCTTGTAGTTTTTAAATGGAGTGTTTCAGATTAATGACCCCCATGGAGTTTAACTTCATTGCACTTCATTAAAGCTAGATTGTACAAAAGGTTACTTCAATTAAATCCAGAATGCGACCTTAAATCTGTATAGATTTTTTTCAGAAAATGTGATAAAATTGCTCTGCCAATCCTTTGAGATTAACAAGGCAACATCCCTTTCAGTAACTGAAGTGCAAAACTTGTGAGCTGTTCTGAATTTTCATATTGCTATACATTTGGATTTTACAAAATTAAAAGCCAATCCCTGGAAAGAGTCTGGAGTTATAAATGGATCAAGTTACTGGAGAATAGACCCACCACGTGGGACTAGAGTCTGTGAAACCTTTAGTTATGCTTGAATAGATGCTATAAGTCTGGTACTTTAGAAAAGAATATTTTTGTTTCCCATGGAATAAAAATATTTTTCTAAATAGTTTGGTTTGTGTCTTCCAGCCCAGAAAGTGATATAAAATTTTCTGAGGGGTGTTCTCCCTTGGCTACTTCAAACTGTAAAGCATACCTTGTGGCAGTTCCTAACCATTGTTTCTTCTGAAAATTCATGGTAATTAGAAGCATTGATTACCCATCCTACACCCTGAGAAGGTAGCCTCATTATCTTGAGGCAATGTGTGAATTGATACTCATTAAC
This sequence comes from Halichoerus grypus, assembly GCF_964656455.1. Lineage (NCBI taxonomy): Eukaryota > Metazoa > Chordata > Mammalia > Carnivora > Phocidae > Halichoerus > Halichoerus grypus. The sequence goes on from NC_135714.1 coordinate 188,466,101, forward strand.
ACCATAAGTCAATAGCTCAATTTTATCTTTTTTTTGGGTTTCAAGTGACTCAGTGAAACCAGCCCAGATCCATTTTCTCCTCTTTTTGGATAGATGAGATATCAAAGTAGTACATTCTCCCAACCAGTAGTTGTATCTTGCTTATAATTTTAATAACTTTTATATTGTAAATAATTTTAAAAATGCTATTGATTTTTATTCTTAAAAGAAGTCAAGTTGAAAATTGCTATGTGATACTATTTGTCTTTGTATGTCAGAGCTGCAGCATTTCTTCCTATTTCTGAATTTGTATTTTTGTTGTTCTGCTTTTTAGTTGGTATCTTTTGCTCTTTGTCTAGATTTTGTGTACTTTCTATGACTGAAAGTGACACTTACAAAGGGTTGCAAAATAATCTAAGCATTTATTCAAATATCTCACATATATACCTGACAATATTCAGAGCACACTTGTGCACAAGGTTAGTACTAAGCACAGGGAGAAGAGGTAATATTATCTGGGGAAAATGACAAAAAAAACCCTTCCACAGGATACAGTTACATGTAAGTAACTTCTTTGGGTGAAGACACTGAAGCATTGAGTTTAAATATGATATTGTATGAAGGATGGCTGAGCCATTAAATGATTACCACCAGTTAACAACTTAGTTCATTGAATTAGCATGTTACCTATTTGGACCCTCAGGGAATAATCAGAGAATGAATATATTATATTTTGATTTAAAGAAGTTGGCAAGTTGAGAACATGTGGTCTTGGAGAAAGAGAAGCCCCACCTTGGAGTCACAGTAGGATAAGGATTTCTGGGCAACCAGAAGAGAGAATGAGGACCTGGATACCAGGTATTTGAAGTGCTAAAGTAAGGGATAGGAATTTGAAGTGAGCTGAAAGCAAACTTTTCTTATTTTAGAATTTGGTTTTGGGCCATCCACACATACTGTAGATTGGCTGTTCTCAAACTGTGGTTTGGAGAACCTTGGAAATTCTTGAGACCCTTTCAGTGGATCCAGGAAGTCAAAATTTTCACAATAATATCTAAGTTCATTTGCCTTTTTCTTGTTCTCTTCTGAGTATACAGTGGAGTGGTACTATAACAGACTGAATAGAGAAGCAGATAGGAGGATCTAGATGTCTTCTACTAAGTAAGATATTAAAGAAATGTGAAAAATGTGAAAATAATGGGCTCCTCTCACTGCTCTCTTTTGTTTTGGAAGCTATTTTTCATAAAAGTATGTTGCTTATGTTAATATTAATTAATTTATTATTGTTATAAACTGAATTAATAAAAATTATTAGTTTTAATTTTTAATTTTGATTTTAATATGGTAAATACCAATAAGTATAAATTAAATAAACAAAAGTTCTTTGAGGTATTTAACTTCTGAGTATAATGGACTTTTTTTTTCAGAGAGAGAGGTGGGGGGAGGGGCAGATGGAGAGGGAAAGAGAATCTTAAGCAGACTCCATGTCCAGTGCAAAGCCTGATGCAGGGCTCTGTCTCACAACCCTGAGATCATGACCTGAGCTGAAATCAAGAGTTTGACTCAACTGACTGAGTCACCCAGGTGCCCCATGTGAAATGGGCTTCTGACCAAAATGTTTGTGAGATACTCTTCTAGGTGATGAAGACTACTCCATACTACAGTTTGTCATATGTTCAAGAATTTCCTGTATGGAATGCTGGTGCTTGGAATTTTGAAGTCCCGGGAATATTTTATGCATAGTTGAGGGAGAAAAAATTTGCTAATGGCTTTTTTTATCATTAGAGTAAATAAAAAGAAAGATGTTTGTGACTGCGGGAGTGGTAGGGAATAAGTAAGAAATAGAAGAATTAAAAAGAAGTTGAGAGTGTCAAACAGGCTTACTCCTCACTTTCTTTTGCTGTAGTTAGAATTTTTAGCCACTGAATTAGAATATTTAGCCACTGAAAGATTTTAGAGTGAAATATCAATTTGTATCAGACTTAATTAAAATTGAAAAAGAATATTTGGAACTATAATGTCTCAAATGAGTATGGATGAGCAGTTGCAAGTTGTGACCTGTCAGTTGAGAACTGGAAATAATTGGGATTCCTTGCATTGGTGTGAGGCATGGAGGTGGGTGTTGTGCAGTGATATGCAGTGACCGAAGCAAACAGCAAATGGAGCAAAACCAGTTCATACAATGGATGATTAGAATTCAGCAGTACTATTGAGAAAATTTTGCCATATGATTAAGCTGCCCAATTCAACTCTGACTAGAAGATGATTGGCTTTACCTTCCGGTAGGAATCAATTGGAAAATCCCACTGAAGGACTCTGATTGCCTTGGTTGGGATCATATGCCCAATCCTTGACCAATGAGCAGAAAGCAGAGATGGAGTATCACTACATCAACTTCTACTGGACATACAGGATTGAGAGGCAGGAGAAACAGTTCTCCACATGAAGTGATGCCTTATTCCCAGAAGAAAGGAGAAGAACAGGGTAGAAAACAAACAAACAACCTTACTCAAGCCCTAAATAACTTTGCAGTTGGATTCTTACAATAACTTTTTCACTAGTCTTTCTCCTTTAGTTATTTCCATCATTGTCAGATCAATAATCCCCTAAACCCATTAAATCATAACAACTTTGAAGTTTATGTGCTGTACATTAGATCTCCAGGATTTATCTATCTACTGGTTGCCAGTTTGTACCCTTCAACAAATGTCTCCCCAGTTCCCTCACCTCCATTCACCACCATTCTATTCTCTGTTTTTATGAGTTCAGCTTTGTTAGACTCCACACATAAGCATTACAATATTTTTGGAGAGTGATCTTAATTTTCTTGTTTCCAAGTTGTTAGAAGAACATTTTATTATCTTCCTGGCAACAATTACTATTTGATCTTCCTAAGAATCCTGTTAGGCAGACAGGGCAAATGAATCATCTCTAACAGATAATGAAATTGAGGGTTAACGCATTAGAAAATTTGTCCAAATTCATGCAGAGTGATCAGATAAACCAGCATTCAAATTAAGATATTCTTAATACAGGCTTGCCTGTTGGAAGGCCATTTCTTTTTCTTTTCTTTTTTTTTAGTTTTATTTTATTATGTTATGTTAATCACCATACAGTAGGAAGGCCATTTCTTTATATCAACTAGAACATACAGCAAAGTGCTGGGTTCATTACAGGTGCTGAATGTGTATTTATTTAAAAATGAATGAAAATCCCTCTATGAAAACAAAGTGAAACAAATTATTAGTACCACAAGGCAACATTCACTGTGAAAGACTAGGATACAGGCTTTTTGTTCCTCGCTGATAACTCTGTCAAGCTACTAAACTAATTTCAGTTTTATGATTTGGAAAATGAGCATCATAATTCTTCTTGATATGAATTAGTCAGGGTGTGACTGGACCATGAAGATTCAAGAGAGTTTATTGGAATGGTCATGAGTCATAGTCAGAAGGATGAGAGTTTAGGAAAATAAAAAGCAGGAAGTTTAGGATCACAGCAAGGCTTTCAAGGTCACAGAGTTATAATGGAGTTGAGAACCTTGGACAGATCCTTGATCTACAACTGTAATTGTGAGAAAACTTTCTTCCAGATTACCATTTTTTTAAAAAAAATTATTTTATTATGTTATGTTAATCACCATACATTACATCATTAGTTTTTGATATAGTGTTCCATGATTCATTGTTTGCATATAACACCCAGTGCTCCATTCAATATGTGCCCTCTTTAATACCCATCACCAGGCTAACCCATCCCCCACCCCCCCTCCCCTCTAGAACCCTCAGTTTGTTTCTTTTTTTTTTTTTTTTTTTTTTTATTTTTTTTAAAGATTTTATTTATTTATTTGAGAGAGAGAATGAGATAGAGAGAGCATGAGAGGGGGGAGGGTCAGGGGGAGAAGCAGACTCCCTGCTGAGCAGGGAGCCCGATGTGGGACTCGATCCCGGGACTCCAGGATCATGACCTGAGCCGAAGGCAGTCGCTTAACCAACTGAGCCACCCAGGCGCCCTAACCCTCAGTTTGTTTCTCAGAGTCCATAGTCTCTCATGGTTCGTCTCCTCCGATTCCCCACCCCCTTCATTTTTCTCTTCCTCTATCTTCTTCTTCTTTTTTTTTTAACATATAATGTATTATTTGTTTCAGAGGTACAGGTCTATGATTCAACAGTCCTACACAATTCACGGTGCTCATCATAGCCCACACCCTCCCCAGTGTCCATCACCTAGCCACCCCATCCCTCCCACACCCCACCACTCCATCAACCCTCAGTTTGTTTCCTGAGATTAAGAATTCCTCATATCAGTGAGATCATATGATACATGTCTTTCTCTGATTGACTTATTTTGCTTAGCGTAATACCCACTAGTTCCATCCATGTTGTTGCAAATGGCAAGATTTCAGGGTTTTTTTTTGATGGCTGCATAATATTCCATTGTATATATATACCACATCTTCTTTATCCATTCATCTGTCGATGGACATCTCGGCTCTTTCCATAGTTTCGCTATTGTGGACATTGCTGCTATAAACATTGGGGTGCACATACCCCTTTGGATCACTACATTTATATCTTTGGGGTAAATACCCAGTAGCGCAATTGCTGGGTCATAGGTTAGCTCTATTTTCAACTTTTTGAGGAACCTCCATACTGATTTCCAGAGTGGCTGCCATTCCCACCAACAGTGTAGGAGGGATCCCCTTTCTCCACATCCCTGCCAACATCTGTCGTTTCCTGACTTGTTAATTTTAGCCATTCTGACTGGTGTGAGGTGATACCTCATTGAGGTTTTGATTTGTATTTCCCTGATGCCGAACGATGTAGAGCACTTTTTCATGTGTCTGTTGGCCATTTGGATGTCTTCTTTGGAAAAATGTCTGTTCATGTCTTCTGCCCATTTCTTGATTGGATTATTGGTTCTTTGGGTGTTGACTTTGATAAGTTCTTTAAAGATTTTGGTACTAGCCCTTTATCTGATACGTCATTTGCAAATATCTTCTCCCATTCTGTCAGTTGTCTTTTGGTTTTGTTGACTGTTTCCTTTGCTGTGCAAAAGTTTTTATCTTGATGAAGTCCCAGTAGTTCATTTTTGCCCTTGCTTCCCTTGCCTTTGGTGATGTTTCTAGGAAGAAGTTGCTATGGCTGAGGTCGAAGAGGTTGCTGCCTGTATTCTCCTCGAGGATTTTGATGGTCTCCTGTCTCATATTTAGGTCTTTCAACCATTTTGAGTCTATTTTTGTGTGTGGTGTAAGGAAATGGTCCAGTTTCATTCTTCTGCATGTGGCTGTCTAATTTTCCCAACACCATTATTGAAGAGATTGTCTTTTTAACATTGGACATTCTTTCCTGCTTTGTTGAAGATTAGTTGACCATAGAGTTGAGGGTCCATTTCTGGGCTCTGAATTCTGTTCCATTGATCTATGTGTCAGTTTTTGTGCCAGTACCATACTGTCTTGATGATGACAGCTTTGTAATAGAGCTGGAAGTCCAGAATTGTGATGCCGCCTGCTTTGATTTTCTTTTTCAACATTCCTCTGTCTATTCGGGGTCTTTTCTGGTTCCATACAAATTTTAGGATTATTTGTTCCATTTCTTTGAAAAAAGTTGATGGTATTTTGTTAGGGATTGCATTAAATGTGTAGATTGCTCTAGGTAGCATTGATATCTTCACAATATTTGTTCTTCCAATCCATGAGCATGGAACATTTTTCCATTTCTTTGTGTCTTCCTCAATTTCTTTCATGAGTATTCTATAGTTTTCTGAGTACAGATCCTTTGCCTCTTTGGTTAGATTTATTCCCAGGTCAGATTACCATTTTTTATTTACATTTAGGCTTTCCTGGGTGCCCTGTCATGCAGTTGAATTCTCTGGCTTTGGTATTAATTTCTGAGTTTGGAGAAGAGCGTATCAATGAGGTACATTTGCAGATATCAGAAATCAACTCTGGCTAATTTCAGTATAAATTTACTAGAAGTAATAATAAAAGAATCAATTACAAGTCTTGAGAACCATATTCAAAATATGCAGGAACCCAGTGAAACTAGGCAGCTTGAATAGCTGCTTCCTTGAGGCTGCTGTGCTATTAACAGTACTGTTACAATGGCTTTACAGAATCTCTACCATCCTCCAAGCTTTGCATCACTTTCTCAAGATCCCAGACCTGGGCAGAAGCTCTGATTGGTCAAGCCTTGGTTATGTGCCTCTGCTCTAGCTTCCCAGGAGCAAAGAGATCAGATATCTGCTCTCTCTTTGACTTCTGTAATGGGAAATGTTCCATATAGAAAATGTGGGCACTGTTGTTTGTTTTTTTTTTAATTTTATGTATTATGATTAATCTTGTTTCTGAACTTCAAGATTCCACTCTTTGAAGACCTGGGTGGGCTCTTGAATCAGCCTTGGCCTTTGTCTTTCTATTTTTTTCCACCTACCTACCAGGTTATTAAAGTTGTAGCTAAGGTTCATTGAGTTTGGCAAAAGTCCAATAGTCACAACTTGGTTTTGGTTTTAGTGCTCTGCTTACGTTCCAGGTCTCTGGTTTGACTTAGGTTTATAATTCTTAATATTTCTTACTTTCTTGCCAGCTCATCAATGTACTTCAAAAATATTTAAAGATATTGTATCTACCATTTTACCAGTGTGCATATCTAGTATTTCTATAACCATACGTGGGGGAAATAGGAGTTACGACTAGTTCTTTGTAATTGCTGTGTTAAAAAGAATAAAAGTATGCATATGGGAGATAGTGAAAAAAATGATTCCTGGAGGTGAAAGAAGGAGGAGGGAATATATTTAAATAAACATGCTCAGGTGATGAATCAACAGGGCCAAAGTGCTATTAATCAATTCTCAGTAGACAGAGCCAAATATAAACATCATGACATACTTTATTTGGATTATGTATTGTGAGTCTGGTATTTCTTCAATTTAAGCACTTCCTTATAGAATAATATCCCAACCACACACAGACTGGTGAGATGAAAGAGCCAGAGGGCCAAAATATAATAACCATATCAAACCAATAGTATGCATTAGACTTTGGTGCCATTTATGGGATCAGCATCTGTCTGAATTCTCAGCATATCTATTTGGGCTCTGCAGCCCAAGAGAACTCCCACAGGTAGATCTTCATGTTGAGAGCCATGTTGAAGTAAAAATGGGAGTCCTGAAGTTAACTTTTTTAAGACAACCAGAAGATCAATGGGAAGAAATTGTTTCTATTCTTGTAAGTGGTAGGATTAAATGTGGTCACTTCTCCCTAAGTTAAAAAAAAAAAGTCTAGTTAATGGAGTGTATTAATGAAGAAAAACATAATTCAGCATGTTGTCAGATTGTTCTGAATCTGCCATAATGGCGTCAGAGGAACCCTTGACTCAACTCCCATCTCTATAATTCTGTTGGATATGTCAGTGTAGGCATGCTCTCTTGTGTAAGCCTGAACTGCCACACAAACTCCCCATGCCTCTGTTTCCCATATACTGTATTTTGTAAACTTGTTGTGAGACTCAAAATATTCATAAAACTTTTATGTATAATACCTAATTGATGATAATTGATACAATAATTGATGCTAGTTGATACAATACATTGATTCTAATGTAGGATTGATTTTTCATAGTTCTGCCACTTAAATTATATGATCAACTTGAGCAGTATGCAACATATAGTAGAAATTGCACTGTTGAAACTGCCAAAGGTCAAATAAATACCTTTCCCCCTGTAATATGTGCAATCATGTTTCATTTAACCAGCAATATGGGAACATATAAATGACTTTTTCAGGTAATTGAGAGTTACCCCTTAAAGAACTTTTTAAAACTTTAACTTATTTGAATGGAAAACATTAAGAATTGCATTGCCCACCCCTTGAATTTAGAGATAAAAGCACAGAAAAGTGTAAAGATTAATCAAATCCACATTTCCATCACACAGATTTTCCTTCTTTATAAATAGAGGATATTGAATACAATTTAATATTTATAAAATGCCCTCATATTAGCATAAACACTATTATTACACCATTCTGTGTGATGAGATATACTCAGTAGTTTGTGGAGTATGTGGATGGTTCAAACTTTTATTTACATGCTTGTAGAAAATATGGAAAGCAGAGAAGAAAATAAAGATGACTAGAAAGAACCTCACTAAGCAGACATAATCATTATTTCTTAATAAAGTTAATATGTTACTGTCTGTATGCTTTTCTAGTACTTTCTTAACTTTTTAATATATCGTGAACATTTTCTCATAGCCTTTGATTGTCTTAATTGACTTACATTCTAATGGTCGTATGGTGGTACCTTCATTTTCTTAATCAATCTCCCATTGGTAGACATTTATATTTTCCCAATATTTAGCTATTGTAAGCAATGCTGCAGTGAATATCTTTGTACATGAATCTCAATGGACATCTTAATCAACTAACATATTCAGCAAGAGCTCATGGAGCACTGACAACATGTTAGGCAATATTCTAAGTGTTTGGAATACAAAACAGAATAATCCTTGCCCTCATAGAATTTATATTCTAGTAGACAGAGACTGACAATTAAAGCTATAGTCCATAGTAACTACTTTCAGATGATAGTGACATGTTTTGTGAAGCAGTGGTTCACAAACTTTGTTCTCAGGACTCCTTTACATACCTTAAAATTATTGAGGACCCCTAAGAGCTTTTGCTTTTATGCATTATATCTATTTATACTCACTATATTAGGAATTAACCTGAGAAATTTAAAAAAGATTTATTAACTCATTTAAAAATTATAAACCCAGTACACTTTAAGTAAATAATAATTTTTATAAAAATAACTATACTTTCCAAAAACCAAAAAAAATAGTGAGAAAAATGAAGTTGTTTTACATTTTTGTAATATTTTTTAATGTCTGATTAACAGATGGCAGCTGGATCTCATATCTTTCTATATGCAGTTTGTTGTGATAAATGGTTTTGGTTGTATAAGAGAAAACTCAGCCTCATATAGATATATAATTAGAAAAAGGAGGAGTATTTTAATAATCTTTTCACATATTTATGGGCATCCTTCTTTGATAATTCACCAAAACTTGACTAGTGGAAGCCTCTTAAAAGTTAGTTGCAGTGTGGAATCTGAAGCTATATCGATAAACTTTTATACTGTTATATTAAAACCCACTGTTATATCTTGAACTTTGAATGGATTTGTTATACATGCATGATTTTGTAATGTTATACATTGGTAATTTTGAAAATATTGGTTTATGACTTATGCAGATCTTCCAAATATTGTCCCACTTTAAAATATAATACTCCAAAGTCATGTTCATTCCTATTATCACCAATCTCATTAGAAAAGTCTTGAGGTATTGGGAAACTTTCATGCTGGAAGTGTATTGTTGGCAATGAACACTCTCCTTGAAGTGACAGACCCACTTTATTTAATTTTTGTGAATATGTGTGTGAAATGCCCAAGTCTGAACAACCATAGTTTATCTGCCATTCTTTCAACTAAAAATGTTTCCTTAGAAAACACTGGCTAGCTAAGCTCACAACTCAATCACACAAGTGATTTTCTTTAAGGTGACTATCTTAATTAAATGTGCAACAGAAGTGCTTTATGTATGTTTCTCAGTTCATCACATAGGATATTAAAATAGCCTGTACTTAAGGATTGAATTTGATAAAATTGATAATGTATGTTGCATCTTTAAGGTAATTCCTAAGTCTACTGAACATATTTTCCTATTATCAGTGCTTGAAGGTGAAAAATACAGTAAGTATTAGCAGAGTTTGTTGCCTCTGCCTTGATCTGTGCTGTTACCCAGCAGTTTACCTGCCATTGCTATTGTAACATCAGTGTAAATGTCACTGGAAAAAGCAAGTATGTCTTAGTACTATTATGAAATAATACCTGCTTAACCCTGAAAGGGTCTTGGGGACATCCATGGGTTGGTGGACCCCACATTGAACACTACAGTCTTGGAGAGCAGCCATAGGGTACCTCTTCCTTCCAAGAAAGGTGGTTTTATGCTTTTTGTTTTTTTAAGATCAAGAGAAGCAGTTATTCAAGAATTTGATTTAACTTTTCTAACTCTAACACTAAAAAGAATTTTTGATAATTATCCTCTGTTGGAGTTTAAAAAACAAAATATGCAATAATGAATATTTAAAAGAATAAGTGTAGCAATAAACATAATTTATTGAATGCTTACTATGCTCCAGGCGCTGTTGTCAAACTCTACATACACTTTTTTTAGCACACAAGACAACCTTTGTAATAGGTAAGTACTATTTTTGCTTCCATCTTAACAATAAGGAATTTAGGTAGTAATGGGGTTAAATAATTTACTCAAGTTTCTCTTAGCTAGTAAGTGACAAAACCAAGCATCCAACTCAGTTCCTTTTAACTCAAACACCAGCTCTATTCATCACTGTCTAAAGCTACTAATGAAATATTTTCTTTTTTTTTAAAGATTTTATTTATTTATTTGACAGAGAGAGACACAGCGAGAGAGGGAACACAAGCAGGGGGAGTGGGAGATGGAGAAGCAGGCTTCCCGAGGAGCAGGGAGCCCGATGCGGGGCTCGATCTTAGCACCCTGGGACCATGTCCTGAGCCTAAGGCAGACGCTTAACGACTGAGCCACCCAGGCGCCCCCTAATGAAATATTTTCTAACCTAATTACCTAAATGAAAATTTGGTATTCTTCCAGGTATACATATTAGTTTATCATGGACTTCTCTAACTATAATCATTCAAGTGTTAGGTCTTCCAGGAAGTCTTATTGTCTACTTGACCTAATTTAAATTTCCCATTTTAGGGTTTTCATAGTTTCATTTATTGCATGTATCACTGTTTCCCATTATTACTGTTATTCTTACCCCTGCCATAGTCTCACTTATTATAAGCTCCTTTAGATCAAGTGTAACATCTCATTCATCTTTTAGAGTGTATATGGAAATTAACCGCTGCAGCAGTAGTCTCCTATCCACTAACACTCTGTGAGCTTCAACTCAGCTGCGTGGTAGATTGCACATTGCCACAATCCCTTTGCACTTCCTGTCATCAGAAAGTAGAGCATATTTGGCTCCTTCCTGGATCTGGTCTGACCTTGTATTTGCTTTGGACAACAGAATGCAACAGGAGTGATTTGTGCAAATTCCAGGCCTGGGCCTCCAGAGGCTTTGCATGCTTCTGTTTCCTCTAGGAAACCTGACCAGCCCCCATGTGAATGAACCCTATCTAGCCTGCTGGTGGATGAGAGGCCCTGTGGAACAGAGATGAGTCATCCCAGTTAAGCCATCCTAAACCAGTCAGCCCCTGGTTATCCATGCACCTGACTGCAGTTGTATGAGTGATCAGCCAAGGTCAGCTATGTCTGGCCAGGATTGTCAGAGCTACCCTGATGAAGGTAGCTCAAATTACCGACTCACAAACTATAAGCTAAATAAAGGTTTTCGTGTAAGTCTGGGTTCTTCAGAGAAATAGAACCAATAGGATGTGTATATTCATATATATATGTGTGTGTGTGTGTGTGTATTTGTATATGTATATGTGTATATATATATGTATGTATATATGTGTGTATGTGTATGTAATATATGTATATATAAATAGGGGGGATTTATTTTAAGGAATTGGCTCATGTGACTATGGAGCTGGCAAGTTTGAAATCTGCAGAATAGGCTGGCAGGCTAGAGACCCAGGAAAGAGCTGATGTTTCAGCTTGAGTCCAAAGGTAGTCTAGAAGCAGAATTTCCTTTTCTTTAGACCTCAGTCTTTTTTTAGCCTTCGGTTGATTGGATGATGCCCACCAACTTAATGGAGGGTAATCTGCTTTACTCAGTGTCTACAGATTTTCATGTTAATGTTAATCTCATCTAAAAAATACCTTCAAAGTGACAGACTGGTGTTTGACCTAATATCTGGGTCCATTGATTAGCCATGTTGGCACACAAAAGGGACAATCACAATCACCAGGTTTAGAATGTTTTTTTACGGAAAAAAACTATCTGATCTACTTTGTATCCATCATCTCTGCTGATCTCTGAACTCTGCACACTCAGCAGTCTTCAGAATTATTCAGCAAAGAGTTGCAAAGTTTACTAATTTCAAAAGAGAAAATAATTTTATTCTTCACGAAATTTTAAACTTTGAAATATATATTAATAGAGCAAATAGTTATAAATGTTGGCAATAGTTTTCTATAAACAAACTTCCTCTCTTTATGACTGTAGTTGAATAAGACATACGTCCAAGAACAAATCAAAGCAAATATGTAATTGTCTTTCCTGAAAGAAGGTTTTGGTTGTTGTGTAGAAAATTCTTTTATTCCTTATCTAATAAATGTTAATTAACCTCCTTACCTATTCCATGCCAGACCTTGTGCTAGACATTCCCTTTCAGCATTAATCTCTGCTCTCCTGGTACAGAAGTAAACCAGAGCATCTTGTTCCCATAGGAGTTCATTCTTTTCTTAAAACAATTTGCTGTTTTTTATGTTCTGTCTCTATTCTGTGTGTTTAAGTACTTTCACTAGAATAATATGCATTGGCTGTTCTCATGGAAGAAATTGCTCTTTTTTCCCCTCACTCCAAAAACAGTGTAGTATTGAACTGGTCCAGCATAGTGCTTCTTGCCAGTTCTTTGTTTCTTCATTTTGTTCACAGATCTCTTGAGGCAAGAATTACAAGCAGTGCATTGTTTGTGTTTCTGCCTTTTGGCAGCAAAAAAGAGTTTAAAAACACTCCAGTAAGGGTATTTCCCGTGCCCTGAAATAAAAGAACTAGATGAAAGTGCTACTCACTTGAGATCTGCAAAACTTTCCAACTACAGCTAAATCTTGGCTTTTGACTCTTCTTCAGTTCTGAAACAAGGGAATCTGCCTGCTTCCTTGAAAATTTCTCATTTGACTGTAAACATTCTAAATGCATTCTACTATCTTTGAGGACAAAATTTATGTTAGAAAGTAGATATAATTCTAATAAGAACCATGTACAGGAGGCTTAATGTGTGGTTACACTGGCTGAACACTTTGCAAACATTATCTAATTTAACCCTTATGACAATCATGTAAAAGTTTGGTATTAAATTAAGGAAAATGAAGCAAAGATATTTATTTAATAAAGTAATTTGTCTAAGGATACTCAGCTAGTAAGTGGCAGACTGGGCATGAACACCAAAGCCCATGGTCCTGATCACTACATTAGACAGTGTGACAAGATTAATAAACCAAAGCATTGTTTGCAGTGTGGTGGTGCAGTTCCAGCTCAATGGAAGTGTTTAAGAGTATAGGTCTTAGACCAAGGCTGCCTCAGATCAATTCTTTGCTGCCTTACTAATTAGCTATTATTTAATTGCTCTATGTCTCAGTTTTTTTCTCTTTAAAATGAGGATAATGATATGCGTTTTCCTTGGGTTGTTACAGGGATTAAATGATTTAACACATGTAAAGTGCTAATATCGCTTGGCACATACTAAATGCTCTCTAAGTGCTACTTATTCTTGTAAAAATGCATGAATCTTTTTCATCAGGATATCAATTTTTGGGTTTCCTGAGCAGCTACATCAATAATCTTACATTTAGTTGCGAGTGACTTTTAGATTAAAGTTGTTTCTATGTGATCCCGAAGGACAAAAAAAGCCAATTTGGAAACAAGTCAAACTAATTGCCAATTCAATGAAAATATCAGACTTATTATTTGATGTTCTGAGACACAAAAGCAGCAACACTTTTTTTTTCCTTAAAGATTTATCTATTTATTTGAGAGAGAGAGAGAGAACACAAGCAGGAGGGGCAGAGGGAGAGGGAGAGAGAGAGAATTCCAAGCAGACTCCATGCTGAGTGCAGAGCCCTCTACAGGGCTTGATCTAAGGACCCTGAGATCAGGACACTGAGATCATGACCCCAGCTGAAACCGAGTCCCATGATCAACCGACGGTGCCACTCACGTGCCCTGCAGCAGTACTTTTTATAACACAGCTTTTTCAAAGTCTTTCTGTTGGTTGCATAATTATGACAAAGGCAAACTTCAATTTATTAAGAAGAAAAAGGAAGGAAAACCGATGGGGAAGTCAGGAATTTTTCAGTGTGGTTCCATACCATACCCTCTCTGAGTAATGCAGAGTCTTGGAGCAAAATGTGGAGTGGTCACAATGATAGGAGTTAACCATGTGTTTTTTCCCCAGGGGTGCCCAAGAGTCCCTGTGCATCTTAGACAAATCAACTATCCTATAATTCAGTTTTTCCTGTTGTAATTGGTGAATTAAAGTTTTTTACTTAACCACTGCCTGAGGAGGTCTCAGAGCACTTGTGTACGGGGCATCTTCTAAGTGGTTTTGATATATAGAATGGAAACATGGGGCTGGCTGGAGCTTTATCTTTTTTTTTTTTTTTAGAATGTTCCACATAATAGTAATTTTGTATTATTAAATGTGTATATTTTCAAAAGATAGTTACAGTTTCAATAACAACTTTTCTTTATACTCTAGAAAATTGGAAAATACAGAAAAGCATTAAGAATAAAATAGAAATCATTGTAACCCCACTATATTATATACATTGGTGCATTCGTCTCCAGTGAAAGGTTGCTTTATTTGTTTATTTATGCATTTATTTAATTTTTAAAGGTTGTTGTTTTAAAGTGTTCATGTGGCTGGGTGATTTCTGAAGATACAGGATAAAATAAAAATTTGGTTATTCATGTCAGCCCCTAGAATGGAGTTATGTGGTACTTGAATCTATTTATTTTATCCTAAATTAAAAAAAATATATTTTGAGCTGAAATAAAGGTGGAATTGGTTAATCTGAAAGAATACCTCTGAGACTTGTAAGTCAAAATCAGGCTGTCTTGGCCGTTCTGACATGGAAGGGGCTGGCATACCTGACTTCTCCGGAAACCACGTCAGAGCTGGAGCCGGAGCCAGACACAGAGGCAGAACCAGCGCCGGAGTGGGATTACATGGAGCAGGAAAAACTACAATTTTGTATAGATTACAGGTTGGAGAAGTCGTTGCTACTATTCCTACCATCGGATTTAAAGCTGACATGGTAACATACAAGAGCCTTAGATTCCAAGTCTGGGATTTAGGAGGACAGACAAGTATCAGACCATACTGGGGATGTTATTATTCAAATACAGATGCAGTCATTTCTGAGTAGGTAGTTGCGATGGAGACCGGACTGGCATTTCCAAATGAGAGTTAGTTGCCATATTGGAGGAAGAAGAGCTGAGAAAAGCCATTTTAGTGGTGTTTGCAAGTAAACAGGACACGGAACAGGCCATGACTCTCTCAGATTTGGCAAGTTTACTTGGGTTACTTGTATGGAAGGACCGAAAATGACAACTATTCAAAACTTCAGCAACCAGAGGCGTTGGCCTTGATGAGGCAATGGAAGCGTTAGTTGGAACATTAAAGAGCAATCATTCAATCACTTCTGCACTTCTGAAATGAAGACTATATCACATTTCCCTTTGGAAATGTGTTAAGTGTGCTTCATGCTACTAAATGTTAAAAGAGTGTGATTATTGACATATACTGAACTGACTGCAATATATGTAATAAATATAAAGAGTATTTGGTTGCAAGGGTAACTCACCATGATTGAACCAACTGAATGTCTGTTCAATGTAATGTAAAATCCTTCCTTGCTTTCTTGTGTTATGTATTCTATTTGTATGGAATTCTTATTCAAATAGAGTCCCATTCAAGAATGTACTCTTATTGAGGAAAAAAACCCTCCTATTTTTGAATTAGTAGTTGCCACTTGTTTGTATAAACACTAATAAATATCTTTTTTTTTTTTGCATGACAAAGTCTACTTTCAAATGATTATCAGTACACCAAGTAAGAACATGTATACAAGTTCTTGAATTCTATCATCTAATAATTTTGATTAAGAGAAACTAAGAGCAGCCCGAACAATATATACTAGTATTCGCTGTTCCAACCTTAGCCGAAAGGACGACTTAAGGCCGGCTGCTGCTTCACACAAGTTACAGTAACTATTTACTACTTTTTCATAGAGAAAGCCCCTGACCTTCAAGAAAGCTTTAGGGAAAAAAAAAATTTAATCCCTGTCTTTCTTTAAACAGAATTTTTTTTTTTTTACTACATCTAAGAAAGAAAAAGTACTGATACATATGTTGCTTGAGCTAAAAGGCCTAGGAAAACAGACAACGTATACACATTAAATTTCTAAGAAATATGAGGTAAAAGGAGAAAATCTTTGGATAAGCTCTACGTTTGTACAAAGAAGCTGGATTTGCTATTCTCCAAGAAATGAAGGGGCCTACTACATAATATACAGAAATAACTTAATGCCTTTTCACAAGGATGTAACTACTCAAGATTTGCTGGAGCTTCGTATTCCATGAAGGCATCTAACATGCCAATCTGCACGCAGAGCTACTCCTTTCTCCCCTATCCATTTATGCAGTAGTTTTCATGGATTTCTGGCTGGATGTCACAGACAAAGGCCAGCAGGTTATCCAGGACTTCACCCCTGTTCTGCTGGAAGTAGGCCTGGAGGATGGTCATCTTCTCCTGGGTCTCCTTCTCCACTTCGGTGCTGCAGCTGCCATGGGATCCCAGAGCTGCAGCTTCCTTGGCCTTGAACTCCTTCTCTCTTTGCAGGCGGTATTGTTCAATTTCAGCCTGAGCTTCTTCTTTGGTCTGCTTCAGCCTCCAGTTCTTTGGCTTGCGGGCCTCTGACACCTTCTCAGTGGCCCGCTTCTCGGCCCGCAGCAGCTGCTGGATACCCTGCGACTGGCTGGCCATGGCGGCCAACACTAATAAATATCTTAACTCAGAAAAACATAAGGCTGTATTATCAAACAGTTTAAATAATAATAATGTGAAGATGAGTTGTAATCATGCATAAAAAAATCATGATTGTGTTACTTTTGGTCAGGCAGTTTCCTGCTTGGGGTGGCCCTTCTAGAGTTGGTGATCTTTGAGGACTGACAGCCCTGTGATAAAATAAAGACATGAAGCTTGAAGATGGGTCTAGGAGTTCAGGTGCTCCTGGGGCACCATCTCCCAGCCTAGGGGGAATGTCTAACCCACCTTGTGGTGTAACCCAACCTTATAAAAGATAAGATGTGTGTCTCTCATGAATGGATGGCAATGTCAGAATTGGATGCCGAGTGGCAATAGCAGTGAAGCCACACTTATCATCTAAAGCCACACCTGCCCTCGTGCTTGACTAATTCTCAATAACCTCTTCTCTTGAGCAAACATAATTTTAATATAATATAATATATTTATATATATTATATAATTTATAATATAAATTTAATATAAACATAATTGTGCTTAAGGTTAGATTTGTGAAAAATAATTCACTTCATGTCTTTTTCCCATAGGCTAAAACTCTTCTGGGAGTCTATAGAGGAACTTAACACTAAGATTTCAAACACGGCAAGAAGGTATCAAACTTCCTCCTTCGGGGCAGTCTGTGATGAAGTTGATTATGCCAGCTGGTAGTTATAACTTCTGCTTGCTTTCCCAGAGCAAACCAAACCCTTTATTTACCACAATCATAACAGACCAGCCTATCCATTATGTTTCTAAGATGTCTTAAGAGTTCAGGGCCACTGTGCTCTTCACAGCACACTTCATGTCTGTAATTTGTGATGTCTGAGATACTCTCATAGGCAAATAAATTACAGTGTCAAGTTAATGGCTTGTACCTGAGCTCCGAGAGTGAACTGGAAGGTCAGTGCAACAGGTGTGGGCTATCATTGCATTCAATAGGTTATGCTTCCGTACACAGGGCCTCAACATTGGAACATAAATTTCTGAATACTGGACATGATAAAGGACAACTTATAACTTTTTGTTTGTTGAAGGTGAGAAATAGACCATGAACACATTTTCTCTACAAGTGCCTCTAATTCTTCCAATCATTCTGACACATAGAAGGAAGGAAGAGAGGATGCTAGAGACAATCAGCAAAGGAGGGCATGGTCTTCTGTCCTGGTTGACTTCTCTGTGTGTCTTTAGCCTACTTTTCTATATACTGGATGAACTGCAGACAGAGTCCCAGGAACTATCTGGTAGCAAGTTCAAAGGAAAGAGTATTAACTCTGTGAGGCATGCATGATAATACCTGGTTTAACACCCAGCTGACAAAGAGGCAGGTTCTGACTCAGGAGCAATTGATGATGGGGCTGAAGAACTGAGTCTACTGACCTCCAGACCACTGGGCGTTCCAGTATGTTGTCCCATCTTTCTGGGATTTAAGCAGGAATGGATTTATTTTCCAATTCAGTTATTGTGTTCTTTGGCTCTGTGACTTATTTTTGGCACTTTCTTATATTTTCTGTCTGTTGGAGTTCTGTGTTCATTCTTCTCCTGAGTTCAGTGAACATTTTTATGACCATTACTTTTGAACTTTTTTTCCTAATCAGGTAAAGTATTTATCTCTATTAGTTAAGATTTTTCCCTGAGGTTTTATATTATTCTTTCATTTGGAATATATCCCTCTGTTTTTTTCATTTTTCTTGACTGTCTGTATTGGTTTCTATGCATTAGATTAAACAGCCACCTCTCAGTTTTAAAGCAGTGGCCTTGTATAGGAGATGAACCTCATCAATTCACCCCGACCCAGCTCTAGGTTGTCTCTCAAACATTTGTGATTGTCTAAGTGGCCTATTATATCTTTAATATACCTGCGACCCTGTAGTGGAAGGTGTGCCAAGTCCAGTCTGTGTCCCGAAGGGAAGGATGACATTCAGCACCTAGATTCAGAATGTTTGGAATCCAGACCCTCAGGTAGCAGCTTTTAAAGTATGAAAATATATATCGTCCTGTGGGACCACAAGTGTCAACCCTGCTGGCCACCAGGGCCAGGTGATCTGGAGGTCCACTGGATAGCAGTGGCAAAAACTGGGGCTCCAGAGGAGTGTATAAACTCCTATCTCAGAGATACGAGCAAGCTATAGGGAAGCAGAGAGAGAGCACAAAGATGGTGTCCACTAGCCTCCATTCCCTAGAGTATCTCTGTAGCCCCCTATAAGTGTGCCAGACCTGAAACGTGCCCCTAAGGCTGAAGCTTTTGGACAAGCACATAGGCCTCTTTCACAGAGAGACTGGGGGTGTGTTCAGTCTGCTGTCCGTGCAGTGCCCTGGGGGTGGAGCCTGCCCAGAACTCTCTCTGGTTGTTACAGTCCCATGGGACCCAGGAACACACGTCCACCCTCGTCCGCTGGCATTGAGAGCCAGATGGTCAAGGGGCATCCCCTAGGCAGCAGCCACAAAAACCAAGGCACTAGACATAACATCTGGGGCATCATATGCGTGCAAAACCTTCCCTCTGGCAGATACCGGTGCTCTGGAGCTTGGCCAGGGGAGAGTGCAAAGATAGTGCCCACCCTCCGAGTATTCTGGAAAGGTTAATTAGGGTAATTAAAAAGGGCTAATCAAGCCCCACTGGCCCCCTAACCCAAGTGATTAAGGGGGTGTCCCTCGGCAGCAAATACCAGGGGACCAAACGCTGGTAAAAGTTCCCTTCTGGGAGAAACTTTTGCTCTAGAGTGCGGCAGAAGGAGAAGACGAAGATGGATGGCTCTCACTGAACGCAGTAAGGCAAAGGGACAGCATGTAGATGGGGCCACCCATGAAAAAGAAAAAGGAGAAAAGAAAAAAAAAGAAGTAGATGACACCTGTCAGCTGGAACCAGGCTGAGGAGGAGGTACAGAGAGCACCTGAAAGAAAAAGAAGAAAAAAAGATGGTGCCTGCCAGCTAGCAGCCTCTAGATGTGTGCTCAATTAGATGCCTGCCCCTCAGGTGGATGCTTTAAAATTAGCAAATGAGCCTTATTCACATTCAGTCTTCTGGGTGCCTCTCAGCTGCGTCAACGCCTGGTCCTGGGGCAGGTGAATCCTAGGGCGTCAGTTTTTTCAGAGCCGATTTCTCAGATGGTGGACATGAGCCCTATTGGTTTGCAAAGCTACGTGTTTTGGGCCCTCACCTCTCAGGTGCAGGTTTTAAAAGCTGGGGTGTCTGAGGCAGAGTTTAAACCCTCCGCTTTTCAGGGAGAGGCTCCGGGTTTTGAGTTCCCCTACTGACTGTAGGTTGCCACAGTGGTGTGGTTTATGAAGAAGTTGTGTCCTAGACTCTCCTCCCTGCTTCTATGTGGACCTTGTGTTGTTTGCTGGGTGCTTAGAAGTTGCTCAGACACTTCATAGTTTTTTTCAAAGGAAGTTTTTCGATATGTGGCTGTAGATGTGGTGTATCTGTTGGGAGGGTGAGTTCTGGATCTTCCTACTGTTGCCATCTGGAACCAGAATCTGCAGGGTTATAAGAGTGGATTGAAAACAAGCGTAAGTTGTTATTTTATATTCCTCTGCACAGTCTTTTCACATACCTTGAACCGCAAAAGAAATCCACCATTTTGAATTTTTCTCACAGGGTAATCGAAGGAACTAGATAAATTTGAAAGTCCAAAGGTTATGATTTATATAGATATCTTATTGAGAGAATTCTTTCATACTGAGTTAAAAAAATCTAGGAAGTTATAGGGTCTGTCTCTAATCTTTTGAGATTGATTTTATAGGAGATAATTATATCTGGACATTTTTTGAATCAATTTTAGAGGGAGAAGCTTAGAGGCGGGGAGGGGAAGTTTGGATCCTATTTTGTTTGCTTTTAATTACTAGTGTCATAACATACAAGCTTGTATTCATGGACATTCACATGTATATGTTTGTGGAAAACAGATTTTTGTATTTCCTTGAAAATTTAGTCTATAGAGCAAATAAAAACAATACTGGTTTTCTGAAGGGCTTCATAAATCCATTCTTTTACTTTGCTATTAAAGAAGTCTGTGACCCACAGACTTCTTAATTTGCCTCATTAAAACACAGAAACATATACTTTATTCCTCAGTATGTCAAAGAAACATGTCCACAATATAATCTTTTAAATTTTTAATTAAGTTTATTTTAATTCTAGTAGAGTTAACATAGTGTACAATAGAGTGATTCAACAATTCCATACATTGCTCAGTGCTCATGGTGATAAGTATACTCTTTAATCCCCATCACCTATTTCACCCATCCTACCACTCCCCTCTGCTCTGGTACACAAAATAACCTTTAGAGCAAAGCCAGCTTCCTGAGCTCTGCTGCTCTGGCAAATCACTTCTGGATAGAGAGGAAACCGGTGACAGGATGTCTCTCCTTCAATTCATGCAATGAACTGATTCATTAGTGGGGAGGGGTGGCGGCAGCAATAATGGCTCAGGTGTCAACAAGAGGAGAGAAGAAAAAGAAAAACAGTTACTAATCTCCTGAGCAGTTTGCTTTGCAGGAAAAATTAACAGCTTTGTAAGTTTTACGGTCCTGTCTGCACACTCAGGATCCTGCTGTTCTCGGTGTTCACCTAGATTTGCACGCTCATGGTTCAATTGAGCTATGTGATTCTCTCATTCACAGCAAACATGCAAAAGATTCCCACCCTTCTGGTGAAATAGTTTTGGTATTTAGATTTATAAGGTATATAGACAATAATTTTTGAAAAGGCTGCCTATTTAACGTGTTGATTGGGGAACTGAAAGGCAGAACTATCTACAAAGGACTCAAATGCCAAATTATGGAAGGTGCTGAGTGTCAGCTCAGCAGTCTTCTGGTAAGTCCTTTTCATTCATTTCTCTGTGCACGTGGCGTATTTGTTTTTCATTTGTTAAGAATTTGGTGCAAAACTTGGAGAGCAATTATTAGGACCAGTGACAGCCCACATATGTGGAGTTTTGAGGGCTTTGCAGATTTTATAGGTTTGGTACAGTTCCATAGCAAACTATAAAATTATTATTGTGGCCCAGAAGGTTGTAAAAGTTAAAACGCAAATATCTGAATTAGGGGGCCTAGTGAAGCATGCAAGCAGCCGTTAAGCCATCATGTACATCACCATCACTTAGTAGTCTAATGGTTCATTTGGGTAAATATTTTTATCAGCTCTTTGCCATAATAATTCCTTGAAATAGACTGATAATTTTATTTTCACAGTTGGTGATTGTATATGGACCAAGGGTATGAAATAGGATGAGATCTCTACTTTTAAGATAAAGAAGTTGGCATATACTATTAGTTCTACCTCATTAGTTATATTACTTATTTTTTTGGGGGGGGCCTGTCCTTATTTTGTTTTATTTTTGAATTTGGGATCTGTTATACGTTGATAGCAGTGGCTTAAACACATCGATTTCTGCTATATATTTGTATGTCTTTGTTCTATATACTTTGAGGCTCTTTTAGTTGGCATATTAAAATTCATGAATGTCATTTTTATGATTAGTTTATTGATTTAACATAATACCATGCTCATTCAATTTAAAATGCTTTAAATTTTATATTGCCTGAAGTAATATTGCCAAACCTTCTTCCCTTTTGTGTAAGTTAGGTTAGTTAAAAGGTACCCAGCCATTGGTTGCTTTCTCTTTCAGCTTTCTTTGTGTTTTTAGTAGGATATATCTCACTGTGTCATGTTGTTGGATTTCATTTTAACTCAACTTGAGATACTGCAGACATGGTAGAGGAATTAAGTCTTTAATGACCATTGCCAATTTATTTTAAGCTGTTTAAACTCATGATCCTCTATTGTCTGTCTTCTGTCATAGCTTTATGGCTAGAGACCTGGGAACAGTGCTAAGAGATTTAGGAATGAAGCCAGGATATCTCTGAGCTCCACTTAAAGCCTTAATGGTGATTAGAAAGAGGCCTGGTCCATCCTCGTTTTGTCTGCAAGATTTTCACCCACACTTCATGTTCTTGAATGTTCACATTCTTGTACTTTCATACTTCACACCTTCATATCTCACATATTCTCCTATTTAACATTTTCTGGTTCCCTAGCATTTAAAACTTAGAGTTTAGGGATGAATGATGCTTCCTGCGTAACCTGCTGAGCCATGTTAAATGACTGCAGGAGATCAAACCCCTCAAAATCCCAGATTTGGAGAGAAGTTGAGAGCGATTTTGGAGCTGCTGCCTCCATGAATATCATGCGTTTGGGTTTGCGTCTTGACAGTAGAGGGGTAGATGAACTAATGTGCCTAGAAAAAGACGGGCATTTCTTTATTTTTTTCCTCATTCATATAACCAGTAAGCAGTGCTTTATCATTATCATCTATTCTGTGGATTTAAATGCTTTGTTTCTGTGTAATAAATCAAACTATACATTTTAGGTTACACATTGTAAAAAATATTCAAAAGTCTACTGCTGAGAATAATTATACTGATAATAGTAGTTACCATTTACTGAGTTTCTTGAATGTGCCGACTGTAACCATTTACCTAGGATACATTATCACTAGCTCTTAGAATCTGGGATAGGTATTATTTCTAGTTGATAAATGAAGAAACTGAGGTTCACATAACTAATGTGAACCTAGCGTCAGAGCACATATTTGACCTAGTGTTTGGCTCTGAAGCCTTCAATCCTTGTTCGAGGAAGGTCCCATCTGGGTCACTCTCTGTTATGCACAAGGTTAGGGTATGGTATGGGTTAGGGAATCTGCTGTGTTGGGGAAGGCAGACTCTTCCAAAGCCATAGAGGAGAAAAGACAAGTGTCTCCTACCTTCCCATTTTTCCCATAGAGAAAATACTAGGGCCAAAGTGCTTTGTTGACAAGTACCATGTTTGCTTTTTACTGGGTGCACTTTGCCCTTCTAATAAGATGAGCCCGAAAGCAAACTTACAAGTGGGTAATAATCAGACTCTCTGAGCACCAAGCAGTCTGGATGTGGGTGTCAGCGGTTTATGAGAATTGCTTGGGAACATTAACTGCACCTGGGGATTGTAAGGCCTGTGGGATGATACTGTAAAGAAAGGAGATGAAGTCACAAGTCCTATGGGAAGCTGAGTTTGTATATAGCCCCTGCTTCCAGGGAGAAGGCAGAGAGGAAAGTAATCTTAGCAAGCTGTTGTCCAGGCAAGTCAGAGTGAGCACCTGGGACCACTTTGGGGCAATTTGCTTGGTGTTCCACACTCTTTCTATAATACCACACTGTTTTCATGTTGTTTGGCAAGTTTTATTTTTTTAATATCTTAGCAGGAGAATGTGCATTTTGTGGAAGAAATGATAAACCAGTAGAAAGCCCTCCATTTGTAATAAAATCCTTACAAGGTTTGAGTTAATAGCCCCCAAGGAAGGGCTGTTTAGAACAGAACTAGTCAAAGTGCTAAATAATATACTGTCCACCATAATCTACTGCCCTCGAGGGAGAGAACCAAATGACTCAGTATGGGTTTTCCATCTTCAATTTCAATAACCTGATGTCAGGATTAAACTGCAGAGCGTGCAGACGGCCTCAGTATGCTCCCTGCATTCGAGGTTCCTTTCCCATGGTCACTTTTGCCATCCCCAAGAAGCTTAAAGTGCATAGACAAAGAAGTCTTCCTAGTAGTATTGCAAAGTGAGGGTAGGATAGTGGTGCTCCATGAAAATGAAACTGAATTTGGATCACAGAGAGACTGCAAAGAGTACCACAGACTGAGTTTTAGTTGTTTCTTTTAATTGGGATCTTATATATACTTAGGTCATTTGTACTAATATGGGGAAAAAGAATAAGTTTTTTTTTTTTTTAGCAGCTCAATTTTCTAGGTGTTTTCAAGATATGCTATAGAATGTGTGCCTTCTTGACCCTCCCCTCTTTTATGCAAGCAGTTCAGTTTTAGGTGCACTAGAGCATTCAAAACTAGTCGGGCTGGAAACAGCATCTCTGGTGATTTCTCAACAGGGAAAAACTTGAACCTAGCTAAGGGGGGAATTTCTGTGGGTCAAAAAGCTATGTTCTGGGGTAAACTTGGGGGAAGAAATATATTATCTTATAGGTACAGAATACAAAAGCAAACTGATCTTTGTTCTAAGTGAACAATTACTTTCATTGTTTTTTGCAGTAAGTCCAATGCTGATATGAATAGTTGGAGCAGAGAGAAAGGGAAGGATGGTTAATCCACCACACTTTCCAGCAAGCGGCCCTAGCCAGCTTTTCTCTGACAAGTTTAAGTATTTACACTTTAAAAATTCTTTTTATCTGCTGTTTTAAGAAAATACTTGAATATGTATTTTGCAACATCCAATAGATTACCAGATCCTGGAATTGGAAAGGGGGATATTCAGAAACACATATACTTCACCAGGGCTCCAGTATTCTGGGAAGAAGGGCATTTGAATGATCTTCATCCAAAACAGGAAACACTTGTGACTCTTCCTCAATGGTATAGTGAAGGTCCTTTGTCCTTTCTTAGGGAACTAGAAAATAAAAATCAGGGTTACTTTTCATGTAAAATGAAAGATTTTCCAGCTTACTTGATTTTTTTTTCCCCTGGTCTGTGAGACTCCCTCTGATATATATTCTGATACATATTTAAAGACCAACACCTTTCTATTAGCTTTTATAAATGGCTAATGACTGAATGAGGGCTCCAGCTGCCCTAGGGTAGCCTACTGAACAAATTTCAAAATTAGTCTTCTGGTCTCATCTTCTTTAGTAAAACCAGATGCTTTGAAGAAGTGCAATTACAGTTTAATCCATTATTGCTCTCTCTAATGATGTTTTACATTGATTATTGTTCAGAGCAGTTTTATATTTTATAGTCACAGGACCATTGTGAATATAGAATACAAAGAGTTTGCACGTACTCCTCACCATGTCTCTTATCACTGACCTCATATTACGTTATTATGGCATGTCTATTGTAGTAAATGAACCAATATAGATATGCTATTATAACTAAAGTTCATATTTTATTTGGATTTACTTCATTTTCACTGAATGTGCCTTTTTCTGTTCCAGGATCTCCTCCAGGAATCCCCATTATATTTAATTGTCTAGTCTCCTTAGGCTCCTCTTGGCTGTGAGTGTTTTTCAGGCTTTCTTTGCTATGGATAACTTGTAAGTTTTGAGGAGCACTAATCAGGAGTACTGTAGGATGCCCCTCTCCTGGACTTTTGTTGTTGTTTCTCTCCAGATTAGACTGAGTTTATGGATTTTTGGAGAAGAACCTCAGAGGTTAAGTGCCATTGTCATCATATCACATGAAGAGTACATGTTATCAACATGACTTATCACTATTGATGTTGATCTTGTGGGTAAGGTAGTATTTATCAGGTTAACTTAAGTCTTTTTCCTTCCTTTCCATAGCATACTGAAGGAAGTCACTTTGCACAGCCCATACTCTGAGGAGAAAGGAGTTATGCTCTATCTCCTTGAGGGTAGAGTATCCAATATAAATTATTTGGAATTCTTCTGCTTGAGAGATTTATCTCATCCCCAATTTAATTTATTTATTCAATCATTTATTTATATCAGCAGGGACTTACAGATATTTATTTTATACTTTGGGTTATAGTCCCAAGTTATTCTATTTATTTTGCTCAAATTGTTCTAGCTTTGGTGAGCTTTGGAATTTTTGTGTCCCTTTGACATACTCTTATCATTTTTTGGGAACATTTCCTTAATCTTTGGTATTATAAGATGCTCTTGGATCATCTTGTCTACATTTTGCCCTAGCCCTAAAATCTACCACTTCTCCAAGGAGCCCTGGTTCCTTTTATTGGAGAATGGTATTAGAGACCAACATCTGAGTGCTAGTTATACTTATTGCTGGTGGGGCATCATTGCTTCTAGGCCCTTTCAGCTGACAGAGCAGGGGAATGTATGTGTGTACACAAATCCATGTATATACACGTCTCTAAATCTTTCTACATGTAGTCATTTATATCTGTATTAAGCTAAATGTCATACATACTGATGTGTCCAACTCTAATCCATTACTACATGAGCATTATAATCTTTTCCCCTTGCTTATCTTTAAGTTCCCTATCCAACAGTGAGCAACCTGGTTCCCACCGTCCATGATTGATTTACCTAATTATTGTTTCAATATACTTGTGTAATAAACTTAGAATTTTTAACCTATGCCCCTGTGGGAAACAATTTTATTGACTAGAGTACAGTACTTATGTGCAGTTTATTTTGTCTTTATTCATGGACTCCAGTCATTTCCACAAATACTTAAGTCAGCACCATTACTCCCATCCTTTTCAGTAAGATTGTTCCACATATTTTTTTTTAACATATAATGTATTATTTGTTTCAGAGGTACAGGTCTGTGATTCATAAGTCTTACACAATTCACAGCGCTCACCATAGCATATACCCTCCCTAATGTCTATCACCCAGCCACCCCATCCCTCCCACCCCCACCACTCCAGCAACCCTCAGTTTGTTTCCTGAGATTAAGAATTTCTCGTATCAGTGAGATCATCTGATACATGTCTTTCTCTGGTTGACTTACTTCGCTTATCATAATACCCTCTAGTTCCATCCACATTGTTGCAAATGGCTGCATAATATTCCGTTGTGTGTATATATATACCACATCTTTATCCATTCATCTGTTGATGGACATCTCGGCTCTTTCCATAGTTTGGCTATTGTGGACATTGCTGCTATAAACATTGGGGTGCACATACCCCTTCGTATCACTATGTTTGTATCTTTGGGGTAAATACCCAGTAGTGCAATTGCTGGGTTGTATGGTAGCTCTATTTTCAACTTTTTGAGGAACCTCCATACTGTATTCCAGAGTGGCTGCACCAGCTTGCATTCCCACCAACAGTGTAGGAGGTTTCCCCTTTCTCCGCATCCTCGCCAACATCTGTCGTTTCCTGACTTGTTAATTTTAGCCATTCTGACTGGTGTGAGGTGATATCTCACTGAAGTTTTGATATGGATTTCCCTGATGCTGAGCGATGTTGAGCACTTTTTCATGTGTCTGTTGGCCATTTGGATGTCTTCTTTGGAAAAATGTCTGTTCATGTCTTCTGCCCATTTCTTGATTGGATTATTGGTTCTTTGGGTGTTGACTTTGATAAGTTCTTTATAGATTTTAGGTATTAGCCCTTTATCTGATACGTCATTTGCAAATATCTTCTCCCATTCTGTCAGTTGTCTTTTGGTTTTGTTGACTGTTTCCTTTGCTGTGCAAAAGCTTTTTATCTTGATGTAGTCCCAATAGTTCATTTTTGCCCTTGCTTCCCTTGCCTTTGGCGATGTTTCTAGGAAGAAGTTGATGCAGCTGAGGTCGAAGAGGTTGCTGCCTGTGTTCTCGAGGATTTTGATGGTCTTCTGTCTCACATTTAGGTCTTTCAACCATTTTGAGTCTATTTTTGTGTGTGGTGTAAGGAAATGGTCCAGTTTCATTCTTCTGCATGTGGCTGTCCAATTTTCCCAACATTATTTGTTGAAGACACTGTCTTTTTAACATTGGACATTCTTTCCTGCTTTGTTGAAGATTAGTTGACCATAGAGTTGAGGGTCCATTTCTGGGCTCTCAATTCTGTTCCATTGATCTATGTGTCTGTTTTTGTGCCGGTACCATACTGTCTTGATGATGACAGCTTTGTAATAGAGCTGGAAGTCCGGAATTGTGATGCCACCAGCTTTGCTTTTCTTTTTCAACGTTCCTCTGTCTATTCGGGGTCTTTTCTGGTTCCATACAAATTTTAGCATTATTTGTTTCATTTCTTTGAAAAAAGTGGATGGTATTTTGATAAGGATTGCATTAAATGTGTAGATTGCTCTAGGTAGCATTGACATTTTCACAATATTTGTTCTTCCAATCCATGAGCATGGAATGTTTTTCCATTTCTTTGTGTCTTCCTCAATTTCTTTCCGAGTATTCTATAGTTTTCTGAGTACAGATCCTTTGCCTCTTTGGTTAGATTTATTCCTAGGTATCTTATGGTTTTGGGTGCAATTGTAAATGGGATCGACTCCTTAATTTCTCTTTCTTCTGTCTTGGTGTACAGAAATGCAACTGATTTCTGTGCATTGATTTTTATATCCTGCCACTTTACTGAATTCCTGTATGAGTTCTAGCAGTTCTAGTCTTTTGGGTTTTCCACGTAAAGTATCATATCATCTACAAAGAGTGAGAGTTTGATTTCTTCTTTGCCAATTTGGATGCCTTTTATTTCTTTTTGTTGTCTGATTGCTGTGACTAGTACTATATTGAATAGCAGGGGTGATAGTGGACATTCCTGCTGTGTTCCTGACCTTAGGGGAAAATCTTTCAGTTTTTCCCCATTGAGAATGATATTTGCTGTGGGTTTTTCATAGATGGCTTTTATGATATTGAGGTATGTACCCTCGATCCCTACACTCTGAAGAGTTTTAATTAATAAAGGATGCTGTACTTTGTCAAATGCTTTTTCTGCATCTATTGAGAGGATCATATGGTTCTTGTTCTTTCTTTTATTAATGTATTGTATCACATTGATTGATTTGCGGATGTTGAACCAAACTTGCAGCCCAGGAATATGTCCCACTTGGTCGTGGTGAATAATCCTTTTAATGTGCTGTTGGAGCCTATTGGCTAGTATTTTGGTGGAGTTTTTGCATCCATGTTCATCAGGGATATTGGTCTGTAATTCTCCTTTTTGATGGGGTCTTTGTCTGGTTTTGGGATCAAGGTAATGGTGGCCTCATAAAATGAGTTTGGAAGTTTTCCTTCCATTTCTATTTTTTGGAACAGTTTCAGAAGAATAGGTATTAATTCTTCTTTAAATGTTTGGTAGAATTCCCCTGGAAGCCATCTGGCCCTGGGCTCTCGTTGGGAGATTTTTGATGACTGCTTCAATTTCCTTAGTGGTTATAGGTCTGTTCAGGTTTTCTATTTCTTCCTGGTTC
Organism: Halichoerus grypus; assembly: GCF_964656455.1. Taxonomy (NCBI): domain Eukaryota; kingdom Metazoa; phylum Chordata; class Mammalia; order Carnivora; family Phocidae; genus Halichoerus; species Halichoerus grypus. The sequence goes on from NC_135714.1 coordinate 188,495,761, forward strand.
AGTTTTGGTAGTTGATACATCGCTAGGAATGCATCCATTTCTTCCACATTATCTAATTTGCTGGCATATTGATGCTCATAATATGTTCTTATAATTGTTTATATTTCTTTGGTGTTGGTTGTGATATCTCCTCTTTCATTCATGATTGTATTTATTTGGGTCATTTCTCTATTCTTTTTGATAAGTCTGGCCAGGGGTTTATCAATCTTATTAATTCTTTCAAAGAACCAGCTCCTAGTTTCGTTGATCTGTTCTACTGTTCTTTTGGTTTCTATTTCATTGATTTCTGCTCTGATCTTTATTATTTCTCTTCTCCTGCTGGGTTTAGGCTTTATTTGCTGTTCTTTCTCCAGCTCCTTTAGGTGTAGGGTTAGGTTGTGTACTTGAGACCTTCCTTGTTTCTTGAGAAAGGCTTGTATTGCTATATACTTTCTCTTAGGACCACCTTTGCTACATCCAAAGATTTTGAACGGTTGTGTTTTCATTTTCATTTGTTTCCATGAATTTTTTAAATTCTTCTTTAATTTCCTGGTTGACCCATTTATTCTTTAGTAGGATGCTCTTTAGCCTCCATGTATTTGAGTTCTTTCCGAATTTATTCTTGTGATTGAGTTCTAGTTTCAAAGCATTGTTGTCTGAAAATATGCAGGGAATGATCCCAATCTTTTGGTACCAGTTGAGACCTGATTTGTGATCTATTCTGGAGAATATTCCATGGGCACGAGAGAAGAATGTGTATTCTGTTGCTTTGGGATGTAATGTTCTGAATATATCTGTGAAGTCCATGTGGTCCAGTGTGTCATTTAAAGTCTTTATTTCCTTGTTGATCTTTTGCTTAGATGATCTGTCCATTTCAGTGTATGTGGGGGTGTTAAAGTCCCCTACTATTATTGTATTGTTGTTGATGTGTTTCTTTGATTTTGTTACTAACTGGCTTATATAATTGGCTGCTCCCATGTTAGGGGCATAGATATTTAAAATTGTTAGATTTTCTTGTTAGATAGACCCTTTAAGTATGATGTAGTGTCCTTCCTCATCTCTTATTGTAGTCTTTGGTTTAAATTCTAATTTGTCTGATATAAGGATTGCCACCCCAGCTTTCTTTTGGTGTCCATTAGCATGGTAAATAGTTTTCCAGCCCCTCACTTTCAATCTGGGGGTGTCTTCGGGTCTAAAATGAGTCTCTTGCAGACAGCATATCGATGGGTCTTGTTTTTTTGTCCAATCTGATAGCCTGTGTCTTTTGATTGGGGCATTTAGCTCATTTACATTTAGGGTAACTATCGAAAGATATGAATTTAGTGCCATTGTATTGCCTGTAAGGTAACTGTTACTGTATATTGTCTGTGTTCCTTTCTGGTCTATGTTGCTTTTAGGCTCTCTCTTTGCTTAGAGGACCCCTTTTAATATTTCTTGTAGGGCTAGTTTCATGTTTGCAAATTCTTTTAGTTTTTGTTTGTCCTGGAAGCTTTTTCTCTCTCCTTCTATTTTCAGTGACAGTCTAGCCTAGTATTCTTGGCTGCATATATTTCTCATTTAGTGCTCTAAATATATTGTGCCAGTCCTTTCTGGCCTGCCAGGTCTCTGTGGATAGGTCTGTTGCCAATCTAATGTTTCTAACATTGTAGGTTACAGATCTCTTATCCCAAGCTGCTTTCAGGATTTTCTCTTTGTCTCTGAGACTCGTAAGTTTTACTATTAGATGTCGGGGTGTTGACCTATTTTTATTGATTTTGAGGGATTTTCTGTGTGCCTCTTGGATTTTGATGCCTGTTTCCTTCCCCAAATTAGGGAAGTTCTCTGCTATAATTTGCTCCAGTATACCTTCTGCCCCTCTCTTTCTCTTCTGGGATCCCAATTATTCTAATGTTGTTTTGCTTTATGGTATCACCTATCTCTTGAATTCTGTCCTCATGATCCAGTAGTTGTTTATCTCTCTTTTTCTCAGCTTCTTTATTCTCCATCATTTGGTCTTCTATATCACTGATTCCCTCTTCTGCCTCATTTATCCTAGCAGTTAGAGCCTCCATTTTTGATTGCACCTCATTAATAGCCTTTTTGATTTCAATTTGCTTAGATTTTAGTTCTTTTATTTCTCCAAAAAGGGTTTCTCTAGTATCTTCCCTGCTTTTTTCAAGCCCAGCTAGTATCTTTATAACTGTCATTCTGAACTCTAGTTCTGACATCTTACTAGTGTCCATATTGATTAGGTCCCTGGCAGTCGGTACTGCCTCTTGTTCTTTTTTTGAGGTGAGTTTTTCCATCTTGTCATTTTGTCCAGAGGAGAATATATGAATGAGAGAAAAATGCTAACAGGGTAACAATGACCCCAGAAAAATATACACTAAACAAATCAGAAGAGACCTGAAACTGGGGAAAAAGAAAGGGAAAGAAAGAAAAAAGAAAAAAAAAAAAGAAAAGAAAAAGAAAATGATCAAATATGATCAGGCTGGTGAATAGATCAGTGCCACACACTAGATTTTGGGTGTATTTTGGTCTGTTAGAAGAAACTGTCTCCCAAAATTTTAAAGAAAGAAAAACTTATATATGTACAAAAATAAGGGTAAACACGATGAAGGGATAGAATATGGTTGTAAAGACGAAAATCATAAAAGATTTTATAAAAGTAATTGATAAGATAAGTTGGTTGAAAAAAGAAGAGAAATTAAAAAAAAAAAAGGGAGAGAATGTGATCTGGCAGGAGACTAGAACAAAGCCATACACTAGAGATTTAGGGTATATTTTGGTGTGTTAGAAGAACCTGTATCCCAAAATTTTAAAGAGAGAACAACTTATACATATACCAAAAACAGTGTTAACTACAATGAAGGGATAGAATATGACTCTAAAAATGAAATATAAAAAAGATTTTTAAAAAAAGGGATTGATAAGATGTTGGTTGAAAAGGGAAAAAGAAAAATTCCAAAAAAAAAAAGAAAAAGAAAAAAAGAAAATTAAAAAAATTAACTTTGAAAGACTAAAGAATCAGGGGGAAAAAAGCCATGATTCTATGTGCCGTATTCCCCTAGTGCTGGAGTTCTGCCATTCTCATTGATCGGTAAACTTGGTCTTGGCTGGCTGTTCTTGCTGATCTTCTGGGGGAGGGGCCTGTTGCCCTGGTTTCCAAATGTCTTTGCCAGAGGCGGAATTGCCCCGCCCTTGCCGGTCTGGGCTAAGTAATCTGCTTGGGTTTGCTCTCAGGAGCTTTTGTTCCCTGCAAGCTTTCCGTCCAGCTTTGGAGGATGAAAGTGAAATGGTGGCCTCTCAATCTCTGCCCTGGAGGAGCCAAGAACTCAGGGCCCTGCTCCTCAGTGAGGCCCCAGAGAAAAGCAGTCAGTCACTCCCATCTCCCCGGTCTCCGGCCGCACTCTGTGCCCACCCGGCCTGTGAACGAGCATTTCTATCTCTGGCACCCGACCTCGTGTGGAGTCTCCAAACCCAGGAGATCCCTGCGGTGCGCTCCTGCGCCGCTCCTCCCGGGGGCAGGAAGGGGAGTCTCCCTGGATCTGCCGCTTGTTGGGTCCCTGCTGGAAGAGCAGTGGCCCGACTGTGCCGTGGATCATGGTTTATGGCAACCCCAAGCTGAGAGCCCGTGCCTCAGCTCCGTCTCTGCAGCTGGCTTCCCTGCTCCGATACCTGGGAGCTCTGCCATACTCAGGCACCCCCAGTCTTTCTGTGACCCCGAAGGTCCTGAGACCACACTGTCCCCAAAAGGGTTCCACCCCCAGCTTACCCATTGGAGCAACGTCCCTCAGCGGAGCAGACTTCTAAAAGTTCCGATTTTGTGCTCCGCTGCTCTATCACTTGCCAGAAGCGGCTGATGGAGGCCCCCTCCCCCACGTCTATCTTCCTGAATATTGCCTCGGATTCACTTCTCCGCACATCCTACCTTCCAGCATGTGGTCGTTTTTCTGTTCAGAGATTTGCTGCTATTCTTTTCTTCGATCTCCTGTTGAGTTTGTAGCTGTTCAGAATGGTTTGATCCCTATCTAGCTGAATTCCTGGGACCAGGGGAAATTTACGTCTCTTACTTCTCTGCCATCTTGCTCCACCCCCCTGTTCCACATATTCGTAATACAGTTAGATTCTTTTGTCACAGTCTGCAGACCATTAAGGGATCCCCAACCTCCTAAATGATTTTAAAATATTTGTGTATGTTAAGATTTGCTCTTTGTTCTCTAATGTTCTGTGGATTTTGACAGATGCAGAGTGTCATGTATCCCCCATTACCATATTATATGGAATAGTTTCACTTACCTATAAAATCCTCTGTGATTCACTTATTCAACCCTCTCAAATGCCTGGTAACCATTGATCTTTTAACTGTTGCTATAGTTTTGCTTTTTCCAGAGTGTTCTATAATTGGAATCATATAATAGGTGCCTTTTCAGACTGACTTCTTACACTTAGCAATATGCACTTAATGTTCAGCCATGTCTGAGTGTATTGATAGCTCATTTATTTTTATAATGGAATAATATTTCCTTGTATAAATGTACCACAGTTTGTTTATTCACATTTGAAGGATATCGTCTTCTAGTTTTGGGAAATTATGAATAAAGCTGTATAAACATTTGCATGAAGATTTTTGTGAGGGCTTAAATTTTCAAACCAGTTGGGTAAATACCTAGGAGTGTGATTGCTGGATTGTATGGTAAAACTATATTTAGCTTTATAAGAAACTAACAAGCTATCTTCCAAAGTGGCTGTGCCATTTTGCTTTCCCATCAGTGATGAATGAGAGTGGTTGTTGCTGTACATTTTTGCCAGGAATTGGTAGTGTCAGTTTTTTAAAAAAATGATTGCCCATTTTAATAGGTAGGTATCTCATTGATGTCTTAATTTGCAATTCTCTAATGACCACTGTTGTTGGCCATCTTTTTATATTCTTATTTGGTATCTGTATACATTCTTTGGGGGAAGGGGGTCTATTCAGATATTTCCCACATTTTATTTTTTTAAGGTTTATTTACTTATTTTAGAGAGCAAGAGAGAGAGAGAGCATGCATGAGCATGAGTGGGGGAGGAGTAGAGAGAGGGAGAGCGAGAATCCTCAAGCAAACTCCTTTGTTGAGAATGGAGCCTAAGTGGGTCTCAATCCCTGAACCCTGAGATCATGACCTGAGCTGAAATCAAGGGTTTGAGGTTTAATCAACTGAACCACCCGGGTGCCCTTCTTTCCCACATTTTAAAATGAGATTACTGTTGGGAGATATATCCATATCTATCTATCTATCTATCTATCTATCTATCTATCTATCTATCTATCTATCATCTATCTATATGAATGCTATGTATATTTTAGGTATTAGTTCCTTATCATATATGTGTTTTACAAATTTTTCTCCCAGTTTGTGGCTTGCATGTGATTCTGTTTTTCAATGTGTTTTTGTACTCTAATGGGACCTTCGAAGAGGAAAAGAAATGAATAAATTAGAAGAGCTCAATAGTGTCTCTATGTGGGATTGCTCAACCTTCTCTCTCTAGAAATCTACTTTTCATTAGTCTTCCAAAGGTATTGTTCTTTGCCAAATCTTATATATGAAATGTAAAAAGGATATAATGAGAAGATATCAGTATCTGAATAAGTAAAAAGAAAGTGCACTTAAAAAAAAATCAATTCTTAAAATAACCCTGTGATGTAGATAAGGCAGGCATTAGCATTTGCATTTTATTATCAACTTTGAGAGGAAAATTTCCAGATGGGGGAACTGGGGCCCAGGAAAGCTACATGCGTGACTTGCCCACAGTCAAACAGTCAGCAAGAGATGGAGCCCTGTCTAGACTCCTAGCTTCTATCTCCTGGCCTCAAATTCTCTTACCTGTATTACACTAGAATTATATCTTGTTAGCCAGAAGATCATTATTGTTTTGATTTAAGATGCAAACTCAATCATAATCCACTTACCTAACAACTTTTCTGATCTATTTGACTATTGGCAGTGTCAGATAAATAACTCATTCAAAACAGAATCCATTAAGATGCAGCATGAGCCTTTAACTCTGCCTTTGTTTTCTTGGTGTTTTGAAGCTTTAGTGGATCCTTCATATTCTGTCATCTGATTCTTCCAGAAAATCCTTTATTGTACTGAACTTTTTAGTGGAGATAGTCTTTGGTATTTGCAAATATTTTCTTTAAGCGTTTTGGAGGAAAATATCTGCTATTGAACAATTTAAGCAGTCTGAAAATTGAAAGTTCCTTAACTGAAGCATTTTTCAACCTTGGCATTGTTGAATTTTGGGCTGGATATTTCTTCGTTGTGAAGGGCTCTTGTGTAGGATGTTTAGTAACGGTACAGAACTCTACCCACGAGGTACCCGTAACATCCCATCTATCTCCAGATATTGCCAAATGTCCCCTGGGGAGGGGGGATTCCCTTCGTTGAGAACCACTGCTCTAATGTTTAAACCGTGTGGTGACTAATGATTTAGGCAGCAGTAGATCATATAAGATTAATATCAAGAAGGTAGGTTTTATAAGTAAGCAGAGTTCATTGTTCTATATTTTTATTACCTTATTGGTATAGTAATTTGATACAGCAAAACAAACTTAAAATTTTATTTCAAAGTTGATAAAATGGAAGGAATAAGGCTAAACCATGGAGGGGGTTGTGGAGGAGCTAGAAAAGATGAAGTAGAGGTCAACTAGGGGTTAAATACATTTTTGGCAAAATGAAACCTTTGTCTGATCCAAGGAAAAGTTCCTCATGGGAACATCTTTTGCCTTTTGTCTTTCCATTGTAGAATCATGAAATTGTATAGCCTATGGGGCCCTTAGAGATTATGTGGGTAAGTGCTAGAAGACAGAAGGGTAAAGCATTGTTGATGGATTCATGTTCCACTTTAACATGGTCTGGTAGCTTGGGGACTATAATATACATGGGTTAATTATAGAAAATCTATAGTTAATTATAGCATTAATTATAGCATAGAAATAATCTAGGGGTTGTAATAATAACACATGGAAATTGACTTTAAAAATTATACCTTCTGAACTAGAGTTCCCTAGAGAAATGGCTGATTCTAGGGAACCAGGGCAGGGAAAATTCACAATGAACCTGGAGCATTTTGTGGTGCCAGAAAGGGGGAAAAAAAAAGAAGGAATCGGGCATGTCAGAAGAACATAGGAGCTGACTTGTAAGAGTTCCCAAGGGCCAGAGCTGGAAAAATTTAAGCAACAAAACAACTACTACTGAATTACAACCCAAAGAATAGAACAAATACCCATTGAGTTCATACTGATATCAATAAATAATTGAATAAATAAGTGGTGGAGAAGTGACCAATCTCCCTTACAGTAGAATTCCAATTGGTAAATACAGAAGGAATAAGGGAAATAGAGAAAGACCAGTGGAATACCAGAGTAATAACTACTGCAGGCAAGCTTCATGTGTAAATGTCAAAATTAGTGGCTGAAATATTAAGGAGCAAAAGGATACTTGCTTAAAGATCTTTCTCTAAATATTTGTTAATTACTGTGGTGAATTTAACACATGTCCATAAATTCTCTGATACTCATCCAGGAGGTGGAGCTTAATTTCTCTCCCTGTGACAGTGGGCTGGGACTTAGTGACTTGCTTGTAATGACTAGAATATGGGAATGGAAAACATCATAACTTCATAGTGGAAAAACCTGGTAGATAGAAACTTAACAGAGTGATAATGGTTACCGTCACCAGTAATGGGTCATGTTAACAACTTTTACCCCTGATATGATGCAGTGAAAAGGGTAATTCACCTCTGTGGTATAGTCTTTCCAAATCCCTATGAGAAAACATCAGTAAATGCAAGTTGAGGAATGTTCTACAAAATATCTGACTTGTATTCTCTGAAAGCGTCAAGGTTATGAGTAACAAGGAAAGACAGAAACTGTCACAGCTTGGAAGAGACTAAGGAGACATGACAACTAGATGCAATGTGGTATTCTGGATTGGATTCTCAAACAGAAAAGGGACGTTATTAGAAAAAACTGGTGAAACCCAGCTATAATCTCTAGTTTAGCTAATAGCCTAATGGTAATTTCTTAGTTTTGATAAATGTACCATGCTTATATAAGATGCTAACATTAGTGGAAGCTGGATGGAGGGTATGGGGAAATTCTTTATACTGTCATTACAAATTTTCTGTAAATCTAATATTTCCAAGTTAAATAGAACATTTAAAAAGTTCCTTCTTCAAATACTTATTGGATGTGTTTATGTGTTCAGAATGCTTATGAATGTAAATCACTTTGGAGAACAGTAAACATTACCTAGCAAAACTGAGCATGTGCATTCTCTATGACCCAGCAACTTCACTATTTAGATACTTAAAAAAAAAACCAAAAAACCTCTTATACATTTTCACAGGAGACACATACAAGAGTGTTCATAGCTACATTATAATAGCAAAAGCCTGGAAAAAAATCCATGTGTCCATTCATAATATGATGGATAAATTGAGGTATTTTCATATAGTGTATTAATATAATATAGAAGTATAAATTAATGAGTTATAGCTGCAAATATAAATAAGGATGGATCTCAGAAACCAAATATAGATTGAAAAAAAGCAATGGATAGAAAAAAAAAGAAAAATACATACAGTTTGATTCAATTAATATAAATGTCCAAATCATACTAAATTAAATAACGTATGGGACTAATAAAATTAGAAAAATTATTTTCTCGGGTTGGAGACAGTGGCACACACATTTTTCTAATGAAGAGATGGGTACAAAGTGGTTCATTTTAAGGTCATTTAAAAATATACATATAGGGGCACCTGGGTGGCTCAGTTGGTTAAGCGACTGCCTTCAGCTCAGGTCATGATCCTGGAGTCCTGGGATTGAGCCCCACATTGGGCTCCCTGCTCAGCAGGGAGTCTGCTTCTCTATCTCCCTCTGCTTGTGTTCTCTCTTCAAATAAATAAATGAAATCTTAAAAAAATAAAAATATACATATATATTAAATATACTAAAATATATGAAATATTAGATAATCATAAAAGATCATTTACTTAAATTTATCCCATTACTCTCTTAATCTCATTCTCTCTATGACCTCCTCCTCTCCTATTAATCTTGCTTCCACTCTGCTCTAGCCACCCTGGCCTCCTTGCCTGTTCATGAACCCAAAGTGTCATCCTGCTTGATGGCCTTTCTTCTAGCTGTTCCCTCTGGACTCAAGTCTCTGCTTACCCTGACAACCCTGTTTAATTCTGCATACACCTGGCCCTTCGGTGTTTTCTCCTACAGTAGAACAAAAGCTCCATAGGGCAGGGATCTTAGTTTTTTTCATTAATGTATCCTCTATTTCAGAACATCTCCTGGCACATATAATAGAGGATCAATCCATGATGATTGAATAAATGAATGAGTAGGAGAGATATAGTTTAATAGGAAAGTCTAGTCTTTGAGGTCACACAGACCTGGATTTACATCCTGTTTCTGTTATGTGGTGGTCAAATGAGTTTGGTAAGTTATTTTCTATTTGAGCCTAAGTCTTCTCATCTGTAAAATGAAGATGCTATGGGATGATTAGATGAGACTATGTACGGAAAGCACTTGGTGTAACACCTCGCACATAGTAGGCACTAAATGACTCTAAACTCTGTCCTTATGATCAAAATATTGATATATAGGGTTACAAAAATGAATCGGATATTAACTCTGGCCTTGTTGACTATTGTAAGAAAGTGAAAGTGTCTGGAGGAGGAGAACCCCAGATATGATATTAAGTAGAATTTATTTATTTATTTGTTTGTTTTTGAAGATTTTATTTATTTATTTGACAGAGAAAGACACAACGAGAGAGGGAACACAAGCAGGGGGAGTGGGAGAGGGAGAAGCAGGCTTCCTGGGGAGCAGGGAGCCCGATGCGGGGCTCAGTCCCAGGACCCTGGGATCATGACCTGAGCCGAAGGCAGACACTTAATGACTGAGCCACCCAGGCGCCCCTTAAATAGAATTTAAAAATGAATTATATTCATAAGAACAAACTAAACCCAACACTAGTAAAAGGAAGGCAATAATAAAGATCAGAGCAGAGATAAAGAGAATAGAAAAACAATAGAGAAAATCAATGCAAATAAAAGTTAATTTTGCAAAAAGATTAACAAAATTGATAAACCTGTAGATTAAGAAAAACTTGAATTACTAAAATCTGAAATTAAAGTAGGGATATTACTATCTACAGAAAGAAAAAGGATTATGGAAGAGTACTATGAACAATTGTATGCCAACAAATCAATACCTAGATGAAATGGACAAATTCCTAGATATTTTAATCTTACAAAGACTGAATCACAAAGAAACAGAAAACCTGAATAGATCTAAAATTGGTAAGGATATTGAGTCAATAACCAAAAACTTCTCAATAAAGAAAGGCCCTGGGACTAGACACTAATCCTTTTTAAACTCTTCCATAAAATTAAAGAGGAGAGAACATTTCCAAGTTCATTCTATGAGAACAGCATTACCCTGATACCAAAGCCAGACAAAGACACTATAATAAAAGAAAACTGTAGACCAATATTTCTGATGGATATTGATGTACAAGTCCTTAGCCAAATACTAGCAAGCAAAATCCAGCAGCATATTAAAAGGGTTATATACAATGACCAAATAAGATTTATTTCTGGAATGCAAGAATGTTTCAACACACAAAATAGATCAATATGTTAATATATTAACAGAATGAATGGGAAAAATCATGTGATCCTCTCAAATGATGCAGAAAAAATAATTTGACAAAATTTAACACTCCTTTATGATAAAAACATTAAAAAAACCTGGAATTGCAGAATAGCAGGTAAATATAATAAAAGCCATATATTAAAACCCCACAGCTAACATCATACTTAATGGTGAGACTGAAAGCTTTTCCTCTAAGATCAAGACAAAGATGCCCACTTTTGGCATTTTTATTCAACATAGCCTTGGAAACTATAGCCAGAGCAAGGAGGCAAAACCAAAATGGCATCTAATCTAGAAAGGAGAAATAAAATATCTTTGTTTGCAGATGATAAGTTATTATATGAAGAAAACCCTAATGATTTCATAGACTCTTAGAATTAAACAAATTCAGCAAAGTAAAAGGATACAAATTCAACATGCAAAAATCAGTAACATTTCTGTATACTCATAATGAATGATTTGAAAAGGAAAAAAAATAATGGAGGGGGCATGGGAAGTTATTGTTTAATAGACTCAGTTTTAGTATGGGATGATAAAGATCTGCAGAAGGAAGGTGGTGATGGTTACATAATAACAGGAATGTACTTAATGCCACCCAATTCTTTCCTTAAAAATGATCAACATGGGGCACCTGGGAGGCTCAGTCAGTTGGGCGTCTAACTCTTGGTTTTTGGCTCAGGTCCTGATCTCAAGGGTCCAGAGATGGACCTCTGCACTCAGCAGGGAGTCTGTCTGAAGATTCTTTTCCTCTGCCCTTCCCCCACCCCCACTCATACTTGCTTGCTCTCTCTCAAATAAATCTTCAAAAAATGATTAACGTAGTAAATTTTATGTTATGTGTAGTTTATTGCAGTAAAAAAATCAGTTGGGAAAACATTTATTCATAGGTCAAATATAATTCTGTTCTCTGTTTATAACTCACAGTATGTCAGAAATTCTTAGGATAATGTTTTGTAAAATTTTCTTGTGGACTAGTACATATTCTCAAGTAATGGATTATTATTGAGCCTGGCATAAGGGATGCTTTCCTAATGATTGTTCAGGTGTCTGTTGACCAGAACATTGGAAAAAGGTAGACCTAAATGGGCCCCTGTGATGCTAATACAATTTCTATGTGATTTTCACTGGCAATATACTGCTGTGAAATGCTAGGGTATGGGGGTAGCAGATGGTACTTGACGTTTCCGAAATGAAGCCTGGGTCATAGTCCACATTCAGATCGCATGGGCCTTGTTTTGACAATGTTGGTGACTGTGGCAGGGTGACATGAAGATGGAATTACTGTCAACATCCTAGCAGCAGGAGGGCCAGAATGTAGCTCCAGCGTTTGCTGGCTGCCATGGGTAAGCAGATGGAATCAGACTGTGGCTTGGGGTCTCCAATAAGTTTCGACTTTGTCTCGTCTCAGGTTATGGTGCAGTAATGTAAGACAGCTCTGGCCACTTGTGATATCATGAGTTGCTAGCAAAAATAAGGATCTGTTCTTCATTCCTGTTTCCTGTGTACTTAACCTTTCTGTTTTTATTTTCTTGGAAGTCAAGGGGTAAGCAGTGCACTTTAGTGAAAGCCATCTACTCTGGATATGAACAATTCCTCCCCACTCTGTTTTCTACCTTCTCTCTAAAATGAAAAGAAGGAAGCTATACTTGTTCATGGCCACCTTGGGCAACTATCATTAATGTTTGTGAATGTCACCCTCATATACTAGACTAGCAGTCATGACACATAGTTGGTGCTCAATAAATGACCTCATGTAGTGTGACACAGCCGTCTGTGAAAAGTCAGTAGGAAGGTAAATCATCTAATACAGGTCAGCACACCTTTGCCATAAAGGGCTAGAGAGTAAATATATATGGCTTTGTGGGACATATGGCCTCTCTTACAACGACTCAGCTCTGCTTTCACTATGTGAAAGCAGCCATAAACAAGTTATAAATGAATGGGCATGGATATTTCAGTAATTCTTTATTTAGAATAAAGTGGACCAAATTTGGCCTTTACTCAGTAGTTTTCTGACCTAATAACCTTTTATTTAGCTATTCCCCATTGTTTAATCTTGGAATTCACAACTATCTAGAGAGAGGCTTTGAGACCAGAGATGAAATTCAAAGAAAAATATGTTGAACATTTTATTCCCAAAATATATAGGTAGGAATAATAGAAATAATGACAGATTATAAGGTATCTATTTTAGTGAAAGACACATAGGATGCAAAAAAAATTATAGACAAAAGTAACAATAACTTTTATAACTTAAAAGAAAAAAATTCTTTTACTATGTTTAATAGATCGAAAAATGACAATAGGTACTAATTGCTAAATTAAAATTTTTTCAGTATCATTTATGTTAATTTTGTCTCAATTCCCAAACTCTTAGGCTCAACATCTCATAACCCATGTGGGTAGAATCTGTGTATATTATCAGTTCTGATAACTAGACTGTTAATATTCTCTACTAAATGTTAGTTCATGTCCTGTTGATGCCACCGGGCAGGGGCAGAAATGGTGGCTCTAAACCCAGTGGAAGGACCCTGAGTTTTGCACATGCAGATTTGCTTGCTTCCTACATAAAAGGCATATTTCTACTAATGATGGGGCATTTTAATTTTCTTGGTTTATATTCATTGATTATGTATTTACTGAACACTAAAGAAGTAGAGTAGTGGAGAATGGTGAAAGCTGTACTGTGTGTGTGTGTAGGTTTTAGTATTAAGTAGGGTGTTCAGGGCAGGCCTCACTGAGATGAGACTTGAGCAAAAACTTGGAGATGAAGGAATAGACAAAGGGTGTCTGGGACAAGAGCTTTCTAGGTATAGGGATCAGGTAGAACAAAGATCATAATGTCGAGACTTGCCTTTTCATTCCTGAGCAAGCAAGGACGCCAGTGTGGCTGCAGCAGTGAGTAAGGGTGCGGTTGTAGGAAAGGAGGTTGGACAGGTGAGGGGGCCAGACAACAGATCGCCTCAAGGGCCGCCCTGAGGATATTGGTTTTTATGCTTAGTGTAGTGGGGGTCATGCAGGGTGTTGAGCAGAGGAGTGACAAGATGTAAGCTGTAAAAGGATAATTCTGATTGTAATGCCCAGAATAGACTGAAGGGGTCAATGGTAGAAGCTGCAAGCCCAGTTGGAAGCTAGTGCAGAATCCAAGTGAAAATGATGACTGGAACCAAGTGGTAGCTCGGGAGGTGATGAGAAAAGTCAGATCCTGGTTGCATTTTGGAAGAGTGTGAGAGAAAGTTGAGTTGAGGATGATGCTAAGGTTTTTGGCCTGAGTCATGCATTAATAGAAATTCTTAATATACAGAAATAAAAAAGAAAATGTAAAAGGTGGTATCTCATAACAGCAACCCCTGTTTTTGTATTGTAATTTCACAGGGTCATTTGAAAATGCCAACAGAATAACACTTTTGGTTTGAGCACAACAGCCTTCTATAAGAACTGTTCACAATTTATGGTTCTCTGGTAGAAGGCTTCACTGTATGCATGTTCCATCAGTGAGCAGAGGCACATCTTCAGAGAGAAAACTCTGACACATCTTGTTAAGCTCAGTGCTGAGATAGAGTGTGTTTGGAGCACTATGGTTTGTTCTTTGTTCTCTGCTCTCCTGGGGAAAAACCTCAGAAATACTCCTGGTGCCCACAATGATGAAAATAGTCATTACTAATTGTATCTGTGGGTACTCAAGGCATAAATATGTGCTTACTAAGATAATAATAACACCATTGTGATCTCTATTCTTACAGTTACGGACCTTACTTTGGGTCGGAAATTCTAGCAGGAGCTCCACACATTGTTCTTTTAATCCTCACAGAACCTTGCAAGCTATTATATTTCTCTAACAAACGAAGGTTCTGAAGTCCAGAAAGGTTACTCAGCTTGTCTAAGTTCAGGTAGATACTGAGGAGTGGGTCTGGGCTCCCTGAACTCTAGACCTGTCTGTCTTCAAAGCCAATGTTTTGTTTTTTTTGTTTGCTTGTTCTTTTTTTTTTTTTTTTTTTTTTTGCTGCTGCCCAACCTTAGGGATTTAGATGAATGATGTATTTGTAACATGTTACTTCAACAAACATTGATTTAGTACCTCCTATATGTTAGGAACTGGGTTAGCTTGATATGGGAGGATAAGAAGATTGACTGATATAGTTGATTAAATGGTTATTGAATGCCTATGATATGCCCAGAGCTGTGCAGGGCTATAAGAAGACAAAGATGAATGGTCCTTGCCTTTGAGGAAAAATGCTGCTCCTTAAAGGCTCTGGACAGTGGTGTTTGAATAGTATAAAATAAGAAGCAGCAAAAACCTATAAATGAGGAGGCTTTTGTTTGGGATGGCTACCCTGTACTTTGAATAGGGAAGTCTTCACAATCCTATTTTAAGAATGGCTTGGGGTAGGATTATCTTTTTTTTTTTTTTTTTCCCTAACATGTTCTCATTCAAATTCTTGTTTTTCTCCAAAACTTACTACTAAATATATGATGAATAAAGTGTTCAAATCACTTGAAGATCTGAATATATCATTTTATAACACAATTAATTATACTTAAGAACTTAAATGTCCTCTCTCCAGAGATCCTCCTTGCGCTGCTGTCTAAATCAGGCCCAATCCCCAGCCGTTGGGTATTACTTTACACTGTTAAATCTTTACAGAGCTTTATCACTATCAGACATTATTATCCATATATGCACTTATTTATTGCCTGTCTCCCACCACTAAAATATAGTTCTCTGAGAAATTTTTATAATGATAAAGAAAATTAGCTTAACTTGTGTAAATTAGAAAAGTTGCTTGTAGTATTAGAATTTGTCAACTGTTTTAATTTGAAGCATTTACAAGAGTATTTATATATAAACCATAATAAAATAGAGTACATCACATTATTGTTTGAATCAAACTATTTTATCAATTCTGAATTTGCTTCTAACACTTTAGTTTTTAATTTTTAACAAAGTAGTGCTTTTTTTTTTTCTGACAAAGTGCTTGATTCACACAGTAGAACATTTGAGTGGAAGGAAAGTCAATGATCACCAACAGAATTAAAAATATTTCTCAACCAATATGACTTTCTGATTAGTTTTTTTTCTGTATTAAACTATATTTCATGTAAAAAACATACTTGTATTCATGAATGATCTAAATAATTGGGATTAAACTTAAAGTTTATGTAAACTCATAGTTTATCTAAATATAATATAAATATGAACATAGATATATATATATTTTTAACCTTATTTTATTATGTTATGTTAGTCACCATATATTACATCATTAGTTTTTGATGTAGTGTTCCATGATTCATTGTTTGCGTATAACACCCAGTGCTCCATTCAGTAGGTGTCCTCCTTAATACCCATCACCCGGCTAACCCATCCCCCACCCCCTCCCCTCTAAAACCCTCAGTTTGTTTCTCAGTCCATACTCTCTCATGGTTCGTCTCCTCCTCCGTTTCCGCCCCCCTTCATTTTTCCCTTCTTAATATCTTCTTTTTTTTTTTTTAACATATAATGTATTATTTGTTTCAGAGGTACAGGTCTGTGATTCATAAGTCTTACACAATTCACAGTGCTCACCATAGCACATACCCTCCCCAATGTCTCACCCGGCCACCCCATCCCTCCCACCCCCCACCACTCCATCAACCCTCAGTTTGTTTCCTGAGATTAAGAATTCCTCATATCCATGAGATCATAGGATACTTGTCTTTCTCTGATTGACTTATTTCGCTTAGCATAATACCCTCTAGTTCCATCCACATCATTGCAAATGGCAAGATTTCGTTGTTTTTTTTTTTTTTTTTTGATGGCTGCATAATATTCCGTTGTGTGTGTGTGTGTGTGTGTGTGTGTGTGTGTGTGTGTATACACCACATCTTCTTTATCCATTCATCTGTTGATGGACATCTTGGCTCTTTCCATAGTTTGGCTATTGTGGACATTGCTGCTATAAACATTGGGGTGCACGTACCCCTTTGGATCACTACATTTTGAACATAGGATATATTTTAAAGTCATTGATATGAATGTTTGCCACAAATAAAAATGAATGAAAATTTTAGGAATAGAGAAGACAGATTTAGAAGAAAAGGCAGAAACAAAAGATTTGAGAGTGATAAAGAATGGAATATGTGCTGGGCACCTGGGTGGCGTAGTCTTTTAAGCATCTGGCTCTTGGTTTCAGCTCAGGTCATGATCTCAGGGTCCTGAGATCAAGCCCCGTGTCATGCTCTGCGCCTAGCGTGGAGTTTGCTTGAGATTCTCTCTCCTTCTCCCTGCCCCTCCCATTTGTGCTCTCTCTCTCAAATAAATAAATATTTAAAAAATTGAAGAAAAAAATGGAGTATGTGAAATAGTCACAGAAGGCCAAAGGAGACAAAAACAGAAAGGTGAGCAAGAACCAGACCAAGTAGGGCTTTGTGGGATATATGGTAAAGAGTCTGAATTTAATCAGAATGAACAGGAAGCTGCTGGAAGGTTTAAGCAAGGAATGACATGACTGGTTTATGCTTTAAAAAGACGATTGTGATCCCTTCGTGGATAAGGGATTATATAAGATGGCAAGAATTAAAACCAGAAAATCACTTAAGTGGCCAGTCCAGTAGTTGGACAATAGATAATAAGTAGGCCTAGGGTGGTGTAATTACATTAGGGAAAATGCAAGAAGGAGGATTCAGCTGGTAGTCTGATTGTGGGGGATAAGGAGAAGAGGATGAAACCCAGATTTTTGGCCTATAGAATTGGGTGGATAGTACCATTTACTTGGATTGAAAGTCAAGAGTCTTGTTTTGGATGAGGCTTTTAAGGGGGGGATAATGAGAAGGCAGTTAGACATACTAGTCTGGATCTCAGGACTAGAAACTAAATTTGGGAGTCATTAGCTTAGAGATAATATTTAATAGCATGGGTCTGAATTGGCTTAAATAGAAGAGAGGAGAGACAGAGAAGGGAAGGAGGTCCAGGGGCTTTAGAGCCTGGTAGAGGAAGAGAGATCTTCCAAGAAGACTGAAAAGTAGCCTGAGCAGTAGGGGGAAAACCAATAGAATATGCTCTCATGGAAGCCAGTTGAAGGAAAAATTTCAACAAGAATGTCAAATCTGTCAAATCCTGCTACATGGTAGAGTGAAATGCAGAATGAAAAGGAATTGCCTTATTTGGCAGCATAGAGGTGACTGGTGAAGTTGATAAAAGGAGCCTCATGGAAGTTTTATGGAAGTGTCCATCCCCATCACTAGAATAGGAGGAGGGGAGAATGGAGGAGAGAATGCAGTGTAAGGGAGTGGAAATGAGGGAAAGAGCTGGAGAGAGGCAGTGGGTCAAGGGAGGGTTTTTAAGTGAGTCATATCTTCAGTTGGTTCGTATGCTGATGAAATTATCTAGTGTAGATATGATGATGCAGTGAGAGTGAGTGACTGCTGAAGCCAAGCCTTTGGGCTGGTGACTGCAAGTGGAGGTATTGCTTTGAGGTAGGAATAGGGACAACTTGATGCTCTTACAAGAAGAGGAGTGTTCATAAAGGCAAAGCTGCTGGCAGATTGTAGTTGGTGGTGAAAAGATGAGGGAGTTCTGTTGCATTGCTTTTATTCCACAGCTGGGAAGGGGTGAAATACCTAGATGTCTTGGATATTGGGATATTGTTTAGAATGGAAATGTAGCAGAACAACTGGGCAGCAATTAAGTTTGTGTTTTACATTTCCAGTCATGAATTTAAAATGTGAATAGTCATTGCAGCTTTGTGATTTTCTTCAGCTAATCAGTGACAGTGCTCCGTAGGGGAAGGGTTTGGTCTGACCAAGGATATTGCTTTGCTGTGTGGATATAATGGAATAAATACTTATGGTTATAATTTATATGATTGAATGATAGTATAATATAACGATGGCTCTGTACTCTAAAGTGGGAAAGAGCAAAGTAAGGACAGGAAGGGATGATGGATAATAAAAACATTTTAAGATCAGTGGATTTGTAATTTACAGTGTTGGAAAGTTGTTGGAGTAGGTATGCTAGAGCAAATGTGCTGGGAAGATAAAAAAGGATGAGTAGGAGAAGTGAGAATTTAAAATTGGTATGTTGGGGGCAGTGTATTAACTGTTCTATGACAAAGTCTAAGGCATGATCAAGGGAATGGCCTTGTGGTGGGACCTTGTGTTGCAAGTGAGGAGGCTAAGGATTTGGGAGTTCACTGCTGGGTGCAATATCCATACAGAAGCTTAAGTCCTGGAAAATAATAACAAGAGTAGTGTAATGGGAAAGACAGAACCAGGTGCTAAATCCCTTGGTGGATACAGGAAAGAACATGGGAGGTCTGAAGACAATCACGGAGAATAGCAGGTGGTATGGTCAGTTGGCACATGCTTCAAAGGAGCGAGGGCTTCTGAAGGAGAAAGTTTGTGCATATCAGTGGGAGCAAGGAGGGTACCTACCCCACTTGTAGGCCATTACTTATTTGATGTGTGGGAGGAAAAAAATATCATATTGAGAAGGAAGGCTGGGAAAAGTAGTCTTCACCAATGAGTAGGAGGTGGAGGGAATTTTCAGAGTGGAACTTGATATAAAAGAGGATTTAGAGAGCTGATATATATAGTATATTTCTTCCAAACAGAAGAGTTTGGGGGGATGGCTTTGGGTGGGAAATTATAGAAAGTACAGAAAAGTTGGGGGATGAGTTAAAAAAAACCCTATCAAATAATTTTGAAAATCTAATTTTCAAAAGTACACAGACTTCTGCTTTAAGAAACATAAAAATGCTTTGTTAAGCCAGGAGTGGCCACACTAACCCCTCCAGGTACCCATCTGCTGACTTTCTTAAAATGAGTTTAGAAGTATACCTTCCTCTTTGGTTTTTTTGGAATAATTTGAGAAGGATAGCTGCTAACTCTTTAAATATTTGCTAGAATTCACCTGTGAATTCTGTCTGGTCCTGGACTTTTGTTTGTTCGGAATTCTTAAATAACTGATTCAGTTTCATTACTTGTAATCAGTCTGTTCAGATTTTCTGTTTCTTCATGATTCAGTCTTGGAAGACTGTATGTTTCTAGGAATCCATTTCTTCTAGGTTGTCCAATTTGGTGGCATGTGATTGTTTGTAGTAGTCTCTTATGATCCTTTGTATTTCTGTGGTGTTAGTTGTAACTTCTCTTTCATTTCTGATTTTATTTATTTGGGCTCTCTTTTTCTTGATGAGTCTGGCTAGAGTTTTGTCGGTTTTATTTTTTGAAAGAGTCAACTTTTAGTTTCATTGATCTTTTCTATTTTTTTTTTAGTCTATTTCATCTATTTCTGTTCTGATCTTTATTATTTCCTTTATTCTACTAACTTTGGTCTTTTTGTAGTTCCTTTTGGTGTAAAGTTAGATTGCTTATTTGGGATTTTTCTTGTTTCTTGAGGTAGCCTGTATTACTATGAACTTTGCTCTTAGAACTGTCTTTGTTGCCTCCCATACATTTTGGAAAGTTGTCTTTCCATTTTCATTTGTCTCATGGTATTTTTGATTTTCTCTTTGATTTCTTCACTGACTCATTGGTTGTTGAACAGGATGTTGTTTAATCTCCATATGTTTGTGTTTTTTTTTATTCCCCAGTTTTATTCTTGTAATTCATTTTTAGTTTTGTACCATTGTGGTAAAAAAAGATGTTTGGTATGATTTCAGTCTTCTTGAATTTATTGGCCTACCATGTGATCTGTCCTGGAAAAGGTTTCACATATACTCGAGAAGAATGTGTCCTACAGTTTGGGGTTGGAATGTTCTGCATATATCGCTTAAGTCCATCTGGTCTAGTATGTTGTTTAAGCCCAGTGTTTGTTTATTGATTTTTCTGTCTGGTCTATCTGTTGATGTAATGGAGTATTAAAGTCTCCAACTACTATTGCATTGCTTTCAATTTCTCTCTTTATACCTGTTAAAATTTTATATATTTAGATACTCCTAGGTTGTGTGCATAAATATTTGTTAATGTCATATCCTTTTCTTGGATGGACCTTTTATCATTATGTAATACACTTCTTTGTCTTTTGTTACAGTCTTTGTTTTAAAGTCTATTTTGTTTTAATATAAGTATAGCCACCCCAGGTTTCTTTTTATTTTCATTGGCATGGAATATCTTTTTCCATCCCTCACTTTCAGTCTCTGAGTGTCTTTAGATCTGAAGTGAGTCTCTTGTAGGCACCATATAGATGGGTCTTTTTTTTTTTCTTTCTTTTATACATTCAGTGTTATGCTTGGGTTCCTTTCTCTTTAATTTTTTGTAAATCTATCATAGTTTTGAGTTTGTGGTTACCATAGGGTTCACATAGATCAACTGACAGAGATATTTCTATCTACCTAAATATGTAAGACAGTCTATTTTAAGCTGCTAATCATTTACTACTGCCTTTACTATATATTTGCCTTTACCAGCTTCTTTCATGTATTTTCTTTTCTTATTTCTAGTTATAGCCTTTTTCTTCCACTAAAGGAGACCTGTTAATATTTCTTATAAGGCCAATTTAGTGGTAATGAATTCCTTCAGTTTTTGCTTGTCTGGGAAACTCTTTAACTCTTTCTATTATGAATGATAACCTCGCTAGGTAGAGTATTCTTGGTTATAAGTTCAGGTAGATTGTTTGTCTCTCTTTCATTCACATCACTGGAAAGTGATATGAATGAGAAGGAAGTTCTCCCTGCTGGGTCCTGAATAGTGCCCTGTGGGTCCTCAGTTGTGGTTTGGAACTCATGCTAATTGCATACTAGTCTTATTATGCCACTTTATGAGATCACAAAAATCACCATTTAGAAACCAAAAGTATTCCTGGCCAAGACTAATATACGTTTTGAAATTGTAAAAAAAAGGCTGTATAATTCAGTTTTTCTTTTTTTCATGAATTCCTTACTACCTGAGGGATTAGTCAACAAAGTTTAGTAATGGATCCACAGATAGTTGAATTAAAAAAAGATTGAGGGGCGCCTGCGTGGCTCAGTGGATTAAGCGTCTGCCTTCGACTCAGCTCAGGTCATGATCCCAGGGTCCTGGGATCGAGCCCCGCATCGGGCTCCCTGCTCCGCGGGAAGCCTGCTTCTCCCTCTCCCACCCCCTCTGCTTGTGTTCCTTCTCTCGCTGTGTTTCTATCAAATAAATAGATAAAATCTTAAAAAAAAAAAAAAAGATTGAAAATACCATACAATTCTCTTCATGTTTTTTTGAGTCATGTGGCCGGTACCATATGTGTCATATAGCCTTCTGCTTCTATTTGGGAGAATAGCATTTTAGTATTTCCATAATTTGAGGGTGAATCCTCTTGTCTCCACCCTGTTGCTAGTACACCGAGTGAATGAATGGACCATATAATACAGTTTTCTTTTTATGCAAGGGCTTGGATTCCCTTCATTCATCTGCAGGCTGAGCAGGTCAGCCTTTGCAACCTTCTGCCAGTTAAATGAAACACAGGTCAAAAGTTCCACTTCACTGGAGCAGTTTTGCGGTCTCTTTTTTTTTTTTTTTTTAAAGATTTTATTTATTTATTTGAGACAGAATGAGAGAGAGAGAGAGAGCACACGAGAGGGGGGAGGGTCAGAGGGAGAAGCAGGCTCCCTGCCGAGCAGGGAGCCCGATGCGGGACTCGATCCAGGGACTCCAAGATCATGACCTGAGCCGAAGGCAGTCGCTCAACCAACTGAGCCACCCAGGCGCCCTTGCGGTCTCTTTTTATTCAATTGTGAGAATGCAGCCTTACAGAGGACTGTTAAGAAGCAATAATGCAAAGTGTCTCCATTCTTTAATGGAATAGCATTAGTCATATTTCTGGCTTTTAAAATTCTGTTGGGGGAGAAACATTTTCCTTTGTTTCAAATACAACATATTTTATGCAATTCAGTAAGAAAAAACTCTTCTACAATTTTCATTTTTATAAATACATCCATTCTTTGCTACTTTGAGGAGTTACATTATCCTTGTCTAGCAACTTCTGTGGCACTTAGCAGCAATGCTAATTACATAGTTTTGCTAACAAGTAAATGGTTAATGCATTATGTGAGGTTTTTTTTTTTTTTTCCCCCTCTTTCCCTGCTGTGCAATCTTTATTCCTAACCATTTCTGTATAGGAGGGGTATAAGTTTTAGTGGGGTTGCATGTATATATACCCATTTAGGGGAGCAGTTAGTAGTGCTGTGAGCAGGGCAGACCCGGAGGGCTTCACCTGGTAAGGATTCTGCTCCTGTGCCATGGGACCATTGAAAACTTTGGACTGAATCTGGAAGAGTGTGGAGTGTCCATCAAAGGGAGAGAACAGATTTGCCCTTGCCAGCTTTGTCTATTTGCAGAGGCCACTCCTTCTGCCTGGAATTCTTTTCTCTCTCCTCTCAACCTAGATTCCATTTTTTAAAAATGGATTTTTCCCTTATTTTCTTTTTTAAAGAACAGCTTTATTGAGATGTAATGCATATGCCATACAATTCACCATTTGAAGTGTACAACACCATAGTTTTTAGTATATTCAGAAATATGTGCATCCCTCATCATAGTCTATTTTAGAATGTTTTAATCACTTAAAAAAGAAACCTTGTACTCTGTAGCTACACCCCCTCTTATTCCCCAATCCCCTTGCTCCCAGAGCTAAGCATCTTGGAATCTACTTTCTGTCTCTATAGATTTCTCTTTTCTGGACTTTTATATGATTAGAATTGTATACTATGTAGTCTTTTGTGTCTGGCTTCTTTCACTTAACATAATGTTCTTAAGGTTTAACCATGTTATAACATTGAATACTACTTTATTTTTTATGGTTTAATAAGTTTCCATTATATAGATATACCCTATTGGTTTATTTTTATCTGTTGATGAACATCTGGGTAATTTCCACCGTTGGCTATTCTAAATCATGCTGTTATGAATGTGGGTGTGCAAATAACACTCTGAGATACTGCTTTCAATTCCTCTGGTATATGGGGGATTAGGATTTTCTTTTATTTAAAAATTTTTAGTAGCCACATAAAAAAATCAAAACATAAACAGGTAGAATTAATTTTAATAACATTTAATTTAGCTCAGTATATATGTTATTTCAACATATAATTGAAATTTTTAATATTTGCATTCTTTTCTCATATGAAGTCTTTAAAATCCAGGATACATTCTGTACTTCTAGTACATCTCAGTTTGAACTAGCTCATCTCAAGTGGTCAGTATGCACATGTGGTTAGTGGCTACTATATGGATAACTCAGCTCTAATCACTGAGGTGCTTGGGATTGAGGAAGAACCGACTGCATCCTAATGGCTGCTCCTGAACTCCAAATTGTGCTCTCACTTTCTGCCTGTCTCATTCCTTGAGAAATACCCACATGCAAACTCTTGGCAAACTTCCAGTCTCACGGCCCACTCCATCTGACTTGATTCTGTGAGAAGGGCTATGTGATCTGGTGTTTGAGATAATGAACTAAGTTCAACTTGATTTTCTTCTATGAAACTTTTGAATCTGAAACACATAATGTGATCCAGCAAAATGCCTTTATATGCTTATGCTCACTTACTTTGGAAAAACTTGAAATCATGACAGGGAATGATTGAAACCTTGCTGTTACAACTTTTTTGTCAGCTCTAATGACTGTTATATTTACAGCTGGTGACAATGCATTTTGTAGGATGGGCCAGTCCATATGGGTAGAGGTTGATATGAGAGGGTTATCATTACAATTTCAGCATGTGTTTTTAATAGTTGCAGGTTGTGCATTTTGAATAAATGCCTGAAACCATTTGAGGTTAGGAATACATAAGGAAGAAAAAGAGCTTCTTCCAAGACAACTGGTGTAATGTGTTAGTTATTCATATAATATTGCTGCTTTTCAGTTGAATTATTATTCAGATACATAGTTAAGAGGACGTGACCCTAGTTGAGTATTTAGTCTAGGCCCATTCCGTGTCCATGTCTTTAAATCTGACTCATCTAGTGAATTTTCTTAGAAACTGTCTTCTAGATCAACAGAAGTTGGTAAAAATCTCAGCTTGGCACTGGCTTGGCCATTTAGTCAGACTTTCTGGGTCTCCACATTCTTATCTGCAACAAAAAGGGCTGAAGTGTGAGGCTAAATGTCTATGAAAGTATCTAGCACAGTGGTAACCATGCAGTAGGCTAGGATTTCCTGTTTTTTTGTTTTTGGTTTTTCCCCTGAAGCCAAGGTGTTAGTACATAATCTTATCCATCTCTGCTCAGAGGTGGAGGTAGGGGGTCACAATGTGCATTTTTAAGACAGCAA
Source organism: Halichoerus grypus (assembly GCF_964656455.1). NCBI lineage: Eukaryota > Metazoa > Chordata > Mammalia > Carnivora > Phocidae > Halichoerus > Halichoerus grypus. Next base: position 188,520,651 of record NC_135714.1, read on the forward strand.
GGAAAGTGTCACTAAATAAAAGATTATTTTCAGGTCATTGGGAGTAACTAGATTTAAAATAGACTGGGAAAAATTTTGTGACCTATCTTAATTATTTTAACATTATAAAAGCATGTAATTTTGTATTTGTGACATCTGGGTAATTAGGCTTTCTAGCTCATAGTTGGGGGTTTCTTTCACTGCAGATTGGCTATTACCCATCAGCACCTTTCTGCTCTAATTGAAACCATTTTCAATGAGACCAGGATGGGAAAGGATGGCTTTGATTTTGAATCACTGTAAAAACAACTTTTATGTGTTGAGCTGCATTGAGTTTTTATTTATTCACTGACTTTTATGGTTAAAAAAGGCAAATAACAAGGTAATTATATTTAGCAGATGAAAAGAGACATATGAAAATGATAAATTTAGCTGTGGCTCTCTCTGACCTAATATAATAACATCTCCGTTTCAAAAGCCTAATTATTTCTCAGAGAAACTTTTTACTTTGCTTACACAACTCAGTTAAGAAGAATTCAAATAGCCCCATGGGTATCCCCAAAATAGAGCAACAGTATTACCCATTGTTATTAATTGCTTTTTAGGTTAAGAAAAATGGTAAAGGAAATTAATTTTAATAGTCATTAAAAGTGGAATTTAACATTCTTATACTACTATTATAAATTGTGGGAAATTTTTGTACATTAGATAAGTTGTCTGGAGTTTTTGAAACATCTTTAAACAGAATTTGTTTCTTTTAGGTTTATTTTTCTAGGAAACTTCTGGCAAGTCAGAAATAAAGTCACTTGGGGATATATATAAATAATGAATGCTAAATATTTGTTTTGGAGAGAGAAATTCCATTAAAGCATCAATTGCTGTTCAGCTCCACATTTTAAACATACTGTTAAAACAAAACAAATTGTTCAAACATACTGTTGTGATTTTCAAAATTATAACACAATTACATCATGTCAATATAGCTCTCCTTATAAAATATTGATACAGATTGTATATATTATGAAGTATGATATATAGCATATATTGTATTTTATGTATAAATAAACATATGCAATTTTATAGAAACTGCTTTTTCAAACGGAATGCCATTTTTTGTTGGGATTTTGTATAAACTCTACCTTTTGACTAACATTTACCTTAAGACATGATATAGCCCTTTGGACAAACAAATTTGGACCCGTTTTTCCCTTTTGTGTTCCACTGAGCTGGCTTAGTTGACAACATTTTTTTAAACCAACATAGATATGAATTTAATTAAATTTTTTTTTTTAGATATTTTATTTATTTATTTGACAGAGAGAGAGAGAACGAGAGCAGGAACACAAGTAGGGGGAGTGGGAGGGGGAGAAGCAGACTCCCACCGAGCAGGGAGCCCGATACGGGGCTTGATCCCAGGACCCCGGGATCATGACCTGAGCCGAAGGAAGACGCTTAATGACTGAGCCACCCAGGCACCCATGAATTTAATTTAATTTTGATTTAGACCAAGTTGGGGTTTTGTCTTCACTTTTGAACTGGGAATTAAGCCTCAAGAATGACTATGTCTGGTGTTCCTGGCTGGCTCAGTTGGAAGAGCATGTGACTCTTGATCTTGGAGTCTTGAGTTTGAGTCCCATGTTGGGGGTAGAGATTACTTAAATAAATAAAATAAAAAAAAAATGACCGTGTCTAATTGGAAAGGTTGTCAGAGGCAAATGTGTCAGGAAGAATAAAAAAAACAGGAAATTGTGTTTGGGGAGGCTGTTTGCTTGGCTATGCTATGCACACTAGGAAATATTTGACGAGTATAAGTACAGTAGAGCAAAGCCAGGTCACATTCAGTGATGCCTGACTATGAGTCAGCAGCCCCAGTCAAAAAACAAAACAGCAAAAACAACAAAGAAACAAAACTAAGTATATTAGAGTCATGCATAATATCTGCTACACCCATCTAGCTGATCACTGCCTGCAAGATGCTAATATTTCAGTCAATTCAGGTGAACTTTATATATCATAAAGGGACATAGCCCCTACCTCTTTTATTCCTGCTCTAATTGAGCTGGCTACCCCACTCATCGTCTTCCAAGGACCTCGTAAGAGCCCACTCTGGCACTAGGCTCTGTTCCTTAGCTTCTCCGTGCCTCAGCTCCTTCACCTCTGAAATAGGCTGATTCATTATATTAACTTCTAGTGACCCCAAGCTTTGATGGTTTAGAGATCATGGGTCTTTTCCTTAACAAGAGGTGGGGAACAGAGGGAAAAACAGAGAGCATTTAAAGGTAGTGGGATTAAAAAAAAAAATAAAGGTAGTGGGATATAGCTGGAGGGTTCATTGAGATGATAATTATATTGTTTGCTTTGAAATGACTTATTCATTTTACAAACTTTTATTATTTAGCACCAGCCATTTCCCAGGCACTATGGTAGGCTCTGGGTATACAAAATATGGAGAACCCAGATCCAGGGGCTCCTATTTTCATGGGGAGGGGTGATGAGAGAATATGGAAAAACTAGATATAAACTCAAAGTGTTAGAAGTTCTATGTCATGCAAGCAGGAGACACCCAGAGCAGCACAAATTTCTGTCTGCAACATAGGCAGTTGTCAGAGTGGAGGAGATATTTACCCCAAATTGGAAAGCTGGGTAAGGACTCAGTAGGTAGGCTGGTGGGAAGGACTTCTGGGCAGAGTAAATGGCATGTGTAGAAAAGAAGAGATTAGACAGCACCTGGCTTCTTTGAGAATCTGCACATAGTTAGGCTGCATGGCTGGAAAGCCACGTGTGAGTAGAAGACATTTGGGATTCAATGGCAGACAAGGAGATAAGAACCTTGGGAGCCAGGCAGAGGTATTCAGATTTTATCCTGCAAGTACTAGTGATGATGCCCATGAAGTGAGGAGGTCACAGAAACCAGAAGAGACTGCAGTTTTGAAAAGCATTCTTTGTTGAAAAGCAAAGAAGAAAAGAGAGACTAAAGTATCTACTGAATTTTTCTGTATGAGAATTGTGTGTGAGTTTTGCAGGAGCAGTGTGACTAGAACAGAGAGGGCAGGCAGCAAATTCTTGTGGGTTCAGCAGTGAGTTGGAAGGGTGGTGGTAGAAACCGCTAAGCGTAGACGACGTGGCAGGAAGTCTAGCTGTGAAGTGTACAGTGATGTCTAAAGCAAGATTTCTCTGGGCACCTGGGTGACTCAGTCGGTTAAGCGTCTGCCTTCAGCTCGGGTCATGATCCCGGGGTCCTGGGATCGAGTCCCACATCGGGCTCCCTGCTCAGTGGGGAGCCTGCTTCTCCCTCTGCCTGCCGCACCCCTCCCCTCCCCGACTTGTGCACGCACTCTCTCTCTGACAAATAAATAAATAAAATCTTAAAAAAAAAAATAAAGCAAGATTTCTCAAAACCAGCACTGCTGACATTTTGGGTTGTATGATTCTTTGCTGTGGGGGCTGTCCTGCGCTTTGCAGGAAGTTTAGCAGCATCCCTGGCTTCTACCCCCAAATGCAAGCAGTAACCTCTCCCCTAGTTGTGTCTCTAGACATTGCCCTGCTTGAGAGCCACTGGGTAAAGAGCAAGATGCAGGGTCAGGAAAAATTTTTTTCCTTTTGGAGAGACATCATCTTTCTAGAGAACAAAGAAAGAATGGTGGGATAGGCTGAGGATAAAGGAAAGAGGTGGAAAATGAAGAAGAAAGACCTCAGAGGTGACATTGGTGAGGAAAGACCTGAGATGACACATTGTATATGGGGTCGGGGGGAGGGGAAACTAGCATCCAATGAACAGCTAATGGACCATGCCCTCAATTCAATGGCTGTGCTTGGACCTCTGTGCACAGGGTCTCAGCAGGTGCTAATTTTTTTTTCCCTATGTGGTCAGACATCGTATTTTCACTGTTTAAACTCCAGTTGAGCCATCTGTGGTTATGCTGTGACCTGACCCCTGTACCTTGTCTGTGGCTTCCTGCTTCATTTGCTGCTGCCCTGACGTCTGGGAGGGAAGGGTGGTAGTAGACTGAGAGTAGTGGCAGCTGGCCTGGGAAAGGCTTGTGAAAGCAGCAGGGCTCTGAGGCCCAGAGGGAAGGGGATGGAGACATCAGGTGGGGAATAGGATTGTACAAAGCAAGGGAGATGCTGAAAGAGGACTTGCCTCTGGCAGTATTTTATTTTGTACTAGTTTGGGCTATAATATAAGCTGTCCGACAAATATCTTTCCACTGCCTCCAAGGTAAAAATATTGTTATTTATAAAATCACCCAAAGGAGACATGTTTATTTGCTTTAGAAGAATAATTAAAATATGGACCCCAATCACAAAATTAAGGGCCACCCTTTTTATAGAAGAAGAAAAAAAAACCCATTATGTTTTATTTGAATCAGAATCAGCTTCAGGTAGCCTTTATTTCAAGCAGCTCTCCAGGGATAAGCCTGGACAAAAAAAATTCTCATGAAAAAAGATTGGGACAAATTAATTAGCACATTGGTGAGTTTGTTTAAAGAGTGTGAGTTAGTCACAACAAAGCCGATAAATTAATTTACACCTTGAGTGAGAAAATTCAATTTATTGTTAAAAACGTATTTTAAAGCCCAATGAACAAATACTATTTCCTATGACAAACATGTTTTTTAAACTTTGTAGTTAATATGGAGCGATATCACATGGGGCCAACTTCATGCTTAAACATTATTTGACTGCTTTCCTGAGAGATGAAACAAACAAACAAACAAAATACAAAAAAGAAAAAAGAAAAATAAAACCACAACTATAATAAAACAGCCCACACTAATTTCTTCTTGAATGAGAGTACTCATAAATAAGAATTCTAACAAAAAAAATAGAGCATGCATAGTTTTAAACTTGAAGCAGTTCTTCTGTGGTTGATCTCTAATAGTTTATTGTCTTAGGTCACCAAAATAGTCTTCCACAATCTCTCTTTTATGTTGCTGAGAAGAATTATGACCGGCATACTGTTTGAATTCTCAAAGTAATTATGGTCAATATAATTATCTCCTTTTTAGTTTTCCCATCAAATATAAGTGCAGCTTGTAGTCTTTTCATTTAACCCAAAATGTATTACAAATATTGAAGCTTATAATTCTAATGCCACACTTGTTACGTTTCTTTCACACCACAGAAAACTCGGGCACTACAGTAAACACTTCTTGATGCCCAGTATCCAACATTGATTAATACATTTGTTGAATGGAATATGGAATTGAATAGTGAAAGAAGAAAACTTGATAGACTTACAATTCTTTTTTCTTTTTATAGCAGTTAGCTGTATGTTTTGGGGAAGTTAGTTTCAATCGTATTTAATTTAGTAATTAATAATAAGCACCTCCAGAGTAGACAGGACTTTCTGTGCAATATAGAAGACGGTAAATATGTTTGAGACACAGCTTTATATTTAAGTAGCTTTCAGACTAATTGGTAAAAAGAACTATATGTATAAAATGAGGGCTAGACTTGATACACACTGTAAAGTTAATAGAAATGCACAGTGAGGAGTAAATTTAAAATCCAAGACAGCGATCTGTACATATTTGCCAAACTCATTGTCATCCTACCCACATTTTGGAAAGACATTATTAATTGAAATATTTAAGAACAACAACAAAACTCGTTCCTGAGATTGATACTTAAAGGGAATTTAAAATGAAATAGAATTTTTCAGATGGAAAGATTCTTTGAGATTATATAATCCAGTGCTTTAATTTGAAGATAAAAAACTAAGGCATAGACAATATTCGTAACTACTACAAGGTCACACCGCATGTCAGAGACATTGAAGCCATGCTTTTTAGTCTGTCTTTGTGTACAGAAAGATATTAGTGACATTTCTTCTAGAAATAAATGGGAGGTGGGTGGATCATGGGAATCACTCTTCTCCCCAAGGCAACAGGAAAATCCCCCACCTTTTGTAGAGTCCAACTCTGGTGATACTGTATTAAAGTCTTCCCATCAAATATCATTGCAAAATATAGTTTTCTGTTAAACCCAAGACATATTCAAAATCTTGAGGTATTTGGGGGATTTGGGGGATTATGGGATATATATTATGGGATACTACATATAAGTAACACAAATCTGTTGATGTTGGGTAGGTGGCAGAATGAAGAGGTTACTCCAGTGATGTATTCCTTCCTGCCTTGAGGCTGCATCACTGGTGTCTTTGAGAATTTTTTAGTTCACTCATTAATGGAGTAGCAACTATATGTGGTGCATGTGATTAATAGGAGCCTCAGGGTGATCAAGGATAACTAAGGATTGTTCTGGGCTCTTAGTAGTTCACATGTGCCTTTCTCAGGAGTGATGCATGTTATCTTTCTCACCCCAGCTGTCTGTTACATTTGGAACTGGGAGTGGGTAGACAGCCACAGTGGGGACAGTGCATCAGCCATTTCGTGCCCTGACTCATTCTCTCTGCCCACCTTTTACAGGTGTATCTGAAAGTGCCTCACCTCAGCTGCACCAAGATGCTTTTCCCCTGCACACCCTGGGGCTTCTCTGATGCTCTGGTGTAGAACACTGGGGCAAACTTCCTGACCCTCGGACATATATCTGGAAGTACCAGGGCATTATCGTCTAGGGCAGTGGTTCTCAAGAATGACTAACACTAGGGGATGATTAAAAAATAGATTCCTGAGTATCACCCACAGATATTCTGACTTAGTTGCTTTACTTTGCAGCCGGAATCAGGGTAATAAAAATGCTCCAAGTGATTCTGATAAGCGGCCAAGATTGAGAACCGTATAGGGCTTCTAGACTTGACCAGTGGTGGATAGAACTGGTAGAAAAACATCTCTTGGGTGGGAATTTCTCAGTGCATTCTACACAAACAACTCATTCTACACAAACTTTTCAGTGTCTCAGTGGGGTTGAGCTTCCATTACCCACAGTGATGATGAGTTACAGAATGTACCATGGAAGTCATTTTCCCTCATTCCCTACTTCTTTCTTCCAAGAACTCCTATTTCCAGGAATTAATTACAAACTACACTACCTGCACTCAGACCCTTATCTCAGGCTCTATTTTTGAGAAGGAACCTAGGCTAATATTAGGCAGAAAAACCTAAGCTTAACTCTGGCTCTCATTGCCTGGCCCTCATGGGAGCATATAGAGGAAGTAGATGTTTGTTCTGCATGGTAAGTAGGTGTAAAAGAGCTCTCCTTGCTTCACCTCATGGTCTGTTTCCCAGGGTATGTTTAAATACACCAAAGACAGGTATTCTGAGACAGTTTATTAGTGTTAAAACTTCTAGATTTCCTTGTTGTAGTTCCTGAGTATGAGTCCTTTTGGGTAATCTGTACTGCTCTCTCCTAAATATTTCCTTAATTGCTGGAGACTTTTCATTATAAGTTGGGATGAAAGAGTACATTGATGTTAATTTTCCCAGTTTTAAATGTGCCACTTCAAATTCTCCTTTCACCTCATCATCCCAAATTGTGACCCCCTACAGTCTTTCCTACTGTGCTCTTTTTCAGTCTGTAAATTATTGGAAGGAGCTTCAGGTCTCTTGTGGTGGAGGCAGAACCGGGGGTACCATGTGGACTCACTTGAACACCATGGAAAGAGCGGTCCATGTCCACTTAGGGATATCATGGTCCTTTTTCTTTATTTAGGCTAGGAGATATACATCTAAATATTTATAGATGTAGATACAGATCTATCTATCTATCTATCTATCTATCTATCTATCTATATAGATATAGGATATAGAGATATAGATATATGAGAGTTATTAATATTTGAATACATTTATAGTCTTTTTTTGGATGTCAATTTTAAATACAATTTTATTTAAGACATTTGATTTTCCACTTAACAATACAGTGCTTATAAAGTGCAATGTTTATTTCCTTTCCCTGTGCACATATTCCATATTCAAGTATCAAGAATGTCCAGTTTATTTACTATAGCAGCTCAACTTTAAAACTGCCATGGAATTTGCTACAAATTTGGGTCCTTTGAATATTTGTGTGGAACAATGCTAGACCTATTCTCTCCCTCTGGTGGTGCCTCCTCTGGGCCCACCATCGAAGAGGTTGATTAAGCCAACCTAAGAATTGGTCTAGCATTTTCCCATACATTTATAGCCTTTAAAAAAGGTTAGGGGCACCTGCGTGGCTCAGTCGTTAAGCATCTGCCTTCGGCTCAGGTCATGATCTCAGGGTCTCAGGGTCTTGGGATCGAGCCCCGCATCAGGCTCCCTGCTCTGCGGGAAGCCTGCTTCCCCCTCTCCTACTTCCTCTGCTTGTGTTCCCTCTCTCGCTGTGTCTCTCTCTGTCAAATAAATAAATAAATAAAATCTTTAAAAAAAAAAAAGGTTAAGGGTGCCTGGGTGGCTCAGTCGGTTAAGTGTCTGACTTTGCCTCAGGTCATGATCCTGGGGTCCTGGGATCGAGCCCCATGTGGGACTCCCTGCTCAGTGTGGAGGCTGCTTCTCCCTTTCCCTCTCCTCCTCCCCCCCACTCATGCTCTCTCACTCTCTCAAGTAAATAGTCTTTTTTTTTTTTTTAAAGACTTTATTTTTTAAAAAGACTTTATTTGACAGAGAAAGAGAGCGAGAGCACAATCAGAGGGACCTGCCAAGGGAGAGGGAGAAGCAGGCTCCCTGCTAAGCAGGGAGGCCCGATGTTGGGCTTGATCCCAGGACCCTGGGATCATGACCTGAGCCAAAGGCAGACACTTAACCAACTGAGCCACCCAGGTGCCCCTCAAATAAAGTTTTTAAAAAATAAGGTTAAAATTTCTATAGTGAGTAATGTTGAAACATAGCATTTATTGTAACTGAACACAATACATAAGAGTTTACAAGAGTTATATAGAATTCTGAGCATGCATATGCTTAGTTTTAAGTGTTTTTATATGTCACCTTTATTTTTTAAATATTTATTTTAGAGAGAGAGAGAGAGAGAGAGAGAGCGTGAGCAGGGGGAGGGGCAGAGGGTGAGGGAGAGAAGCCCACTCACTGCTGAGCGTGGAGCCCAACTCAGGGCTCTATTCCCGAGATCATGACCTGAGCCAAAACCAAGAGCTGGATACTCAACCAACTGAGCCACCCAGATGCCTCATATATGTCAACTTTATTGAATCATAATTTACATATATGCAAACACACCCACTTTAAAGGTATAGCTCAATGAATTTTGACAAATGTGTATATCTGGGTAATCACCACCGCAATCAAGGTAGAGAACATTTCCTGTCCCCCCAGAAAGTTTCTTCATGTTCTTTTGAAGTTAATTCCCTTATCTCCAGGTCCCAGCAACTACTGACTTGTTTTATGTTAGTACCTGTTCTAGAGTTCAGTACATTTGGACTCCTACAATATGACTCTTGTGTTTGGCTTCTTTTGTTTAGCATAAGGTTTTTGAGATTTATCAAAGTTGTGGCATGCATCAGTAGTTTGTTCCTTCTTATTTTATTTGGTTTCTTGTACCGCTGAGGGTACCACAGTTCACCTGTTGATGGACGTTTGGATTGTGTCCAGTTACTAGCTGTTATGAATGTAGCTGGTATGAGTACTCTGGTACTGGTCTTTGTGTAGATATGTCCTTATATTCTTGGATAAGTGCCTAAGGAATGGAGTTGCTGGGTCATATGATATTTTTAACTTTATAAGAAACTACCAAATTAACTGTTTTCCAAAGTAGTTCTACCATTCTGCTCTGCCACTTGCCAAGTATGAATTTTCCAGTTGCTCCACATGCTCACCAACACTTGAAATTTTGTTTTTATAATTTTAATTATTGTAGTGGGTGTGAAGTGGAATCTCATCATAGTTTTTTTTTTTTAATTTTTTTTTTTTCATGTATTTTGACAGAGAGAGACACAGTGAGAGAGGGAACACAAGCAGGGGGAGTGGGAGAGGGAGAAGCAGGCTTCCCGCTGAGCAGGGAGCCCGATGTGGGGCTCGATCCCAGGACCCTGGGATCATGACCTGAGCCGAGGGCAGACGCTTAACGACTGAGCCACCCAGGCGCCCCTCATCATAGTTTAAATACAAATTTCCTGATGACTAACAATATGGAGAAACTTTTCATGTCATTATTAGCCATTTGGATATTTCTTTTGGTGTAGTGTCTGCTCAAGTCTTTTGCCCATGTTTTACTTGGGTGTCTTGATGGAATTTATATCATCAAAGTTGTTGAATTTATTTTCATAAAGTGTTCAAAATATCCTTTATTAACTCTTTATTTTTTTATTTTTATTTTTATTTTTTTAAAGATTTTATTTATTTATTTGAAGAGAGAGACACAGCGAGAGAGGGAACACAAGCAGGGGGAGTAGCAGAGGGAGAAGCAGGCTTCCCGCCAAACAGGGAGCCCAATGCAGGGCTCGATCCCAGGACCCTGGGATCATGACCTGAGCAGAAGGCAGATGCTTAACGACTGAGCCACCCAGGCGCCCCCCTTTATTAACTCTTTAAAGCATAGCCTCAGTGATGTCCCATCTTATTCCTGATTTGAAAATTTGTGCTTTCTTTCTTTTTTTCCCTTGATCAGTCAACTAAAGTTTTGTAATTTTATTGATCTTTTAGAAGAATCAGCTTTGTTCTGTTGTTTTTATTTTGTATATCTCTGATTTCTTTTCCTATATTATTTTTCTCCTATTTTGAGTTCAATTTGTTCCATTTTTTTATGATGGCAGCTTAGTTGATTTTTAGACCTTCTTTTTTAATGGAAGTGTCTAAAAATATACAGAACACTTGAAGCACTGCTTTGCTACATTCCAAAAATTTTGGTATTTGTGATTTTATTAAAATGACTTTCTAGTTTTTTTTTTTTTACAATCCTTTTTCTTCTGCCTTATGGCTTAAATAGAAATGTGTTGCTTAGTTTTTAAATATTTAGAAATTTGGAATATTTTTTGGCTTATTTTTAATTCCAGTCAGAGAATTAACTACATGATACTAAACTAATACTTTTAAATTTATTGATATTTGAATGCCAGCATGTGGCTCATCTCAGTGAATGTACCGTGTGTAGTTGAAAAAAATCTGTGTATTGTGCTGATAATTGGTCAAGTTATTTGACAACATTATAAGTCTTCATTATCCTTACTGATTTTTGTCCTACTACTGTCAAGTTTCAAAAGAGGACTGTTGAAATCTCTATTTCTCCTTTTAGTTCTATTAGTGTTTGCTTTATGTACTCTGAAGCTGTATCATTATGTACATATTTAGGGTTGCTAAGTCTTCTTGATGAATTGATCATTTGTCATTACGGAATTTCCTTTTTTTTGTTGCTGATAATATTTCTTCTTAAGTCTGCTTTTTTTGATATTAAAAGCATTCTCCTTTTTAATTAGTATTTATATTGCACACCTATCTTCAACCTCTTATTCTCTTACATTTAAAGTGAGTTTCTTGTAGATAGAATTTCATAGATTCTTGAATTTTTATCTAATCTCATGATCACTAGTTTTTATTTAGTTTAGTCCATTTACATTTAATAAAATTATTAATATGGTTGACTTTAGGTCTACTATTTTCTATTTGTTTTCTATTTTGCCCTCTATTCTTGGTTACTTATTTTTCTTTTGGATTGAATTTTTTTTGTATTACATTTTATTGCAACTATTGGCTTATTAGTTGAAACATATTTTTTTGTGATTGCTCAAGGGTTTACAAGATGTGTGTGTATGTATGTGTATATGTGTGTATACACATCTATGTCCCTCTGTGTGTGTTGCGTTTTTTTCTCTGGTTGCTTTTAAGATTTTTCTCATTATCACTATTTTAATTAATGTCATAATGTGCCCTTTTTGGTGTGTGTGTGTTTATCTTTTTTCAAATAAACTTTTTACTAAAGTATGGTATACATACATAAAATCAAACAAATCAAAAGTGTACAGATTGATGAATTATCAGGAAGTGACATGCTCATATAACCACAATCCTGATCAAAATAGAAAACGTTACTTGCCCTATAGAAGCTCTTTTATAAGTCCCCTTCTAGGCATTACTCTATCTACCTCAAAGAAATTGCTCTCCTGATTTCCTACACTATAGATTAGTTTTGCCAGATTTAAAATCTTATGTAACTGAAATTATACTTTGAATGCTATTTGTGGCTGGGTTCTTTTACTTTACATTCTGTTTGTGAGACTTAATACATGTTATTAGATGTAGAAATAGTTTTTCATTCTTGTTACATATTGTTCATATCCCCACACATATTTACCACTATATTGTTGATGGACATTTTAGTAACATTCATTATGTGGCTTTTGGTACACATATATATCAATTTTTGTTGAGTATGTCATTAGGATTGGAATTGCTGGGCCTTAAGATATGACAAGTTTCAGTTTTAGTATCAACTAATGGTATACTGAAATGGATGTACAAGTGCTCTCTCAGCTTCCTTTCTGCTTCTTGCAGGCTATCCCTAAACTCCCTGATTACTCCATATTTTATTCATGTCCAGAAAGAGCAGGCAGCAGGGAAAGAGAGCAGTGTACTAATAGGGGTGAAGGCTGATAGAATAAGATAGTTGGGCTGTCATGCCATGGGCAACTTTGGGCTATTGTCCACATGTGGTCTGGTCTCTGGAAATGCAGGTAGGCAGCTGAGACTTTGTCTCTTAGAGGGAAATCAGTGGTCTTAGGTGCATAGTGAGGCATACTTTCACAGTCTTATAAAGGGTATAGCTTCATTCCTTTCATATATATCAGGCAGTTCCATCTACATATTCTCCATAAAAATCCATTTACCCTATTTGAAGCCCTTTGATGAAGGAGACTAGTTGGCCACCTATTACCTAAATGTCTTCTCTGGCTATTCTAGGCCCACAAATGACCTGAGAATTTCTGACACACCACCCTTTTCTCTTTGGGATCCTGGTGTGATCCAAATTTCATAGATTTTCAAGTGTGCTGGCCTTACATTCCCCACCTCTCATACAGTCACAGAAATTGGAAGAAGGGTAAGTGGCCTATTCTCTTGGCTTTCTGAATGCCTTCCTTCAAAATTCCCTTTGACCTTTATTATGTCTTTCTGTCATGAGTAAGTCTCTAAACCATTTCTGTCTGGCCCTGATACAGTATAGGAGTTTGGCACTAGGAATATAACTCCCTTTGCACTGGGCAGTTAAAAATATTATCTCTCTGATCTGAGCTATAAATTGTCTCCATGTATTTCTATACTCCAGCTCAGACTGGGGGTTGGGGAGGGACTAGCAGTTACTCTGCACTCTTGTGTTAACCTTGGCTTACTTTTGGTCCTTCAAAGCCTCTCACGATCATATTTTTTTCCACTTGAGCTATTGCCAAGTGCCTGATTTCCATACGTTCTTAATTTAAATTGCCAAGAAAGAGAATCACACTGGTTCATTTTGTATCTTTGCACAGAACTTCTAATGTCTGATCATCTCCCAGGCAGCTGGTGACTATGGATTGGCCTGTGTTGCATTCCGTTGTGCCAGAAGTGGTGTGGGGGGCCACTGGTAGCCCACAAAAAAGTTAGGACATGTGTTAAGAGGAGTTTTTGATGCCCCAGAATCCTGGTTTTGCTCTGACCAGTCATCTGTAGCATGTGTCTTTTGTGCAATATTTCCAGTTATAGTGATGGCTTTGTACTACCTTCTGCATCTTATAACCAATAGCATGAGAATGCAAAATCCTGGGGTCAGGAGTGCAATGTGTGGCAGTATGACTAGATGTTTCTCTGTATGAAACTAAGAAAAACACAGCCAAGGAAACTCTGCGTTAGTGCTTTCATTTTGTTTCGGTATAGGTCTGTCTGGATGATCAAAATAGATGGGAAAGAGGCGTGGTGGGGCATGAATCCTATTCCCTCACTTCCTAGAGGTTCAAGACTTGTACTGAGAGAGCTCTCCTCTCACGATCCCTTCTCCCTGTTTCTTCTCATGGTGAGGTCATGTAGAGTTTACTAGAGATGTTCATGTGTATATTACCTATAATTTTGAACAGGCAGATATCTCAGTTGCAGGCAACATTACAACTTTAAAGTTCAGCGGCTTGTTAAGATTTTTTTTTTTTTATCAACTCAATAATGCTAAACTTCATGTCTTTTCACAGCACTGTTAGTGATTCCTGGTATTTCTTTTACCTTTTGATTATTTATAGACATCCTAGATATTTAACCCCATGTTATATATATTTTTTCCTGAATTTTTTTGATAAGAATTTTAAGGTTGACATTATTATGATCACACGTATAAGCAGGTATATAAAAAATTTGCAATGGATGGCAAGGCTGCTATTATGCTTGATACTTAACCCAGTGAAGATGCAATTAATTGCATAAAGAGCTAGAGTGATGTCAGCCCTCAAACTACAAATCATAGGAAGGTTTTGAATATTTGAGAGCAGTGAATTTCCATGAATGGAATGGTTAATCATTTTGGTGCATCTTGGGGGGAAAATTAGCCTAATTTTCAGCATGATCCACTTCTTAGTACTATCTTCACAAGGTTTTCTGAGATAACACAGCATTCACAGTTGCTAATGGGCTTTATATCTACTAAGTTGTTGGCATTTTATTTTGATACACTGATAGAATAAGCTTCAAGAATACATAACAGAGTGCAATAGCCTCCAGCTACCAAATACTAGATTTAATTATTTATTAGGACTAACACGAGTGTTTAGACTTACTGCTTGCAGTACTGTGCATAAGCATTATTAAAACTGAAATTAGGGATCCAGTTACACTCCATATAGAGTGTGAGAATGCCAGTATTTTGGGACCTTGGAGATGACCTACTTCATTCATTGTAGAAAAGAAAATTAAAACTCCAGGAAAAGGGAATGAGTTATATAAGGTTATAGAGCAGTTTTGAGGCAGAAACACAATATAATCCCAGCTCTCCTGCTCTTCAGTCCCAGGATTTCCTCACAAGCCTGGGCTATTTTTTTTTTTTTCAATGCCTTTATTTTGTCTTCTTTTCTATGTATTTTGCCATGGCAGTCTTATCAAAATCTTATCCATTATCCCCATGTTTAAATTTCTTACCATTATTGTCTCTTTATAAATAAAAATATGAATTGTTATTGGAAAGAAAACCTATGCTCCTTGTCTGGTGTGTATCTCCTTTATTATCACACTCACCATGCTTCTGACACCAGATGTATGGGGATTTTTTCCCTCACACCAGACAATTCTGTGACACCAGCTGGATGTCCTACAGTTTAACTCAATGCTGACACTGTCAACCTGGAGATGGCGTCAGATCCCACAGGTTAAGGGCTCAGTCCCACAAGACTGCCCCTACCCCTTCAGATGTAGTCACAAGCCCTAGTTGTTACTTGTGCTCTGACCAACTGGCTATTAGCTATGAATTGGAGGTTCCTACAAACACCTCCTCAGATTGGACTATTTGCTAGAACAGCTCACAAAACTCAGGGAAACACTTACTTACACTTACCGGTTTGTTACGTAATAAAAACTACGATAAATGATACAGCCAAACAGCCAGATGGAGAGTTACATTGGACGAGATCTGGAAGAGTCCCAAGTGCTAGAACTTTTATTAAAATTCTGTATTTTTTTTTTACAATTTTCTATAACTAGGGTAATGAAACATGAAGTGAAATGTAAAGGAATTGTCTCCCGATTATAATTAATACTAATTATGGCTACTGGGAAGCTACCTAAGTAGCTACTGTGCTGTATCTAGGGTCTAGGCAGCTATGCTGAGTTACAAGAGATTGCCTAACTACTAAATGCAAACTTATTGATGCATATAGAAAGCCATTTGTATTAATATAATTAAGAGACCCTACCTAGCCCTGATGAAAAATTACCTGAAAGTAACAGAGGACAGAGTCCTTATTTTAAAGTAAATGAACTATTGGGAGAAATTATGATTAGTCCAACCATAATTGGATTTAATGAGACTGAATAGAAACAAATTAGACATAATTGGAAGTTAGGCAAAAGTCAATTAAATCCTTATAATTTTAACTTTATAAAAGTTATTGAATTAAATGACCAGGATCAATTAACAAAGGAAATAGAGCCATGAAGTACATTTCCAGGAAATTGGTACTTTTTTGAGGGGAAAAGTATCATTTTACGTAATGATTAGAATTCAGTGAAAATCAGTTGAATCAATTTTGCAGCCTAACTTCAAAAGAAGTAATTATGCAAATTTTGGTTTTACCTACAAAGTGCTGCAAAAGTTGTTTTTAAGGAATCAAGGAGTAGAATTTGATAGAACAAAATAGCATGTTCATAAAACTCATTGAATTCAGGATTTGGAGTCAAGATATGGTTGTTTTTAACTCTATATTCACTTCAGAGCTGGGTTAGCTATCTGAGATTTGCAGTTGGCCCATTGTAGAAATCATGTGATTGAAAATACATTCACCACCTTGCTCTTTATAGACCTGCTCTGGGCATTAGTCCTTATTCCTTCAGCACCACTGTCAGCCCCAAATGCCATCACACTAAAGGCCCCCAATCAGTTTTTATTTGGTAACATAAGTGAAGTTCTGTGCAACTGGTCGCCTAGGAACTCAATGCTAATAAACTGCTTACCAACACCATCTCCTCACACTATAGCCAAGGTCAATTAGAGTGTTGGGATTTCTGCTTCCTGGGCGTGCAGGGAAATTTATGTCATCACTCACTCTGATGCTTAATGACCTTCAAAAGGAGTTCTAAACATGCACTGACTTGGAAATGTGATGGAATTATATTGTAGTTTTGATTCTATAATGATGACAGAAATATTAATTCTGCAGCGACGGCAGCAAAGGTAAGAACAGTAGCAAATCGGGCTGAGGGAATAAATCTAGATGAGATGCCCAATGCAACACAGGTTTATAGACACTATCCTTTAGATACATTATGTCTGAAATAAAACCAGTTCCATATATGCTGTAGGCATGGTAAATTCTCTGCTGAGGCATGTTCTCTACAGTTTTTTTGTTTGTTTGTTTTAAAGATAAGTGCATATTAAATCAGGTTAAAGTCCAATGGAATTATGACATCAATGCAGTAAGATTTTGTGCAAAGATATGAAGAATATGAGAGGTGTGAACCCAGATTTTGGAGAATAAAGAACAAACATTTGTAAATAAGAAATATCTCCCAGGGGCACAGTAGGTTAAGCAACAGACTATTGGTTTCAGCTCAGGTGGTGAGACCGAGCCCCATGTTGCGTTACACGCTCAGTGTGGAGTCTACTTGAGATTCTCTCTCCCTCTCCCTCTGGCCCTCATGCTCATGCTCTCTCTCTCTAAAATAAATAAATCTTTTTAAAAATTTATTATTTATTTATTTTTAAAATTTTATTATGTTAATCACCATACATTACATCATTAGTTTTTGATGTAGTGTTCCATGATTCATTGTTTGCGTATAACACCCAGTGCTCCATTCAATACGTGCCCTCTTTAATACCCATCACCAGGATGACCCATCCCCCCACCCCCCTCCCTCTAGAACCCTCAGTTTGTTTCTGAGATAAATCTTTTTTTTAAAAGAGGTATCTTCCACTTTGTTCCTTTATAAACCAAAACACATCCAGCCCCACCCGGCTATGATTCTTACATAACACAACATCATCCTTGACAAAGGAGGTGTAGTGATCCTTTGCAGCTCAGGAAAAAGGTGGGGAGGCACAAGATTCATGACAAGGGCTTCTACTGCTTTTGTGGTGATGTGTGGATGGATGCATTTTCCTGTTTGCATGTAGATGCCATGTTGAAGAAGATGGATTTCTTAAGAATTAGTTTAAAGTCAAATGACTGAAATATCTATCACTGATCTCTAAGCCTTTCAGGACTTCAGTTATTCCTTGGTGTTACCAGATGATAGAAGCAGTGTTTAAAGTCAGAGCAGGCGAACTTTGACAGGAGCCAGAGTGAAAGAAAAGGAGGAACCAAGAAAGATCCAACACAGAAAAGCTCCCAACAGTGAGGTCTGGCCCTGGGTAATGTGGGTCAAAAGGTCATCTTGGGCCCCATTTTCCAAATCTTTCCAGTCCTCTGTGATTTCCATCCCTTCCTGTTCTATCACTGTGAGTCTGAATGGAAGAAAGGAAAGCATTATCTAGATCTAGGAATAGAAATAAGAGAGCAGGGAGGTAGAAATAGTGGTGGGGGTTGAAGTATGAGATAGAATAGTTTGAACTTCTGCTATTACTGCTATAGTTCTTTCCCTAAAACCCACTCTGTTTTTATGAAAAATGTAGATTGAATGCTTCTTGTATACATGATATTATGCTAAGATTTGATCAACTTTTTATGATGTGAGTCATCAGGAGGGAGGATTAATGGACTGGCTATTTTAGTAGGGACAGGGGCCATGGTTCTTAGGCTCTGTGCTGAGTTTGAGTTGTTGGCTAGTCAACCCAACGCTTTTCAGCATGAACTTCAACTCAAAAGATCAATAAGATCCAGACCAAATTCCAGTTTCAGCTGTGTGATGTTTTATGAATTCCTTAACCTCTCTGACTGTCAGATTTCTCACCTGTGAAGTAGATGCAATATCTTTTTACAGGTTTGAAGAATAGACCAAAATAACATTTTATCAATATTTTGTAAAAATCTTGGAAGAGAGCAGGTACTTGATAAAGGATAGGTATCACAATTTTTAATAATTTGATCTCTGTTTAGACTTTATTTTGGAGAATGGAGTTCAGTAAGGTTATACAGATGATATTACATCATAAGCTCTTGTTTGAGAATTTCTTTTTCTCTTCATGTAGGAATGACAATTTGGCTACTTATAGAATGGTTGGTTTATTCTTTTTACCCTTCAAAAATTTATATTCTTCTCTCCCTTTTTTCTACCCTCTAGACCAGCTTAAGTAGGATTGGAGTTTGGAATTTACCTATAAACCTATTGAGCTCAGTGTATTATTTGTTGATTTAAATTTTGGTCAGGAAAGGGGAATGGTGAAGTCTATTTTTAATTGCCAAACTTCTGTAAAGGCTATTTTATCATTCAGGTTTTCAGCTTATTCTTCAGTATCGTACTTTTGTGGAAAATCATCCATTTAATCCATGTTTTCAATTTTATATCTGTAAAGTTATTCATATTATAATCTTCTAAATTTTGGCTATATCTACAGGTATAGCTTGTATTTCAGTCTTTTTTTTTTGAGTTTCTCATTTTTTAAAATATTTTATTTTTTTTAGTTTTTATTTGAATTCCAGTTAGTTAACATACAGTGTTATATTGGTTTCAGGTGTACAATATAGTGATTGAACACTTCCATACAACAATCAGTGCTCATCACAACAGCACTCATTAATCACCATCACCTATTTCACCTATCCCCCTACCCACCTCCCGTCTGGTAACCATCAGTTTATTCTCTATTCTTTTCTTTATTGATCCATTTTAGAGAGGATTGATTATTTTATTAATCTTCTGAAAGAAGTAACGTTGGGTTTTGTTGATCTTTTCCATTGAACTTTTTCCCCATTTAATTACTATTTGCTCTTAGTTTTATTATTTTCTTTCTTCCTGTTTCTTTAGATTTACTCTGTATTTTCCCCCTTACTTTTTACCTGAGATGCTTCATTCATTAATTTTTTTAGTGAGGTAAAAAATAAATAACATAAAAATTACCATCTTAACTATTTTTTTCCTCTTAACTATTTTTAAGTGTATAGAAGAGTAGTGTTAATAGATGCACAATATTGTATGACAAATCCCTAGAACTTTTTCATCCTGAAAAACTGAAAGTCTGTACCCATATTACATAAGCTCTTTTGTTCCTTTTCCAACCCCTGGCAACTGTATTTCTACTTTCTGTTTCTAAGAGTTTGACTACTGTATTTATTTATTTATTTTAAAGATTTTATTTATTTATTTGACAGAAAGAGAGATAGTGAGAACAGGAACACAAGCAGGAGGAGTGGGAGAGGGAGAAGCAGGCTTCCCGCTGAGCATGGAGCCTGACGTGGGGCTCGATCCCAGGACCATGGGATCATGACCTGAGCCAAAGGCAGATGCTTAACTGACTGAGCCACCCAGGTGCCCTGAGTTTGAGTACTTTAGATACCTTATATAAGTGGAATCATGTAGTAGTATTTTGTGAATGACATTTCACTTAGCATAATGTTCTCAAGGTTCATCCATTTGTAGTATATGCCAGGATTTCCTTTTTTAAGACTGAATACTATTCTATTTTATGCATATTTCATATTTTCTTTATCCATTCATCTGTTGATGTACATTTACGTTGCTTCTACCTTTAGATTATTGTGAATAATGCTGCAATGAACATGGGTGTGCAAATATCTCTTTCAAGGTCTTGACTTAAATTCTTTTGGGTATATACCCAGAAGTAGAATTGCAGGATCATTTAATTCATTCATGTTTTTGTTTGTTTATTTTTGTTTTTTTAGCTTTATTGCAGTCTAGTTGACAAGTACAACTGTAAGATATTTAAGGTGTACAGCATGATGATTGAATATACATATACATTGTGAAAGGATTCTCCCCAGTGAGGTAATTAACACACCCATCACCTCACATATTTATCTTTTTAAAAACTATTTTGGTGAGAACATTTCAGTTCTACTCTGTTAGCAAATTTTAATTATACAATACAGTGTTAGTAACTATAGTCATCAGCTTATATATTAGATCCTCAGACTTTATTAATTTTATAACCAAAAGTTTATACACTTTTACCAACTTCATCCTGTTTCCTGCAACCCCTTTTCTTTTTTTTAATTTTCTTTTTTTTTATTATGTTCTGTTAGTCACCGTACATTACATCATTAGTTTCTGTAGTGTTCCATGATTCACTGTTTTCATGTAACACCCAGTGCTCCATGCTGTACGTGCCCTCCTTAATACCCATCACTGGGCTAACCCATCCCCCCACCCCCCTCCCCTCTAAAACCCTCAGTTTAACCCAATAGTCCATAGTCTCTCATGGTTTGTCTCCCCCTCTGATTTGCCCCCCTTCATTTTTCCCTTCCTTCTCCTAATGTCCTCCATGCTATTCCTTATGTTCCACAAATAAGTGAAACCATATGATAATTGACTTTCTCTGCTTGACTTATTTCACTTAGCATAATCTCCTCCAGTCCCATCCATCCGCAACCCCTTTTCTAATCTCTATTTTAAGAGTTTGACTTCTAAAAAATGATGACATGTGATGTGGAGCATCTTTTTATATGCTTATTTGCCGTCTGGATATCTTCATTGGTGAAGTATCTGTTAAAGTCTTTGGTTCATTTTTAAAGCAGGTTGCTTGCTTTTTTATTGTTGAGTTTTAGGAATTCTTTGTATATATCATCATTTTTAGGTGGGTTCTTTAATTCATTTTTATTTTATTTTTTATTTTTTTAGAGAGGGAGAAAGAGGCGGGGGGGCAGAGGGAAAGGGACAATCTTTTTATTTTTTAAGATTTATTTGTTTACTTGAGAGAGAGTACAGGGGGAAGGGGCAGAGAGAGTCTTAAGCAGACTCCTCACTAAGGGCAGAGTCTGATGTGGGGCTTGATTTCACAATGCTGTGATCATGACCTGAGCCAAAACCAAGAGTCAGAAGCTTAACTGACTGTTCCACCTAGGCACCCCAAAGGAGAGAGAATCTTAAACAGTTTCCATGCCCAGCATTGAGCTGACACAGGGCTCGATTTCACAACCCTGATATCATGACCTGAGCTGAAATCAAGAGTCCAATCGATGCTTAACTGACTGAGCTACCCAGGTGCCCCTAGGTGGGCTCTTAAACTTAAAATGCATATTGCTAGATTCAGTTTTTGAGCCTCGTCTTATTATTTGTGTTTAAATGATTGGGTTAAGCTATTTAGATTTATAGTGATTACAGACATTTAAATTTATTATACTCTCCTACTTAGGTGCTTTCTTTTGCCTTAAGTTTTTATGCTTCTTTTTCCCCTTCCTTTCCTACTAATAGATAAATGAAGATTTTTTTTTTATTTTTCATTTTTTATTTAAATTTAATTAGCCAACATATAGCATATCATTAGTTTCAGATGTAGCATTCAATAATTTATCATTTTCGTGTAACACCCAGTGCTGATCACATCAAGTGCCCTCCTTAATGCCCATCACCCAATTACCCCATCCTCCTACCTACCTCCCCTTCCACAACCCTCAGTTTGTTTCCTATAGTTAAAAGTCTCTCATGGTTTTTCTCCCTCTCTGATGATTTCCCATTCAGTTTTCCCTCCCTAACCCTATGATCCTCTGTGCTGTTTCTTATGTTCCACACGAGTGAAACCATATGATAATTGTCTTTCTCTGATTGACTTATCTCCCTCAGCATAATACCCTCCAGTTCCATCCACATCGATGTAAATGGTAAGTATTCATCCTTTCTGGTGGCCGAGTAATATTCTGTTGTATATATTATAACACATCCTCTTCATCCATTCATCTGTTGGTGGACATCTCAGCTCTTTCCACAATTTGGCTATTGTGGACATTGCTGCTATAAACGTTGAGGTACTACTAGGTATTTACCCCAAAGATACAAATGTAGTAATCAATGAAGTTTTTAAAAATTCTTGACCCCCTTCTACTTCTATATAAGGAAATTTGCTACCATGGGCCAGAATCAGCAGAATCAACAAATAGTTTATATGTTTTGTAGGTTTGATTTGTGGGTGCTTGTTCAGCTTTTTTTAGTTAGTGGGAAGTCTGAGGCCTCCATTGTGAATATGTCACTCAAGGTAAGTTTTATATTTGTTTAGCCTGGTATTCTAAAACATTTCCTACTTGGAATTTCCATACCTTTCTTTCTTGGCTTAAGTATTCTTAGACCCTGCTGTAGTACAAATTCAAAATCCAAAACTGTTTGAGGGTAGGACTGTAGTTTTTCATTCTCAAGGGGGAATTTTTTCCATTCTCAGGACTCAGACTGAGATGGACAAGTTTCCTTTTCATCTCTTTACTTTCATTAGAAGCTTTTCTTTCCTGATTCATGACTTCTGAATTTATGTAGGGGTCTCACTTCCAACTCTTTACCTTGTAGGGGCCCAAGGCCTTGTCCTCTGTCCCCTGCACAGCCTTGAGATCCAAGTACCTAGGATGTTGGGATTGACAAATGTTTGCAGAGAAGTCATGATGTTTGTATTCATTGATCATCCGGGTTTTCTGCTTTGTCTTATTCTTTCCCCTGGGATATTTCCCTCACTCTCTTAGAAGCACAACTATGCATTTAAACGGGTGTTTGCTATATTTTATCTACTATTTCTATGTGTTTTGCAGTAAGGGCTTTTCAGAATATCCAGTTCAACTTATTGCTAGGAGAAGAGGTTTGTTTTAATGTACCTTAGAAATATCCAATTCCATTCAAGTAATAGCTTATATAAAAGCCATTCTTGCCTCTTGACACATGGGACTCTCAAGTAGTCCTGCTGAGCCACATAGTAATCTATGTTCTCTTAACACAACTGTACTTCTTTGAACGAGCTTTATAATTTTGTTTGTTCCTTATGGAATATTGTCTTCTATTACCATCAGTATATATTAGTGTGATTCTTGTTACCAGTTATGTAACATTCAAATCAGTCTTAAATCCATTCTACTCTAAGGTAGGTCATTAATAAAGATTGCTAAGACCTTAATGACCTTAATGAGATCATATATCCACTGTTATAAAGCAATTCTGTAGGCAACCTCTGCATGAACTAAAGTGCCCAAAATGCTCTAGTAGAGCAAAATAAGCAAAGTTTCATATGGGTAGTTTATTTGATTCATTACTTATCTCTCTTCCTGTAGTACAGTGCATTCTCCTTTCTTTTGCAGGACCTACTTCTCTTCCTTCAGTCCAATCATAAATCATTGTCCCTTGTTTAAGGGGAGGCACATGACCCAATTGGACCAATGGCAAAACACCCCACCTCTGGATACAGAATTGTCCAAGTTTAGGCAGGTGATTTGGTTGGACCAAACACAGAAGTAAGTTAAGAGAACCTTTTCATCTCAGCTTAGAAGGATGCCGGCAGAGAGCCATTGGACTTATGTTTTCTGCTGTGGGGGAAGAGGTAGGTTTCAGGTTAGGGAGGTTAGAGGCAACATACCAAGAAATTGGCAATGCAAGAACTAGAGAGATAAAGAGTCCTGGCCCCTTGCTTGCAGTCCAGCTTTGCCCACAGTCATCCTGAAATTTGGTTAGGGAAGATGCCAGTTCCTTTTTTGAGATAGCTGGTTTGGGTTGGGTAAATATCTGTTCCAGTCAAGGGTCCTGATTCCTTAGCATTTTCTTCAAAAAAGTATTTGTAAATATTTCATTACTCATGGACACGTTTTTGGTGATGAACGAAGTGATTTATATAAATACAATCTCTGTGTTTTAGTGGTTTGCATTCTAAGAGCTGTAAACTTGGCACTCTTTCTCTAGAACTGCTAAGCTCAATGAATCTTTAATACCCACTTTTGGGGTATATAGTTAAAAATTAATAGCTGAAAGTCATACATTTTTCCAGGAGGTTCAGACCTACTCCAACTGAGTGCTAAGTTACTTTTAGGCATTGGTGTGTGTGGAGCTCTTGGTTAAGGTTAAACTGTTCCCTTCTCCAACACATAGGAAAATTGATGCATAAAAACTTCTGGTGTAATAGCTATCCTTCTAGGCCCCTAGGCATTGGAGATTTGGTTATCTTTCACTCAACTGACAATTGATCCATTGTTTGCATTAAATAATCTGGCTTTGTTCAAGCACACCACTGTTTGTGTTCTTAATTCCAAATCTTACCTCATTATGAACAATTTTCTACTCTTTCCTCTGGGGAAATGCTAATGCTGCTTGTTTATATAGAAAGTAAAGTTAAGGAGTCAGCTTTGACATTTTGGCTTGCTTTCACAAGCAAGAAAGAGTAGTACTGTATTCATATGTTGCAGTACTTTTTTTTTTCACTTTCTCCCCTCTTTATGTTGGATTGTGCCTGCAGCAATAAGTGAGTACCTCAGGTTCCTTCATGCATTGGCCATTAACCACTGACAGTAATGTCTTTAATGAATGTTTTTTTTTTTTTTTATTAATTTGTTTCTACTTCCCTTGTTCTAGAGCCTATAGCCAGCAACCATGTTTTAAGTGGATATTTGGAATAACAGTGAAGTTTCCCACTGTGGTTCTTTGGCTTACATCAAGCCTTATTTAATGTGTTCAGGAACTGGGACAAACTGGTGGGAACTAGGAAGGTCTGTTAAGCACCCTTCAGGGACTTGAGGAGCTAAGTAGACTCATACTGTCAACTCACCACGTGTGTACCCAACACTCAAGGACATTGCCAGTGGGCCACCAGGAACAGCCACAGACAGACAATTGTTGTGTTTTGGAATTAGTCATTTTATTGTTTTCAGTGAGCTGGAATCTTTTCTTTTCTCCTAGATTTTCTTCTTTCGAGTTGTGCTGTTAATTCACATTGTAGAATTTTATAAAAACAGTCCAATGAAACTCACCTTTGCATCTCTTGTAAAGTTATTGCAGGTGCTAGTTTAACATTTCACAGTGATTTCTTGATGAAGAACTGAGGGAAAGTTGCTTTCTGGACTCACTATCTAAAAAATTTGTGCTTTATTGAAGCAATTGTTTTATTTACTCTAAGTAGACAATATGAATTTTGTTACCTTCTTTGGATTGACTGCATAGCATAAAACCAAACTCGTTACTCATCTCTGGAAAATAGAGAGGACTAGTTGGCATGTGTTGTATGATGAGTCTTTGCAGTGCACCTCATTTTTTCTTTACTTTGAAGAAAGTATTTTATCTTGTGATTTTATATGCATTTTAATAAAATTCCTTTTTATAAAAAAAGCAAGGCATAAATAAAATAGGGTAGATATTTCTTTTTTTTATTTCTTTTTTATTTTTTTTTAAAGATTTTATTTATTTATCTCAGAGAGAATGGGAGACAGAGAGCATGAGAGGGGGAGGATCAGAGGGAGAAGCAGACTCCCTGCTGAGCAGGGAGCCTGATGTGGGACTCGATCCCGGGACTCCAGGATCATGACCTGAGCCGAAAGGCAGTTGCTTAACCAACTGAGCCACCCAGGTGCCCCTAGGGTAGATATTTCTTACAAAGTGATGCTTAATCTCACCCAAACTCATATAGTCACACTCTTCCATTAGACATAGTCCTAAGCAGTAAGCAACAAAGCCCTACACATCCAAAGTGGATGGCTCTCAGTGCCTTGGCTTTAAGCAATTCCTTTTAGCCATTATTTCAAGGTCTAATCTTAGGTTGCATACTATTTGGAGGAGCTTTATTTTTATTTTTTAATTTTTTAATTTTTTAATTTTATTATGTTATGTTAGTCACCATACACTACATCATTAGTTTTTGATGTAGTGATCCACGAACCATTGTTTTCGTATAACACCCAGTGCTCCATGCAGTACATGCCCTCCTTAATACCCATCACCGGGCTAACCAATCCCCTCTCCACCCTCCCCTCTAAAACCCTGTTTGTTTTTCAGGTCCATAGTCTCTCATGGTTCATCTCTCCCTCCAATTCCCCCCCCTTCATTTTTCCCTTCCTTCTCCTAATGTCCTCCATGTTATTCCTTATGTTCCACAAATAAGTGAAACCATATGATAATTGACTTTCTCTGCTTGACTTATTTCACTTAGCATAATCTCCTCCGGTCCCATCCATGTTGATGTAAAAGTTGGGTATTCATCTTTTCTGATGGCTGAGTAATATTTCATTGTATATATGGACCACATCTTCTTTATCCATTCATCTGTTGAAGGGCATCTCGGCTCTTTCCACAGTTTGGCTATTGCAGACATTGCTGCTATGAACATTGGGGTGCATATGGCCCTTCTTTTCACTACATCTGTGTCTTTGGGGTAAATACCCAGTAGTACAATTGCTGGGTCATAGGGTAGCTCTATTTTTAAATTTTTGAGGAACCTCCACACTGTTTTCCAAAGTGGCTGTACCAACTTGCATTCCCACCAACAGTGTAAGAGGGTTCCCCTTTCTCCACAATCTTTCCAGCATTTGTTGTTTCTTTCCCTGTCCATTTTTGCCATTCTAACTGGTGTAAAGTGGTATCTCAGTGTGGTTTTGATTTGGATTTCCCTGATGGCTAATGATGATGAACATTTTTTCATGTGTCTGTTAGCCATTTGTATGTCTTCTTCAGAGAAGTGTCTGTTCATCTCTTCTGCCCACTTTTTGACTTGATTATTTGTTTTTTGGGTGTTGAGATTGACAAGTTCTTTATAGATTTTGGATACCAGCCCTTTATCTGTAGTGTCATTTGCAAATATCTTCTCCCATTCTGTGGGTTGCCTCTTTGTTTCGTTGACTGTTTCCTTTGCTGTGCAGAAGCTTTTTATCTTGATGAAGTCCCAAAAGTTCATTTTTGCTTTTGTTTCACTAGCTTTTGGAGATGTATCTTGAAAGAAGTTGCTGTGGCTGATGTCAAAGAGGTTACTGCCTATGTTCTCCTCTAGGATTTTGATGGATTCCTGTCTCACATTGAGGTCTTTCATCCACTTTGAGTTTATCTTTGTGAATGGTGTTAGAGAATGGTCGAGTTTCATTCTTCTGCATGTGGCTGTTCAATTTTCCCAGCACCATTTATTGAAGAGACTGTCTTTTTTCCATTGCATGTTTTTTCCTGCTTTGTCAAAGATTATTTGACCATAGAGTTGAGGGTCCATATCTGGGTTCTCTATTCTGTTCCATTGGTCTATATGTCTGTTTTTGTGCCAGTACCATGCTGTCTTGGTGATCACAGCTTTGTAATATAGCTTGAAATCAGGCAACGTGATGCCCCCAGCTTTGTTTTTCTTTTTCAACATGTCCTCGGCGATTTGGGGTCTTTTCTGATTCCATACAAATTTTAGGATTGTTTGTTCCAGCACTTTGAAAAATGTCATTGGAATTTTGATTGGGATGGCACTGAAGGTATAGATTGCTCTGGGTAGCATAGACATTTTAACAATGTTTATTCTTCCGATCCATGAGCATGGAATATTTTTCCATCTTTTTGTGTCTTCTTCAATTTCTTTCATGAGTGTTTTGTAGTTCCTAGAGTATAGATCCTTTACCTCTTTGTTTAGGTTTATTCCGAGGTATCTTATGGTTTTTGGTGCTATTGTAAATGGAATCGTTTCTTTAATTTCTCTTTCTACAGTTGCATTGTTAGTGTATAAGAAAGCAACTGATTTCTGTGCATTGATTTTGTATCCTGCCACATTACTGAATTGCTGGATGAGTTCTAGTAATTTGGGGGTGGAGTCTTTTGGGTTTTCCACATAAAGTATCATGTCGTCTGCGAAAAGAGAGAGTTTGACTTCTTCTTTGCCAATTTGAATACTTTTTATTTCTTTTTGTTGTCTGATTGCTGTTGCTAGGACTTCTAGTACTATGTTGAACAACAGTGGTGAGAGTGGGCACCCTTGACGTGTTCCTGATCTTAAGGGAAAGGCTCTCAGCTTTTCCCCATTGAGGATGATATTTGCTGTGGGTTTTTCATAGATGGATTTTATGAGCTTGAGGAATGTTCCCTCTATCCCTATACTCTGGAGAATTTTAATCAGGAAAGGATGTTGTATTTTGTCAAATGCTTTTTCTGCATCAATTGAGAGGACCATATGGTTCTTCTCTCTCCTCTTATTGATGTGTTCTATCACATTGATTGATTTGCGAATGTTGAACCACCCTTGCATCCCGGGGATAAATCCCACTTGGTCGTGGTGGATGATCCTTTTAATGTATTGTTGGATCCTATTAGCTAGGATTTTGTTGAGGATTTTGGAATCCATATTCATCAGGGATATCGGTCTGAAATTCTCCTTTTTGATGGGGTCTTTGCCTGGTTTGGGGATTAAGGTAATGCTGGCCTCATAGAATGAGTTTGGAAGTTTTCCTTCTGTTTCTATTTTTTGAAACAGCTTCAGGAGAATAGGTATTATTTCTTCTTTGAATGTTTGGTAGAATTCCCCAGGGAATCCATCAGGCCCTGGACTCTTGTTTTTGGGGAGGTTTTTGATCACTGCTTCAATCTTGTTACTGGTTATTGGCCTATTCAGATTGTCAATTTCTTCCTGTTTCAGTCTTGGCAGCTTATAGGTTTCCAGGAAGGCCTCCATTTCATCCAGATTGCTCAGTTTATTGGCATATAGTTGTTGATAATAATTTCTAATAATTGTTTCTATTTCCTTGGTGTTAGTCGTGATCTCTCCCCTTTCATTCATCATTTTATTAATTTGGGTCCTTTCTCTTTTCTTTTGGATAAGTCTGGCCAGTGGTTTATCAATCTTATTAATTCTTTCAAAGAACCAACTTCTAGTTTTATTGATCTGATCTACTGTGTTTCTGGTTTCTAATTCATTGATTTCTGCTCTAATTTTAATTATTTCTCTTCTAATGCGTGGCTTAGGCGTCATTTGTTGCTTTTTCTCTAGTTCTTTAAGGTGTAGAGTTAGTTGGTGAATTCTGGATTTTTCTATTTTTTTGAGTGAGGCTTGGATGGCTATGTATTTCCCCCTTAGGACTGCCTTTGCAGTATTCCATAGGTTTTGGACCGATGTGTTTTCGTTCTCATTGATTTTCATGAATTGTTTAAGTTCTTCTTTGATTTCCTGGTTGACCCAAACATTCTTGAGCAGAGTGGTCTTTAGCTTCCAAGTGTTTGAATTTCTGCCAAATTTTTTCTTGTGATTGAGTTCCAGTTTTAGAGCACTGTGGTCTGAGAATATGCAGGGAATAATCTCAATCTTTTGGTATCAGTTGAGACCTGATTTGTGACCCAGTATATGGTCTATTCTGGAGAAAGTTCCATGTGCACTCGAGAAGAATGAGTATTCTGTTGTTTTAGGGTGGAATGTTCTGTAAATATCTATGAGGTCCATCTGGTCCAATGTATCATTCAAAGCTCTTGTTTCCTTGTTGATTTTCTGCTTAGATGATCTGTCCATTGCCGAGAGTGGAATATTGAGGTCTCCTACAATTAATGTATTGTTATCAATATGACTCTTTATTTTGGTTAACAGTTGGCTTATGTAGATGGCTGCTCTCATGTTGGGGGCATAGATATTTACAATTGTTAGATCTTCTTGTTGGATAGACCCTTTAAGAATGATATAGTGTCCGTCTGTGTCTCTTATTACAGACTTTGGTTTAAAATCGAATTTGTCTGATATAAGAATTGCTACCCCAGCTTGCTTTTGAGGTCCGCTGGCATGGAAGATAGATCTCCATCCCTTCACTTTCAGTCTGGATGTATCTTTAGGTTCAAAATTAGTCTCTTGTAGACAGCATATGGATGGATCCTGTCTTTTTATCCAATCTGCAATCCTGTGCCGTTTTATGGGAGCGTTTAGGCCATTCACGTTGAGAGTGATTATTGAAAGATATGAATTAATTGTCATCATGTTGCCTGTGAAGACGTTGTTTTTATAGATTGTCCCTGTAAATTTCTGTTGTATATCACTCTTGGGGTCTTTCTCCTTTTATAGAACCCCGCTTAATATTTCTTGCAGGGCCGGCTTAGTGGTCACATATTGTTTCAACTTCTGCCGGTCGTGGAAGCTCTGCATCTCTCCATCCATTCTAAATGACAGCCTTGCGGGATAAAGTATTCTTGGCTGCATGTTCTTCTCATTTAGTACGCTGAATATGTCTTGCCAGGCCTTTCTGGCTTGCCAGGTCTCTGTGGATAGGTCTGACGTTATTCTGATGTTCCTCCCTCTGTACGTAAGGAATCTCTTCCCCCTAATTGCCCTTAAGATGGTTTCCTTGGTTCTAAGATTTGCAAGTTTTACTATTACATGCCGGGGTGTTGGCCTGTTTTCCTTGATCTTAGGAGGGGTCCTCTCTGCCTCTAGGACTCGAATGTTTGTTTCATTCCCCAGATTAGGGAAGTTCTCAGCTACGATTTGCTCAAATACATCTTCTAGCCCTCTCTCTCTCCACTCCCTCCGGGATTCCAATTATTCTGACATTGGAACGCCTCATGGTGTCACTTATTTCTCTGATTCTATTTTCATGGATTCTGAGTTGTTTTTCCCTGGCCTCCTCTTTTCCCTTTTTATCTATTATATTGCCTTCCAGGTCGCTTATTCTCTCTTCTGCCTCAGTTACCCTAGCTGTTAGATTATCTGGATTGGATTGGATCTCATTGATAGCATTTTTAAGTTCTGCCAATTCACCTTTTATTTCTGCCCTTAGAGACTCTATGTTGCCATTAATTGATTTCTCCATTCTAGCCATTGTCTTCACAATTGCTAGCCTGAATTCCATCTCCGACATCTTGGTTATATCTGCATCCATTTGTAAATCTGCAGCATAAGTCATAATCTCTGAGTCTTTTCTGTTTTGGGGGCTCCTCCTCCTAGTCATTCTGTTGATGGGTGTTTGAGGGAATGTATAGAGTCCAAAATTATTGACCAGAACCCAAGCAAGATGCACCTGTTTTCTTGGGACCTGCCTATTATGTATATGTGTATAGAATATAAATTACATATATTGTATAGATATAACTTAATATTCATAATTATGACTCAATTATTTAGAATTTGTGGCTGTCCAGAATTCTCCTAGTCCAAAGAATTTAGGTAATTGAGTTTTATATAAATTTTTACCCAGCATTTAAACTTCTAACTTATGTGAATTGTGAATAAAATGGAAGAGCCACACATGGAAATATTCAATGTCTGAACCTCTCATGGCAACATTGATCAAATAGATTAGAAGACACATGGATGTAGGTGTAATATCTTCTAGTTTCACTAGAAAAGTATCATTTAATAGTATGGAAATGATTACATAGATGTCTCTCCAGGGCCTCAGTAGCAAACAGCTTCTGTGTCTACCCTAGCATGCAAAAATGCTCCATTTAAAATTTAAGCTATAACTGTGTGTATTGTATTATCTATAAGTACATTTCTACTTGGTTTAATGTTAGAGTTTTTCAAGTTATAAGAAATGTATGCACATTGTAGATTCAATTCATATTGGTTATGTATGTGCAAATATTTATTGATAGGAAGCATTAAACTCATGTCTTCTGTAACTAATAAACTCCTGAACTTACCCTTGAAGAAAAAAAAAATCCAGTTAGCCTCTCTGGAGAGCATGGGGCTCTTCCTCTAATCTCTTGTCTCTGAGTGTTGATCAAGGGCAGTAACGTCCATTTCCCCAAAACAAGGAATGGTGTTTCCATTTTGTGAAACTGATAGGTTCACATTTTCTGTAGGTGGAGTCTTGAATGGATATAAATCATTGTGTATTTGGTCTTCCTTCTCTTTCTAACCATAAGATCACTGAACAGACATTTATTTCCCTTTAGAAATCTCTAGAAGGCAGAGTGAGGGTTTTAGGGGCCAATGCTTGCGTCCCCCTCTAGCTTCATGGCATCTTGGCCCTCAGCTATTGCTCTGACTGGAGAAGGCCTTGGTTAATGCTGGACTTTGGAGAAAGTGTTGTTACTGTCCTTTCCCTGCTTTCCTTTTCTATTGCCCTGGTGGGTGTGTAACTCTGAGATTCACATTTCACGAGGAAGAAGTCCATTTAGGTCTGGACACAAAGCTGTAAGAGTTCTCCAGGTGATTCAGCCTGTGGAGTTTGGGCCAAAAATCTCACTCATCTAGTAATAAATAGTAATAAATGTTGTTTTACTTTAAAAAAAAATTACAATTGTTCTCTGTCGGTACGTTTTTCTAGAGGGTTTCGCAGGAAGGAGTGGTGACTGGTTCATGGAGAATGAATTACTTGACATATGCCATAATTTTTTTTTATTAAAAATTGTATTTTTAGTAAGAAACTAAGAAACTACTTATTTTATTTTTTTAAAAAAGATTTTATTTATTTATTTGTCAGAGAGAGAGAGAGCACAAGCAGGAGGAGCAGCAGGTAGAGGGAGAAGAAAGCTCTCCACTCTACTGAGCAAGCAGCCAGATGTGGGACTCGATCCCAGGACCCTGGGATCATGACCTGAGCCGAAGGTAGACACTTAACCAACTGAGCCACCCAGGTGTCCCAAGAAACTAAGAAACTATTTAAATATTATTTTATTTATTTTATTTATTTTTTTATTTTTTTAAAGATTTTATTTATTTGAGACACAGAGATACAGAGAAAGAGAGAGAGCATGAGCAGGGAGAGAGGCAGAGGGAGAGGGAGAAACAGGTTCCCTGCTGAGCCGGGAGCCCGATGTGGGGCTTGATCCCAGGACCCCGGGATCATGACCTGAGCCGAAGGCAGACGCTTAACCATCTGAGCCACTCAGGCGCCCCAGAAACTATTTAAATATTTTTTTTAAAAGTAAACATTGAAAAGTCTTCCTCCTAATCTCATACTTGTCCCCCATCCAGCTGCCATGGCCCACATCATTAGGATACCATTATTGTTTGTTTGTTGTGCATCCTTCCTGAATTTCTATTTGTGCATGCAAACAAAAACAAGTGTATATTCCCTTAGCTTCTCACTTTTTACATAAAAGGTATTATATTAACACACTGTTCTAAACCTTGCTTTTTCTCTAAACATATTCCATATCAGCCAATAGGCATAATTTTTGCTATTAAAAATATATTGAGGTATGATTGAAATATAACATACTAGTTTCAGGTGTACAATATAGTGATTTGTTACTTGTACATATAGCGAAATGATCACCATCATTGGTCTAGTTAACATCTGTCACCATACATATTTACAATTCTTTTCCTTGTGATGAGAACTTTAAGATTTATTCTCTTAGCAACTTTCAAATATGGAATACTGTATTATTAATTGTAGTCACCATGCTGTACATCACATCCCCATATGCAATTCTTTTATGACTAGATAGCATTACATTGTATAGGTATCAATATGCTATAATTTACTTAAGTAGTCCCCCTATTGAAAAATGGTAAGGTTAATTTCCAATTGTTTGCTAATAATGCTTCAACAGGTATAGTTATGCATACATTATTTTGCACACATTCAAGTACTTATAAATCCAAAAGTGGAATTGCCTTGTCAAAGATTATATGTATTTGTAACTTTGATAGGTACTATTTGCCCTCCATAGGGATAGTAAGATTTTATATTCCATAGCCCCACGTATGGCGTATGTTATAAAACTGAGTTTTGCCAATCTAAAAGGTGACAAATGATATTTCAGGATAATTTAATTTGCATTTCTCATTTTATAACTGAGGTTGACATCTGTCAAAGAGTCATTTAAATTTTTCTGAGAACTATGTTTATATCTTTGGATGTATTTGCTTATTGTTGTTAAATCTTTCCATTTCAATTTCTAAGAACTTACTATATATTAGATTAACACTTTATCTCTGATATGGTTACAGATGTTTCTTCCAACTTATTATATGTCTTTTAATTTTCCTTATTACTTTTGCCATCAGAAACCTTTTATATTTGTGTAGTAAATTGTTAATATTTTATGGATTCTTGGTTTTTAGAAATAGAAAGGCTTTAGTCTCTACCAGGTTCTTAAAAAATTCCATATTATGTTACTTTTATGGTTTTATTTTTATTTATATTTAATTTTTTTTAAAGATTTTGTTTATTTATTTGTCAGAGAGAGAGAGAGAGAGCACAAGCAGGAGGAGTGGCAGGCAGGGGGAGAAGCAGACTCCCCACTGAGCAAGGAGCCCGATGCTGGACTCAATCCCAGGACCCTGGGATCATGAACTGAGCTGAAGGCAGCTGCTTAACCAACTGAGCCACCCAGGCATCTCTATATTTAAATTTTTTATTTGGAATTTATTCTAGCAGCTAATGTGAAAAGTGGATCCAATTTTATTTTTTCATATTTCTACCTAGTTATCAAAATACCATTTATCCAAATGTCCCATCTGTACTCCACAATTTGAGATGCCATCTTTATCTCCTTTCCTTGAAATGGGGTGGGGGGAGACAGGGGTTAGAGATCCTGGCAAACTGTCCTCCTGGAGTGAGATCCTAGCCTTTTGACAGGCAATGGTGTTAAAAAGGAGCTCCCATCTTCTTGGCCTCCAGATACAGAGGAGACATTCTATAACGTGTAGCTGAGGAAGGAATGGGAGCAGGTTCTGGCTCAAATGTCACAGGCTCCCACCATTCTTATGGACATTTAGGAGATTTTTTTGAATAAATGCTTATTGATGCACTTAGTCAGTTTCCAGATATTTTTTTTAAAATTTCCAGATACTTTAAATATTTGTGTTTTATAATATGTCAAGTTCCTAATGCAGCTATTCTGAAAGTCTGATCAAATTTTTTTGTGTGTGTTCTTTAGCAATGTTTTAATATAACATTTGTTTATATATATCACATTTAAATGTGATATGTGTTTGTGTGTGTGTGTGTAAAGATTTACTGATAGATAAAAGGCTAGGCATAACTATTATGTCTTATGTTAGATTTTATGTGTTTATCAATTTTCAAAGTTTTTCACTATGTGGTCTGATTTGTTTATGAACAATCTTTGTGGCAGTTAGGTTTGGATAATTGCTCAGTGCTTACCTTTTAAATGATAACTTTATATAATATTTTTAATCATCCATTAACTTACATAGTGTTATTCTCCTGTTTTGCTCAGTATTAAAATTAGGTTTCTCTTCCTACTATGTTTCTTCCTCCCATTTCTTTCCCTTCTGGAATTTAATCAATGACCTTCTCAGTGTTTTAATATTTAGTATTTACCATTTTACTGTTAAATGTGCTTTCATTTCTAAAATTTGATTTATCACTTTTTTTTATTTAACACTATTTTTTTGCAGGTAATTTTTTAATTTTAATTTTAATTTTTTATTTAATTTAAATTCAGTTAGTTAGCATATAATGTATTATTAGTTTCAGGGGTAGAGTTCAGTGACTTATCACTTTAAATGATATACTTTTACTCCTAGCAATTACAGATCAGGTAATGAGGTAAATCTCCTCAGGACTGCTGGCTGTGTTTGTGCACATTGTCTCTACACAGCTCTAGGGGTTGCCATTCATGTCAGGGTCTAGGTGAATGATATCCCTCAGCATTGTGAATTTTACAAACTGCATATCTGTATGCAGAACTCTTGATTTACTCTCTGTGTTACATTCTTTTCTCTTTCAGTTTTTGTTAGCTGTGACATTTGTATATTGCCTGAGTTCTTGTGTATTTAAAACTGCCTGAGGTCTCTATTTGAAGGCCAGTTTGGCTGGGTGTAAAACCTTTGGTTCTCAGTTTCTCTCTCTCTTTTTTAAAAATATTTTATTTATTTAGAGAGAGAGTGTGTACAAGTGAGGGGAGGTGCAGAGGGAGAGGGAGAATCTCAAGCAGGCTCCCTGCTGAGTGGAGCCCTATGTGGGGCTTGATCTCATGACTCTGAGATCATGACCTGAGATGAAGTCATGAGTTGCATGCTTAACCAACTGAGCCACCCAGGTGCCCCTCTCAGTTTCTCTTTTAGAATATCTTATAAATGTTGTTCCACTGTATTTTTGGTGTCAAATGCTGCTGTGAAAAAAATATGATACCAGATAGTTACATTCCCTTTTCTTTATGAAAGACTTCATCCTTTTTCCTGACAGACTAAAGGATTTTTTTCTGTGGGTTTTTGAGATTTTCTAGGATATTCTTAGTATTTTCCTTTTTGGGAACCTAATTTTAGTTTTGAAAGTTTTCTTGAATCAGTTCTTCAAGTGATTGTGCTGTTTCAATGCTCTGATTTTCTTCTGTCAATACTCCTCTTTGGGGGGGGTGGTGGTATCTCAGATCATTTTTGCTTATTTTCTGTAATCATCATTTTCTCTCTAATGCCTTTAAAACTCTTCCTTTATTTCAATTTCATTTCATTTATTTCTTTCATTTCTATCCTCTGTATTCTTTAGTGTATTTTCCATAGTCTCTTTTCAACTCTGTACTTCTTTCATGTTTACCTTCATTTCAATGCTGATTTTGGGTTTTCTTTTTTTTCCTGGCTTCTGCCAGCATGCATACCTCTTTTTATTGTTTCACCACTTCTTCCCTGAGTTCTTGTATTTCTGCTTCATGGTCTTCTATTTTTAATGTGACACCGTAGCTAAGTTTTATTTCATGGCAAATTACTTGGGTAAATTTTTCATCTTGTCTTTGGCAATGATATTTGTTAGGTACTTTTTAATCTGTACCCAAGTTTTGCTTATCTTTTACATATTATAGTGATTTTATGTAAATCAGTAAGTATTTATTACTGAATTGATTTTTTTTTTGAATCAGTAATTTGTGGGAAGTTTCTGTGGAGAACAGGGGAGGGGCCAAAGATATCTTGCAGGCCTAACAATCCAAAGAGTCTGTCTTCTCTTACCATAGAAACGGACTGCTGCTGCAAATATGGCCAATCACTTTGATTCTTTTTTATAGTGCCACCTTTTTTATACCTTGGATAGACTGGATCCAGGAGGGCTTCTGGTGACATCCTGTTTATCTCAGTTCCTAAAACCAATGTTGCAAACAAAGTGTATAATTTTTGTACTTGAGAGTGACTCTCTGGCCTTGAGGACATGTGATTTTGTCAACACTATCTGAAATCAGCCATCACTGTGCCTAGGTACATGACTTGCTTGATCTCCACTCTTTTGAGTATCTACACATATTTTTGGGGGTCTAGAGTTTATGTCTATTTTTTCCTAGTTTTGCTGAAACTGGAATTTGTGTTTTACAAAATTATTCTTGCTGCTTTTAGTGTCATTTCCAGGAATAGTGGTGAGAGATGCTGTTTAAGCAACTATGGTCATACCATGGTATTGGCATGTCACCTAATAGTACTCTAGTCACATATCTCTAATGGAGCTCCTAGACTTTTCTAAGGCTTGGGAATAATTTAATATATATTGTCAATGCTTACTACATTTTTTTTTAAAGATTTTATTTATTTATTTGACAGAGAGAGACACGGTGAGAGAGGGAACACAGCAGGGGGAGTGGGAGAGGGAGATTCAGGCCTCCTGCCGAGCAGGGAGCCCGATGTGGGGCTCGATCCCAGGACCCTGGGATCATGACCTGAACCAAAGGCAGATGCTTAACTGACTGAGCCACCCAGGCGCCCCTACATTTTTTATTCTTTTTTTTTTTTTTTTTTTAAGATTTTATTTATTTGCGAGAGAGAGAATGAGAGACAGAGAGCATGAGAGGGAGGAGGGTCAGAGGGAGAAGCAGACTCCCCGCCGAGGAGGGAGCCCGATGCGGGACTCGATCCCGGGACTCCAGGACCATGACCTGAGCCGAAGGCAGTCGCTTAACCAACTGAGCCACCCAGGCGCCCTTTTTTTTTTTTTTTTTTAAGATTTTATTTATTTGCGAGAGAGAGAATGAGAGACAGAGTACATTTTTTATTCTTAACATATGTTTTACATATGATGTATTAGTAAGAGATGCCAGTGTTTGGCAAAAGATTACCCATCCCTCCATATATGTAACATTTCCTTTTCCCTGCCTTTATCAGTTGTAGTAGGTACCATTACTATTGGGGCAAATAAGTTTGCTTAGAACCCTATGGTCAGTGCTGGTTAGTAGGTTGGAGTGGGTCAGAAAGGGTGCTTGGGTGGACCCTGGGTATAGAGTTGTTAACAGACATTATATTACTCTCAAATGGTACCTGGGAAAAATCAGAAGGCAAAACAATAAGAATCATAGGCTTTGTGGATGACCTGGGATTTCTCTATGTTTAATCATCAGGAAAGTGTGAAGAGTACTAAGTGTCCCTCATATTGAGAGTGAAAGTAATTTTGAGAAAAATTGGCATCAGACCACTTACTCATTTCACTTGACAAGAATTTTAAAGCATCTTTCATATCATGTGCCATAACCATGGATTCATATAAAAGAGAATACAAATGCGCAAAAGAGTATTACAAGTGGAAAATGGTAAGTGACATAAGGAGGAAGAATTTACTTCCTTTGGGAGTATATCAGGAAAGATTCCCCAGAAGAGGTATTATTTGAAGGTATCAATTACATAGTGTGTATTGATTCCAAGGAAATACTATTTTTTTTCCTTAAAGAACAATTGTTTAAAGAAGGAATGGTGTCCTTTAATAATATGCAGCATAGATAAAGGGTAGTCAGTTACCCTATGGATCGTTCACACTGTGGGAGAAAGCATCAAGTGACATTCTAGCTTTAGCTTTATGGTTTAATAGAAAAATGCCAGTGTAGTATTTTCACTAGTTATCAACATCTTAAGAGAAATGTTCATATGTACTGTATCTTTTTAAAAACTGGAATTATAGAATGTTCTAAATTATTTCACTAAAATGTTTTAATGATCAGCATTCAACTGGAATGCCAATGTTAGGAAAAGGCCGAAAATGAGCAAGAGTTTACATTACTGGGAAAAGTCTTCAGGGTACTACCTAGTTATACTTTTAAAAGACAGACACACAAAGGCACATTTAAATGGAAGGGGCTTGTTAATGCTCCTTTATTTAGAGTAAATAAAATTAGTCTGGAGTAATGGTTTACATGGTGATCACTCCATTTATTTTGGGAGCCAATTAGAAGGATTCTATAGGTGTTTTCCTTTTACCAACCAGCACTGCACAGTGGAGGAAGCACAAGGACTGGAAAGGTCACATCTTTATGTTCTGAAAGCTTGAGTGGTTTCAAAGTGCAGAGGTCCCATGCAGAAAGATCATTACCTGCTGTGTCTCTTGTTTTCAAAATTCTTCATCAGGTTATCGGCAATAAGAATGCTTTTTCCTTTGGTTCCCAAACAATGAGGCATTTATAACAGCAGGTCACCCGAGAACAGCATTAGCCAACATTAATAAATTGAAAGTACCGTTGGGATGAGAGAAGAATTGGCAGGACTGCTGATCTTGTTTGTCCTCCGTTATTTTTTTTTTTTCTTTTTCTAGGTTCATTTTCTAGAGAGTCTCTTTTCATTGCTTGTGTGCTCATCTGTGCAGATTTAAGATGCCTTGGTGGTGGCAGAGAGTAATTAGTATATAGAGCCTGGAAACTCAACTTTTAAATTTTATTAATGAGCTAAGCTGAGTTCTCCTTTATCTTTTAACTGACCCCAAGAGCATTAATGAAAAGTATCTAAATATGAATACAGGTGTAGTAATAAAGGAGAATTATCAGTCACCCTTAATTTAATTGGTGTCACCTTAGCTTTTAGTAGGGTAATAGGATAGTATTGCCACCTGTAATCATTCAAGACTACCTTGCTCACTAATTAGCTCACTTAAAAAAATGACCTTTCAAAAGTGAGTAAAATAGAATCTGGTAAGAATATATATATATTTGTGAAATAGCATTGGCAGAATATTAAATTATAGAATTTGAGTTTTGAGGGACATTAGTGATTCATTTTGTGCAACCTCTGCCCATGAATCTCTTGAAACACTCTCTTGGTACACAGACTTTCTAAAACTAGTAACTGGAGCTTATTTCACTGTATCTGGTACTCCAAGGTCTTTCATCTAGTTCCATTAATTCTTAAATTCCCTGTATACAAAATACACTATAGAGATAGTATTATGACTAGGAAGGATATTTCATGTTTTTAGCTAAAGGTGCAACTTATTCAATATTTATTGTGTGTGCATTGAACTCTATTATGACTACTTTTGTCATGTAGAATAACACAAAACATGGTTGTGCTGCCTCTGAGGAACTTGTATTGTGGGATTTAGGAAGAGACATACAAAGAACTCCATAAAAGTCTTGAATATTATGTCATATGAATTAAACACATTTGCTAAGAATTATCAGTAACCATGAACAATCAACAAAGGTAAATGTAACTACATATCAAGCTAGTGGGCTTCTCTTGTTCTTCAGGAAAAGTTTTTGTACTAAAGAAGTCTTCAAAATGACATTTTTACTTAGGAGACACACAGGTTATTTTATTTAGGAGACATTCAGAGCAGTTCACCAGCTTTGTTGTATATGTTCATTGAAATGCTTTAACAAGGCATGTGATTTTGATAGTTATCTGCCATATCAGAAATGGATCCAAGCAAGCATTGTTGGCTTTTCACTTTAATGACTACAAAGCCAAATTTATTAGCAGTCAGTGCCTCCTAAGCACTAATCCAAAGCATGTTTTCCCATAATGAAAATGGTTCCTTTTCCTCTCACAGATAGTACATCTCCAAATGAGAAGAAACCCTGGTTAAGGGCCCAGATTATGAGCTATTGATGGGTACAACTGATTTTTCTTGGAACAGCTTGACTTCTGAGCATTTTCCTAATATATATGTGAGATTTCAGTAACCATTTCAGTAGATTTGATTGTATACATTATAATAGTTCCATGATCCAACCCAACTCCTTACTAGTCTACATCTTCCTATTTGTCTGTATAAACTTTCTATTATAAGTAATAATAACAATTAATGCTTGTATTTGCTGATCTCTTATTATTTGTAAGTATTTGTGTGAAGAACATTGTATTCATTTATTTCATTTCATCTTTGCCTCAACACTATAATTTCTGTTTTTGTTCCCATTCTGAAGAACAGAGATTGAGGCAAGGGGGTGAATTTCCTGATAGAAGACGAAAGGGCAATTTAGACTCAGATTTGTTGGACTCCAGAGCCAAAAATGGCAGTGGAATTTCTCACCTGGAACATATTTCCAGAATTAATTTCTTGGAACATACTAGTAACTTTCCATTTCTATACATTTGCTTTGTATTTCCTCCAAACTGAATGCTCTGTACTGCCCATATAACTTTGCATTTTCAGATGCTGATTTGTGTGCCTCTCCTACTTTGGTGAAGTCAGTGGGAGCTATTCTGGAATTACAAAAATGGATATGTGCTGTGAAGTATTAGTGTCAAACTCTAGCCCCCTTTTTCTCATGTTTGGCATAGTCTTAATACTTAAAGTTTTATTTTGAGAGAGTCAAGAGTTAACCTAGAAATATATTTTTAAAGAATCTATGAAATTGGTCTAGATGTTTGAGGCCAGAAGTAAGGGAATCTTCAACCTACAAATGCTCTTTCCTTTCCATTTTATAAGCTTCATCCTATCCGTATAGCACTTTGGGACTCCTCAAATGAAAGGAACAATAATATCAAAAGATACATGTATTTAGGATTTAGAATCTTTATTTTCACGATGCTACTGAAAATAATCCATGGACATTGGTTAGGGATTAAGCATACTTTTTCTACAATGAATATTTTTTAAGTTATAACTTGCTTTTTGTAGGATTGATGGAAAAAGAATGCTGAGATCTATTTCTTTAATCTGTGGGGTTTTGGTCTGAAATTTATTGAGTGTATCTATTAGATTATATCTGGTATGAGAACAATCTTCCAAGTGCCACTTAGAGTCAGAGATACAGGTGCTTATGGGAAAGTGCTGTAGGTATTCTGTTTGAAATGCTTGGTGTTGACTGCGTCAACGATGAAGACCATGTCTCCCATGTGATATTGTAAGGCACATCTGCTGGCAAAACCCTGACTGATGAACTGACTTTATTGAAGTACTCAGCTGGACTGGAAGTCAAGAGATTTATTTCAGCACTTTCTTTGTTATCTATTCGCTGAAGACCATTGGCAGAGCTATAGCAGCCTTACTTTTCTCAACTGTAAAACCTGTGAGCTGTATATGATGGTCTTTAAACCATCTTCCAGCAATTAAGATTTAAAATTGCACAAGATCTCTTGTTCTTCTATCCACTAGATCCTTTCTCTGTATAAAGTGGTTCTGTATGGGCTTTCCCATTTTTTACTGGATTGAAGGGGATCAAAATATGCCACCCAAAATATGCCACTTTGACGTATCAATTCTTTTGAGTTGAATGCAATTGAGAATCAATAGATGCAGAAAGACCCCTCAGAGCTTCCCTTATCTGACTAAATGCAGAAAATTCTGAGAAATGATGACTGCCATAAATCTTCTTTCTGGGGGAATTTTATCCATGAGGATGAAAAGTTGGCATCAAGAGTCTGTACAAACAAACCTTACTTAAATACCCTTTATCTTCCTTTGGTTTCCCCATATATTTTCCTTACACAATTTACTCCCTCGGAGCACAAACCCTCCTTTCCTTTGTCTAGTCAGTTCTCCATAATTTATCATCTTTTGTTAAAATAGTGTATAAGCCTTCAAGTCTACCATTTTTTTTTTTTTTTTAGGTTTTCACTTCTTTCCTGTGTGGCCCCCATGCATGTAAAATTCAAAACATCAATTATATTTGTATGCCTTTTTTCTTCTGTCAATCTTTATTGTGTCAGTTTAATTCACAGGGCTTCAGACACAGAATATAAGAGGTAGAAGAAAAGTTTTTTCCTGCTCTACCGAATGCTTAGGATGAAAATATTTCCCTCTGGTTTACAATAATTTGTAAATTTGATTGTTTCTCTCTCCTCCACTCCTACATTTTAGCGTTCTGTAGCTTAAAGAGTTTCTAAGCTTTTATGTACCCTAACACTGCTATCACTGGAATGCAGCCAGCACTTTAGGATTTGAATGCTTGTAAGCTACTCATACTATCATAAAGTAGGTAAGGTAGAAATTGTATTATTTTCTAGCATGGGTATACATAGCATGACATGGTTGTTGCCAGCTTTATTTCACATCTGTCTTCTGGCTTAATGCCTTATATAGGGTCACACCGTCAATTCTATACACATTAAAAACCACCTTATTTCTGTATTACTAAATGATTCACAAGAATCCAAGTTCTTTTAAGTTACTCTGGGGCAATACCTTAGGCTTCCTGAGAACACAAAATTATCAGTCTTACAGTGGAAAAGCATTTGGCTTAGAATCAGAAAACCTACCTTTTGGTTCAAGCTCTGGTACTAATTGGCAGTAGATCACTTAATATCTTTGAGCCACAGTGTCCTGAACTTCAAAATCATGAGTTTGAGCTAGATGGTCTCTTAGACCTATTCTGAATATAAAGTTTACTTTATGCTCTAAGGCCATAATTTAGTTTAATACTCTGGTAATAACATACTTTCAGGCAGTAACTTGGAATAACATTCAATTTTTATAGAATCTGCAGA
Organism: Halichoerus grypus; assembly: GCF_964656455.1. Taxonomy (NCBI): domain Eukaryota; kingdom Metazoa; phylum Chordata; class Mammalia; order Carnivora; family Phocidae; genus Halichoerus; species Halichoerus grypus. Next base: position 188,564,484 of record NC_135714.1, read on the forward strand.
TAACCGGAGAAGGAAATAATCTTATTTCAGCATTGTTGTCCTGAAGATTGGAACATGTCTCAGGTCACATTATAATTCTTAAAGCATTTTAAAATATAATGAGAGCCTAAAGTACTAGGGTTAGCCAATAATAAAGACAATAGTCCTGTCTCAGAATAGACCAGCTATCTATTTCTAGAACCAACTGGAGCTGTGCAAGCATTTCTGCAAATGGGCCAAGTTACCAATGAAGGTAGAAATACAGTTTATATAAAATTATTCACTTAAATTTGCCAACAAATGTAGAAACATCTGAATGCTCAATTTTAGTCCATTGTTTGGTATGGGCTTACTTGTCCCTCACTCTTGATTTAGAAAGAAGAGAAGTCTTGTTTTTACGGAATATGAAGCCTCAGGGAAGTCACATTTCATCTGTCAGACTCCTGAGAGGTTTGAAATGCAAATCATACTGCTTCTTACCAACAGCTTAATTTGGGACAGGATTGATTGACTAGAATGTTTGCTAATCAGTTTGAAACAAGACTAGGCTAGGGGCCAATGGAAGTTTGCCAGAACCTCCTTTCCAAAGACAAGGTCGACAGCTGGTCTCATTTTGGAAATGCTTTTGCTCATTATCTTATCATTTTATCCATTTTGTATGGTCTACATCTCAAGTTACAATAGTTATTTTTGAAGGTACTCCAGAGACAAGGAAAAAAAAAAAAAAAGACCATGTATAACTTAGAGATATGGAGTTAACAATTCTTTGAAGATTAGGTTACTTTGCTATAAATTTAATCCCTTCCCTCCTCCTCACCCCCTCCTGTTTTTAGAGTTGCTAGGTATATTGACAGTTATGAATTATTGCTGAGCTTAATCTTTGGATGTAGCTAATGTGGCAACATTTGCTGGTGATGAAGGGAAAGCAACTTTGATTTGGTCATCAGAACCAAATTTGTGTTCTTTTTGTCACTCTCCAAACTATTCTTTGTTATCCAAATTTTTAAAATAAAATCAGGTAATTGTGCCCAAACCAAGAAGTCACTGAGGTGGCAGAATCATAGGATACATTCATTGCAGAGACTGAAATTTAAAACCTTGTAGGGACTAGAAGGGTGATATGAATACATGAATCAGACAGGATGTAGGACAATAGGGGATGGTGGAGTCTGTGGAAAACTAAAAGTATATGCTTCTCGGGGCGCCTGGGTGGCTCAGTCGTTAAGCATCTGCCTTCGGCTCAGGTCATGATCCCAGGGTCCTGGGATCGAGCCCCGCATCGGGCTCCCTGCTCCACGGGAAGCCTGCTTCTCCCTTTCTCACTCCCCCTGCTTGTGTTCCCCCTCTCGCTGTGTCTCTCTCTGTCAAATAAATAAATAAAATCTAAAAAAAAAAAAAAAAAAGTATATGCTTCTCCTGAAGATTTTCAAGTTTAGATGTGAAAAACAAATACCATGCTCATAAAACAATAAATTATAGGTTATACTTATCAGGTTTGAGTAGAGTTTGAAGAACTATTTTTATTCTTATTTCAGAGAGAGCTATGCAATTCACTATCTTTCCCGATTTGACAATAAGAACTTGTAGGAGAGAGGACTAAAATTTATTGAGTGTTATATTCCCATTTCATATATGGCAAATTTCAATATCAGAATTTAGGTAACATAAAAAGTTAGTGGAAAAGTCAGGATTTCAAGAAAATCATGTTCTGTCTTTAGCTTTATGAACTTGATCAAGCTACTTAATCTCTCTGTGCCTCATTTTTAAAATGGGCATATTAATAATTTCTTCACAGAAATATTTTTTTAAAGATTTTTTACTTATTTATTTGACAGAGAGAGACACAGTGAGAGAGGGAACACAAGCAGGGGGAGTGGGAGAGGGAGAAGCAGGCTTCCCGCTGAGCAGGGAGCCCGATGCGGGGCTCGATCCCAGGACCCTGGGATCATGACCTGAGCCGAAGGCAGACACTTAACGACTGAGCCACCCAGGTACCACCTCACAGAAATATTTTAAGAATTTAAAAAGTTAATAGTTGTGAAAATGTTTCACAAAGTCATGCTTTCTTTTTTTTAAGATTTATTTATTTATTCTGCAGAGGGAAAAGGAGGAGCAGAGGGGAGGAGAGAGAGTCCCAAGCAGACTCTGCATTGATCATGGAGCCCCATGTGTGGCTCAATCCCATGACCCTGAGATTATGACCTGAGCTGAAACCAAGAGTTGACACTCAGCTGACTGTGCCACCCAGGCACCCCAAAGTCATGCTTTCTTAATATATTTGTTGAATATGAAAGTATGACAATGACTCTACTGAGCAACTATCAGCATATCAGATGTTTGAATTGTTTCTGCGTGGGGTTTTGAGCAAGCCACCTAAGTTCTTTTACCTGGATTGTATTGTGAGTTATATCCAATTGACTGGCTGGCTAGAATTTGGGGTACAGCCTGTGGCTCCGCAGTGGCTGAGGAATGCTGACACATTATGGTTATTGAAATAAAGAGAGTAATATCTGTAAACTAAGGAATAACAGTGTATTGGTATTCTCCAGAGAAACAGAACAGACAGGACGTACACATGCATGTGTTTATGTGTTCATGTGTATTTATTATAAAGAATTGGCTCCTGTGATTATGCAGGTTGACAACGTCCTAAGTCTGAGTCTGAGGGCTTGAGAACTAGGAGAGTGGTTATGTAAATTCCAGTCCAAAAGCTTGCAGATTCAAGACCCAAGAAGAGTACTTGTTTCAGTTCAAGTCCAAAGTAAGGCAAAGACTGATGTTCTAGCTCAAGTAGGCAGGAGGAGTTCCCTTTCACTCCTTTGCTCTATTCAGGCCTTAAGCTGATTGGATGAGGCCCACCCACATTAGGGAAATGCTTTACTCAGTCTACTGATTCAAATGTGAATCTCCTCCAAAACACCCTCACAGACACACCTAGATTAATGCTTGCCCAAATATCTGGGCACCTCATGGCCCAGTCAAGTTGACATGTAAAATTAATCATCTCCAAAAGTAATTGGGATAACTATTACTGAACTAGGAAATAATGTGATGTTAACAAAGTAGTAGAGAAAGCCAATATGCTGAATGAATATGTGAACTTGAAAGGGAATAAGCATGTGCATATTGAAGAATTGTGTTGGCTGAAGAAGAATTTCAATTTACATGCTCATTTAAGGAAACTTTCCCACAGGAAACCTTGGCAGTTACTCAGGTGTTGGACGCTCTGAGAGCAATCTACCACTGACTGACAGGCAGTCTGCATGTAACCAGCATTAGCTGATAAAATTGCAGGTGCTTCTATCCAAAGAACTAGTGAGCTAGCCCAGACACTGCTGGATCCCAAGCAAAGAGCCCTGGAGAATCATCATTCTCTAAGGTATTATATGATACTTACAATATATACTGATGCCCTGGCTTTGTATTCAGTTGGGGCAAGTTGGAGTCTCTTCACTACCAATTGATCTTATCTATCAGTTTCATATATTCTCAACAAACTTGTCCCTCTCTTACCTCATGATACCTACCTGGCAAAACTCCAGCTTTTGAAATTCCAGCTCTTCACACAGCTAAATGTGGCTGAAAAAAACCCACAGGCACACTGATTGGTCTTGCTTTAAATTTATGATCAGTAGCCGGAGCTGGCTTCATAATTTGCAGGTCTAGTGCCAGATGAAACTGTGGGGTCGCTGTTCAAAAGGCATGAAAAAAGTCATTAAATGCACTAAAATAAACATAAAGCTTTTTCACTTTAAATATATTTTATGACTTATAAACCATAACACAGGGTAATAGTGGTTGTAAATTACAAGAAAATTAATATTTTTGGTGTCATAATGTTATACAATGAAATTTAGATGACCAAAACATTCTTTTATAAACTTTTCCAATCAATATAATTAAAAGCAATTTCAAGCAAATGCAGACTGTAAACATTTTTTGATAAATTTTAATTTTGAGAAGGATCTTTCTGGTGGTGCAGCTGCTACTGGAACTTTCAGGAGTTTTTTAATACTTTGACAAGACTGGCCTATATTTCTTTTTTTTTTTTTTTTTTTTTAAAGATTTTATTTATTTATTTGACAGAGAGAGACACAGCGAGAGAGGGAACACAAGCAGGGGGAGTGGGAGAGGGAGAAGCAGGCTTCCTGCTGAGCAGGGAGCCCGATGCGGGGCTTGATCCCAGGACCCTGGGATCATGACCTGAGCCGAAGGCAGACGCTTAACGACTGAGCCACCCAGGCGCCCCCTGGCCTATATTTCTGATAAATTATTTTGAAATACAAATTTTAGTACTTCTGGAACTAATTCTTTTCGAGCAATTCTTCTAAAAATATTTAACTCTTCATAAAATCATTTTCAAGTAAATCTGAATTTTTTTTTATTAACATATGATGTATTATTTGTTTCAGGGGTACAGGTCTGTGATTCATCAGTCTTACACAATTCACAACACTCACCATAGTACATACCCCCTCCAATGTCCATCACCTAGCCACCCCATGCCTCCTACCCCCCTCCACTCCAGCAACCCTCAGTTTGTTTCCTGATTTAAGAGTCTCTTATGCTTTGTCTCCCTCTCTGGTTTTGTCTTGTTTCATTTTTCCTTCCATATCCTCTGTCTTGTTTCTAAAATTCCTCATATCAGTGAGATTATATGACACTTGTCTTTCTCTGATTGACTTATTTTGCTTAGCATAATACCCTCTAGTTCTATCCACGTCATTGCAAATGGCAAGATTTTATTTTTTTTGATGGCTGCATAATATTCCATTGTATATGTATACCACATCTTCTTTGTCCATTCATCTGTTGATGGACATCTTGGTTCTTTCCATAGTTTGGCTATTGTGGACATTGCTGCTATAAATATCAGGGTGCACGTACCCCTTCGGATCCCTACTTTGTATCTTTGGGGTAAATACCCAGTAGTGCAATTGCTGGATCGTATGGTAGCTCTATTTTCAACTTTTTGAGGAACTGCCATACTGTTTTCCAGAGTGGCTGCACCAGCTTGCATTCCCACCAACAGTGTAGGAGGGTTCCCCTTTCTCCACATCCTCACCAACATCTGTTGTTTCCTGACTTGTTAATTTTAGCCATTCTGACTGGTGTGAGGTGATATCTCACTGAGGTTTTGATCTGTATTTCCCTGATGCTGAGTGATGTTGAGCACTTTTTCATGTGCCTGTTGGCCATTTGGATGCCTTCTTTGCAGAAATGTCTGTTCATGTCTTCTGCCCATTTCTTGATTGGATTATTGGTTCTTTGGGTGTTGAGTTTGATAAGTTCTTTATAGATTTTGGATACTAGCCCTTTATCTGATATGTCATTTTCAAATATCTTCTCCCATTCTGTCGGTTGTCTTTTGGTTTTGTTGACTGTTTCCTTTGCTGTGCAAAAGCTTTTTATCTTGATGAAGTCCCAATAGTTCATTTTTGCCCTTGCTTCCCTTGCCTATGGTGATGTTTCTACGAAGAAGTTGCTGCGGCTGAGGTCGAAGAGGTTGCTGCCTTTGTTATCCTCAAGGATTTTGATGGATTCCTGTCTCACATTGAGGTCTTTCATCCATTTTGAGTTTATTTTTGTGTGTGGTGTAAGGAAATGGTCCAGTTTCATTCTTCTGCATGTGGCTGTCCAATTTTCCCAGTATCGTTTGTTGAAGAGACTGTCTTTTTGCCATTGGACATTCTTTCCTGCTTTGTCAAAGATTAGTTGACCATAGAGTTGAGGGTCCATTTCTGGGCTCTCTATTCTGTTCCATTGATCTATGTGTCTGTTTTTGTGCCAGTACCATACTGTCTTGATGATGACAGCTTTGTAATAGGGCTTGAAGTCTGGAATTGTGATGCTACCAGCTTTGCTTTTCTTTTTCAACATTCCTCTGGCTATTCGGGGTCTTTTCTGGTTCCATACAAATTTTAGGATTATTTGTTCCATTTCTTTGAAAAAAGTGGATGGTATTTTGATGGGGATTGCATTGAATGTGTAGATTGCTCTAGGTAGCATTGACATCTTCAGAATATTTGTTCTTCCAATCCATGAGCATGGAACGTTTTTCCATTTCTTTGTGTCTTCCTCAATTTCTTTCATGAGTATTCTATAGTTTTCTGAGTACAGATCCTTTGCCTCTTTGGTTAGATTGATTCCTAGGTATCTTATGGTTTTGGGTGCAATTGTAAATGGGACCGACTCCTTAATTTCTCTTTCTTCTGTCTTGATGTGGTGTATAGGAATGCCACTGATTTTTGTACATTGATTTTATATCCTGCCACTTTACTGAATTCCTGTATGAGTTCTAGCAGTTTTGGGGTGGAGTCTTTTGGGTTTTCCACATAAAGTATCATATCATCTGCAAAAAGTGAGAGTTTCACTTCTTCTTTGCAAATTTGGATGCCTTTTTTTTTTTCTTTTGTCTGATTGCTGAGGCTAGGACTTCTAGTATTATATTGAATAGCAGTGGTAATAATGGACATCCCTGCCGTGTTCCTGACCTTAGGGGAAAAGCTCTCAGTTTTTCCCCATTGAGTATGATATTCGTTGTGGGTTTTTCATAGATGGCTTTTATGATATTGAGGTATGTACCCTCTATCCCTACACTCTGAAGAGGTTTAATCAAGAAAGAATGCTGTACTTTGTCAAATGCTTTTTCTGCATCTATTGAGAGGATCATATGGTTCTTGTTCTTTCTTTTATTAATGTATTATATCACATTGGTTGATTTGCAGATATCAAACCAAACTTGCAGCCCAGGAATAAATCCCACTAGGTCGTGGTGAATATACCTTTTAATGTACTGTTGGATTCTATTGGCTAGTATTTTGGTGAGAATTTTTGCATCCATGTTCATAGGGATATTGGTCTGTAATTCTCCTTTTTGATGGGGTCTTTGTCTGGTTTTGGGATCAAGGTGATGCTGGCATTATAAAATGAGTTTGGAAGTTTTCCTTCCATTTCTATTTTTTGGAACAGTTTCAGAAGAATAGTGTTAATTCTTCTTTAAATATTTGGTAGAATTCCCCTGGGAAGCCATCTGGCCTTTGGCTCTTGTTTGTTGGGAGATTTTTGATGACTGCTTCAATTTCCTTAGTGGTTATAGGTCTGTTCAGGTTTTCTATTTCTTCCTGTTTCAGTTTTGGTTCGGTCTCTAGGAACGCATCCATTTCTTCCAGATTATCTAATTTGCTGTCATATAGTTGCTCATAATATGTTCTTATGATTGTTTGTATTTCTTTGGTGTTGGTTGTGATCTCTCCTCTTTCATTCATGATTTTATTTTTTGGGTCATTTCTCTCTTCTTTTTGATAAGTCTGGCCAGGGGTTTATCAGTCTTATTAATTCTTTCAAAGAACCAGCTCCTAGTTTTGTTGATCTGTTCTTCTGTTCTTTTGGTTTCTATTTCATTGATTTGTGCTCTTATCTTTATTATTTCTCTTCTCCTGCTGGGTTTAGGCTTTATTTGCTGTTCTTTCTCCAGCTCCTTTATGTGCAGGGTTAGGTTGTATATTTGAGACCTTTCTTGTTTCTTGAGAAAGGCTTGTATTGCTATATACTTTCCTCTTAGGACCGCCTTTGCTGCATCCCAAAGATTTTGAACAGTTGTGTTTTCATTTTCATTTGTTTCCGTGAATTTTTTTAATTCTTCTTTAATTTCCTGGTTGACCCATTTATTCTTTAGTAGGATGCTCTTTAGCCTCCATGTATTTGAGTTCTTTCCAACCTTCTTCTTGTGATTGAGTTCTAGTTTCAAAGCATTGTGGTCTGAAAATATGCAGGGAATGATCCCAATCTTTTGGTACCAGTTGAGACCTGATTTGTGGCCCAGGATGTGATCTATTCTGGAGAATGTTCCATGGGCATGAGAGAAGAATGTGTATTCTGTTGCTTTGGGATGGGATATTCTGAATATATCTGTGAAGTCCATCTGGTCCAGTGTGTCATTTAAAGCCTTTATTTCCTTGTTGATATTTTGCTTAGATGATCTGTCCATTTCAGTGTGTGTATGGGGGGGTGTTAAAGTCCCCTACTGTTATTGTATTATTGTTGATGTGTTTCTTTGCTTTTGTTATTAATTGGTTTATGTAATTGGCTGCTCCCATGTTTGGGGCATAGATATTTAAAATTGTTAGATTTTCTTGTTGGATAGACCCTTTAAGTATGATGTAGTGTCTTTTCTCATCTCTTATTGTAGTCTTTGGTTTAAAATATACTTTGTCTGATATAAGGATTGCCACCCCAGCTTTCTTTTGATGTCCGTTAGCATGGTAAATGGTTTTCCACACCCTCACTTTAAATCTGGAGGTGTCTGTCTAAAATGAGTCTCTTGCAGACAGTATATTGATGGGTCTTGTAATGGGCATTTAGCCCATTTACATTCAGGGTAACTATTGAAAGATACGAATTTAGTGCCATTGTAGTGCCTGTAAGGTGACAGTTACTGTATATTGTCTGTGTTCCTTTCTGGTCTATGTTGCTTTTAGGCTCTTTCTTTGCTTAGAGGACCCCTTTCAATATTTCTTGTAGGGCTGGTTTGGTGTTCGCAAATTCTTTTAGTTTTTGTTTGTCCTGGAAGCTTTTTATCTCTCCTATTTTCAGTGACAGCCTAGCTGGCTTTGTATTCTTGGCTGCATATTTTTCTCGTTTAGTGCTCTGAATATATCATGCCAGTCCTTTCTGGCCTGCCAGGTCTCTGTGGATAGGTCTGCTGCCAATCTGATATTTCTACTGTGGTAGGTTACAGACCTCTTGTCCCTAGTTGCTTTCGGGATTTTCTCTTTGTCTCTGAGACTTGTGAGTTTTACTATTTGATGTTGGGGTATTGACCTATTTTTATTGAATTTGAGGGGGGTTCTCTGTGCCTCCTGGATTTTGATGCCTGTTTTCTTCCCCAAATTAGGGAAGTTCTCTGCTATAATTTGCTCCAGTATACCTTCTGCCCCTCTCTTTCTTCTTCTGGGATCCCAATTATTCTAATGTTTTGCTTTATGGTATCACCTATCTCTCGAATTCTGCCCTCATGATCCAGTAGTTGTTTATCTCTCTTTTTCTCAGCTTCTTTATTCTCCATCATTTGGTCTTCTATATCACTGATTCTCTCTTCTGCCTCATTTATCCTAGCAGTTAGAGCCTCCGTTTTTGATTACACCTCATTAATAGCCTTTTTGATTTTGACTTGGTTAGATTTTAGTTCTTTTATTTCTCCAGAAAGGGATTCTCTAGTATCCTCTATGCTTTTTTCAAGCCCAGCTAGTATCTTTATAATTGTCATTCTGAACTCTGGTTCCAACATCTTACTAATGTCCATATTGATTAGGTCCCAGGCAGTCGGTACTGCCTCTTGTTGTTTTTTCTGAAGTGCGTTTTTCCATCTTGTCATTTTGTCCAGAGGAGAATATATGAATGAGAGAACAAAATGCTAACTGGGTAACAACGACCCCAGAAGAATATAGACTTCCAGAAAGTTGTCGCTTTTCTGTTCATAGAGTTGCTACTATTCTTTTCTTTGATTTCCTGTTGAGTTTGTAGGTGTTCAGAATGGTTTAATACCTATGTAGCTGAATTTCTGGGACCAGACGAAATTTAGGTCTCCTACTCCTCTGCTGTCTTGCTCCTCCCCCTGAATTTAATTTTAGATATAAATTTATACAATAGTATTTTAATATTTCTTCTGATATTTCTTGTAATGCATTGAGATTGTACCAGTAACCAAAAGTATATGTAATTCAAAATGCTAGTTTATACACTCTCTTGCTGTATCTTCAATTGCAAGAACAAAATTGTTTTCTTCATTAGTAATCAGTTCATCTGAAGCTTCATATGAAAATAATATTCTTTTCTGCTGAGTGTGATGATTTTTAATTTAAATCCTGTTTCTAAGCCTGTGGCTCTTTGCTTTGTAATGTTGCAGCACATTTTGAAACTAGAGATTCTAAACTTTTTTGAAGAGTTCCAATAACTCCCTTATATGCTTTACTGCAATATTCATGTGTATGCCTTTATTTTATAACAATTTACTGCCACGGTTTGATGCCTGAGAGCCAACAAATACTGTCCCACTTCTGGGGCCAATGAGTTAATACTTGGGCAGTCAATGCAGGGCAAGCTCCAACAGAGGGCAAATGGCTTCCCTTTGCGGTTCCAGGAGCTGCCCCCATGCAGAATTCTTTCTTTCTCCTGGGGCCCCTACCACTTGAGTTGCTGCCTCTGTAGTTGTGACTGCTATTCTGGGCTGCCTGCCTAGACTGTGGTGCTCAGGACTGCCCTGAGACATCAGTCAGGCCACCTGCAGTTTGAGTGTGCAGCCCTCCTCTGGCTTGATTCTATGCATATGCAGGCTACCACTGGACCGTAACTATCTGTATGTGCTGCACCCTGACACGTCTCTTCTCATTCATGTGCTCCATTGTCCCATCACATAACACAATTTCAAAGATAAAGTTAAGAATTTTAAGATGGAGATAGTAATACTTTAAACCAATCATGGGGCCCTTCTGAGTATAGGGTCTTGTGTAATTGTATAAGTCACATGTCAGTGAAGATGGCCCTGTCACCCCCAGTGGAATCCAATGGATACCAACATCTTGCTCTTTCCATAGCTCGTTCATGCTTGCCTGAGGCTAATTCAAAGCCTCCAACATTTCTTCTTCTATGCTCACTCTCAGTTGATGACCTTGGGTCATATTTCACTGAAAAACAAAAACAGAAGTACTAAGATGACAGTTTCTGTAGACTGCTACTCCCTCATTAACACAGCAATCTATCTCTGTGTGCAAACACTCTGCCTTCTCTCCCGTTACTCTGTGGGTTATGCAGGAGCACTAAGTCTCAGCATCTCCCTCCAATTCCAGCAGTTCTCTCCCTGCCTCCTACAGCACTAAGTGTTACCTCTGTACGACAGTGTTCATACCAACACACACAGTGGAATTTCTCCCATCTAAATGTCACCTTTCCTGATCTGTTTCCCTCTAGCTATTGCCCCATTTCTCTTTTCTTCAGAGTGGAATTCTTTGAAAGAGTTTCCATGTTTACTGTCTCCATTTCTTACTTCACTTTCCCTCCCAAACTCACTTTAGTCAGATGTTTGCTTCCATCATTTCAAAGAAACTTCTAATGTCAGGGGTACTAATGACTCCCATGTTCTTAAATCCAGTGGTCAGTTCTTAGTCCTCTGACTTGACCACTAGTAGGATTTGTACAACTGGTCATTTTCTCCTTTCTTTTCTTCTTCCCTTCCTCCCTCCTTTCTTTGCTTCCTTTCCTTTCCTTTCCTTTCCTTCCCTTCCCCTTTCCCTTTCCTTTCCCTTTTTCCCTTTTCCCTTTCCTTCCATTTTATTTTTAAGTAATCTCTACACTCAACATGGGACTCAAACTCACGACCCTGAGATCAAGAGTCACATGCTATGCCAACTGAGCTAGCCAGGCACCCCCATTTCCTCTGTCTTAAAATATTTTCTCACTTAGTTTTATGACACCGTGCTCCTTCCTCACTGGCCACTCCTGTGCACTCTTCTTTGCTGGTTTCTTCTCTTCATCCTGACCTCTACACACTGGAGATCGCTCCTCTGACATCCTCTACACCTTCACTTACACCTCAGGGCTCTCACAAAGTGTTTAAGCACCATTTCTACACTGATGACTCCAGATTCATATTTTAGCCCAGACCCTGTCCCTGAGCTCCAAACCTGTACTAATCCAGCTGTGTTTGAGACAATCCTTGCACTCTTCTCTTTGTCCCATGAACTGCATTCAATCTAACAGCAAATCCTGTGACACCACTTTCATATTCTGACTGCTTCTCATTACCTACCCTGCTGCACCTTGGTCCAAATCACTATCATCTTGAACTTGCATTATTACAGTAGTCTCTTAACTAGTGTCCCTCTTCTATTTGGACTTCTTGGCAGCCTATTTTCTATATAGGGGTCCTGTTACAAGGCAGGTCTGGTAATATCAGTCCTTTGTACAAAACCTCCAATGGCTTTCCACCCCATTCAGTAAAAACCAAAGACCCCACAACTGCATAAGACTCACACCACCTGGTTGCCACTTCGCCCTTCTTCCCGAACCTCCTACATTCTCCTCTTGTGCATCCTGTTCCATACACCTTGCTATTCTTCAAACTTGTGAGGTTATGCTCCTTCTTCTGGGCCTCTGCTTGGAATATTATTTCTCCAGATACCCTGTGGATTTCCCCCTCACTTCTTTATGTCTTGCTTAACTGGCTTCTTCTAAGTGAGGCCTTCCCTGATGAGCATGATTAAAATGACAAACTGGCACTCCCTGTTTTTGCACAGCTTTCTTTTTCTTCATGAGGTCAGGCATTTTTTGGTTTTATTTACTGCTTTATGCTTAGAGCCTAGAGGTGCTTGCACATACTAGTATTTAATATAGATTTGTTAATTGAGTAAATAAATAGCTTTGTTTAATCAAAGTGGGATGGAAGATCTATCTCTACTGACTTTGTGATCAGTAAGTCCTGTTCAAAATAACAGAATCTTGTGGTTCTTGGTAACATGTCTTAAGATCTTTCTGAGGAGTTTTCACACTGTAAGAGGTATCACTTCAACATGACAATGCACTGATCTTATGATCTTGTGTTAATTAGCATATTGTGATATGACCAAATGATAGAAAAGAAAAAAGATTGCTGTAATTGTGACTACAGTAGTCAGTGTCCATATTGGATATGACTGCATGAGCCATCAGGCCCTGAAGTGTATGAACATTTCTGCAGGAAGCCTGATCAACTCTTTCATATAACTGTGATGGTATTTGTGGTAAAGAAATAGCAAATATGCGTCATGCTGTGCTTGAAAGAGCACCAAGGGCTTTAGGGTAGAAAGCCATCCCACTTCCTTTCAGCAGAGCATGAAATCACCCTATTACTTTTTACCAGGTTACTTAGTTAAAGGGATCATGCCTATTAATAAAACATCACACATTATTGTTTCTTCAAGGGACATGATAACAAAACTGTGCTGTTTCCCTGTTCTTGCCTACTTCTCCACAAGTGGGGGTCACTTTGCTGTGCTGCATTGTATTTAGCATGGGTTGCCATGAGGATTTCATTGTTTGTATGGTTGACTTTGAAGTGGGTTTTCTTGTGGTGAGGCTTTCTTCAATGTCTGCATCATAGAATCTTTGTTCCCTGGCTAACCTGGAGAGAAGGTAATACAAATACTGCCATACACATCACAGTTGTCATGCACTCATTCTGCTGAACGATATCAGAAGTAGTTTTCTTTGCTTTCCTGGGATAGGATTTGTTTTAATCGCTGCTTTATTTTTTTGTCAGGTTGTGTTTGTCTCCTGGCTGAGTCACACTCACTCAGTGATTTTATTTTAATTTTCTGCTCTTCTGCTCAGTTGGTGAAAGCTTTCCCACACCTATTTTATTGCCAGCCAATTTGAATGTCCATTTAGTGTCTGACACTCAGTTTTTAAACAGAATTTTGTTCAGGACTTCTGCACAGCTGCTCATGTAGACATTAATTACAATAAAATAATAGCAGCCTGTTAGGAAGGTTGCCTTGTCATAGGAATCCAAAATGCCCTAATGGATATACAAAAACCCCTGAAAATATCACAGGAGTTTAAAAATGAGAATACTATCCCACAAAGAATGGTGCTACCCAAATGTTTGGGCCCAAATCCATATTTTGGATGTTTCTGTGTAGTTTAACATAGACAACCCTAATATATTTAAAATGTCCCACTTAAAATACATTTTGGGGATTCTAATTTCAGTTAAATAAATGTTTTTAGTTTTTAACATGGGACATGAAATGTGCATCACCATTATTTATCATAGGGAACAATAAACCTAAATATTTAACAAAAGAAATAGTGAAGTATGGCAGATTCACACAATGGAGTATTACACAACACTTGACACTATGTTTAAATGGGTTTTTAATGACATCAAGTACTTATTCTAAGATAGCCAGGGAAAATAACAGGGGATTGTGATTGTATTCCGTATATCATCACAGCTATGTAACACTAAGCATAGGAAAAGCACATTAAAATGTTGAGGGCTTCCACTGTGTGGTGAGATGGGGTGATTTTTAAAATATTTTTGCACTTCAAGTTATATTTTTGTTGACACATAAAACATTCTTATCATGGATCTGAAGAGGTTTAAAGATTATCTTGATGATAGAAGTCACTGTCTCAGAGCCTGCCAGGTGAGGCAGGTAACAGATGAATGGGGCAGGTGAGCTGTAAGTCTTGGGGAGCAAGAAGTCTGTTGAGTCCACATGATGCAGAAGCAGACAAAGGCCCCTTAGTCCTAGCTAACTGGTGCATTACAGGTCTTTTGTAATTTGTTTTAGTAGTTATTTTCAAGTTTCAAGAACAGTTAGAATTCCAGACTTTTACACAAAACTTTCTAGATTTAACTCTTGGCAGGTTTTTTGTTGTTGTTGTTCTTTGGGTTTTTTTTTTTTTTTTTAAAGCAGCAAGTAGGCCAAAGAAAACCTGTCTTAAAGGCAAATCTATTTACCACATGTTAAGTAAACAAACACATGTCACATTTATATGACAAATATCCCAGGATGTATTTGAAATATTTTAGTGATAAGTATAGCTCAGTATTGACTATGAGCCTGGTAGGCATTGAATAAACAACTCAGTGGTCCTTACAAGGCACATCCTACACATAGTTTAGTACATTTCCTCTACTTCCTTCATCTATCCTTCTCTTTCCTCTTTTCCTTCCTCTTTGGTTTTTTTTTTAATTTTTTTATTGTTATGTTAATCCCCATGCATTACATCATTTGTTTTAGATGTAGTGTTCCATGATTCATAGTTTGTGCATAACACCCAGTGCTCCATGCAGAACATGCCCTCTTTAATACCCATCACCAGGCTAACCCATCCTCCCAACCCCCTCCCCTCTAGAACCCTCAGTTTGTTTTTTTGAGTCCATCGTCTCTCATGGTTCGTCTCCCCCTCCGATTTCCCCCCCTTCATTCTTCCCCTCCTGTTATCTTCTTCTTTTTTTTTTTCTTAATATATATTGCATTATTTGTTTCAGAGGTACAGATCTGAGATTCAACGGTCTCACACAATTCACAGCGCTCACCAGAGCACATACCCTCCCCAGTGTCCATCACCCAGTCACCCCATCCCTCCCACCCCACCCCCCACTCCAGCAACCCTCAGTTTGTTTCCTGAGATTAAGAATTCCTCATATCAGTGAGGTCATATGATACATGTCTTTCTCTGTTTGACTTATTTCGCTCAGCATAATACCCTCCAGTTCCATCCACGTCGTTGCAAATGGCAAGATCTCATTCCTTTTGATGGCTGCATAATATTCCATTGTATATATATACCACATCTTCTTTATCCATTCATCTGTGGATGGACATCTTGGCTCTTTCCACAGTTTGGCTATTGTGGACATTGCTGCTATGAACATCGGGGTGCATGTACCCTTTTGGATCCCTACTTTGTATCTTTGGGGTAAATACCCAGTAGTGCAATTGCTGGATCACATGGTAGCTCTATTTTCAACTTTTTGAGGAACCTCTATACTGTTTTCCAGAGTGGCTGCACCAGCTTGCATTCCCACCAGCAGTGTAGGAGGGTTCCCCTTTCTCCACATCCCTGCCAACATCTGTCCTTTCCTGACTTGTTAATTTTAGCCATTCTGACTGGTGTGAGTTGGTATCTCATTGAGGTTGTGATTTGGATTCCCTGATGCCGAGCGATGTTGAGCACTTTTTCATGTGTCTGCTGGCCATTTGGATGTCTTCTTTGGAAAAATGTCTGTTCATGTCTTCTGCCCATTTCTTGATTGGATCATTTGTTCTTTGGGTGTTGAGTTTGATAAGTTCTTTATAGATTTTGGATACTAGCCCTTTATCTGATATGTCATTTGCAAATATCTTCTCCCATTCTGTCGGTTGTCTTTTGGTTTTGTTGACTGTTTCCTTTGCTGTGCAAAAG
Organism: Halichoerus grypus; assembly: GCF_964656455.1. NCBI lineage: Eukaryota > Metazoa > Chordata > Mammalia > Carnivora > Phocidae > Halichoerus > Halichoerus grypus. Next base: position 188,580,417 of record NC_135714.1, read on the forward strand.
CTTTTTATCTTGATGAAGTCCCAACAGTTCATTTTTGCCCTTGTTTCCCTTGCCTTTGGCGATGTTTCTAGGAAGAAGTTGCTGCGGCTGAGGTCGAAGAGGTTGCTGCCTGTGTTCTCCTTTAGAATTTTGATGGACTCCTGTCTCACATTGAGGTCTTTCAACCATTTGGAGTCTATTTTTGTGTGTGGTGTAAGGAAATGGTCCAGTTTCATTCTTCTGCATGTGGCTGTCCCATTTTCCCAACACCATTTGTTGAAGAGACTGTCTTTTTTCCATTGGACATTCTTTCCTGCTTTGTCAAAGATTAGTTGACCATAGAGTTGAGGGTCCATTTCTGGGCCCTCTATTCTGTTCCATTGATCTATGTGTCTGTTTTTGTGCCAGTACCATACTGTCTTGATGATGACAGCTTTGTAATAGAACTGGAAGTCCGGAATTGTGATGCCGCCAGCTTTGCTTTTCTTTTTCAACATTCCTCTGGCTATGCGGGGTCTTTTCTAGTTCCATACAAATTTTAGGATTATTTGTCCCATTTCTTTGAAAAAAGTGGATGGTATTTTGATGGGGATTGCATTGAATGTGTAGATTGCTCTAGGTAGCATTGACATCTTCACAATATTTGTTCTTCCAATCCATGAGCATGGAACATTTTTCCATTTCTCTGTGTCTTCCTCAATTTCTTTCATGAGTATTTTATAGTTTTCTGAGTACAGATCCTTTGCATCTTTGGTTAGATTTATTCCTAGGTATCTTATGGTTTTGGGTGCAATTGTAAATGGTATCGACTCCTTAATTTCTCTTTCTTGATCCTATTGGCTAGTATTTTGGTGAGAATTTTTGCATCCATGTTCATCAGGGATATTGGTTTGTAATTCTCCTTTTTGATGGGGTCTTTGTCTGGTTTTGGGATCAAGGTAATGCTGGCATCATAAAACGAGTTTGGAAGTTTTCCTTCCATTTCTATTTCTTGGAACAGTTTCAGAAGAATAGGTATTAATTCTTCTTTAAATGTTTGGTAGAATTCCCCTGGAAGCCATCTGGCCCTGGGCTTTTGTGTTTTGGGAGATTTTTGATGACTGCTTCAATTTCCTTAGTGGTTATAGGTCTGTTCAGGTTTTCTATTTCTTCCTGGTTCAGTTTTGGTAGTTGATACATCTCTAGGAATGCATCCATTTCTTCCAGGTTATCTAATTTGCTGGCATAGAGTTGCTCATAATATGTTCTTATGATTGTTTGTATTTCTTTGGTGTTGGTTGTGATCTCTCCTCTTTCATTCATGATTTTGTTGATTTGGGTCCTTTCATTTTCTTTTTGATAAGTCTGGCCAGGGGTTTATCAATCTTATTAATTCTTTCAAAGAACAGCTCCTAGTTTCATTGATCTGTTCTACCGTTCTTTTAGTTTCTATTTCATTGATTTCTGCTCTGATCTTTATTATTTTGCTTCTCCTGCTGGGTTTAGGCTTTATTTGCTGTTCTTTCTCCAGCTCCTTTAGGTGTAGGGTTAGGTTGTGTACTTGAGACCTTTCTTGTTTCTTGAGAAAGGCTTGTATTGCTATATACTTTCCTCTTAGGACTGCCTTTGCTGCATCCCAAAGATTTTGAACAGTTGTGTTTTCATTTTCATTGGTTTCCATGAATTTTTTTAATTCTTCTTTAATTTCCTGGTTGACCCATTCATTCTTTAGTAGGATGCTCTTTAGCCTCCATGTATTTGAGTTCTTTCCGACTTTCCTCTTGTGATTGAATTCTAGTTTCAAAGCATTGTGGTCTGAAAATAGGCAGGGAATGATCCCAATCTTTTGGTACTGGTTGACACCTGATTTATGACCTAGGATGTGATCTATTCTAGAGAATGTTCCATGGGCACTAGAGAAGAATGTGTATTCCGTTGCTTTGGGATGGAATGTTCTGAATATGTCTGTGAAGTCCATGTGGTCCAGTGCGTCATTTAAAGTCTTTATTTCCTTGTTGATCTTTTGCTTAGACGATCTGTCCATTTCAGTGAGGGGGGTGTTAAAGTCCCCCACTATTATTGTATTGTTGTTGATGTGTTTCTTTGCTTTTGTTATTAATTGGCTTATATAATTGGCTGCTCCCATGTTAGGGGCATAGATATTTATAATTGTTAGATCTTCTTGTTGGTTAGACTCTTTAAGTAGGATATAGTGTCCTTCCTCATCTCTTATTACAGTCTTTGGTTTAAAATCTAATTCGTCTGATATAAGGATTGCCACCCCAGCTTTCTTTTGGTGTCCATTAGCATGGTAAATGGTTTTCCAGCCCCTCACTTTCAATCTGGGGGTGTCTTTGGGTCTAAAATGAGTCTCTTGCTGACAGCATATCGATGGGTCTTATTTTCTAATCCAATCTGATAGCCTGTGTCTTTTGATTGGGGCATTTAGCCCATTTATATTCAGGGTAACTATTGAAAGATACGAATTTAGTGCCATTGTATTGCCTGTAAGGTGATTGTTACTGTATATTGTCTGTGTTCCTTTCTGGTCTATGTTGCTTTTAGGCTCTCTCTTTGCTTAGAGGACCCCTTTCAAGATTTCTTGTAGGGCTGGTTTCGTGTTTGCAAATTCCTTTAGTTTTTGTTTGTCCTGGAAGCTTTTTATCTCTCCTTCAATTTCAATGACAGCCTAGCTGGATATAGTATTCTTGGCTACATATTTTTCTCATTTAGTGCTCTGAATATATCATACCAGTCCTTTCTGGCCTGGCAGTTCTCTGTGGATAGGTCTGTTGCCAATCTAATGTTTCTACCATTGTAGGTTACATATCTCTTCTCCTGAGCTGCTTTCAGGATTTTCTCTTTGTCTCTGAGACTCGTAAGTTTTACTATTAGATGTTGGGGTGTTGACCTATTTTTATTGATTTTGAGAGGGGTTCTCTGTGCTTCCTGGATTTTGATGCCTGTTTCCTTTCCCAAATTAGGGAAGTTCTCTGCTATAATTTGCTCCATTATACCTTCTTCCCCTCTCTCTCTTTCTTCTTCTTCTGGCATCCCAATTATTCTAATGTTGTTTCGTCTTATGGTATCGCTTATCTCTTGAATTCTGCCCTCGTGATCCAGTAGTTGTTTATCTCTCTTTTTCTCAGCTTCTTTACTTTCCATCATTTGGTCTTCTATATCACTGATTCCCTCTTCTGCCTCATTTATCCTAGCAGTTAGCGCCCCCATATTTGATTGCACCTCATTAATAGCCTTTTTGATTTTGACTTGGTTAGATTTTAGTTCTTTTACTTCTCCAGAAAGGGTTTCTCTAATAACTTCCATGCTTTTTTCAAGCCCAGCTAGTATCTTTAAAGTGATGATTCTGAACTCTAGATCCGACATTGTACTAATGTCCATATTGAGTAGGTCCCTGGCAGTTGGTACTACCTCTTGTTCTTTTTGTTGAGGTGATTTTTCCCATCTTGTCATTTTGTCCAGAGGAGAATAGATTAATGAGAGAATAAAATGCTAACAGGGTAACAACATCCCCAGAAAATATACTCTGAACAAATCAGAAAAGACCTGAAGCAGTGGGAAAAGAAAGGAAAAGAGAGAAAAAAGAAAAAGAAAAAAAAGAAAAAGAAAAAGATAAGATAAAAACAAACAAAAACAGAACAAAACAAAAAAAACAGAATATGATCAAATATGATCACCCTGGTATATAGATCAGTGCCACACACTAGATTTTGGGTGTATTTTAGTCTGTTAGAAGAAAGTGCCTCCCAAAATTTTAAAGAAAGGAAAACTTATATATGTACAAAAATAAGGGTTGATATGATGAAGGGATGGAATATGACTGTAAAGATGGAAATTATAAAAAATTTTATGAAAGGAATTGATAAGAAGTTGTTTGAAAAAAGAAAGGAGAGGATTTAAAAAAAAAAGAAAAAAAAGGGTGAGAATGTGATCAGGCAGGGGAGTAGAAAAAAAACATACACTAGATATTTAGGGTATATTTTGATCTGTTAGAAGAAACTATCTCAAAATTTTAAAGAGAGATCAACTTATATATATATGCCAAAAATACGGGTAACTACTATGAAGGTATAGAATATGACTCTAAAAATGAAAAATAAAAATGTTTTTTAAAAAAGGGATTGACAAGATGTTGGTTGAAAAAGGGAAAAAGAAAAATTCAAAAAAAAAAAAAAGACAGTTAAAAAAAAAAGACAGTAAAAAAAAAAATTAACTTTGAAGGACTACAGAATCATGGTAAAAAAAGCCATGGATTCTATGTGCAGTATTCCCCTAGTGCTGGAGTTCTGCCATTCTCATTGATCGGTAAACTTGGTCTTGGCCGGCTGCTCTCGCTGATCTTCTGGGGGAGGGGCCTGTTGCCGTGGTTCCCAAATGTCTTTGCCGGAGGCGGAATTGCCCCACCCTTGCCCGGTCTGGGCTAAGTTATCTGCTCGCGTTTGCTCTCCGGAGTCTTGACCCACATTGGGGGTAGAGTTTACTTAAAAAAAAAAAAAAAGGAAAGAAAGAAAGAAAAAGGGAGGGAGGAAAGAAGGGAGGGAGGAAGGAAGGAAGGAAGCCAGCCAGCCAGCCAGCCAGCAAGCAAGCAAGAAAAATCAAATTGGTGAGGAGCTTGAGTCATTAAAAAAAAAAAGAAGTATTGAGAACCTTAAGAGCTTTTGTTTATATAGGATATAAATTTATAAAGACATAAAAACATCCATAAATAAAATTACATATTTATAAATAAGTTTGTAAATGTTTATGCTATTATAACTTAAAATGGAAAAATTTAGAAAATATTAACATGTAAAATAAATATTTTTTGTTAAAAATTAAGTTTTAAATTTAAAAAAATTTAAAACTTTAAGTTGAAATTTATTCAAAATTAATTTGCTTTTGAAATTTTATCACATTTTTATTTTTTATTTTTAAAATTTTATTAAACATTTTTAAAAATACTAAAATAAAAAAATTTTGAAAAAACAATTTACATTTTTTTCTACATCTCCTTAATGTGTGGCAATAGGTGTCTGGATTCTCCTGTTTTTGCATTTGATCTGTTGTGATACTCACCGTCATCCATCTCTGAAAACCTCCACTGTGTTTGGGAGAGAATGAAAGTAAAAATGTCAAATGACTTCTTACTATTGTTATAAAAACAATTTTCACCTTGTTTCATCACTGACAGACTCTTAGGGTCTCTGAGGATCCCTGCCTGCACATGGAGCAGTGGTCTAGGTCCTTCCTGATCTAATTCTGTAAGCTAGCCCAGTCAGCACACAACATGAGGTTGAGCACCTGCCCCTCCCCAGCCCCTCATCTCTTCCATCAGCCTGCCCATCCTTTTGAATTTAAGGAATTGTTGCAAATATCAGTGGGAGAGATAACACATTAAGCTGTTAACAGCTATCAATTCCTTAGTGCGAACAAATTTAATTCATTTCAACCTGAGTACATGAGAACAAAAGAGAGAGAAGGGTCTGAAATGGAGTATGGAAAGGCCCCTTTCCCCAGCTTGACTTTTTCTGTTTCACAGCAGGGCCTGGCCTGGGAGCAGACTTGTTTCTGGATACTTTGCTCAAAGCTTTGAAAAGAAGTCATTCCCCAATCTATTTCAATGGCTTATCTTCAAAAGCTACCTGAATTATAGTACTTCTGTGGTTGCTCACATCCAGTTTGGGACTCATTGATCCAGGAAATGGGAAGAGTTACAATTACTAATAAAAAGCCAATCAAAGCAAAACCCACTAATTTCTATGAAAAGTATTTTTATTGATAACAATTCAGGAAGCTCTTTAATAATGTATCTTCATCCTATTTTGTCATTCAACTTCCTTTAAGCCTAGAAATGCCTTATGCTGCCTTAGCCCCTTGTACTTTATCTTAAATATTTTTTTTTCTCTCATTATGACTTACTTATCCCTAGGGACATGCATTGCTATTTCTTCATTTCTAAGAAAGGAACCATTCCTTTTGAGCATCTGTGCTGAGACATCATTGGAAATTAAATTCTAGTGTTAGAATAAAGTATTGGATAATGATGACAATTCAGCATATTGGTAGTTTCTACAGATGGAATTACAAACCTAGTTAATTGGGGTGCAGGGGAACCAATAAACTCCAGCCACTGATGATTGTGTCTTTGCTTTGTAAATGTTGGTTTCTTCCCAAACTGGCTGCTGAAAAGCATATTCAGAGGAAAAGGCTGACTTCTGTTTTGTGGGGTGCCTCTGACAGGATTGCTGGCCTGGTCACCTGGTACTGGGTCCCTGAACTGTGAGAGATCTGCTGAGACTGGGTCACTCTAGGGGTGAGCTCAAATTATGGTTTTGGTGAAATGTGTGACTTTAGTCGGGTGAAGTAATTTATGCTGATGGGGGGAGTGCAAGAGGTTGAGGATAGTTTGAGAAATTGGGCGCACAGAAGTTGGAAGCAAAATCACTGATGATGCAGGTTATGAGGGAAGGTGAGAATGATGATTGAGTGGTGGTGAGGGACCGGACCCTGAGTGCAGAAGGACAGTGTTTTGCATACCAATGGGGCAGTGTTTTATGCTCTGGGAGAACTAATTGTTGTGGGTGGTGAATTTAGTGCCCCGACTCAGCCTTGCAAAATGCTCTCCATGTTACCGTGTTTGAACAGAGGTTTATTTGCTGATGCCTGTCATATCAAAAATACCACTGGATTATTCATCATTTTAAAATTTTGGTTACAAAATAATTTTGGAAAAATGCCTCTTTGTGAGGAAGGTAAGCCGAGGATATATGGCCGGTCAGGAAAAAATGATACCTATTAAATTATATGACTGTGGTTTGTCTATGATTTTTAAGAAAAACCTACCAATGATTGCTAATATTTGTTAATCACTTGTGTAAATAGTGTCACTACCAGCAGTACAGGCGAGGCATTTCCTCTCAACCTCACTTGCAGGAAACCGTGATATCCTGTATCAGCCTCCTACTTGCAGGGGGTGCCTCTTCGGAGGAGGCCCTGCACCCCAGGGTCAGAGCAGCTCTTTCTGACAGAGTCTCAATTTGGACAACCCGTGCTCAGAACATACTGGGACTAACAGGGACTTTCTTATATAAGAAATAAATTTTTTTTAAAAGGAGAGTTTGTGAAGAAAATGCACAGCTGTCCACAAGCATTTTGCGACTGGAACAAGCACTCATAGATTTTCTCTTTGCAGAAATCTCTATGGACTGCTTCCTGTTAATGGGAAGAGTATCTTTTTGTCTGATACGGTTCCTGCCTCTTCATGCACACATAGGTCCATCTTCATCTTTCCTGTTCAGCCACATTGGTCCTCTTTTAGATCTAGTCGTGCCATATCCCTTCCCGCTTGAGGGGATGCTGATAGTGTTCCCTCTGCCCGGAGTTTCTACCCATCTACTCAATCTTGACCTCTTGCTCACAAATTTTTTTCTCCAAAATCCTCCCCTTACTCTCCAAACTTTGCTGTATTCTTGTAGTACTCTGTTTCCTTTTGACAAAGGGTACACCTCAATATGCTGCTATGTGTTTTAGAAGATGCGATTATTTGTGTAATGTTTTCTGCCCACTAAACAGAGCTGTTTTTTTTTTTTTTTTTTTTTGGTCCATTGCTTCATCCTCAGGGCCTGCCACAGTGTCTGACACATAATGGGCATTCAGTAAATACCAATGTGTGAATGATTGAATGAGCAAGTGAGCTTTTATTGAGTGCTTCCAAGTTTCCAGACACTGCTAAGTAATGAGAATATATCAATAGGATGCTTGGGATTACTTGTTACACAGCCATAGTAACTGGAACAGTGGTTATGTAACACTTGAGCTAGACCTTGAAAGATGATTTTTTGTTTTTTTTTGCCAAGCAAAACTGTTTGGAAAAAGCATGACTTTTTAGGAGGCTAAGAAGTTCATTGTGGTCAAGAAAATAAGGTTGTGGGATAGATTAAGGAGATGAGAAATGATGCAGTGAAAAAGTGTGCTGGATGGTTTAGTGAAAGCCATAATGTTCTTGTCCATTAATACAGGTGATTTTCTTCCAGATCACTGCTTTCAAAAATGTATTTTTTTAATTGAGAAAGGTTATGTCATAGAATTTCTGGAGGTTTTCTGAAATTTTGACTGGGCATAAAACAGGACTTCAGATTATTTTAAATTTCTTGCAATTCTTTGTTAGTTAGCTTTACTCTCCAAACTCAACTAAAATTAAACTTGTCTTAAATGACAAGCTATAGCTTAACTGATGAGTAATTTCAATTTGTTGAAAAAACCCTGTCATTCCTCATGAGTATTCACATCCAGTTTCAGCATGATTTTTTGGGGGGATGGGATGAGAGCAGAGTTGAGAAGAGAAGTATCTCATCAGAGTATCCTGGATACTAATACATTTTATATATAATTTTCCACAGAGGTATTGATTTTAATCAACTTTCAAGATGAAGCACCACATTCGTCAAAGCAGAAGACCCAAATGTGTAATTTTTTTGTTAGTGGAAAACTGGCCATAATGAATGTGCTAAAATATATTAGTTATCTATTAACCTCAACATGCAAGAAAGCACTAGATCATTAGCTTGTCTCATGAACAAACAGTGGCTGCAGCCTGATCCACTATAGAGGAGAGCCAAATCAGCAGAATGAGTGGCCTCTGAAGATGGCAGTTTGTGAGAAATGCCTGGCTAAGTGTGAAGCAGGGATACTATTAAATGAATGCATATGATGCATAGCATAATTATACCACTTATGGCAGGAAAGCATCACCATTTTATCAAATGGTGAGCTGTGTACATCAGAATTCATGCTATCATCCATCTCTGGGATACTGTGTGAGTTTTGCAGTCCTGGAAGGGTTTCAAGTCAAGTTTTGATTAATTTTTGGTGGTTTTATTTGGTTATTGAAGTGTAGCTTGATTGTGTGTGTTTTCCCCCCCTTTTCTTTTAAGCTCTGACAATCTTGATTAAATTTCCCTTCGAGGAGTAGGAAGAAAATAGCAAAGTAACTGTCACAACTTCTTTGAGATGAATGGCTTTAAGTAGTTTGAACGTATCATCCCAGAGTAACCTCTCTGGAAGATTAGTGTGGAAGGCAGCAATGCCACAAAGATCATGGTACCTGCTAGCTGTGGATTTGTTTTTAATTGATTGTTAACAGTTTGCTCTTAAGGCTCAGATGCAGGGTTTATTTCTATTTTTCTCACACTGCTTCTTATCTCATAATCAAATAACTGTTCTTCCCTTGACACAGTTGGATTCAGTGTTCAGTATTTAAATTCTGTGAGTGAGGGGTTCAGTTTTGTGATACTGCTTTAAATTTTTACTGTAAGAACCATAAACCAAGGTCTGGAGTAGGTAAGGCTTTGTGCTAAACAAGCATCTACTTATGGCTCATCCTCATGCTGTGGACTGTGATGAATAGAATTTCACTCGCAGTTGCCAAAGAGCAGTCTACATGGTCTTTGAATGACTGATTTACTTACACATCTTTTGCAAATTACCTACAGTCCTATATATCTACGTTTGTGCTCCTCTTAACCAGAAGTACAGTCTGGAGTTAGCCCTTAGGGGATGTTTTAATGGACAAACACTTGATTTATTTCATAGTATTCAAGACTGATTTAATAAGTACCTGTCAAGCACCAATTGTGTCCCAGGACCGATGTTGCACACTGGACTCAAGGAAGCATAACACTTGCTCTTGAGGGTTGTCACAAATTAGTGCTGTAGAAATGTATGAAAATATGGAATCCAGAGCAGGGAGGAACCAATGATGTGTAAGGTTCCAGGGATGGGGCATTGTATTAAAGGCTGATAACTGAGAGTGTAGTTACTTGTCTTTATATATGAAAATTCTTTATGGGAAAATAAAATCTTCGGAATTGAAAGACATTTTTATATTAGCAAATTGGCCACCAATTTTCTTCGAGCTTATAAACATGATTGTGGAATGTTAGTGGGATAAGAAAAAAATTACAGAAGAGAGGCCTTGCTTTATTATGCCAAAAATGACTGACACATAGGGAAGACACAAGATGAAGTTTAGTTTTTAGGCTATATTTAAAAAGTAAATTGAGTAAGAATATAAAACTGCGAGGTAGAAGAATCTTTTCTAAGAGAATATTATTTATCTTTGGTTCAGAGAGCAAGAATGTGAAGCAGGAAGGTTGAATTACCCTGAGTTATATTAATTTGTATTAGTCTGACAGATACACACAAATAAACACATCTATGTGCCTGTGTATACACGTGAACATGCATGTGCACACACCCTAGGGTTGCAGTAATAAATTACCATAAACTTGAAGGCTTAACACAACAGAGGTTTATTCTCTCACGGCTCTGGAAACTAGAAGTCTGAAATCAAGCTGGTGGTGGGGCCCTACTCTCTCTGAAGGCTCTTCCTTGTCCCTTCCAGCTTCTGGTGGATGTAGACATTCCTTAGTTTGTGGCTGCATGACTCCCTCTCAATCTCTTTCAATCTTTGCCTCCATCTTCACACGGCCTCCTCCTCTGTGTGACTTAAATCTCTCCCTGCCTTTCTCTTATAAGGAAACTTGTTATTTGGTTTAGGGCCCATCCAGATTACTTAGGATGATCTTATCTTGAGATCATCAACTTAGTTATATCTGAAAAGACCTTTTTGTTTTTCCTAAATAAGGTTATAATCACAAGATCTGGGTGGGCATATCATTGAAGGGAGTGGGCAACATTTAACTTACTATATACATACATGCATACATGCATGTGTGTATACTATATATATATATATATGTGATATATATATACATACATATCTAAGTATATACAAAATATATGTAATTTTATATATAAATATATATATATAAAATATTAAAAAGTATCACATATATGTATGTGAGTATATATACATATATGTATGTGTACATTTTTATGTATGTATACATATCATATATCACATTTATATGATAAAAATCATTAATAAAAAATATTAACCTTTCTATAGAAAAATTAGCCAAATAGAGGAGCATCTAGATAGTTCACTAAAAAAGAAACACTAAGTAGTGAATTAAAAATGAAAACTAGGTTCAAAAGCATGAATAATGGAAGATATGTAAATAAATTCACAAGATACAAGTATTTTTACCTATTGAGTTGACAGAGATAAAAAACCAGAGTTATTGAGGGTACATTGAGACAGATATTTTCAAATACCTTTGGTGAGATTTCCAGCTGAAACAGCCTTTTTGGAAGCAGTGTGGCAGAATGCAACAAAAATTTTAAGTAAGTGTACAGTTCTTTATCTTGCAACCATCTTTCTAGGATTCAAGATAACCAGAAATGTAGATAAAGGGTACAGCATTTTAATTAATTACAGCATATTAATTAACATATTATTTATGCTACCAATTATAATAGTGAAAGGACACATTATGCAACCATTAAAATCATGTTTTGGAAGAATATTTAATGACATGAAAAAATATTCATTATATAATGTCAATTTGAAATATAAATACCAAACTGGATATGCAGGATGATCCCAGTTTTGTAAAAAGAATTCATATATATTTAAATATACACACATCCAAAGACTAGAAACAAGCCATCAAAGTATTACCAGCAATAATTTCAAGGTGACTGAATTATAGGTGATTTTAATTTTCTTTATTATTTATTGAGTCTTCCAAATTATTTTTATAACACACAAAACGATGTTCTTGAAAACAGTTACTTGCTTGTTCTGTCCTGTGGTAGAAAATTGGAAAAGCTACCTATAACTACTCATATTTGAGTAAGTTATCTCTCTTAAGAATAGTCTGTATTTGATAGGATTATGAATGAGATCTGCCTTAAAGTAGGAGATATTTAGTAGAATCATGGGTTTTTGCAGTTGGATGAGAATCTTAGAAGTTTCTGGTCCAACCTCTTCATTTATAGATGAGGAAAATGTTCTACAAAGGGACTGCCATTCTTGACCAAAAAAGCATACTTCATGAGAGGCATCTCTGTTGGAGTTCATGGAAAGCTGCCTGTATTAGTCATCTATTAATGTGAAAAAAATTATCACAACTTAGTTGCTTAAAACAACACCCATTTATCATCTCTGTGGTCAGGAATTTGGGCACAGCTTGCTTGGGTCCTCTTTTTCAGAGTCTCTCATAACGGTGTTGACCAGGGCTGGGGTCTTATTTGAAAGACTTGTTTGAAGAAAGATCTGCTTCTAATCTTACGTGGTTTTGGGCAGGATTCAGTTACTTCTGGGTTGTTGGACTGAGGGTCTCAGTTCCAAACTGGCTATTAGTTGGAGTCTGCTTTCAGTTTTTTTCCACATGGACCACTCTTATATGGCATCTGCTTCATCAAAGCCACCAAGACAGGATGTTGACAGTCAAGATGGAAGCCACAATCTTATGGGGACTCATCAATGAGGGGATAGCTCAATGAGGGGATAGTTCAACCATCTTTGACATATTATGCTAGACAGACACAAGTCACTAAGCCAGCAACACTCGAGGGAGGGGGCTACCCAAGGGCATGGATACCTGGAGATAGATGGGGAATATTGAAAGCATCTTAAAGTCTGTCTACCACACTGGCTGTCTAACAATCTTTCAAAGTTATGGACAGATGCTATATATGTGAATAACATTATCTATCTATCTATCTATCTATCTATCTATCTATCTATCTATCTATCTATTTATTTTAAGATTTTATTTATTTATTTGTTGGAGAGAGAGAGAGAGCTAGCACAAGCAGGGAGAGCAGGCAGAGCGGCAGAGGGAGAATCAGGCTCCTCGCTGAGCAAGGAGCCTGATGTGGGACTCAATCCCAGGACCCCGGGACATGACCCAAGCCAAACGCAGACGCTTAACCGACTGAGCCACCCAGGTGCCACAGCATATCTATTTAGAAATGAAAGATTGTAGGCAAGAATCTTATATCTGTGTGTAGTCAGTGCTTAGTACATAGTGATGTGCTATATATGCTTGCTTGTTCAATTTATCATTCATTTAACAAATATTTATCTTGTGCTAACTAGGTGTTAGGTATCTTTTTAGGTGTTGGGGTTATACCAGTTAACAAAACAAAGGCCTCCCTTCATGGAGCTTACAGTCTTGTGGAGTGAGACAGTGTACCTCATCAAAAAATAAATATATGTTCTATCTGACATGGAGAATAAACAGAGCAGAGAAAGGTAGTAAGGAGTGGTAGAAGGATAGTGAATGTGAGGGGGTTGCCTTTACATGCCATGGTCAGGGAAGTAAGTACCCATTAAGGGGATATCTGAGCACAAACTAAAGGAAGTACAGGGATTAGTCATGAGTACATCTAGAGAAAGAGAGATGTGGTTCTCATATCTCTGAGAATGTGCTTCCCATGAGAATGTGCTTCTCATATCTCTGATGGCCTGCTAGGGGTGTAAATGACCAACAACCATTTATGTTCTGAAATCCATCACTATTTGTCAGTGACTGAGCTTAGCAGGGATGCAAAGGCAGACACATTGTGGGGAGATGAGGTACCCCTCTGTTCTACAGCCTGGGCTGGAGGATTCCACTAACAGATCTTGTAGAAAGTATCTTTGAGCTGCACCACCTTTTAAAACTATGCTTACCCAACCTTCCTTCCTTCTCTTCTTCATCAGGATCAGACCTGCACTGTGCTTTAGCAGCTCTCCCAGCCTTCTCCGGCCCTTTTCCCCATTTTTCCTCATACGCATTCCGCCCAATATATCTCTTGCGTGTTAAATACGATTTTGGTGTCTGCTACTCTGAGGATACAGACTTATTTGTTCTAGGCCCTAAGGAGGTTGGCATATTTCAGGAGCATCAAAGAAGTCAGTTTGGTTTTCCTGAAGTGAAGAGGGGAAAGAGATGTAGGAGATGATGTCAGAAATGCATCTGAAGTCCTTTCAGATGAAAAGTAGTTGGCTCGTTAATATAAAATCCTTTTTAAAGAGAGAGATCAAAAAATATTAAACAATATCATGTGCCAATTAGAGAAATTAAAGGAAGGGCATTAGAAACCCAGTATCTGATAATCTTCTCATTAGCAGTACTCAACATCTGTCTAGGTACTAAATGTAAGTGGCCAAGTTCTGGGCCATTAAAATTTTGATGTAACCCATTAAGGCAACTTATGACCCTTAGTTCAAAGGGTGTTGCCATTGTATCCGTGAGAGTGGCAGCAGTAGAATATATTTTATGCAAATATAATAGATTTGTAATGAATGATCCTGCTTAATAAGCTAGTTAGACCACTTGAACATTTACTTGAGAGTGATCATAAATGTCTTTTCTTAAAGCTATTTTACTGTGCTAGTCATCTAACTGTAACAGCACTTAATACCCAGCACACAGCAAACACTAAGTTTATTTTGTTATTGAAGATGAGGATGATGATGATGATGAGGATGATGATGGTTCTAACAAGGTGTCAGCCACAAAAAGGAACTACCAAATACTACTAAATGATCCAGATGAAAAGAGAGTAGAAACTTTATTTTTTAGAGATTTATGGCTTGAATCCCAGTTTCACCACAGACTATACTCTTGACCTAGGTTGGACTTTATGGCACTTTCCACAAAGCACCTAAATATTTTTACCTCCTCTCTTTTACCTCCATAACCTATGACAGGTCCTCTGCTTAGCTTCTGAGAAGCAAAAGATTGGAAAATCCTTTTAAACTTCAGAAACAGAGCAATGCTCAGTCAAGCGATAAAAGCTTCAGAAATTAGTCTTGAATATTATTACTGTGTATCAATTGAAGCCAGATGAAGAGCTCTACATTCATCCCAAGTTCTTTTTCATACTAATTAGATACTCTTCAAAGGTGCAATTACCATTTAAAAATTACTTTCAAGTGCATGATAGACAATAGATTTTTAATATATTTTAATGTCTTTCTGTGTTTCTCATATTCACTGGCATTTTCTTATTTCACTAATGAATCATAGGACTTTAAAGGACTTCCACCCCCCACCCCCACAAGTTAAAATTCTAAACAGAAACTTTGCTCACATGAAAAACTAGATTCAATTACTAGGAAAAGTCTATAATAATTAAAATTTTGATTGCATGGATTCTCAGTCTGCCCCATAATCCTCCTTTCTCCACCACCTTGACCAGAAAACTATTTCTGGCTCTAGAGGTGAGCTGCCTTGTACATAAGGGGAGGTAAAATACAAAGCTTGGCAATTAGCTCATCATCACAGTTTGTGGCACAGCTGAGATTCAGATTATACTTGAGAAGCACTGCCTCCTTGCTCTACTCCATGATGTTTCTTGTCTTGTACTATTTCAGAAGGATAAGAATATCATGGAAAAGATATCTAGTTTGTAAGCATGGTGTGGGGACATTTTAGGGATGCATATAAGTTTTGTGGACAAAGTGACAAAGCCCATCTGCTTTTCCATGGTTGGAGTGAGCTGTCCAGGAAGCAGTGAACATCTTTTCCCAGTGGGCAGTTGGCTTAAGTGGAGGATAGCTCCTGGCTTGCAAACCTTCAGTGTCTTGACATGTCTCTGTAGATGAAGCACAAATTCCTTAAAATGGTTTCCAGGCCCTGTGTGATCTGTACATGGCTGTTTTATTTTGTCTCATCTTTCACAAGCTCCTCTGCTCTACTCAGAACTGTCTTCCTTCTATCCCCTGTAGTCTCTTCACTTCTTCCTGCTATAAAGACCTTTGCACATTCTAGATACTGCTAGGAACACCGTTTCTTCTTCTCTTTATCTTAATAACTCCAACTCCTGAAGATTGTGTCTGAAGCACTACTCACCGGGTGAGTCCTCCCTGCCTTCTGCTTGGCCTAGGGCCTCCTGCCAACCAGGGACTCTCCTTCACTGTGTGCATCAAGGTTGTGTGTTTCCATCTGTTCATGTGAATATAGGATTAGAGTTTACTCCTCACCCCGCCTTTTACTATAGGTTACACTCCTGAAGACCCGCACCGGGTCTGGTTTTGCTTACTGGTGTATCTCCAGAACACAGCACAGTGAGAAGGGAGAAAGTATTCAATGAACATTTGTTGACCTGATGCTTCACTGCATTAGAAGCCAACCCTGGGAGCATTCTATTCTCTAGTTGTTCATCTCCAAGTGACTCAGTGAGTGGCCAAATGATGCTTTGGAAAGTATCCTTACCAAAGAGCCAAGCCCCCTACAATTCTTTCTTAGTTCTGCTGTTAATGAGCTTTTAGACTCTGGGCAAGTCATTTAATGCCTTTTTGTCTCCTCGTGTGTAAAATGGGATTATCAATATCTGCTTTATTTACCCTACCAAGTTAACCTTTTATGCCAAGAACATTAAAGATCTAGATCATATTAGTATGATCCAGACATTATCAGGTAAAAAGGGGTTGGTTGTAGCAGGGCTTTACTCCCATACAGAGTGGATTCCTACAAATGTGTTTGCAACTGAATAGCAGAGAGTTCAAAGGGTTATATTTTCAGATAACTAAAAATATGTTTTAAAATTCCTAATAATGGTTCATTATGTACTGCCTCTCTCAGGTTCAGATATCCTATGAGATGGGTGAAAACTTGACATGTGTCCAGCATAGCTATCCCTTGAGATGGAAAGGTGATCCGAGTATCCCTTCCCCTGGGCAGGCTGCCTCTCCTGGCCTTTGTCACAGTAGCCAAGGCATGTACTAATTAAACTTTAGGAAGTTCTGGGTAGCTAAAATCAGATGTAGGAAAAAGGGTTATATCTTCTTGCCACCTGTGGTAGATTGCAGAAATGACCTTAATTTTTTTTAAAAGATTCATTTGTTTATTTGAGAGAGAGAGCAGGGGGTGGGGCAGTGGAAGAGAGAGAAAGTCTTAAGCAGACTCCCCATTGAGTGTGGATCCCAACACTGGGCTCCATCTCATGACCCTGAGATCACAACCTGAGCCTAAACCAAGAGCTGACGCTTAACTAACTGTGCCACCCTGGCGCTGCAGAAATAACCTTGATTCTTTAGTCTTCCTTATGTTTATAGCCTTTGCCATGTAATTTTATAAAGCCCTTCCAGTTTGACTTTAGGCTTAGCCATGTGTATAAGTTAAGATTCTCTGGAGAAACAGACTGGTTTAATATAAGGAATTGGCTTATGTGATTATGGAGGCTGCCAAGTTCCAAGATCTGCAGTTGGCAAGCTGGAGACCCAGGAGAGCTGATAGTGTGTGTAGTTCCAATCCAAGTCCAAAGACTGAGAACCAGGAGAGCTGATAGTGTATTTTCAATCTGAATACCAGCAGGTTTGAGACCCAGGAAGAGTTTGTGTTTCATTTTTTTTTAAAGATTTTATTTATTTATTTGACAGAGAGAGAGAGAGACAGAGAGAGAGGGAACACAAGCAGGGGAAGTGGGAAAGGGAGAAGCAAGCCTCCCACCAAGCAGGAAGCCAAGACTCGGGGCTTGATTCCAGAACCCTGGGATCATAACCCGAGCCGAAAGCAGATGCTTAACGACTGAGCCACCCAGGCACCCTCATGTTTCATTTTGAGTTTGGAAGTTAGTAAAAAACTGATATCCCAGCTCAAAGGCAGGAGGAGTTTCCCTTACTCATGGGTAGGTCAGCTTTTTCCTTCTATTCAGGCCTTCAACTGTTTGGATGAGGCCCGCTCATATTAGGGAAGGTCATCTGCTTTATTCAGTCTACCAATTTAAATGTGAATCTCATCCAGAACATCCTCACAGACATATCCAGAATAATTTTTGGCTAAATATCTGGACACCCTGTGGCCCAGTCAAATTGACACATAAAATTAACCATCATACCATGTGATTTGCTTTGACTAATGGAATATTAGCAAATGTGATACAAACAGAGCCTGGAAAGACCCTTGACCTATTGGATTAATTTGCCTTTTGAGCCTCTGGCATCACTATGAGAACATCTCCAGGGTAGCATGTTGGCTGATGAGAGACACATGGAATAGAGCCCAGTCACTCCAGTTGTCCAAGCTGAGGTCATCCTAGATCAACTGGCAGCCAGCCAACTCCCAGGCCAGCCACAATGAGTAGAACCTCTTAGCTAAGCACCCAGACACACTAAAAGGAAATCTCATTGTTACATAGCATGAAGGTTTGTGATTACTTGTTACACAGCATTATTTTGGCAAGCAATAACTGATACACGATAAAAGCTTATGTGAGTGAGACCCTGACATGCACACATGGTTTTTCCAAAACTCCCCATGTGACTCCCTGTTCACAGGGCCACTCAGAATATTCTGCAGGTGGGAGAAAAGGAAAGCTTGGAGTACATCCATAAGAGTAGGGTACAGGAAGGATATTATCTCTTGGAGAGAGAAATTAAACTATTTAACTCACATGATTTAAAGTGTAAGAGCATATAAGCAAACTTCACTTGGTAGGTTAGGTAGAGCCTCCTGCCGCTTTGGCTGAGGTCAGCATTTTGATCATGGTGGTTGCAGATGGTAGGTGGTTTCACCAGTGGTGATGACAGTGTTTGAGATACTGAAGCTGACATCTGAAAGGTGGTTTGGGGTGTTTGAGTACAATAAGTATGAAGGTGCTAATTGTAAAGAAGTTTAAAGCACATGTAGGTGGAATTACAGGCTACCTTTGCCCTTCCCCTAGATGCAAATTGAGGAGAAAAAGGGCCCTTGGCCAAGGGTTAAACTGAGCCTTCACTTAGATGGCAACTTGAGAGGGTCCTTCTCCTTTTTTATTTCCTGAAAGCAGGAGGCAGCCAAACCCTATTCTGCATAATAAGGTAACTCTTTGAATCCAGAGATGAATAAGCCACCACACAAGCTAGGAGGTAGGAGGAAGATTTGCTTCCTCATTAAGGGTTTATTTTGTATGGTCTCTGAGAATGAATGTTTTGTTTGGAAGATATGCTTAGACACTTGTCCCACCAAGTGAGACAAATAAATTTGTTGGCACATAGCTGAAGAAGACTGGGGCTCTGACTTGTAGATTCTGTCTATCTTAGACAGTCTGGAAAGACCAGGAGCAAAAATTCCTTCCCCTAAATCATTGATATAATTATTGCCATCACTTACCACCCTCTGAAACCCCACCAATCCCCTCCTCAGCCCAATATGACTCTATCCTGGATTTCTTCAGTTTGGGGAAATATGCACCAAAAGAGGGAGGATAAAATCTGAAATGAAATCATCTGTTTTGGAATAGAGTGGGTTTCAAGAATAGTAAGTGGAGATTTGAATATAATCCAGAAACAGGTTAAGAACCAGAGGGGCCAGGTTAGAAACTTCATTGTTCTCCCCATGAACTCTGGACTAGTTCTACCATTATAGTGCTGTAGGTAGCTTGTCCTACATTGTCAGTCTCTCCCATTAACTTAGATATACCTGCCTTGTATTACAACCAGGAGGGACTATAAAGGGAAGGCGTGATAAACTCATAAACATCTCTCTGCTTATGTCTGTGGAGGGGGCTTATCTTGAGTGTTTCAGCAATATTCCACAGCAAAGTGAGAAGTGTCCCATGGAAGGGCAGGGAGTGAGGAATGGAGAGAGGACTGAAGTTTTAACTTCGAAGTATTTGAACACCCAACCTCTGGTCGAAGTCAAACTAGTCAGGATAGGCAAGGTTTTGCTGTGGAATAAACAACCTTAATATCTTGATGCCTTAATTCCAAACCTGTTCCTCATTCATACAACATGTCTGCTCTTGGTCAGTGAGGACTCTGTTCTACATAGTCACTCAGGAATGCAGGCAGATGGGGGCACCATCTCAACACAGACTTTCGTGACTCTGTGCCAGGGGAAGGAATGTGGTGATTCCTGCGTTGGCCTTCTGCCTGGAAGTGACATATGCCACTTCTACATAGCCACATAGCCATGATTCATGCCTAATTTGTTGCATGGATAGCATGCAACATGCATGGACAGCATGTCCTCACAGGGGTGGGGTGTTCTAGTAAGCTTTTATAGATTTTGTAATGGATGATTTGGCATTCATTAATAATAAGGCCAAATTAATGGCCAAAGTTGTTTATATCTTTCCTAGGGTCTAACTTTCAAGGGGGCATAAAAAACAAATTACCATTCAATAATGAACTCCAACATCTGTGTTTTGCTTCCTATCCAATAGGGGGCATCCCTACCTAACAAGTTTGCACTACTGTCGTAATGGTTTGCCCATGCTTCCCTCACTCCTTCTGCCTCCTGGCTGATGATGAAGCCCTACATGATGTGGCATGCCCCCTTTTCTTGGAAATTGTGGATAATAAACTCTTCTTTCAAAGGCAGTTGCCTTCATGTCTGTCACCTTACCATGCCTGATCAAAACAAAGCCCAGGTACAAATCTTGAAACATGGGGAATGCAATCTTAAGACTGGAAAGAGAAATTGAGTATTTGTGGACCACCCCAGTGGCTAACACACTTGGTTAGCACTGTATTCTAGGCATACTACCCGATCTTGCCTCGCATTTGCTTCCATCTATGACCTTAGTTTGCCACACCTGGCATGAACAGGCTTATGGTTATGTTGGGAGAAGTGGCTCCTTTAACCACTCCACTATCTTGCTTTTTTTCTTGTAAATTGAAAACCCTTTGATATTTATTAGCTTTTGGCATTCTGTGAAATGGGGTAGGAGGGATGATATTACTTCTCATCCTTTGAAAAGAGAAAAACTGAGACATAGAGAGGGCCTTGTTCTAATATCCCATGACTATTCAGTGCTAGGTCAGTCTGAAAACCCAGGTCCCATACTGGCCTCTTCACAAAACTATGGTGCCAAGAAGTTGATGTTTCATTTTAATCTGAATAGAAGAAATGTTCAGACTCCCAGTGCCTATGACCTGACATCCAAGTTTTTTTCTAAATTGGGTGAGATAGCACTGGTAAATAATGAATGTTTTCAAAACAAAAATTCATGATGCAAGAATATGACATTTCCTGAGCTTTGACTCAGACTGAGAAATCCGTACATTTGATTTTGAGTCTGGGAGGAATTGGGGGAAAAACAAAAACCAAAAAACTTCCACAGGCTTACTGCAGAACCCCTATTTCATGGAGACCTTAGAACCCCTCCGGGCACAACATTCCATCAACAGCATGTTGCCAGTAACAGGAAAGGCAGAAAGATGAGCAAACCAGCTCTCTGTCCACAGAAGAGAGTGCTCTCAAATATTCAGCAATACTTCCTGTTTGTGCAACTCCCTCCTTCAGCCTGGATGGTTTTCTGTGTTGCACAGTGAGCATGGTTTTTGACATTAAAGACATCACTAGGGGTGGCATGGGCCATGCAATGCTTCTTCTTCCTAACTCCCGTAGCTTAGCTTATGTCACTTGAGAGTGCCCCACAGTTGTAGCATCTGGTTTCCTTCAGGGAGGCATCTGCCCTGCTGAAAGAACAGGAGGCTGGGGAAAGAATAGATAGAATAGGATTTGCAGGGCTCTAATTCTTAGGGGGAAAAGCAACATGACCTTGGCCCCATGATTCTGTTCAGGAGAGGCTTAAGTAGAGACCCTGTTGCTTTGTATAAGAAGTTTGGACAGGGGCACCTGGGTGGCTCAGTCGTTAAGCGTCTGCCTTCGGCTCAGGTCATGATCCCAGGGTCCTGGGATCGAGCCCCGCATCGGGCTCCCTGCTCCGCGGGAGGCCTGCTTCTCCCTCTCCCACTCCCCGTGCTTGTGTTCCCTCTCTCGCTGTCTCTATCTCTGACAAATAAATAAATAAAATCTTTGAAGTTTGGACAAACTGTGATGATGATATTGGAAGAAAACCTTCTGAACACTGTGAAAATCTCGATCATAAATAAAAGAAGCCTTTTGTATGCTTTATATGCCCCCTACAAAGTGTTCTCAATAAATAACTACATGCTGTTCTGCTTTCTGAAAAAAAATGAAATGGCTGGAATTTTTAATACAATTTTTGAGATTTCCTACAAAAAATGATGTACACTTTCTACTAAGTTCAAAGTACCATTTTCCCCTAATTGTTTTCAATATTTCTTTGTATTGTTATCATCTTTCAGAAAAGCATTAGCAGATTGTTTTCCCTAAAGGGAATTGAAGAGAATGAAATCCCATGAGGTAATCTTTTAAAAGATGAGGAAGAAAAAAAAAAGTCAAAACCATCCAAATTCAATGGTGGCTTTTTCTAGTTAATACATGTGAAGTGAATATCTAAATAATGTCCCAAAGTATATGATTTTATATTTACAAAATTTTTTTAAAATTAATATTCTTGGAAACACTTGATTTGAAATTTTTGGCCATGTTTAAAACAGAGTTTCCAAATTATGAGAGAAGCAAAAAATAAGGCTACTAAATCTGGTAAAGTTAAAATATTCAGGGGAAGGGGTAGCATGCTTATGGGGGAATATATGAGGATTTTTTGTGTCAGAAGCACTTAATATTTATTTGTTGAATGCCTTAGATTGGATCCTATTATAGGCTGAAGGTTTGGGCCTCCCCAAAATTTATATGTTGAAGCCCTAACCCCCAATGTAATGGTATTTGGAGGTGGACGTTGGGAGGTAATTAGGTCTAGATTTGCTCGAGGGTGGTGCCCTCATGATGGGATTAGTGCCCTTATATGAAGAGGAAAAGACAAAGCGCTTTCTTGTCCACACAAGCACACAAAAAAGAAGACATTTGAGCACTTAGGGAGTTGGCAGCTGTCTTCAAGCCACAAAGAGGTCGTTCACCAAGAACTAAATTTGCCCATATCTTGATCTTAGATTTCCCAGACTCCAGAAGTGTGAGAAATGAACAGTGTGTAAGCCCCACAGTCTATGGGATTTTGCCATAGCACTTTGAACTAAGGCAAATCCTGGAGATAATTTCCACTGATTTAATTACATCCCTTCTTCTGCCAATGAAGTGTGAGCTTAGCCTTATTCCTATAGAAAACATATAGTGGAATATGAAAACCTGGACTTTTTTTTCATCAAAGTCCTAAACATTCCAGAAGCAGTCATCTATTTTCTGGGCCCTTATTAGATCTGTGTTCTCTCTTATGTAGAGTTCAAAATGTTTTTTTTGCATCACTCTTGATTTCTTGATTTTAAAAAATGATACTCAGAAGACTATAGTGAAAGGGAAATTTCTTTAGATGGAAACTTTTTCCCTGATGCCTCAAACATTTCAAGATAATTAGATGGATTATCTCTCGATCTGCTTTGTTACAGATATTGGACTTAGCACTCAGTTTTGCTATTAGCCACATTTTTTCTGAGTTCATATGAGAACTATACATCTTCACAAGCAACACTAGCTTTGTTGAGTTAGGTTCAAACAAGGAAGCATGTGACAAAACTTGCAAAACTTGTGGTTTGTTTCTGTCACTGAGTAGCCAGGGTCCTCCCATCCTCTTTTTGTCCTCACTCACAGGTTTCTTTATTTCCAGCTTCCTTTTCCTCAGCCCACTCACCTCTGGGGTGACTTCTCTTCAGTTGGTTCTTAAGAGGTAGCTGCTGACAGATCTTCATCAGGGGATTATGGCAGCCTCGAAATGCCTTCTGAATCAAGAACCCAGTTCTGGTTTACTGTAATGCCCTGTCTTTGCCAGGTGGTCTTGCTTCCCTTGTACCTACTCTTTAAATCATGCCCTCTTCTTTTGGTTCCTTATTTAAAGCCAGGCATATGTGCTGGTAGAATATGCATTGGTGTGGGAAGCAGGACAACTGGTTTCTAGTCTCAGCTTGGAAAATACCAGGCTATATTCCTTTAGAAAATGACTTAAGCTCTTTGAGTTAGGGGTGATTTTTTAGCAATTAGGATAAAGAGATTTTAGATCAGTCAACAAAAGGTCTTGGTTCTGAGTATGAACACAAAGTAGGAAATGGAATTATAGAGCCTTAAAGCTTATCTCCTCCAGGGAAATTTTAATGCCCTCCTCCCTCCAAGGAAGGAAGTATTATAGTCCTAAATTTTCTGGTCTGGCTGCTGGTGGCAGTGGT
This sequence comes from Halichoerus grypus, assembly GCF_964656455.1. Taxonomy (NCBI): domain Eukaryota; kingdom Metazoa; phylum Chordata; class Mammalia; order Carnivora; family Phocidae; genus Halichoerus; species Halichoerus grypus. The sequence goes on from NC_135714.1 coordinate 188,604,241, forward strand.
TGTAGTGGTAGCTGCCAAATGAATTCTCTACATGTAATCCAGATATCCACTGGGATTTTCCTATTCCTATGATCTAGATAAGAGAGGCCTAACAAGCATGCCACTTCCTATAGATGGTTAGTTTATGGTTTGTATCACTTTCTTATGTGTGCTAATCCTGTTCCACATGGCATGGACCCAGATAGAAAATTCCACCTCTTCCTTATTTCCACATAAAGCTATACTTATCCAAGGCAAGATACATGGAGGCTTAAAGGAGACATAAGGAGTGATTATATTAAAAAAATGCAAAGAACTTCTAGGTGAATATTAGATGCTGCTATTCTTCAATGTGCCCCCTACCGCCACTACCTTGTCCTCCCCAGGCTAGATGTTCTATAAACCTGAGATGGAACTTGATAGAAGGGGCTATTTTTTTCCCCATAAATGGAGTTACATAAAAGGGATTTTTGGGATCTTTTAAAATATTATCTAAGAAAGATTTATTTTAGAAAACTCATTTGTTCATTCTAGGTTTCTTTAACTTGGTCTCTACAGAAGGAATCATGAAAACAATTCAGTATTGACACCTTCTTTCCCACCCCCCAAAGAAACAAATAAAGAAATTCCCCTAAAAACTAAAGCCAAAGGTTTTTGCATATGAATCATCTAATTTTCATAGTCAGCCCTTTGGCCATCTGTGGCCATTTGGAGGTCTAGTCTTTGTGAGTTAAGTACCACTAATATTAGTATGATCTTTGTAGAGAGGGAAAATAGTTGGCCAATGAAGAGGAAGAGCCAAACAGCATAAAACATATCTTACAGCTTATAAGAATGTTCCCAAGCTCTGCAAGATTGGCTTTGATTTTTCTAATAAATACCACTGAAACTTACAAACACAAGTAAGGAGCACAGGAAAGAGCCTTCAAAATCTGGAGAACAGGCTACTTTCTGCCAGTGAAATATTTCTGAGGTAGGATCTCAGCACCTGGAATATTGCTTGCAAATGTGTAGCTTAGGTAATTCTTGGAACAGCCTAGACCAGTTAGTGACTAGGATATAAACTAGGATGTACACACACACAAAAAAACTGAGTCTTCTTATTTGTTTGCTTATTTATCAAACCCTTTACAATTCTGGTCACCAATTCTGATGTGTGGGGCTTTTTCCCTTCCACATCTAAGCAGTGCTCAGACACCAGCTGGGTGTCCTACAATTCACCTGAGTTCTGACCCTGAGATAGCATCAGATCCCACAGGTTAAGGGCTCAGTTCCACAAGACTGCCCCCACTTTAGATGCAAACCATAAATTCAGGTTGTCACCTGTTTCTTACTGAATGGCTATGAATAAGAGATTCCCATGACTCCTTCCCTGAGTTCGATTAATTTGCTAGAGTGGCTCATAGAATTCAGGAAACCAGATTATCTATTTACTGCAAAGGATATAACTTGGTAACAGCCAGATGGAAAAGATGCATAGGGTAAGGTATGGGGCAAAGGTGTGGAGCTTGCATGCTCTCTGAATCTCCCCAGGTTTATCATCTTGGAAGCTTTTAGAATCCTCTCCTTTGGGCTTTTATGGGGGCTTCATTACATAGGCATGGTTGATTAAATCACTGGCTTTTGGTAATTGTTCAACCTTCAGCCCCCACTGCTTCCTGGAGGTCAGGGGGTGAGGCTGAAAGTTCTAACCTTCTAATCTCATGGTTAGCTCTCCTGGGAAGCAGCTCTATCCTTAGGTGGAATCCAAAATCACCTCATTAACATAACAAAAGATGTCTTTGTCACTCTCATCTCAGGAAATTCCAAAGGTATTAGGAGTTCTATATGCCAGAAAAGGGGAAGAAGACCAAAATTACATTTCTTATTATAATCTTAATATCACACCCTTAATAACACTGTTATATTTCTTAACCCCTAATAACATTCTATAATATTTGTTGATCATTTGCTATATGCCAGGCACTGAGCTAGGTGCTGAATACAAAAAGTTGACTTTGTAACAATTCCCCCAAAACCTGCTATGATTTACTCTGAGCTTGATCCTTCCTGTTGAAGTCTAGCTGACATTTTGCTGAATATTCATCTCAACTGATTTGTTGTGTAGATAGTTATATAGGGAAGCTATATTACTCTTCCAATACATTTTTAGGACGTTGGTGAGCCGAGACAAAGAGACAAGTGTTGGGGGATGGAACACTGTATTTGCCTACCCCACCCCCATCTTTGGAGCCAAATTCTGATTCTTTGCTTAGTATTTTATTTTGTACTGTTTTTCTAACATTAATTGACCTTCCAGATCTATGAAGAGTTCAAACTTTCTTCTCTTTCTGGTCTGTTTTGTCCATGCCATTTCTTTAGCTTCAACTTTGTCCCCTCCTGGAATTTCAATGAACTCCTAACTCTTTAGTCTTGAACTTCTGAGAGGCTTTTCCTGGTCTTTTTGTTTTCTACGTAGCATTTTTTGGCTAGTTTTTATTTATTATTGGTCTACTTGATGCTTTTTTTTTTTTTTTTGCTTCAGAAACAAGCTGTGAAAGGACAGGGATGGGTCTGGTTTAAACACTATTGTATCTCTAACACCCTATCTGGTAGGCAATTAATAAATATGAATGAAAAATAGCAAATATGGATTATAATATATTTAGTTTCATGTAGTTTTTGTCACAAAATCAGTGTGGGGGGGGACAGTGAGGGGAGTTTGGGTTATCTTTTCATAGCATTATCCATGAAATGAATAATTTGGTCAGTATATTGCTCAGGATTCTCCAGAGACAGACAACCAATAGAATACACACACACACATACAAACACACAGAGACTGGCAAGGTTGAAAATCTTGGGTAGGCCAGCAGGCTAGAGACCCAGGAAAGAGCTGATGTTGCAGTTCAAGTCTGAAGGCCGTCTGCTGGCAGAATTCCCTCTTGCTTGGAGGAGGTCAGGCTTTATTCTACCCATACCTTCGGTGGATTGGATGAGGCCCACCCACATTAAGGAGGGCTATCTGCTTTATTCAAAGTCTGCTGATTTCAAATACTAGAACACCCACAGAGAAATATCTACAATAATGTTTGACCACATAATCTGGTCATCATGACTCAGCCAAGATGACACACAAAATTTACCATCACAGTGGATCTGAAACTTTAATATTCACAGAATGGTCCTAGACGCAGGGCACGTAATTGATGAGGTAGGATTAGATGCTTGTCCTGTTTCTGCAGGTTCTGTGACTTTGACCAATACCAAAATCTCTGGGATTTAGGTTATTTACAAAATAACCAGATTAATTTAAATCAGGAGTTGACAAAATATAGCGCACGAGCCAAATCCAGGTACTACCTAAGAATGGCTTTTACAAATGAACAATTGATTTGATAATAGGTGTTGAAATAATTTTCTAGGCCCAAGATAGAGCCATTCTTGCCCAGCGTGCCAGGTCAGCAAACAGAAACTTAAATAACTTTCACATCCCTGTGAATACTTGACCAAAACACAGAACATCCAGTCAGCCAATCCCCAAATGTCAAGCCAATTCAGTATGTACCTTGATTTCCTTGTTCCTTTTCACCCCAAACAAGATTAACTTTATGCCGCAGCCAATCAGATATCTTCTATTTTTCTCTTTGTTGTTCTTTATTCTTTATCCTGTAAAAACTTTGTGCCTTCCACCCCATTTTACAGTTCTCTGAATGGAGACTGTTCACTTCATGAAGTATAAAATAAAGTTTGTTAGTATCACCTAAATTGTCTTATTAAAATGATGAACATAGGGAACTTACTTTGAACCTCAATTAAGGAAAATGTCATCTCCCTCCCAAAGAATTCCATTTACCTCATTTGTAGACCTGTATTATAAAAAAATATACTAAGTAGTTATGCTGTATTTTGAATTTTATCAATAAAAGTTTTATGGAAATTCATTTGATCTCTTCTCATATTAGTATTTATATAATATCTTTGAATTTTTCTCTTGGTGTCACAGAGCCTTGGCCACAAAGCCACAAAGCCTTGTAGACATTTTATTGAAAGAAAAGTATCCTAGATTATATGAGTCTTGAGGGATTCTAATAGGTAAAGTAATAGGGGAATGAGGACAGGTTGGCCTTGGAGCTGCAGACAAATGTTCCCACTATGTCTATACCTTTGTGCCCTCTGAAAAATGAAGGCAAGGGGAGGAAATAACAGTTCTGTTCTCAGCCACTGCTCAGGGCCCTCTTCACTTTGTTTCCAACCTATCCTGGGTATGCTGTAATTTCTGCTGGTGCTCAGCTTTGGATTCAACTGCCATTGGTAGCAGTGTCCCTTCCTTTGGACTCGGTGCTGGTCTCTGATTGATTTCTTTGGCTTTTACGCAGCCTTACCTAACCTGACATGACTTAGATGCAGCCACTTTGTTTTTATGTGCTCTAGACCACCATGACACTAGTATCCCCTGCCCTAGTTCTAGCTCTTCGATGGGCCTGCTCAGCATACTCTACGGTGTAGCCTGGGATGGTTCCTTCTTGGATATATGCCAGGGCGTATGTGTCCACCAAATACTTCACACAGAGGAAGCTGAAAGGAAGGCTGAGTGAACCTCTCATTTGAATATGTACTTTTCTAGGGCAAGCTGTCTTTTTCCATATTATGCTTACAGTATTGTCCCAGGTGCTGTGTTAAAGTACTTTTTATACAGATCAACTGAGTTGCTTTCACTCTTTTGAGATTAATAGTTGATATTCATACCTACAAAATTGTTTCACATTTTGATACTAAACACCCATAGAGACAATATTTGGAGTCAGTGAAAAGAGAATTTTTGCAAATATCTTAGGAGATAAATTAGCTACAGTGGGTGAGATCAATTTGCATTGTACTTCACTTTCTGTTGTAGCCTTCCATTAACTTGATTCCATTATAGTGTTGAATTAGGAAATAAGCCTGAGGCACAAATAGCTGTGAAAAAGTTTTGTTTTGGAGTGTTTGGGGATTTGGATGCTTAACAAGAGTTTACAAAATTGTGTGAAATTTCCTCTTTTTACATTTCATTTACCTTGTCTTGTTTCTCCTATCTGTTTCATTGGTTTTATTTTCTACCCTGCACTTCAGACCACCCAGCTCTATTTCCATGACTCCATGAGAGACATTTGTCTCCTACCCAGGGGAGCTTGCTGCTCTTGTCCTAGAGACCCACCAGGCACAGTGAAGCTCACTCAATGCCCACAACTCCCTTTGGCCCCTCCTAGCCCTGGGGCATGTTAGGAATAAAGGAATAAAACAGGCAGTCAGAGAAAGTGGTGAAACTGCAGGCCTGGACCCACTCAAACTGGAAAATATCCAAAGAAGGTGGGAGGCATTTGGAGGTGATAGAAAAGGAGGAATCTGAAAGAGTCTCCTGGGGTTCTACAAAGCTCCAAGGATTGGAACATGGATTGAGCTTGCACATTTGAGCTAATTATGCAAAAAAAAAAATGTTTTGCTGGAGGAAAGGCCTGAGGGCTAGTTTGGTTTTTTGCTTCTCAAGTAGATTTGGACCATTGCTGTTCCTTTCAATTGTAAACAGTTTTTTTCTTTGAATGCTGATATTCACTTAGATTTTTAATTCTTGTGTGTATTTAGTAAAGAAGGGGGTAAATACATCCACATACTAAAAATATTATCTGTGATTGACTTAGATCTAGATCAGAGGACTCCAAAATTCTGAAAGGGATTTCAGTGTTTACTTCACTTATGTTTTAACTTTTTCTATGTGAATTGATCCTAAATTGATTTTAAGTGACAGTCACTTCCTTAACTTTATCTTGCTCTCTGAAAGGCACCTGGTTTCTTGCCTTCAGTTCAGATTGATTTGCCCAAAACTTTTTTGTCCTCCCCATTAAATGGGCCCCCACCCAATCACCTTTTTTTTTCACTGATACCATTATTCTCTAAGTTACCTATATTCAAAATTTAAGCTATTTTTGATTGATGTCTACTCTATATCTGCCATGTCTTTGTGTTTCCAAATCTTGTTAATTTATCCTTTGTGCCATGCCTGTGGTTTCCATTTCCATAGTACCATTCTTGATACTCCATTTTTGATTGATTGCTACCCCATCATAACTGCACATGTTTTGGTGTGGCTTTACTCTTCTGTCACATATTTTAGAAAATGATCCACAGAACTTTCCTACACAATAAGCAATATTTTCTTCATTTTATAGGTGAATAAACTGAGACAGTGGACTTGTCCAAATTCACACAGATGATTAAGTATCAGAACCAGGACTAGTACCCAGGGTTGAGTTGAGACATATTAAAAATATTGAGTTCATTTGAACAAAAATCAATTCAAATCAAGAAGCATCCAATGTAGTAGAATGAACAGGAGTTCTGAGATGAAAGAATTTTACAGGCAGCAGGGAGCAGGAAAAAGGAAGTTATACTAGGCAAAGACGTGGGTTGGTTATTTTAAAGTTAATTTCCGTTAGGGGTTTGCAGGGGTCTGTCAGGCAGATGACCCAACTTGTGCTGGTCAGGTGATTCCTGATTGCCTGGTTTAAGATTTAATTTCTGGGAGCACCAAACTATAAGTTCAGTCTTGATTTGGTGATATGGGGTTTGACATTAGTGACTCCATTTTGAGCTTGTTGTCTTGTTTTTAATACTGGTTCTTATGAAAGTGGCCTGTTGGTTGTCTTGTTGCCAGTGGTTCCTTCTTTAAAATTGACCATGTGTACCCTTCATACTCTTCACTGCTTATAGTCAGAAGCTATGAACAAACATTCATAACCTAAAGGGAAAAGTCAAAGCTTCTTGGCATTAAATATCCTTTCCAATCATTCTAATTTACTTATCTAAGTGTGTCTCACTCTTTTCAGTTACCAGAAAACTCTGCTTCAGCTAGACCAGTCTAATCTTTTGTCCTTAATCCTGTGTCCTCTGCATAAACCTTCTGTAGGCTTTTGATTCAGGTTTCCTCTGCCTGAAGTGACTTTCTTCCTCCTGTTTTGTTTTATATTTTTCATGCAGCTTTCCCTGTCTGCTCATTTAGATCATCTGCTGATTTGTAATGCCTATGGCAGAGACTACTAGATACTCTCTGTTTCTTCTTCTTGGAAGCACACAGAGACTATACTTTTTAGCTTCCCTAATGGCTCTGTTGGGAGTATATGACTGTGTTCTGGCCAATGGTATGTAGGTAGAATTGATGTATGTCCCCTCCAGGTTGACCATAAAATACCACTCTTCTTTGGTGACCTAGAATATCATGTGTTCCAGATGGCATAGTTAAAACATAGAAGTTTTAACTTCCAAAAGTTATAACGGTTTTACATGGCATAGTTAACACATGGAAGCAGCTCAGATCTCTGAGTCACCACTTGGAGGAGAGCCACTGAGGAGATTGTAACTTGCATGAAAAAGACATGAAGTCACTGAGATTTGGGGGTTGTTTGTTATAGCAGCTAGTGAGCATTGTGCTGACTAATTTAGCATGTTTGCTTTGACTGACATATGTATATTTTGGAATCCCCATCTAGATTTTAGAATTGAGGGTGGGGATGCCACATATTATTTCCCCTTTTTTTCCATTCGCTATTCCTTTCCTCTTTACCTTCCCTTCCTTCCCAACTTTTCTTCATTTCCCACTTAATATTTTTTGAGATTCTAACAGGAGATAGACTCTGGTGATTAGAGAGATTTAATGAAATCTGATCTGGGCTCTCAAGAAAGTAACTGTTCAGTAAGATTCTTACAGTCTAGTAGTTGCTTATATTTTTACCTTTCATTTCACCATAAAACTTAACTCAGTTGTCTAGGCATAACAACAGATGCCCAGTGACTAGTCATTGAATGCATTTTGAGACTTCATAGGTTCTCAGGATTCTCTGGTCTTGAAGGATATTTTAAGAAAGGCAAGTTGGGGTCAAAATTTACTTTATGCTCAAATAGACCCGGATGGTCATTGGTTGGGTAATATGGTTAAGCTTCTACATCCCTACTGTCTGCAGCATAGAAATGACAGGTCATCCTGATTTAGAAAGTAAACTTGGAACTGTATTGCATATTATTTGCATAGCAAAGGACCATTCTGGGGCTTCTGACTTTGTGCTCTGTGAACTCCTCATTTTCTGGCTATCAGATGGTACATATACTCCTCTTTTCATCAGTTGCCAGTTGTATTCTCCCAAGGCACCGTGTGATTCCACATTTGGCCATTATTTTAGTTTGCATACTTTTGCCCTGGACTGATTTTTCATCATTATGATGTCAGCCTCTATTTTTATGCTCATGATACAGTTATATCTGTCTTTGATTTTTGACATCTTTTCTCTTTCTTTGTCTGGCAGGCATTAAATCATTAATGTTTCAAAATTACATACAGCTGAAATTTTGTAAAATAGAGTATCTAGTGAAGAGCTCCTTAAAATTACAGAGACAATTCAGTTCTCTCTCTTTTTTGGCCTTTGCTGACCTCCAATTTCACTTCAAACAGGTATCAAGGGGGTTATCTTTGATTGATAATTTTTTTCCTGATCTCATATGTAGGAAAACCTGTCTTTTACCATGGAAAACTTGCTCAAATGTAGGCATTTCTCTCCATTACTGATGCAGGGAGCTTCTCAGTCATGATTTATATCTTTCAGATTAAATTACTGGGAAACATGGCCCTTCCTGAAGGCTGGCTATTTTCACAGCAAAAATAGTCCTGACTTTGCTGCTTTGTTTTTGACACTTATAATACATCATTGTACTGCTTGCTTGCTAATTAGAAGCTGCTTCCATTGTCTTGTTTTTCCACTATGGGGATTTTTGTACAACTTTCTTTGAAGTCAACCTTCCATCTTACCTTACCAAGCATCCTAACTGAGGAAGACAGTTTGTTTTTCACTGAGGAGACACTGTTGAAAATCCCACAAGAATATCAGAATGAATATCAATTTAGGAGAGTCTCTCTGAAAAAAAAAAAAAAGGAAATGGGAAAAAAGCTAACTGTCATGAGACTTATATATCACTACACTAGGTGATAGGCACAATGTTCTTTGATTATCTTATTTAATTCTTACAACTGTGTGAGCTAAAATCAGATGAGAAAATTGGTTAAGAAGTAAGATACTAAATAATTTGCTAACATTCACACAGGTAAAAAGCAGCAGATCTGGAATCAGACATGGATATGTCTGACTCTGAAACCCTGGTTTTGGTCACTATAAAAGAATTCTAGTGGGAATACTAACACAAATTCTAATACACAAATACTCATTGAAATGATGGGAAGAACTTTGCAAACTACTAACAACAGGAACATGCAGATATAACTTGTGATGTGACATTACAGATTTGGGAAGCTATTCCTGCTAATATCTTATTTACCGTGAGCATAAGAGTTGTGGGCTTGGCTCTAACCACTCTTTTGGGCTGTGCCAAACCTGTGTTCGGTGGTGGGCAGTCAGAGTCTAAAAACTGCTAAAAAAGGGAGGGAGGGAGGAAGGAGGGGATAAGGGCAGAAAGAGAGAGAGAGAGAGGAACTGAGGGAGACGGAGAAAGAAAGAAGGGAAGAGAAAAGAGAGAAGTGGCTACTTGTTTTGCCTCCTGCCCTGCTGGTGCCCTGGGGGCCAGACAGAATGGGGAAGTGGAAATGTCTTCCAAAGAACACCAGGTAAAGAATGAAAAAGCATAACCCCTGCCGATGGTGGATTTAAAGGCATCACAGTCCTTCATGGGAAATAGCACTTCATTATGGGAATGGGTCCTCTTTAATGGATATTTTGCATCCTTTTCCAATTTAGGATAATAAATATAGCTTCTCAATGATTTTCTCTTAATTATACCTACAATTTTTAATCTTTTGAATTAGAATACATGTCACTTCCCTTTCTAGTATCCACTTTTCCCAGCCAGTTTTTGGTTAAGTCATTTAAGGTGTATTTATGCCTTTCTCTTATTTTATAGGAATATAACATAAAGTATGATATATGTAAGGTAATTACACTCACATACATAGATACATATATAATATTAAATATGCAAATCACCTTGACTTCTATAAATGAAGAGCACTTGACTAGAATATAAAAGTTATATAGTTTAGATGCCTGTAACATATGTGGGTGACCTATTTTCCTGATTGTGTCTTAACTCTAAATACTGATGCTTTTTAAAAACGATTTTTGATTGACATTTAAAAACTGTATTGCATACTTTTCTGCCTTAATGAACAGAGGGTGATCCAAAATTTTCCTGATGTTTCAGATCCACCATTATCATTTATTCTCCTGTAAATTTAGATGTTGATTTATGGCTCTGCCTGCTATAATGTGTTCCCCTAAATAATTTCTGGATTAATTTCATTTACCTTTAAAAGTAGAATTTAGAATGAGTAGCTGCAGGGTTTCTTGGGCACTTTAATAGAATCTTTTTAGCAACCATAAGAACTATAGATTCAAAGGGGAAGTAGTCTTCTAGATTGTCTCCTTGTGCTCAATTCTATAAGGTTCCCACATTTATTAGTATTCACTGTATTTGGACAGCCTTCACAACCCCTTCTTATTTCAGCATTATTATTTTCATAGTGCTGTGTTATTTGCCTTATTTCCCTCTTTTACCTCTCCCTTGGGTATTTTTTTTTTCTTTACTCCATATTACTTAAAATATTTTTTGTTCCACCTCTTTTATTCTACTTTTTTTTTCTTTATGTTTGTATTCATAGACCCACTTGATAGCAGATTCTGGCTAAAATTGATCCTCAAGACTTCTCTCTTGAGCCCATATATTCTTTTTTCTTTTTGTATTTTTATTTATGAACATTTTTGATGAAAAATTTCTGCTGGAGCCATGATCAATATCATTGTCTTATGTAGTACAATGTCTTTCTTCATTTACAGATGAAACGCTAGCCCACTGTAATTTCTTTGAGATCACAATTTGCTTGTAGGATCTGGCTATCTAGCAGCTAACTTCAAGCATTGGGAGTCAGAGGATCTTTTTGGTCTTCCCATTATCTCATTGTCTTTACTCAATAGAGAGACATTTTTCTTGGCCCAAGAGTCTGAAAAGAGAACTTTTCTTTTTTCTTTTTTCTTTTTTTTAACTTCCAGTCCATTCACTTTATTCAGTTTCACTTTGGCTAGAACCCTCTTACTTAAATGATATGAGTTGATATCAGCTGTGTTAGTGCCTCTCTGAGCACGTGGCCTTGGAAATTTCTATTATGGGAGTTTGTCAAGTAGCCATTTCTCAGGGGTGGAGACAGTGTTGTAGTGAATACACAGACCACTTGCTATTAGAAGAGCTTTTGCAATTTAATTCTTAGAATGCTGTGCTCCACTGGGGAGTACTTAATTTAACCATTGATAGAGGCATATCAATCTTACAAGACGGCTTATATATATTACAGCTCTTAGATTCAAGACTAGACTCTGAAGCTTTCAACAACTCTATTGTGTCACTTGTTCTGAGGCTGTGATATCTTTTATGCTCTATAATCTACTCATGCACCCCCCTGTGATTTCCCTTGAGAAAAACTTTCTGTGACTTTGTTCTTGAAAATGCTGAGCCACAAAGCGTACCTTTTCTGTAGAGTAATTTACCACAACTGTCATTGCCAACCCTCCTGAGAGCCTGGAGAGAACACTGTCTCTTTCTCTGCTTTTTCATACTAATATTTTGCAAAAGAAACAAGTAGAGTTTCCCATCTCATTTTTGAGCTGATGGCAAAAAGAAGAGCCAAATGAGAGAATGGACCATCAAACCCTGGTATAATTTTCTTTCATTCTTGTTCTTTACTAAATGTTTCTGTGCACAGGGAATAAAGGGATCTGAGGCAGATTAATGCAGCAAGAAGCTCACCATGCTTACCAAGGCTCTGATTGTTTCCTGGTGTTCTGTTTGGCTGTGGGAAGCATCTTTTCTTAGATTCCCCTATAATGATGAAGTCTCAAGTTTGAAAGGTAGCAGCTCTGTGTCTGTGTCCACCACCTGGTTTCTCTGGAGTAACACATACTGTTAGTGTGGGGATGACATATTTCAAAACTTCGTTTTAATTTTCTTCTTCCTTTTCTTGCAAGGGCCTTAAAAGTGTGTGTGGGGGGCTGTGGGGGTGTGGTGGGGGAGGAAAAGGGATCCAAGATACCAAAGACACATAGCTGACTTTGAATTTAGGACTAAAAGAATGTTTGGGTGAAATGTTCTTTTTTTGCCAAAGCAAATACTTGATTGTTTCTGGCTCTTTAAAATACCCTGTTTTCTTCTTGTTTAACCATCTAATAACGTTCTGGCAGTTATATTCGGCAAAAGAAGATGAATCCAATCAGCATGGCTTAGAGCCACAGCTGCTATCGTTCGGGGGAAGAAAAAATAATTTATGAAAGAAGTTAACTAGAGTGTACTTTTAATTTGTCAATAATATTTAATATCAAACTAAATATCCAATTAACAAATTAACCATGTTGAAGATAATTTAATGTCACAAGAGTGATCCTGCCTGAAGTTATAGGTAATGCCTTCTATGTGCCTGTCAGTTCTTTATATTGTTGGTCAGCCAGGTAGTTGATTTTCATTGTCTGTATAGCTCTATGGAACTAAAACCATTTCTCTGAGGTATGAAGGCATGGTAAAGAGAATATTCCTCTGCAGGACTAGACCAGATCTCCTCCAGTTTTATTGAGACATAATTGACATACATCACTGTATAAGTTTAAGGCATATAGCATGATGGGTTTGATTTACATATATTGTGAAATTGTTACCACCATAGGTTTAGCTAACATTCATATAGAGACATAAAAAGAAAAGAAAGAGAAAAAGGGGAAAAAAAGGAAAAAAATGGTTTTCTGTGATGAATACTTTTAGGATTTACTCTCTTAACAACTTTTCCTATGTATCATATAGCAGGGTTAGCTATTATCATCATGTTACACATTAGATCCCTAATATTTATCTTACAGTTGGAAGTTTATACATTTAGACCACCTTCCTCCAATTCCCCTTCTCCTTGCCCTCTGCTGCTGGTAACTACAAGTCTGATCTCTTTTTCTGTGAGCTTTTTTTTTTTTTTAATTCCACGTATGAGATCATGTAGTATTTGTTTTTGCCTGACATTTCACTTAGCATAATGCCTTCAAGTTCCATTCATGTTGCAAATGATAAGATTTCCTTATCTTTTATGGCTGAATATATTTCATGATAGATAGATAGATAGACAGACAGATATCTCACAACTTCTTTATCCATTTATCCATTGATGGACACTTAGGTGGTTCCATGTCTTGGCTATTGTAATAATTCAGCTGTGGATATGGGGGTGCAGATATCTTTTTGAGTTAGTGTTTTCATTTCCTTTAGATAAATATCCAGAAGTGGAATTGCTGAGTCATATGGGAGTTATATTTTTAATTTTTTGAGAAGCCCCCATACTGTTTTCCATAGTGGCTGTAATAATTTGTAATCCTACCAACAATATTCCTAGGTTATCTTTTCTTCATATTCTCACCAACATTTGCTATCTCTTGTCTTTTTGGTGATGGCCATCCTAACAAGTATGAGGTGATATCTCATTGTGGTTTAGTTTTGAATTTCCCTAATGGCAAGCGACATTGAGCATCTTTTCATGTACCTATTGGCCTTTTGTATATCTTCTTTGGAAAAATGTCTATTCAGGCCCTTCACCAGTTTTTAAATTGGGCTATTCATTCATTCATTTATTTCATGCTGTTGAGTTGCATGGATTCTTTATATATTTTGAATATTAACCCCCTTATCAGATATATGGTTTGCAAATACTAAGTCCCATTTCATAGGTTTTCTTTCACTTTGTTGGTGATTTCTTTTGCTGTGCAGAATCTTTTTAGTTTTATGTAGTTCCACCTGTTTATTTTTAGTTTTGTTGCTTGTGCTTTAGGTGTCATATCCAAAAAAAAAAAAAAAAATCATTACAAAGTAGCTTTATTCCTATGTTCAGATATTCAATTTGTTCAGATATTCTAGTTCTTCCTGATCTAGTCATGGTACATTGTATGTTTCTAAGTATTTCTCCATTTCTTCTAGGTTGTCCAGTTTGTTAGCATATGTTCTTGACCGTAGCCTCTTACCATCCTTTGAATCTCTGTGGTGTCCATTATAATGTCTCCTTTATTTATAATTTTGTTGATTTGGGTCCTTTATCTTTTTTCCATGATTAGTCTATCTAAGAGTTTGTCAATTTTGTTAATCCTTTCAAAGAACCAACTTTTAGTTTGGTTAAATTTTTCTATTGTTTTACTATTCTCTCTTTATTTCTGTTCTAATCTTTATCAGACAATCGTAATTGGGAAATTCTTCTAAATTTAGGCTCAGGTTTTTTTTTTTCTTTTTTTTCTGGTTCCTTTAGGAGCTATAGGGTACTATATTTAGTACTAGATGAGACTGTGAATTAGCTTCCCTGCCTTGGCAGCCCAGCAGGATAGGACCCAGGATCTATACAGCTCATTGTTTGGAGACCTGAATCAGTCAGAGCAAGCACTGGGGCTGGGGGAGGGGGATTGTTTTTTCTCTACAGATGGGCAGAATCTATGGACTGTGCTCTATATTCAAGTGCCACTGAATGTAGGGCTGTTGAATGGCCTATGCAGCTTCCTGTGTACTCTGGTTAGGTTCTGAAGTCAGACAGGCTGAAGGCAATATTGAGCAATGACATATTAAATTCCCTGTTTGGTGAACATAGGGGAAAGAAAAAAAAAAAGAGGGAAGCAAACCATAAAAGAGACTCTTAACTATAGAGAACAAACAGGGTTGCTGGAGGGGAGGTGGGGGGTGGGGATGGGCTAAATAGGTGATGGGTATTAAGGAGGGCACTTGTTGTGATGAGCACTAGGTGTTATATGTGAGTGATGAATCATTAAATTCTACTCTTGAAACTAATATTACACTATATGTTAACTAACTAGAATTTAAATAAAAACTTGAAACAAAAAAAAATGAAAAAATAAATTCCTGTTTGGGTGCAATGGTGAAAGCAGCTCTAAAACTAGTAAAGCTCTTTGTTATCTTAACTCAAGCCAATACACACTCCAAGTTTCTTGATGGAACAGGGTCACTGGCTTAGCTCTGTAAATTATCAGTTTTTCTTGTCTGCCTCTTGGCTTGAGTGCAGCTGAGCTGCACAGCTTCTAGTTGTCACCAGCCCTTCAGGTCCCATGGGGCTGAAATACATTCTCTACAGTGATTGAGACTATGTAGCAGCAAACTTGCAAGGGAAGGACAGGGAGCGGCACACTCCACAGTGGTGGGGCTATGATCAGCTCCTTGCCTGGGCATGGGAATAACTCCTCCTTTGAGGATTGGAATCAGGCAAATCTCTACCCAGCAAAGTTTCCTGATTAGAGTGTGCCTCTGCCTTGGTTCTAGAGATGTTAAAGCCACTGGTTCAGATTACTACTTGGGCACTGAGGATATGAACTCTGTTGGCCAAGACCTGTGTGCTGCTTGTTGCAAGCTTCTCTGCTACTCCATCCATGGTCAGATACCTAGTGGTTGAACCCTACAGATTCCCCTATAATCTCTGTGGCATAAGATCAGAATAGGTGCTTCTGCAAAGTGACCCACAATGATGGGCAGGGCTTGTTGCCTCCACTGGGCTCTCTTTCTCCACTGGAAGAACCAGAGGCTCAGGGGAGACCTTTTTATGTGGTGTTGTGCTGGCCTCAGGAAGGGGCAATGTGGTCAGTGTGAAGCCACTTCTCTTCCCCTTCTAATGTAGTCTGTCTTGTCTCTGTGGTCCAGGGGATGCTTCAGCCTCATCCTCATGTTCTAGGATTCTCTCAGTGCTGTCTTGCTTTTGAATAGTTGTTAGTTGTTCTTGTAATAGGGAATGAAGTGAAAAATGCCTGTGTTGCCACCCTGGTGATGTCACTCCTCATTTTTTAAACTGAAAATGTAATTCCTTATCAAATTATATAACCACGATAACATCATTCAGTAATTAAAACCCTTCAAATCTGCAAATTTTAGAACTAAAAGGAAACTTGTAAATCTTGTCAAAACTGCTCATTTGAGGGTGAAAACAATATAAACACTTTTATAGCACTAAATATTCTGCTGTCAGTTTTTATACATATTAACTCATTTTTCTTGTAATTTGATGAGGTAGAATTATCCCCATTTCACAGGTAGAAACTTAAGTGTGGAGAAGGTCATTTATCTTACATGGTCAAAGAGCTACAATGTGGCAGAACCAGAATGCAAACTCAGTCTGGCTCTGGCGGTCATGTTCTTAACTAGCACTATTCTGTCTTGCCCCAGAGGAAATCAAAACACAGATATGAAGTGACTTGCCAAGGTCACACAACTAGTTGGTGGCAGCAGGAGCAAAATTTAAATAAACACACAGGTTCATAGTGGTTCTTTTTCTCTTAGGTAAATTCTTAACATATTTGATTCTTACTCTAATAAGAATCTTACATACGCACACTGCACTGGAATAGTCCCTTGTAATTAAATCATATTCTTTCAACTTACATTAAAATCCTTTCATGTTTCTACTTTTAGTAAAAGCTCTCCCTGGGTAGCTCTGCCAGTCTTTCTGGCTTTTGGTAGCAACTCTCTTATTTCTGTTTTACAAAGGACAGGAAAGAACGAAGAGGTAAAATTTCTGTGTACTGTCTGAACCTCCCTGGTTGTTTTTCCAGTCAGAAGGGGGTTTCCTTTCACTGAATTTCCTAAATTAGAGAGAAAGTGGTCTGGTTCCCAGTTGGAGCTGGCCTTTGACACTACTTATAAGTAATTTGCATAAATGGCATCTTTAGTACCCAGCTATTTTGCAGCTTCTGTTATACAAACTATGTTTTCAGAGACCTAGTATTCCTTCAGAACTGTGATTTTAAGGAAGCCTTCACCTTTATTTTGGCTTATTAAATTAATACATGTTCAATGTAAAGGAGTTCATGGAAAATATAAAACACAAAGTAAAAACTCTACTACTAACTTTAACATTTTGGTCTATTTCCTCCAGAATGTTTTGTTGTACGTATTTTAAAACAGAATTGGAATCATTTTATATATATATACACATTTAAAGATTAAACTTGTGTCATTTCTACCTTAACATGATATTGTGAAAATTTTCCATGTTATTAAATATTCATCAAAACCAACATTTTAAATTGTCACCTGGTGTTTCATTACTGGATTGGCCATAATTGATATAACTATTCTAATTTTCAGTGTTAAGTTTGTTTTCAAATTTTGCTATTACAAAAAAATGTTGAGACACCTATATAGCCTTGGCTTGAGTTTGTTTAGATATATAACTTTATGAGTATAAATAAGTACATAGTATATAAATACAAATATATATTTAATAATCTCCATATTTCTGCATATATTGTTTTATGAACATACACAAACACAGATGATAGACCATAACATATGCTATGTTCCAGAGGAACGGTGCAGACATGTACCACACTTGTTGAGGAGAGAGTATACTGAGGACCATGGAGGCCAGAATAGGCCTAATCAAGTACATGGGACTTAAACTCAGCACTGAGGAATGAGAAGTTCCCAAGAGAGTAAAGGAGTTTGGAGGACGTTCCTTAAAAGAAGTTCAGCCAAGTTGTTTTGGAGTCCCCTGTTTTTGTTGTTGTTGTTGTTTTCTCAGCAAAAATCTGAATTTGTAATGGATCCAGCATGTTCTAAAGAGAAAAATAGGGTAGTTTGGAATAGAGGGTTAACTTAGATGAATAAGTGGCAGAATTTTGGAGATAGTGGGTTGTATTTTGAAGTGTTGTTAAGTTTTGACCGGTTAAATATTTTGACCTTTGACATTTGGGAGCCATTGGAATTTTTTCTGTGGGAGAATGACCTACACACATTATTTTTGTGAAAGTAGATGACATTGCAAGCAGTAGTTGGATGGATTGAGTGAGTAAAAATATGAGGTGGTGAAGCCAAATGAGCTTGTGCAGCACTGGTCTGGGTGAAGTGTGATGAAGGTGTAAGGGTGGTATGGAAACATTCCTAGGGGAGGGTTGGGTACCTGATTGCACATTGGGATTTGGGTATGGGAAGAGTTAGGGGTTATATAAATAATCATATAACTGGCAGAAATAGGACAGTCAAGAAGGAAAGTTGGTTTTGAAGAAAATGAATAATCTGTTTTATGTGGGCAAAGGGAAGTATCAGGTGAGAAGTACATCACCTTATTTTAACTTGCGAATAAATCACAATCTGTGAGAGACAGAGATGTAAGAGGGGAAAGATACATTATTATTACAGGGTTTCAGGTATCTCTGTTCCTTCTTTCCCTTTAAATCCTGAAATACTAGAGAGGCTGTTCAGAATTTCAGAGAAGCATGAATTCTCTCAGGCCATTATTTAGTATCCACAGCAGTGTTTTTCCATTTGGAGCAAAACATTTCCTTCTTTCTGTGTCTTTCCTTTTCTTTCTTCTTTTTAAAAATTGGTACTGGTCAACATAATACTGGTTAGCTAATACCTAAAATATCTTACTGAGAATTCTGCATTCTACATCTTAATATTGGAAGCAGAATGTACTTTAGAGGAGAGTGCATTCCACTCTAATTTTGAGGTTCTAAGGGTTAACAATATTTGAAAGTCAATACCCTTAGAATAAGGGTTCAGGCCATTTCAGTTTCTTACACAGGCTTTCTCCTTGTCTATGTTGGCAATATTGGTTGAGAAATACTGGTAGTTCTATATCAATAAAGCAGCTATTTATAGTTTTGGAGGAGAAACTCTAAAGAACTTGCATCAAACTAAATAAGTTACTTATAAAGGGTGATGATGCCTTTTGGAGGTGCTGTGTAATGTTAGAGACTTTGGTCAAGACCACTGAACATTCACTTTGGATTTGGAGAGTTTCTTGAGTTACTCCTGCTTGTGGATGGATGGATGGAGCTGGTTTAAAATGAAACCCATGCATCTGGTCTCATTGTTGATTATGGAGTCATACCTAAAGATAAAATATTTTGGTTTTATTTACTAGAATAAAATATCAAGTCATAGAAATGTGGATTCACTTTAATTGCCTTCATCCTCAATCACAACGTTCTTTTTTTTTTTTTAAAGATTTTATTTATTTATTTGACAGAGAGAGAGATAGCGAGAGCAGGAACACAAGCAGGGGGAGTGGGAGAGGGAGAAGCAGGCTTCCCACCGAGCAGGGAGCCCGATGTGGGGACTCGATCCCAGGACCCTGGGATCATGACCTGAGCCGAAGGCAGACGCTTAACGACAGTCACCCAGGTGCCCCTCAATCACAACGTTCTTAATATGACAAGAAAATGACAAAGTAGAAGTAATATTTAATCTCAAATTTCAGGTTAGCACTATAGAAAGTTGTAGTGGAAATTTCTATTTCCATGTCCTGGAAACATGTAGCAAGGGCAAACCCCCAAAACTTGGAGCAATGTTTTAGTTTAAATATTTTCCAACTTAAAAATTGCAAGATTAAAGAGCAGATTGCAATTTTTTTGCAGTCATGGTTTATTGAGGTATAATTTGTGTATGATAAGAGTCATCCTTCTTAAATGGTTAGGTTAATGAGTTTTGATAAATGTATGTAGTACTTAACCACTGCCATAATCAAGATACCAAACATTTCCATCATCCCAAAATTTCCCTTGTACCTCTTGGCAGTCAATCTACTCTCTAATATCCAGTCCTAGGCAACCAGTGATCTGCTTTCTGTTCATAGTTTTGCCTTTTCCAGAATGGCATATAAATAGAATCCTATCCTATGTACATTTTTGAACTTAGTTCTTTCACTTAGTTCCATCAGTATTTTTTATATCCATGTTGTTGACTGTATTAGTAGTTTGCTCCTATTGCTGAGTAAAATTCAATTGTATGAATGTATCACAGTTTATTCACCAGTTGATGGATTTTGCCCCCCCTCCTGTTTTGGTGATTATGCAGAAAGCTGCTATAATATTTGCATGCAAGGGTGTATAAGTGCATATGTTTTTGTTTCTCTTGGGTAAATACCAGGAGTGTGATTGCTGGGTTTTATGGTAACTACATGTTAAACTTTATAAGAAACTGACAAACTGTTTTCAAAAGTGGTCACACCATTTTGCACTCCTATCAGCAGCTTATGAGACGTCAGTCCCTCCTCATGCTCATTAGCATTTAGTATTTTAAGCATATTATAAATGTAATTAATGTTTTAGAACTTTTTCAAATATAGTAAATACCCTTATAGGTTCTGCCCAGGTGCAAAGAGTTATTGTGGCATTCCAAATCTTCTCCAGTTCAATATTCATTATAGTTTGAAGGAGAGGTTATGGTTATGCAAATGATAATTTGCTTCTGCTTAGAGCTAAGAAATCACTGTTCCCATCAGAGATTTCTTCCTTTTATTAAACCAGTATTTACTGATTGCCCATTATGTGGCAAATGCAAGTAACACATGATTCGTATCTTCCAGGAATTCAGGTTCCTGTTGGGGGGGGGGAGCAATAAGCAGAAAATTGCAATATAGTGTGGTATATACTAAATCTCAGAGGAGGAATGGCTAATCAGTTTATCATAGAAACCTTTGGCTTTTGATAATATTTCTCATATCTAAGAGTAGAATGAACTCTGGAATGGCAGGTAATTGCTCAAGTTCATGTATTTGCAAGAGGTTTTTTTCTCCTGACGTCAAATATGTAGTATCCTTTTCTTTTTTTTTCTTTTTTTTTTTTTTAAAGATTTTATTTATTTATTTGAGAGAGAGAATGAGATAGAGAGAGCATGAGAGGGGGAAGGGTCAGAGGGAGAAGCAGACTCCCTGCTGAGCAGGGAGCCTGATGTGGGACTCGATCCCAGGACTCCAGGATCGTGACCTGAGCCGAAGGCAGTCGCTTAACCAACTGAGCCACCCAGGCGCCCTGTAGTGTCCTTTTCATACCAATTCTCTGATTCTTTGGCACCACTGAGTGTCTAACAATTCAGTTCAATTCTGACACTAACTCCTGGGGTTGGTGTCAGGCCCCACAGATGAAGGGCTCAGTATCGTAAGACTGTCTCCACTTCAGATGCCAGCCACAAATGGGGTATGCAGAATACCCACATTTCTGCCATGCTGGCTATAAATTTGGGGATTCCCATGAACACCAGCTTCAGTAATTTGCTAGAACTCATAGAACTCAGGAAAACACTCAGGGAAATACTCATTATTACTGGTTTATTATAAAGGTATAACTCAAGAAGGGCCAGAGGAGATGCATTGGGCAAGGTGTGTGTTGGGGGATATGTGGGCCTTCCATGCCCTCCCTGGGCATACCACCCTCCCAGCATCTTGATGCATTCCCCAACCCAGAAGTTCTCTGACTCTTTTTGTTTAGTAGTATTTATAGAGGGCTCATTGTGTTGGCATGGTAGATTACATCATTGGTGATTGAACTTAACCTCTAGCCCGTCTCCCCTCTCCAGAGATCAGTAGGGAGAGGCTGAAATTTCCAGTCCTCTAATCACATGGTTGGTTCTTCTGGCAACCTGTCACCATCCTGAAGAAATCTAGGGGTCCTCGCTATCAGTAAACTCAAGTATTGTTGAAGGGCCTCATTACCAAAAATGAAAGACACTCCTATCACTCAGGAAATTCCTAAAACAGGAGCTCTCTGCTATGAACTAGGAAAAAAGCCCCCAAATACTTTTTATTATACTGCAGTGGTCCAGCTTATTTGATCCAAGATTTATGGGCATTTGACCAGAGCCCATTTCACCATGAAATGGTGTGTCTATTGTAAATGAGTGCATTTCTAGTTTGATTACCAATTCTGATAAAATTTATAAATGACTTGCATGTGTATTCTCTCATCTGACTACAGCACAGATCATTCTCTCTAGGCTTCTGTATGCCCATAGATCTTTGTTATAGTTCAAACTTCAATTATATGTAACTATTGTATTAGTATAGTTATAGAACATACCACTGTTCATATGTTTTTATATGAAAATCTCTATGGTTGAACTCCTTTTGGTTGACAACTGAATCATATTTATATATTTTTTCACATTTATATTTTTATTCTACATATTTAGTAAAGTCTCCACCTTAAAAAAATGTTAAATTTAAAGGCAGTTGCACAAATTGCCCAATTTCTAAAGCAAAACTGATGACATATATTATCAAGGATTAAAATAATTTAAATGAAGAGGGTACATACCTCAATATCATAAAAGCCATCTGTGAAAAACCCACAGCGAATATCATTCTCAATGAGGAAAAACTGAGAGCTTTCCCCCTAACGTCAGGAACATGGCAGGGATGTCCACTATCACCACTGCTATTCAACATAGTATTGGAAGTCCTACCCACAGCAATCAGACAACAAAAAGAAATCAAAGGCATCCAAATCAGCAAAGAAGTCAAACTCTCACTCTTGGCAGATGATATGATACTTTATGTGGAAAACCCAAAAGACTCCACCCCAAAACTGCTAGAACTCATACAGGAATTCGATAAATTGGCAGGATATAAAATCAATGCACAGAAGTCAGTGGCATTCCTATACACCAACAACAAGACAGAAGAAAGAGAAATTAAGGAGTCGATCCCATTTACAATTGCACTCCAAACCATAAGATACCTAGGAATAAATCTAACCTAAGAGGCAAAGGATCTGTACTCAGAAAACTAAAATACTCATGAAAGAAATTGAGGAAGACACAAAGAAATGGAAAAACGTTCCATGCTCATGGATTGGAAGAACAAATATTCTGAAGATGTCAATGCTACCTAGAGCAATCTACACATTTAATGCAATCCCTATCAAAATACCATCCACTTTTTTCAAAGAAATGGAACAGATAATCCTAAAATTTGTATGGAACCAGAAAAGACCCCAAATAGCCAGAGGAATGTTGAAAAAGAAAAGCAAAGCTGGTGGCATCACAATTCCGGACTTCTAGCTCTATTACAAAGCTGTCATCATCAAGACTGTATGGTACTGGCACAAAAACAGACACATAGATCGATGGAACAGAATAGAGAGCCCAGAAATGGACCCTCAACTCTATGGTCAACTAATCTTTGACAAAGCAGGAAAGAATGTCCAATGGAAAAAAGACAGTCTCTTCGACAAATGGTGTTGGGAAAATTGGACAGCCACATGCAGAAGAATGAAACTGGACCATTTCCTTACACCACACACAAAAACAGACTCAAAATGGATGAAAGACCTCAATGTGAGACAAGAGTCCATCAAAATCCTAAAGGAGAACACAGGCAGCAACCTCTTCGACCTCAGCCGCAGCAACTTCTTCCTAGAAACATCGCCAAAGGCAAGGGAAGCAAGGGCAAAAATGAACTGTTGGGACTTCATCAAGATAAAAAGCTTTTGCACAGCAAAGGAAACAGTCAACAAAACCAAAAGACAACTGACAGAATGGGAGAAGTTATTTGCAAATGACATATCAGATAAAGGGCTAGTATCCAAAATCTATAAAGAACTTATCAAACTCAACACCCAAAGAACAAATGATCCAATCAAGAAATGGGCAGAAGACATGAACAGACATTTTTCCAAAGAAGACATCCAAATGGCCAACAGACACATGAAAAAGTGCTCAACATCGCTCGACATCAGGGAAATCCAAATCAAAACCTCAATGAGATACCACCTCACACCAGTCAGAATGGCTAAAATTAACAAGTCAGGAAATGACAGATATTGGTGAGGATGTGGAGAAAGGGGAACCCGCCTACACTGTTGGTGGGCATGCAAGCTGGTGCAGCCACTCTGGAAAACAGTATGGAGGTTTCTCAAAAAGTTGAAAGTAGAGCTACCATACGATCCAGCAATTGCACTACTGGGTATTTACCCCAAAGATACAAAGTAGGGATCCGAAGGGGTACGTGCACCCCAATGTTTATAGCAGCAATGTCCACAATAGCTAAACTGTGGAAAGAGCCAAGATGTCCATCGACAGATGAATGGACAAAGAAGATGTGGTATACATATACAATGGAATATTATGCAGCCATCAAAAGGAATGAACCCTTGCCATTTGCAATGACGTGGATGGAACTGGAGGGTATTATGCTGAGTGAAATAAGTCAATCAGAGAAAGACATGTATCATATGACCTCACTGATATGAGGAATTCTTAATCTCAGTAAACAAACTGAGGGTTGCTGGAGTGGTGGGGAGTGGGAGGGATGGGGTAGCTGGGTGATAGACATTGGGGAGGGTATGTGCTATGGTGAGTGCTGTGAATTGTGTAAGACTGTTCAATCACAGACCTGTACCTCTGAAACAAATCATACATTATATGTTAAAAAAGAAGAAGAAGAAGAAGATAGCAGGAAGGGAAGAATGAAGGGGGAGAAATCGGAGGGGGAGATGAACCATGAGAGACTATGGACTCTGAGAAACAAACTGAGGGTTCTAGAGGGGAGGAGGGTTGGGGGACGAGTTAGCCTGGTGATGGGTATTAAAGAGGGCACATACTGCATGGAGCACTGGGTGTTATACGCAAACAGTGAATCATGGAACACTACATCAAAAACTAATGATGTAATGTATGGTGATTAACATAATAATAAAAAATAAATTAAAAAATAATTTAAATGATTCAAAAAACTTCTGTGCATAGAGGCCAAGTCTACATAACCATAACAAAGCAAAAGTTTAAAACACTTATTCAGATAATTTAGGCAAAATATCTGCTTCCATGTGAGCCATCTCAATTTTCCAGTTTTGCTTGGATGTAAAAAGTCATTGAAAAAAGAGACAACACTCATTAGGGACAATATTTAAAAAAGAAAAATAGGCAGAGCCGTGGGCATTTTTGTTCTACTTTACAAAGAGTTTGTAACTTGAGGGCAAATCTGTTGGATCTATGGTTGCTCTAGAAACTCTGTCTTCAACACAACCATTTTTATTCTTATGTGCAATAGTAGAAAATATTTGTCTGAGTTACTGGCCAATGAGTTTTACTTTGTGATAATGTAGCAATTTCATTTTATTCAATTCAGCATAACTTGTAGAGTTCCTCTAATTGTAGTAGGTGTGTTCATCCCAGGGCCAACCTGCGCCTATATAGTAGTTTCTAGTAAAATGCAACATGAACATTTACTGTGGTATTCCCTCCCCACCTTTATTTTCAGGTAATATATGCTTTCACATTTTTCCAGAAGTTTGTTAAGTATTGTTTTCAGATTTTTTAAACTTAAGAGACCTCATTTAGATGATTTACTTGCTTATCTGTATTATCTCGTTTGATTGTGGTTAAATACTAAGAACTTGAATGGAGTTTTAGGGATTTATTTTGGGATTTATTTCTCAAGCCCACTGACAGTCACCTTTGGTTTTTTTTTTTCCCCTTGTCCTTAAATTTAGATGAAGTTTTCCCTTAGTGTTGGCCTATTTTGTACTCATTCATCCCATGGAACACATTTATTGTTTTCCAGGTGAAATGTTTTCATTTTTTTTTTCCACTGCTATGATGCTTTGTTTGTACTGCTTAAATTGAAGGTTGAAATTCAGGGAAGAATCTGTAAATTATTCCAATTCAACAGGAAGGAGGAGGATTTTGCAGCTACACTTATGAGGCCACAGTGGAGAGACCATGGGAAACATTTGAAGCTTTAAGAATTAGACAACTGTAACATTTTATCACTTATGATATTTCATTTGGTATTTACAAGATATGCCCAAAGGGAGTCTCATCTGCTTTGCCATATGGAAAGTTTATAAATGTTAGAGTACACAGCAAGAGCAAAGTGGGAAAAAGAAAGAATTTAAAGGTGGTTTAGGTGCTCAAGAGCAATGGCCTTTTCTTTTGTTGAGAGAAACAGTTGTTGCTTTCGGGGAAGGTAAGCACACAGTATTTTCCTCCTTTTCCTTTGGGGTCTGGCAAAAGTATCAGAAAATAAACATACCCACCATCTATTTTATTTTCTGTCATGTTCTAAAGGTGACTTTGTTCCATGATAAAAGAGTTAACTGATGGAATCAATCATGTCAAAGTGTGTAAGTGGAGGATTTTTGTTTATTTCTCAGTTAAAGGAAGAGAAAGGTATTCAAAACCAGTTTAAGGACCCAAGTTTACATTTCTCCTCTGTACAGTGAAGCTGGTGTCATCTTGAAAATATTTTAAAAGAAAAGAAATTAAAGGTGGGACTAAGTTTCTCAAACACAAAGCAGGATTTTATATAAAAACTAAGAGAATGGAGTAGCCAGTACAAACCCATCCAAAAAGAATCAGATTATGAGATTAAATGTGGAGAAAAAGTTTTATTTACAATCTAGAGGTGTGGGGGTCAGATCAATAAACAGAAACACTAACACATCTTTCATAAGATAACAGATGTCCTAACATGATATGTTTCACAGGATAATACTTGCCTCTATTAAGAAAGGTGACTTCCCAAGGTTTATGGGATTTTCTTTTTTTTAAAATACAAATCATATAAATGATGATTGCTAAAATAAAGTGAACAATTCTCCTTAGCATTTAGAAGGATTGATTCTTTTCTATCTAGAGTGATTCTACTTTTTTTTTTTTTTTTTATTGTTTTGCCTTCAACCAACTCCAACAGTATTTATAATTTCTTTCAGAATCTGACCTTGGGAAATTTTCCATCTCTCATCACCAATATTCATTTGACATTTAGTGTTCATTGTGCCAAGCACTGTGTTAGAAAGTGGGGGTTCATAGATGAAAAGTGGTCTTTATGGAACATGGGTCTGTTGGGTGGGTGAAAAGTGAGAGTGGTTGCAGTCCAAAGTGATACACGCTATGAGGAATCTGAGTGTAGACCAAACTTGATCTCATTTCTTCCTGAGGATTACAAAATCTTTTTTTTTTTTAAATATTTTATTTATTTATTTGACAGAGAGAGACAGAGCGAGAGAGGGAACACAAGCAGGGGGAGTGGGAGAGGGAGAAGCAGGCTTCCCCCTGAGCAGGGAGCCTGATGCGGGGCTCGATCCCAGGACCCTGGGATCATGACCTGAGCCAAAGGCAGACGTTTAATGACTGAGCCACCCAGGCGCCCCTACAAAATGTTTATTAGAGCAAACAAAATCTCTTTAAACTTCTATCCTAACCTGGAAAACAGTTATTCATGATTTGAACGAAACTAAGCTCAGCAAGAAAATCCTGTGGATGACTCTAATTTATTTTTTTTTAATTTTTTGAGCAGTTTTAGGATTGTAATAAAACTGAAGGTACAGAAATTTCCCACATACCCTCTACTCCCACACATGCACGGTCTCCCCCCACTATCAACATCACTCACCACGTGGTACTTTTTTTTTTTTTTTTAACCAAAGATGAGTCTATATGGACACATTATAATCACTCAAAGTTTGTAGTTTACCTCAGGGTTGACTCTTGGTGTTCATTCTATGGGTTTGGACAAATGTATAATGATATGTATCCAACATTATAATATCATACAGAATATTTTCACTACTCTAAAAATCTTTTGTACTCTGCCTTTTCATCTCTTCCTTGTCCCATCCCAGACAACCACTGATCTTTTTACTATCTCGTACTTTTGCCTTTTCTAGAATGTCATATAGTTGGAATCATACAGTATGTAACCTCCCAGATTGGCTTCCTTTACTTAGCAATATGCATTTAAGTTTACTTCATCTCTTTTCATGACTTGATAGCACATTTCTTTTTAGCATAAAATAGTATTCCATTGTCTGGATATTAACCCAGCTTAATAATTCATCTAGCCACTGAACGACATCTTGGTTGCTTCCAAGTTTTGGCAATAATGAATAAATCTACAAACATTCATGTGCAGTTGTTGTATGCACATAAATTTTCAACTCCTTTGGGTAAATACCAAGAAGCACAATTGCTGGATCTCATGGTAAGAGCATGTTTAGTTTTGTAAGAAACCGCCAACCCTCTTCCAAAGTGGGTGTACCATTTTGCATTCTCATCAGCAATGTTATGAGAGTTTCTGTTGCTTCAGATCTTCACATCTTCACCAGCATTTAGTGTTTTCAGTGTTTTGGATTTGAGCTATTTTACATAGATAAGAATCTTGACTTAATTTGCATTTTCCTGATGACATATGAGATGGAGTATCTTTTCATTAACTTATTTGGTATCTGTACATCTTTTTGGTGAATTGCCTGTTAAGGTATTTGACCCATTTTTAATCAAGTTTTAAGAATCCTTTGTATATTTTGGAGAATAGTCTTTTATGAAATTATTCCTTCTTTGACTTATATTCTTACTGAAAAATGCAAGATGGTTAAAACTGTCTTCCACATATCTTTTTCTGACTTAATGTTTTGTCTTCAGTCCCTTGAGATTTTAAGAATCTGAATATAATGTTGAAAATCTTGGGAGAGTGGGTCAATGGAAAGCATTTTCTATGGATTTTTTTGAGGGTAAATATCTATTCCCTCTGTGTCCCAAAGATCTCATGGTCCAGTCCAGAGTCTTTTTTGTCTTCAAAGAGGCTTACAAAAGATTCAAATTTCTCTTTATATAAGCTAATTTAAAGCTGCAAATGCAGATTAAAATCTATTGCTTTTGCTTTGGTCAGTCAGTGAAAAATACTATTAATGTGAAAATACATTTTTTCTTTATTTTATTTTTAATTAAAGTATAGTTGACAGTATAATATTTTTTTAAATTTTATTTTATTATGTTATGTTAGTCACCATACAATACATCATTAGTTTTTGATGTAGTGATCCACGATTCATTGTTTTCGTACCACACCCAGTGCTCCATGCAGTATGTGCCCTCCTTAATACCCATCACCGGGCTAACCTATCACCCCACCACCCTCCTCTCTAAAACCCTCAGTTTTTTCTCAGAGTCCGTAGTTTCTCATGGTTCTTCTCTCCCTCCAATTCCCCCCCTTCATTTTTCCCTTCCTTCTCCTAATATCCTCCATGCTATTCCTTATGTTCCACAAATAAGTGAAATCATATGATAATTGACTTTCTCTGCTTGACTTCTTTCACTTAGCATAATCTCCTCCGGTCCCATCCATGTTGATGCAAAAGTTGGGTATTCATCCTTTCTGATGGCTAAGTAATATTCCATTGTATATATGGGCCACATCTTCTTTATCCATTCATCTGTTGAAGTGCATCTCGGCTCTTTCCACAGTTTGGCTATTGTGGACATTGCTGCTATGAACATTGGGGTGCATATGGCCCTTCTTTTCACTACATCTGTGTCTTTGGGGTAAATATCCAGTTATGCAATTGCTGAGTCATAGGGTAGCTCTATTTTTTATTTTTTGAGGAACCGCCACACTTTTCCAAAGTGTCTGTACCAACTTGCATTCCCACCAACAGTGTAAGAGGGTTCCCCTTTCTTTACACCCTCTCCAACTTTTGTTGTTTCTTTTCTTGTCAATTTTTGCCATTCTAACTAGTGTAAGGTGGTATCTCAATGTGGTTTTGATTTGAATTTCCCTGATGGGAATGATTGCTAATGATGATGAACATTTTTTCATGTGTCTGTTAGCCATTTATATGTCTTCCTTTGAGAAGTGTCTGTTCATGTCTTCTGCCCATTTTTTTGACTTGATTATTTGTTTTTTTGGGTGTTGAGTTTGAGAAGTTCTTCATAGATCTTGGATATCAGCCCTTTGTCTGTAGTGTCATTTGCAAATATCTCTCCCATTCCATGGGTTGCCTCTTTGTTTTGTTGACTGTTTCCTTTGCTGTGCAGAAGCTTTTTATCTTGATAAAGTTCCAGAAGTTTGTTTTTGCTTTTGTTTCCCTTGCCTTTGGATATGTGTCTTGAAAGAAGTTACTGTGGCCGATGTCCAAGAGGTTACTGCCTATGTACTCCTCTAGGACTTTAATGGATTCCTGTCTCACATTGAGGTCTTTCATCCACTTTGAGTTTATCTTTGTGTATGGTGTAAGACAATGGTCAAGTTTCATTCTTCTGTATATAGCTGTCCAGTATTCCCAGCATCATTTATTGAAGAGACTGTCTTTTTTCAATTGCATATTTTTTCCTGCTTTGTTGAAGATTAGTTGACCATAAAGTTGAGGGTCCATATCTGGGCTCTATATTCTGTTCTATTGGTCTATATATCTGTTTTTGTGCCAGTATCATGCTGTCTTGGTGATCAAAGCTTTGTTATATAGCTTGAAATCAGGCAACATGATGCCCCCATCTTTGTTTTTCTTTTTCAACATTTCCTTGGTGATTCAGGGTCTTTTTTGATTCCATACAAATTTTAGGATTGTTTGTTCTAGTGCTTTGAAAAATGCCATTGTTATTTTGATCAGGATGGCGTTGAAAGTATAGATTGCTCTGAGCAGCATAGGCATTTTAACAAGGTTTATTCTTCCAATCCATGAGCATGGAATGTTTTTCCATCTTTTTGTGTCTTCTTTAATTTCTTTCATGAGTGTTCTGTAGTTCCTAGAGTATAGATCGTTTACCTCTTTGGTTAGGTTTATTCCAAGGTATCTTATGGTTTTTGGTGCTATTGTAAATGGAATTGATTCCCTAATTTCTCTGTTTACAGTTACATTATTAGTGTATAAGAAAGCTACTGATTTCTGTGCATTGACTTTCTATCCTGCCATGTTGCTGTATTGCTGTATGAGTTCTAGTAATTTGGGAGTGGAGTCTTTTGGGTTTTCCACATAAAGTGATACAGGATTCCTATTATCTTTTTGTGAATAAAAGACACACACACACACATACACACACACTTCTGCAATTGACAAGAATTCAGAAGACCACATTCTTATGGCTATTCTTTTGGCCTGTTTTTACTTTTGATGGTTTTTGTTGAAATGAGGCTTTAGATGAGAGTTTAGTGCAGTCTAGAGTAGATTTTCAAATTTGGAACTTTCTTTGGCTTGATACAAATTTCTAGTCAATTGGAAATTTCACAAGGAAAAAAGAAAAAACAAGAAAAAGCACAATTAGACCTTCAACTGTAAGTCAGTTTCATGGAATTATTTATTTTAAAATTGTTCTTTAAAATATGGTTCCATTTCTTAGTATATTATTTCTTTTTTTAAAGATTTTATTTATTTATTTGAGAAAGAGAATGAGACAGAGAGAGCATGAGAGGGGGGAGGATCAGAGGGAGAAGCAGACTCCCCGCTGAGCAGGGAGCCCGATGCGGGACTCGATCCCGGGACTCCAGGATCATGACCTGAGCTGAAGGCAGTCACTTAACCAACTGAGCCACCCAGGCGCCCCTTAGTATATTATTTCAACATATTCATATCTATATTAATAGATAATGCATATTGTCTGCCTTTGTAACTGTACAAGTTCATACAATACTGTTTTTCTCAATGCATGCTGGTAGAATGTTCAGAAAGGTAACTGGTGTGTGAGAGACCATCTTTAGGAGCCCACCTACATCTAAGTCCTGTTTGGCATTTTTTTTTACTAATGTGGGAGGAAACCCCCTCAGAAGGAGCACAGCAGACATATGAAAGTTTATTACCAAACTGCCAGCATTTGACCTTAGAGCAGGTCCAAATGACAAAGGAGCTGCAGGATATGAAACATTCTCATTACAATGTCATGGCAAAATTACTGAAATTATTAACCATCCAAGTGGGATGATGGATGTTACAGGGTAGTGATGTCCTTGACAGAACATATTGCTTAATTACCTTCTTTTGGTACTAGCATACAGTCACGTTCCTATGATCAAGTACTATTCCAAATGAATATGAAATGAATTTTTAAGGAGAGAATATTTAAAGATCTTATCCAGTAAAAGAGCAGATTAAATTACAGATCTTTATTAGGAGTTCTTTAATCAAATTCTTTTTGTGGTTTTATGACAAATCCTTCTATTCTGGCACTTGAATAGAAGACCCATAGGTCTAAAAGGAACTGTTCTGTCACTTTAGCTAAAGGGTAATTTAATGATTTTTAAAAGTAGAATTTATGGTCTGGTAGGTAGGACTCATGAATAGAATCTGGAAAGGCTTTAATTTTAGTGATGGCATTAATGACGCCTCTCTGATCTTTTTATAAGGCTATGAAGCCCTATGACTTAGTTTCCCCATTTTTTAAAAAAATTTTTTATTGTTATGTTAATCACCATACATTACATCATTAGTTTTAGATGTAGTGTTCCATGATTCATTGTTTGTGCATAATACCCAGTGCTCCATGCATAGTTTCCCCATTTGTTAAAAACAGAATGCAATAAAATAGTTTGAATATTTATAATGTTATATAGTAACATTAATTAGGTACCATCAAGATTCTAAACTATCTGTGGTGGGCTTACATAATTCTGAAAAAAATAGAGTCTTTAAGCAAGTTACTTAATGTAATTGTCTTTTAATTAGTTAATATTTGGGAAATATTTAAAGGTGAAGTGGATGGTGGGATATAAATTTATCCAGATTTGCAGCAAAATGGACTTTAGTAATATTCTGTTTTTCTGGATGAAAGCGTATTACATAGTAACGAAAGCTCCAGCAATAGGAAGATTCTAGAATGCTCATCATAGGCAATTTTCATGTAATCTTAAAGTACCAGACATAAATATAGCACAGCTTTACCACGAGTGATCTGATTCAGTAGAGTAATAAAACTAGACTGTTTTGGGTGATAATGAAATTGGAAATAATTTGTTATATGTTTACTTTTATGGAACTAGTGGGAATTCAGACATAAAGCTGTAAAATCAAGTAAGTTGATTATTAGAAACCAAATTTATATGTCAGTTCCATATCTTGGAAGATTTTGAAGCATACAAAAATTGTATGCTTCAAAATTAAAGTATTTGACTTATTGGAAAAGTTTTTATGTGAGAGATTATAGTATTAAAGCCATTTTATTGGGTTTAAATATGGCAGAAGAGTCTCATAGAAAATTTTCCTTTTTGTCTCTTAATTTGTACCGATTAGAACTCCTTGTAGAGGGCATACCTATTACATGGTAATCATTGTTATTAATTATGACAAGACAAAGCAATATTAAGATAATTACTTGAGACAAAGTAATCAAATTCTGGATCATTAAGGCCAGTGATTTATGCTCAGTTGAGTATGTTAATTAAATTTTAGTTCTTCTGAAACCAGTCATCCATATCTGATAAATATTTATTGATTTAGAGTATTTCATTAATGAAAGCATCTCAAAACTGGATTCTTTGCAAATGGGTTTGGTGTTTTTGGATATCCCATGGAATTAAATAAATTGTTAATCTTGAAGAGATTATAAAATATATATATTTTATAAAACAAATATTCTATAAGAACCTAAAATAGAAAGCAGTGATCAACTGGAACCTGTTTGAATTTGCATTGTCATTAAACCAAATTTCTTTCTTCCTACCTGCCTTCCTGCCTCCCTTTTGATGTGCTACTGCTCCCATCGATCAAATATGGCAAACATGGCATCTGACAAAGTCTCCTAGGCTTTCCTTGTGAACTAGCTGTAGAAAAGCAGATAATACATTTGCATAGTTTTCAGCACCTTTGGACAGCTGCATTCAGGATGTGTTGATGAATCAATATTAGCCTTAGGTAGATGTGGAGTAATATGACAAAGGGTTAAGTCATTGCTCAAGTTCCATTCAATGTATATATTTTTGCCAGTGCTTTGACTATGAAGGTACTCTGTAAATATGTGTTGAATCAACAAGTGAATATTTATACAAAATATAGAAGGTATGCTTTTTAGATGATGAGAATCAAAGAAGTAGATAACAGAATTCAGAATTATACTTTGAGGTTAGAATAAAAGGCTGAGATCAATTAGGTGAAACTTTATAGGGATAGAAGCCAAGTTGTAAATATAGTTGCTTTTTTAAAATATAAATATCATGTAGTAGCTTGGCAGCAGTTCCTGTGAAAAAGACTTTAAGGATGGAGGTGGTATGTGACTCAGCTGCTAAAATTAACTTATTGAGACTTTTAATCATGACTTTAAATAATGAGAAACTAGCCTGGTGCCTAGGACATGAAGGACACTTATGAAAGTTTGGCTGAATGGTGCAAACTGTATTGTTCATGGATAATCACAACAATATCTTTCATCCCACATACTCTTCTGTATTGTGACCGCATCAAGAAACGGAGTCTGTCTCTTTGCCTCCTTCAGTATGGACAGATACGATGACTGCTTTAAGCAATAAAATAAGTATAAGCAAAATGACATTGTGTCAGTTTGGGGCATAGCCCTTAAATGTCTTCACAGTTTCTGCTTTCTGCTTATTATAAGTTAGCTGCCACATTACAAGTGAGACAGACAACCTTGGGACCATCAAGCGGTGCATAGTCCATGCCAAATGATAACTCTTTGGGAAATTGAGAAAGCAGGTAGGGAGAGAGGGGACAAGGATCAATGAAGTGAGTAACGAGGCCACATTAGATGCACATCTTACTCGAACTTTCATAGACTATATAGTGAGCTGCTGACTTGCAACCACTTGGGAGACCTTAACCAAGAACTGCAGATAAGGCCAATTAGACCACACACACTGTAAAATAAAAATAATAAATTGTTGTTTTAAATCACTAATGTTTGGTGTTGTTTTTAATGTAGAAATCACTAACTGGAACTCTGAATGATTGACAGAATGTGTAATTAGATTCTAGATGGGCATTTGTGTTGATGGCATCCATCTTCAGTCTTTCTAGGAAAAGGGAAGAAAAGTGGGAAAGAAAGGATGGTAATTGTGTCAAACTGTAAAGAGCTCTTAGTGGGAGGCTGAATAGACTTAGTTTTACCCCCTGGAGCAGAACTGAGAGCATGAATGAAACAGGCTGGAAGCCATCTGCCCTTTGGAGGAAGATGGAGTATTGTAGCGACTGGAGTTATCACTCATGAAACCAGCCGCTCTGCCAGTCTGACTTACCTGTGAGGAGATTTTCATTGGGCAAGGCCTTAAAGGGTCATCTGCTTTTTAGATGCAGAAGTGAGTCCTGTACAGGGTGCAGAGCTGACAGGGCAGTATGGGAAAGTTGAACCAGTGTGTAAAGATAATGTTTGCTAATTCTAGAAAGACTGTGACCACATTTGAGTGTCCATGTCAAAGAACA
Organism: Halichoerus grypus; assembly: GCF_964656455.1. NCBI lineage: Eukaryota > Metazoa > Chordata > Mammalia > Carnivora > Phocidae > Halichoerus > Halichoerus grypus. The sequence goes on from NC_135714.1 coordinate 188,639,154, forward strand.
TTGATGATCTTCCCTTAGAATATTGGAGTTTTGTCATTTAGAGATGATCTATTGCATATGTAGTTCAACTATAAAGAAATGAATGTTCTATGAAAACCTTATTTCCTGCCCATTTGTTGAGGTGAGGCCCAAATATTATCTTACTTTGTAAAAGGAAGAATTAAGGCAATTATCTGAAAAATTCAGACTTTAGTACACTTGTATTTTTCTACGGAAAATGTAGTATAGAACAGTTGTTTTCAAACTTTGTTGAGCATGGAATTGCCCAAGGAGCTTTTATAAAAATTTCAGTGCCCAGGCAGTACCCCATAGAAATTACATTGGAACTTTCAAAATATACACTAAGAAATAGAGCTCAAGAAAATGTATTTTTAAAAATAACCCACAAAGCTTATAAAGCAGACCTTGAAGGAGACAGTTATGACCACATTAAAGAAACACATTCATGTAAACAAAGACCCACATCTGTTTTAATTCTTTGGAAATTTCTCTGTTCTAAGAGATTATGTTATTTGAAGAATCTAGATTTCTCTGTGATAAGAAGTGGAGGCCAGGGATACATTCAAAAGTGTTGGGCTAAATGCTTGGGTTTTTATTCCTTTTACCTCTGTATCCTATTTTCTATTTCTACAAACAGAGATTATTGGTGTTATTATCTGGACTACCATGAGGGTCAATGTTTTAAAGCTTTTGAGATTCTTTAAACTGTTGAATGAAAGTATCGTTACCTTGAACATGTAGGCATGCATGCTCTATTAAGCAAGAGTGGGGTTCAGTATAATGAATTTTTTTAAAAGCTTCTGTTCATGATATTTTAAAATCTAATAACTCCTATGATTTTAGCATTAACTGTGTTGTTAAATGCCTTATTTTTTCCATTCCCACTAAATAATAGCTTTCAAAGATTACTTTGTTTTGCATTTAAAAGATTGGTTAAATAAGTTGTTAAAACCAGATATTTCTGTGAGTATTGTTTTTTGGTTGAAATAATTATTTCACCATGCATAAACTGTGGCTTCTTTAGCTGAAAGCAAGTCCTTTCACTTGTGTTATTACTTTAGGAACTATGCATACTTTCTTAGTTATATATAAACATGCTAGAAGAGTTATTTATTTGAGACAAATCTAATAGCTAACAATAAAAAAAGGTAGTGTTTTAAATGTAATTTTGCTTTGGCATTGACTGTTCAATATTTTGAAGATTAAAATATAACTCATGTTGCAAATTAAGAAAAACTAAACCCAATTTAAGTGACAAGGTAATTTAGAAGTGAATTATTTCAGTAATAAAACAAGTTTAATCTAGATCTTCTCTTCTATAACCTAGTCTTATCTGAACACTCATGTTTTCTGCTTTACAGTAGTAGCTAGATGAGCCACTGATGAAAGAAACGGGAAATGTGTTTAAAAATTCACCAGACTATGGACTCTGAGGAAGAAACTGAGGGTTCTAGAGGGAAGGGGGGTGGGGGGATGGGTTAGCCTGGTGATGGGTATTAAAGAGGGCACGTGTTGAATGGAGCACTGGGTGTTATATGCAAACAATGAATCATGGAACACTACATCAAAAACTAATGATGTAATGTATGGTGATTAACATAACATAAAAAATAATAAGTGATTGCAAAAAAAAAAATTCACCAGTTAAAAAAAAAATTCCCCAGTAATTTTTTTGAGTTTTATGTCAAGAGCCAGCTGCCACACTTTCCCAATAATTATAGTACATTTCAAAGGTCAGAACTAGAGAGAGTCTTTTATGAAAAGTGGAAATATCCTAAGACTGGCTTTTGAGTTTAATGTTTAAAAGCTTCATGATTCCAGTGAATACTACCATTGGTTTAAATAGGGTTTGCTGGAGTCATGGATAGGCTCAAACAGTTCTAATATTGATAGAACATAAAAGTAATAATAGATCTTAGCACAAATAGCTTCAGAAGGATAAATTATTTGTCCAGAGATGAAAAATAAGGAGTCTGCAATACTTTTTGAATGGGCTCAGTATACTATCAATGTTTTCCCAAAATTTGATTTGAAAATTAGATCTTTAGAAGGTTGCCATGTTAATACATAAAGAATATTTAGTGTTGTGTCAGCATCCATAAATGTTATTGGTATACTTAATTGGAATAACATGATTCATTATTTCTCCAGTGTTTTAAGAAAAGAACATAAACATAATTCCTAAAAATCTTATAAACAAATGGCTAATATTTCGTAAACTTTAGCAATTTTTAGGAGAGCAGAATTAACTCAAATGGACTCATACTTTCCATTTGGTTCCAAATACCTACTACACACTTTTTTTTTTCTTTGACTGTGTTTTTTTTTTTTTTTTTGACATCTTTTTACATTTAACTGCTAGCATGTTGTGTCCCTAGCACATAGAGTAGTGCTTGACCATCTACCATGGAGGTAGAAAACAATTGCTTGTGGAGTAAATTAGAAAAATAATTCACCGGCTATGCATCCCTGTTAAAATATCTGTAGTATATTTGATTTGAAGCAAGGGATTGTTCAGAAACTATAGGGCCAAAATTTGTTTTGATGAATAGAAAACTAGTGAATTTTTGTTTAAAATAGCCCTGAGTCATCACAAATACTATATGTTATAAAGATGAAAATAACCTGATAAGAAAATGGTAAACCAACTTTCAGGAGTACTGACAACCTCTTTCTGTGAACCTGTGATATAGTTCAAACACTGCATTTTGTTGACATCTTCCTGAGTGATATTAGAAGCACAGATATAGAGCATTTCTGGCCAACAACCATGACATACACTGTAGATTTGTAATGAATGCTATTAAGATAACATGTCTCTCTCTCTCAAGGGGCAGCTGACCATGTGTATCGTCTCTTCTACTTTATCATCAAGAATGACTGGGTGTGATGGGGCCAACAGTGTTGATGGGCATTGATCTGTTTCAGAAATGAATTAACTCAGAGTTTCAAGGACTGAGAAATGACTTGAGGCTTTTCCTTTTAAAAAGATGATATCTCATTTTCTGGGTTCAAAGATGAGGAAAAAAAGTGGAAATTGAGAGAAAGTAAAAGCTCAATTTGAATTAGGTCTGAAGGAGAATATTTGTTTTCTCTTATATTATATTTAATAGGTGATAATCCTACAGTGAAAGTCCATGTTATCCAACTAGTGAGAATTAGGGCAAGAATATGGATTAAATTAGGGGAGCCTGGGTGGCACAGTGGGTTAAGCACCCGACTCTTGATTTCAGCTCAGGTCATGATCTCAGGGTCCTGAGATTGTGCCCTGTGATGGGCTCCACACTCAGAGGGGAGTCTGCTTGAGATTCTCTCTCTCCTCTCCCTCTGCGTCTCCCTCCAGCTCTCTCTCTCTCAAATAAATAAATCTTAAAAAAAAGAATATGTATTAATTTACAAAGTGACTAGAAAATTATGCCTGTCACAATATTTTTCCATTTTGCCCCCCCAATATGACTAAGAAAAGTATTGCTTTCATAAAATATTATAGTGAACACAGCCCTGGAATTTTAGTCTTATAAATACTTTCAGATGGAGGTATAAAAATGATATTTCAAAATGTTAAAAATAATCAAGGTGAGTAAAAATTGGACTTTGAATATCTGCAGGGTTATTACTTCCTCTTGGTGGTGTGTTTCCAATTTTAGGGAATTGGGGTGGGGGAGACAAACTGCACATGCACATAGTCTCTCCCAGTATTGGCTCCATTTGTTTAGAAAGTCTAATGGTTTTATTTTCAGGCATAATGCCCTTGAGATTCCTTAATAATTTCCAATTCCATCAGAAATGCTCCTACCTTAAAAAGCCATGTCTAATGGATTCATTTCTTTTGATTTGTGGAGTATTATAGTAAATAAAATTAATATTTATAACAAATATTGCAAAAACACTTCTTTAAGCCAATTACTAAGAATGGTTTTAATGGGTAGTGTTCAGACACTCACGGTCTCCATATATTTCCCCATAGCCCTGTGGGAACTAGATTGTGGCTTACCGAACAAAAAGATTAGTATGTCCACACTTAGTAGTATGAACTGTGGGTAGAGAAGAGATGATGAGTGATCAAAATAGATTATCAAAAGGATGTCTAAACTATAAAAATCTGGGGCAGTTTTTATAAACACTGAAAGCTACTAAAAGCAGTATATAATAAAAAATGTTCTGGAGGCATAGAAAAACACATTTAAAGGCAAATGAAGGGAGCCAAAAATGACAAAATAGTGAGCAAACAAGCAAAAGTTAGGACTTCATTATTTTTCTGTGTCAATAAATCTCTTCTCCATTTTGAAAAACAAATATCTCTGCATATTACATTATAGTAGGTTAAAAAGTTCTTAGAGTTTAGGGACTATACTTTCAAGTAACATACACTTCCCCCCATAATATTTTATCATTCACTTACCTTGTGGATCTGTTGTATTCAGCCTACTGTGTTAACACACATGTTTCATGAACATTACCATAGTTCTGATTAACTCTCTGATAGAATATTGTCCAAACACAAATGTTGCCTGTCTTCCTTTTGAATTTTGTACAGGAAGAAAATTTCAACAGACCTGCTGAATAGATCAGCTTCTTAGACGACTAAGATTTTCCTTGAAATAGAAAGTTACAGAGTTTTCCTTTTAAAAGTTCCTTGTGTGTGTGTATCCCTGGGTGTTTCCTCTTCCTTCATTATCAGAGACAGCAGTGCCTCAAGTCAAATGTCAGAGGTATCTGTTTGAACCAGGAATGCTTCATCAAAGTCAGGAGGGCATAATAAGGCTAGATTTTCACTGAGTGCAATTTGTTAGGTTCTTGAATGTTAAATCACAAGTTGAATCATTGTTCAATCTTTCTCTCTTTCTCTCTCTCTCTTTCTTTCTTCTTTCTCTTTTCTCTTTTTTTTTTTGGCAAGTTAGGAAATGGCTCTGCAGAGGTAAGTTCTGAGTTATCCATTAATGGGTCACAGTTTGTACTGAAACCTCTCTGTTTTCACCTTTCAAAATGAAGCTCATCTTCATTAATGTGCTTTTTCTATGAGGTACATGAAATCATCAAAATGTTAGAAGAAGATACATGCCTTGGGTGACCCATGAAGCATCATCAGCATGTAGCCCCATTAATGCAAAGAATGAATGTAATAGCTACATCATAACAGCAGGAAGAGAGAGCATCTAATTTGCACACTCCTGGGCTGTTAGGAGATTTGTTGCTCCATATACCAATTGTTCAAATAGGCAGTAAACGTGCATTTGGTTTTCCACAGATCATTCAGCAACCCTTTTCCCACATATAGTTGAAAAGGTTAGGCCCTGTTTTGCTGTCACTGCACTCTAAAACTTTAGCATTCTGACTCTCCATTTGGATGTTGGCTGACTGGATTTCTGAATGAATCTCCTGTTCAAATTGTGGTTTGCCAAACTGTATGCACTCTATGTGGTTTGCAGTATTAGCTACAGGAATCCACCAGGGACACTTAAAATGTCATCTGAGTGGGGGAGGGTAGCATATTGGCCTTTACTTCCCATAGAAACATCTTAGGAAAGAAATGTTTAGTGTTTTTGAAATATCTTTTGCATATTAGTGCATGCCTTTTAACATATCCCTCTGACAAAAACAAAACAAAACAAAAATAAAGTAAAAAAAAATATCTACAGCTTCCATCATGAATCTACAATTAGTTGCAACTAACAGTTTGTTCCTACAATAAGACATAGTTGAGTAATTGTAGTGGTCACGGTTCACATATTGCAGTGCACTAGGGATAATAGTTGAAGATACTTTCAGGAGGCAATGCTTTTCCTGAGTGATCCAACCTCTGATATTTAGAACATGATATCTTTTTTTTTTTTTTAAGAGAGAGAGTGTGTAGGTGCAAGAGCAAGGGGGTGGGGAGGGGCAGAGGGAGAGAGGGAGAGAATCTTAAGTACGCTCCATGTGCAGTGTGGGGCCTGATGTGGGGCTCAATCTCATGACCCTGAGATCATGACCTGAGCTGAAATCAGCAGTTGGATGCTTAAATGACTGAGCCACTGAGGCTCCCCTTGATTATGGTTGGTTCTAAGTGGGTGTGGGAGTAGGGCCTGAGCTGCAGTGTTTTGGGACAGATTCTCACCCTTCTCAAGTCCCTGTTTGGTGTTGGCAGTTTGTTCTCAATCAGTCCCCAGCAGCTTTGTCACTGTTCCCCAAGAGTCATTTTGGAAGTCTTGGTAACTTTTCCCAAAGACAGAATCAATGGTGGCTCCTCAGAATAGCCAAAGTTACTTCTCAGATATTCCCAGAAATAAACAGCCTTTACCTGAGTCCTGCAACCCACTGAAGTGATGCCAAGAGTTAGGCACTCCAGAGGCCAATCTGGAGGTTTATGACCTGATCAGCCAAACCCAACTAGGGAGATTTCCACAGTTTTTCTTGGCATGTATAGAGGGACCTACAGAATTTGAATTTCTCTCAATTCCAGAGTTTAAAGAGCTTGATTTACTTGAAATCAGGAAATAAACAGAAAAAAGCAATTTGTGAGCTAGTCATTAAACATTCTGTCAGGAATACTGAGCTTCAGGGTGAGGGAGAAGGATGAAAAAGTTGCACACATGCACATGGTTAGCTCTCATCATTGAAAATAGTGTTCTGTGGTGTGAGAACAACCCTCTGACCAGGAAAAGTGAGCAATCTTCAGAGAAGGAGGAGGCTGGACATCCCAATCCAGCAAAGCCCACTTTTTGCATCCTTAGCTTATTTTAGTTCTCTGAGCCTTTGTTTTGTTTGGTCCTAGCACTGGCCTTCAGGTGACATCTCCCCATTGAATGACTTCCTCTTTTTATAGGTTGTGGTGGATAACAGTAGTGTCTCCTAGTTCTAGGCTGTTTCACTCATTCTTGCCCACTACCTCTTTATTCCTTAGCCTGGAAGTTAAATTAACTCTTGAAGTTTGGCCTTAGACTCCAGGTACGAATGGTTTACCCAGGGTCCATGGACCACTGATGAGTTCTATGGATAGAACTGTGTTTTTAGATTGGTTCTTAATCCTGTGTATTTTATTTTACACATTTTTAAAGCATTGTTCTATGAAGGGTTCCACTGGCTTCACCAGATGACCAAAAGGTGTTCATGGTCCAAAAAAATTTGTATCTCCCCTTGAGACTACTGTCATGAGACTACTGTCTCATGTTTCAGCAACTCTGATGTCTTTCCATCTCACAATCAGGCTTCATTCCTTGATGTCTTTATTTTTAAGATTTTATTTATTTATTTGACAGAGAGAGAGACAGCGAGAGAGGGAACACAAGCAGGGGGATTGGGAGAGGAAGAAGCAGGCTTCCGGCTGAGTAGGGAGCCCGATGAGGGGCTCGATCCCAGGACCCTGGGATCATGACCTGAGCCGAAGGCAGACGCTTAACGACTGAGCCACCCAGGCGCCCCGCTTGATGTCTTTATTAACACAGGTCTGTAGTCTCAATGACATCCTTCTATCTCCAAGGTAGAGCTCAAATGCCACCAAAATACCCATTCCTTGATTTTTTCCTTGTTTCATTTTTACCGATTGTTTTTATATTCCTCTGTTCAGCATTATTATGAAGTTCTTGTGTCCAGGCTTATATCTAATTCATGTTCACATACTGGTCATTGTTTGTCAGGGACAAAGTGCTCCTTCAAAATTTGATAAATATTTTAATGTTTAGTCATCTTATCATAATACAGGAACCTGATTTTCCTTTCTTCTCACCAGAGGATCAGCAGCCCTCTAGCTGCTAGATGAACTGCAAGCGAAGCTATGCTTCTGGATGTCCCTGAGTGTTCCTGCAGGGCCTCAGCCCGGTGAACAAGATAAAGAAGGAAAACAGCATAGGAGAAGAAATAGAAAAGGAAAAGAGAAAAAATTAGGAAAGAGAAGGGAAAAGGAGAGACAGAAATTATAAAGTAGGGGAGGATGCTCCCTGCCTTAGGGGCATAGATCAGTTGCCTCTACCAGGGAACACACAGATGGTTCTGATTGCAGAGACCTTTCCCCATTGTCCATCTTTGTGTTTCCGTGTCCTGTAGTCTTTAAACATCTTTTTCAAAAAATCCAGTGGGCCTCTATCGATCTCTACAGAATGCCAGATAAAAAGAGGAGATATAGACTCCTGTATTTAAAAAGTCTTCAACATAAATGTTGTTAACAGCAGGGATGGTGCATCCATCCTCTCCCTCTCTGTGATATCCCTATGTGCCAGTGTAGAGGGAATGTGAGATCATTGTCAGCAGTGTCTCAGACTGGTCTTACCTAGCGGCTAGATGGCTATTTTGGCACAATCTGGATTTTGACAAAAAGCTGGTTTTGCCCCCTAAATATCTATAATCTTTAGTCTGATACTATGCCAGTCATGGTATACTATGATTGATGATGCCTTCAGGTCTCTCAGAGTCACCTGCTAATACATAAATACACTTGCAAGAAGTGATGTAATAGCTTCCATTGACTCTTCTTGCCATACTTTCTAACACCTGGAGCCACTCAGACATGTACTATAGGATATTATCTTTTGGTAGAAGCCCTGGGGGAGGAGGACCAGAGCATAGGAGTGATGCTGGCAAGGACAACTTGATGCCTTATATTAAGAAACTCTAGAAAACCAAGCAATACTGTATGTCATCTGAAGGAATAAAGGATAAGACATTGAAAAAGGTGGAGAAGCACTGAATAAACATTATCTTCAATTTTCCCTTGATTTCCTGCCCAAAGTATGGGTGGTGTTGAGATGTACACAAAGAGCTTGTGAATGTGAGTATAAAAGAAGGAGGTAGTTTGTGTTCACACTCCCAGGCTCTCAACAGTCCAATCTGCCCAAGTCCCATATTATCAGGAGTATTTCTCCACATGCTCACGTCCTCCTGCTCCACAGTCTCAACAGAAGATGATGAGTGGTCCCTAAAGACTGTTCTACTTTATCAATTTATCAATTTGCTAATCCTGAGTTAGAATTCCTCTTTTTTCTCTAACCTAGGTTTTCTCAACCTTGCTATTATTGACATTTTGGGTAATCCTTGGTTGTGGGAATCTTCTTTTAGCAATATATTTTAGCAATATCCCTGTCCTCTACCCAGTAGGTACCAGTAGCATCCTCCCGAATTGTGACAACCAGAAATGTTTCCAGACCCCAACAAATAGTCTATGGCAGAGGGACAGAACCATTCTTAGGTGAGAAGCTCAGTTCTATTCTTTTATAACAAATCAATTTTGGAGTTTTCTTCTGCTGTGTTTCTTGATAAGTTACTTACTAGCTGTTTATTCATTTAAAATGTATTTATTGCTTAGCTACCTTTTACATATAAGCAAGTCACCAAATACTAGTCTACTGGTGTGCTAGACTTTATAAAATATTCCATTTATCCTTTTACAGTTTCACTGGGAAAATCCCTCTTTAAGAATATTCTGGGCACTTTTTCATGGGTCTGTTGGCCATTTGGACGTCTTCTTTGGAAAAATGTCTGTTCATGTCTTCTGCCTATTTCTTGATTGGATCATTTGTTCTTTGGGTGTTGAGTTTAAGAAGTTCTTTATAGATTTTGGATACTAGCCCTTTATCTGATATGTCATTTGCAAATATCTTCTCCCATTCTGTCAGTTGTCTTTTGGTTTTGTTGACTGTTTCTTTTGCTGTGCAAAAGCTTTTTATCTTGATGAAGTCCCAATAGTTCATTTTTGCTCTTGCTTCCCTTGCCTTTGGCGATGTTTCTAGGAAGAAGTTGCTGCGGCTGAGGTTGAAGATGTTGCTGCCTGTGTTCTCCTTTAGGATTTTGATGGATTCCTTTCTCACATTTAGGTCTTTCATCCATTTTCAGTCTATTTTTGTGTGTGGTGTAAGGAAATGGTCCAATTGCATTCATCTGCATGTGGCTGTCCAATTTTCCCAACACCATTTGTCGAAGAGACTGTCTTTTTTCCATTGGACATTCTTTCCTGCTTTGTCGAAGATTAGTTAACCATAGAGTTGAGGGTCCATTTCTGGGCTCTCTATTCTGTTCCATTGATTGATGTGTCTGTTTTTGTGCCAGTACCATACTGTCTTGATGACGACAGCTTTGTAATAGAGCTTGAAGTCCGGAATTGTGATGCCACCAGCTTTGCTTTTCTTTTTCAACATTCCTCTGGCTATTCGGGGTCTTTTCTGGTTCCATACAAATTTTAGGATTATTTGTTCCATTTCTTTGAAAAAAGTGGATGGTATTTTGATGGGATTGCATTAAATGTGTAGATTGCTCTAGTAGCATTGACATCTTCACAATATTTGTTCTTCCAATCCATGAGCATGGAACGTTTTTCCATTCCTTTGTGTCTTCCTCAGTTTCTTTCATGAGTATTTTATAGTTTTCTGAGTACAGATTCTTTTCCTCTTTGGTTAGATTTATTCCTAGGTATCTTATGGTTTTGGGTGCAATTTTAAATGGGATCGACTCCTTAATTTCTCTTTCTTCTGTCTTGTTGTTCGTGTATAGGAATGCCACTGATTTCTGTGCATTGATTTTATATCCTGCCACTTTACTGAATTCCTGTATGAGTTCTAGCAGTTTTGGGGTGGAGTCTTTTGGGTTTTCCACATAAAGTATCGTATCATCTGTAAAGAGTGAAAGTTTGACTTCTTCTTTGCTGATTTGGATGCCTTTTATTTCTTTTTGTTGTCTGATTGCTGTGGCTAGGACTTCTAATACTATGTTGAATAGCAGTGGTGATAGTGGACATCCCTGCCATGTTCCTGACCTTAGGGGGAAAGCTGTCAGTTTTTTCCCCATTGAGAATGATATTCACTGTCGGTTTTTCATAGATGGCTTTTATGATATTGAGGTATGTACCCTCTATCTCTATACTCTGAAGAGTTTTGATCAAGAAAGGATGCTGTACTTTGTCAGATGCTTTTTCTGCATCTATTGAGAGGATCATATGGTTCTTGTTCTTTCTTTTATTAATGTATTGTATCACATTGATTGATTTGCGGATGTTGAACCAAATTTCAGCCCAGGGATAAATCCCACTTGGTCGTGGTGAATAATCCTTTTAATGTACTGTTGGATCCTATTGGCTGATATTTTGGTGAGAATTTTTGCATCCATGTTCATCAGGGATATTGGTCTGTAATTCTCCTTTTTGATGGGGTCTCTGTCTGGTTTTGGGATCAAGGTAATGCTGGCCTCATAAAACGAGTTTGGAAGTTTTCCTTCCATTTCTATTTCTTGGAACAGTTTCAGAAGGATAGGTATTAATTCTTCTTTAAATATTTGATAGAATTCCCCTGGGAAGCCATCTGGCCCTGGGCTTTTGTTTGTTGGGAGATTTTTGATGACTGCTTCAATTTCCTTAGTGGTTATAGGTCTGTTCAGACACATGAAAAAGTGCTCAACATCACTTGGCATCAGGGAAATCCAAATCAAAACCTCAATGAAATACACCTTACACCAGTCAGAATGGCTAAAATTAACAAGTCAGGAAACAACAGATGTTGGCAGGGATGCAGAGAAAGGGGCACCCTCCTACACTGTTGGTGGGAATGCAAGCTGGTGCAGCCACTCTGGAAAACAGTATGGAGGTTCCTCAAAAAGTTGAAAATAGAGCTACCATACGATCCAGCAATTGCACTACTGGGTATTTATCCCAAAGATAGAAATGTAGGGATCCGAAGGAGTACGTGCACCCCGATGTTTATAGCAGCAATGTCCACAATAGCCAAACTATGGAAAGAGCCAAGATGTCCATTGATGGATGAATGGATAAAGAAGATGTGGTATTTATATAAAATGGAATATTATGCAGCCATCAAAAGGAATGAAATCTTGCTATTTGCAACGAAGTGGATGGAACTGGAGGGTATTATGCTGAGTGAAATAAGTCAATCAGAGAAAGACATGTATCATATGATCTCACTGATATGAGGAATTCTTAATCTCAGGAAACAAACTGAGAGTTGCTAGAATGGTGGGGGAGGGAGGGATGGGGAAGCTGGGTGATAGACACTGGGGAGGGTATGTGCTATGGTGAGTGCTGTGAATTGTGTAAGACTGTTGAATCATAAACCTGTACCTCTGAAACAAATCATACATTATATGTTAAAAAAAGAAGAAGATAGTAGGAAGGGAAAAATGAAGGGGGGAATCGGAGGGGGAGATGAACCATGAGAGACTATGGACTCTGAGAAACAAACTAAGGGTTCTAGAGGGAGGGGGTGGGGGGATGGGTTAGCCTGGTGATGGGTATTAAAGAGGGCATGTAGTGAATGGAGCACTGGGTGTTAATGCAAACAATGAATCATGGAATACTACACCCAAAACTAATGATGTAATGTATGGTGATTAACATAACATAATAATAAAAAAATGACTTAAAAAGAAAAAAAAAAGAATATTCTGGGATAGTTGATGTTCCTTAGTTGCTCTGGGCATTTGATTGATTAGACTAGCCATTAAAATAAGAGCACGTGTTTGTTAGGTCTGGATTTACAAAGGGCCTGGAATTACGAAAGTTTGAGGAAAACATATTCCAAATCCAGTGCACGGTCAATGAGATTTAATCCCTCCCTGAGTCTGTGTATCTGACATGTAAACCGACTGGAATGAAGCCCCCCAAACTACAGGATATCTGCGATGTCTCTGCCTCTGAGTTGCTTGGAGATTAGCAAAATAATACTGCTTTTTGCTGGCACCTCAGGTGCTGGTGCACTCTGAATCCGTATGCAGAATGATTATGAATTTTTGTAATGAGCCAGTCCAGCTGAGACCTGGTGGGTGGACTGTTTGGAAGTGTGGTTGGATCCATTATCAGGGTGTTTCAATAGACTAAGTCGTAGGAGACGACACTTAAGATCAGCAGGCCCAGCAAGCACACCACACCTCTTTAAACTGAAGCCTGCAGTGCATAAATAAAAACGGGAAGGGATTAGTCTTTTGGGGACTAATCTCCAAGTTGAAACGCAATAGAAATTACAGCAAGTAGCAACTTTCTAAATTATTTTCTTATGCTGTGTGCTGTTCTTTATTCTATATTTTTAGCGCTTCCGTCTACTAACTTCATTCTCTCTGCTGGTACTTCTGATACATCTCCAATGATGTATTTTCTGCGAGAATTCAATTACCTGGAAGCAGATGTGCTAAATGGCAATTTGAGGATTATTTTTTTTCTCCAAGTTGATTTCAAAGCTGAGTCATGATTCTAGCTCTGGTACTGTCGGGGAGAATTACTGTCAACAAGCTGTTAAAAATGAAACCTAATAAGGAGGGAGAATGGATGAAACATCAAGTAAAACTCTGTGTTCTTACCGATTGCTTCATTTAATTGGCATCATTTTATTGAATTTTTAATAGAATGAAATGAGATTTTAATGTAATCTCATTGAGTTTAGACCTAATTCAATATATTAATTTATTGTGAACCTTCCCTCATTAATTTGTTTTGTATGAAGTTATGCAATGAAAAGTTTGGCAAATTTTCGGTTATTTGTCAACTTTTAAAATTTCCTCCTAAGGAGTTTTATTTGTAATAACACAAAAAGCAAAATGAAATCATTCAGGAGCATTTTCTTTATTGTTGCCCTAGTTAAGATACTGTGAGTTGTTAAGGAAGTGTGTGTTTATATCTGCTAAATTTTCATAAACTTGTAGGCTGAGCTTCAATTGTTAACCCTTTAAACTGATGTAACAATGGCAATCATTATATAATCCTGTGACGTGCCTAGCGATCAGAAAAATTGAGTGACTGCTTTCATTTAATGGTGTGATCTGAAATGGGTCTCACTACAAATCATATATTTAATTTGAGTCATGCAGTATAAATCTTTTTCAGGGTTTCCCTGAAAAAATGCTGAGGGTGCTTTTGTCTATTAACTATTTTCTGATTATTTTATCCAATTTATTTAGTGAATTGGCATCAGATTTCTCAAATAGGGTGCTTAATAAACTGCAAATATGTAAGGTCCCCACTGTTCTAACAAGGGGATGATAAAACCAGAAAGACATTTTGAGTTGCCCAGAAGAAAAGTTACAGAAAAATCAGCTAATTATTTGGCATTTGTGAATAGAAGAGTTTTTGGTAAAATTCACAGTAGTGTCAAAGTCTATAATTTTCTGGGGCGCCTGGGTGGCTCAGTTGGTTAAGCGACTGCCTTCGGCTCAGGTCATGATCCTGGAGTCCCTGGATCGAGTCCCGCATCAGGCTCCCTGCTCAGCAAGGAGCCTGCTTCTCCCTCTGACCCTCTCCCCTCTCATGTGCTCTCTCTCTCTCATTCTCTCTGTCTCAAATAAATAAATAAAATCTTTAAAAAAAAAAAGTCTATAATTTTCTGGTAGGTTTAACTTTAAATACCTTTTAAATTACATAAGTAATATATATATTTATTATTTAAATGTTGTAAACATAAAGAAATAAAAATCACCTGTAATTTTAAACCCAGAGAATCACTGTCATTATTTTGTTGTATCATCATATAGATGTTTCTATCTGTGTGTTTCATATAAGATGGAGAAAAAGCCATTCATAATATTTTATAATCATATTTCACTCAACAATATATTACTTGTCAACATTTGTATCACCAGGAGCATTCTTTTTTAGTAGCCGCATGGAATATTTTTGTGTGGTTCTACTAAAATTTATTTAATCAATCCTCAGTGTTGGTTATCTAGGTTATTTTACATATTTTTGCTACTATAAATAATGCTGTGACAAACACTTTGCAGATAAAGTTTTGTGTACTTCTTCACTCTGATCTTATGATAAATTTTTAGAGTTGAAGTGGATTCATATTGCTGAAAAATGACTTCAGGAGAACTTTACAATCTCACAGACAACCTATTTCAATTCTTCTTACTGTGGTTCAGTCAATGAAATTCTATTTTAATAGGTACTTAAAAGAAGAGATGCTTAGTTTTCATATGGATGGACCAAAGGGAAAAAAAAAGAGAATGAATTATTCTCCTACTCCTGAATCCAGAACAGAAGACTCTCAGAGGTCTAGGCATTTCCTCGAGGGTGGTTATTACTTATGGAGAATCTGAGTCAATGGTTGTCTTGAACCCTGGCTAAGCTACACTGTCTTTAGTATTCCTGTTCTTGGAAGAGAGAGAAGAATGCCATTGGGTCTTGCACATCACATTGGCACCATGGCCTTCATACTCAGATTATTTATAGAGTTTACCCTGCTACATTAGTTTCCTGTGGTGGCACAGTAAGTTACTATTAACTTGGTGGCTTGAAACAAGATTAATTTACTCTCTCATAGTTCTAGAGGCCAGATGTCTGGAAACAAGGTGTTGGCAAGGCTGCACTGGTTCTAAGGTCTCCAGAGAATTCCTCCTCACCTCTTCTAGCATCTGGTGGCTCTAGGTGTTCTTCAACGTCTTTGGTTTGTGGCTATATCACTCTAATCTCTACCTTTATGATCATTTTGCCTCCCTTTCTTCTCTCTGTGTCTCTTATAAGCTACTGTCATTTGATTTAGGACACCTGGATAAACCAGAATGATTTCATCTCAGGATTCTTAATTATGTCTGCAGAGACCCTTTTTAACCCCAAATAACATTCATAGGCTTTGGGGATTAAGATATGAACATATATTTTGGGAGACACCATTCAACCTGCTCCTCTAAACATCAGAGAAAGGCTAGTTTCTCCTTAGTCCCTCTCTCCCAAATCTGTTATAACAGAAAGAAAGAATGGGAGCTATTTCTAAAGGTCACATTTTATCCTAAGATTGAGGTCGAAGAGAGGAAGTTCTAACTATAGTTGGCTTAACAATTTTATTTTGCTCATGGAGATGCATTTAATAAGGTAGAATACATTTTCTAGATGGATCATATTGGCTGGTCCTAAATTATTTTGATTCATTTTCTATTTTGAACCTCCAAATACTCATCATTTTTTGAATATTGGCTATCTGGGATTTTAAATTTTAAATTCTAAGGAAGACTTCTTAGCTTTCCTCTATGACCTAAAAACTTTGTTCCCAAGATACTTAGGGATAGACTTAGGCAAAATCTGTAGCTTTTTCATATGTTTCTGTTTTACTTTTTTCCCTTTTGTAGTTAACTGGAGGAAGAAATAGAAAGAGAGAGGAACATAGAGCCTCTTTGCTGTCTCTTGCCTCCATTTGTATTGATAAAGGTTGGGATCCTCTATGACACAATAGGCTCAAGAGTTGTGCAGGCTGGGTATACAAATGAGTATGAGGTGTTCCACTCAAAATGCTTAATTTTAGAAGTCCATGAAACTGCCTCATCTAAGGTGGCTTTTTGAAATGGAGGTGATAATAATGCATTATAAAGTGACTGAAGCTTAAGCTAGCTGACCCTACTTTTGGGTACTCCCCTAGGCTAGGGATTCTATGCTCTCCATTTGTTGGCGGGACTCACTGCAATCCTTTCTGAAGCCAAGGCCACCTTTCTTGACAGATGAGTCTTAATTATACAGAATTGTTCTCTAATGTTCCATCTTATCTTGGTATTATAATTGTGTAATTCAACTTGGAAGACAGGTCCATACTGATATCAAAAGAGCAATAAGTTTTAAGAGTTCCTATGGATTTAAGTTCTTTAGTTTTATATCAAGTATATGTAAATATTAAGCAAGCTAGTTCTCCCAGAAATTCACCTTAATTTGGCTTTTCATCTTGGTACCTAATGTCAAGAAAACAACAGTTCTTTTAAATCCTAGGCTTTAAATTTCAAACAGTTATACACTGACAAATATCAAGAATTTCAGATATCAATAATATTTCTTTCAGAGAAGGCTAATATGCAATTCAAAAATCTTTTTAAAGCCTTTAAAAAATCAATTGTTATGCATTCTCTTAGTGAATATAAGAATGTAATTTTGACTTCTTTTGAGAGGATTTAAAGTAATAGTGGATTAAAGAAGCAGCTTCTTTCTCTCTCTCATATGAACCTGAGTTGGTGTGGCAGCTCTGCTCCACAGGGTTGTCAGGGGCTCAGGCTCCTTCACTCTTGTTGTTCTGCTGTCCCTAAGTGCTGTCCTCCTTTCATGGTCCATGATGGCTCACCACCAATTCCACATTCCAGCTCCTGAACAGTCTAGCCTGGAAGTTGCACATCTCTCTTCTACACACATCCCATTGACCTGAACTTTATTACATGTCCCACAGCTAACTGTAAAGGGGAGACTGGGAAATGCAGTCTTTGTTCTGGGTGCCCATGTGGAGGCTTTCAGTTATCTTACAAAGGGAAAAGGGACAATTAAGGGAAAATAGCAGTCTCAGGGAACACTAGTGATAGGTAGAATGGTAGCATTCATAAACACACTGGCTTTTAGAATGGATGTGTAAATAAGATAGATTCATGAATTTGAAAAATCACTGTTTACTTGAAGTATTATCTAGAACTGTCTTCTTAACTATAACATATTAATATTGCTTTCTGATTTTGCTCAATACAATCTTGTTAAAATTCTCTGGAAAATGTGGGTTTTGTTTTGTTTTTGTTTTTTTTTGTCTTGTTTCTCCCCCTACCAGGCAATTGATTTGGTTTGGTTCAGAGGGCAAATTCTGTCCCCCTTCATGGGTTCAAAGCCTTTGTATGCTGCTCTGATTTCATAGCTCAGCGGTAAGCCAGGACCTGTGTCATGTTATACACAGAATTAGGGGATCTTCACCTCCAGGGCTTTCCTTTTGGGAACTCTTCCCACACTTTCCAGCTTGCCAGCGTTCATTTTCCTGATCCTTTGGCCAGAAATAAGTTGTTTTTTTTCCCTACAGTTGTAGCTATGTACATTGTCACCACAGATGCAGCTACATAACTGGTGCCCATCTTCAGGGCTGTGTGACAAGAAGAAAGAGAGAGGGAGACAGCAAGAGAGACACAGGAAGCCTAGGATTTCTTCCTCCCATGCATGGGAGCAAAGGAGTCTTTTTTTTTTTTTTTTTTTTTTCTAGTTCCTCTTGTAAAGAAGATAGGATTTCTCCTGGAATTTTAGCTACTCATGCCAGCACAGCTGCAGCCCTCCTGGGGAATGACAAAAAGAGGAACAAACAAAACAAAACAAAACAAAAACAAAAACAAAAACAAAAAAAGGGAAACTCATTTCTTGTTATGGGATGAATTGTGTCCCCCAAAATTCATATATTGAAGCCTTAGCCCCTAGTACCACAGAATGTGACTGTATTTAGAGATAGGACCTTTAAAGAGGTAATTAAGTAAAAACAGAGTCATTAGGGTGAGCCTGAATCCCACATGACTGGTGTCTTCATAAGAAGGGTACAGATACATGCAGACAGGAAAGAGCATGTGACGAGGACAAGGGAGAAGGGAGCCACCTGCAAACCAAGGACAGAGGCCGCAGAAGGAACAACGCTGCTGACACCTTGGTTTTAGACTTCCAGTCTCCGGAACTGTGACAAAATTAATTTCTGTTAAAGTCACCCAGTCTGTGGGAATTTTTACAGCAGCCCTTGCAAACGAATAAATACCTATGTGGGCCACTTCTCCAAGTTTTGATTCTTCTTCCAACCTGTTTGCTCTTGTTTACTTTGAAAGTTGTTAGGTGGTTGCTTTCTGATTTTGCTCAGAGCTTTTGGTTTTAATCAGAGGGGAGAGGGAGGCTGCAGTGAACTTATTCCTTCTTGGCCACCAATATGAATTAAACAGATATGTATATGTTACATTTCTGTCATCTTTTTAGAGTTACTGAATCAAAGAAAATCGGAAGTAATAGGAATGTAAAGCCACTTTTCCAAGCAGATTTGTCCTCCACACAGAAAGTTTGCCCCTGGAAGCTCCAATTCCAAGGATTGGCATAATGGAAGTTTTACTAATCTTGCATTGTAGGTTTTGCATTTTACCCTTTATTTATATTCAGAAGAAATTCAAAATTTTGAGTAGTGTTGAAATGCCTGAAAAAAATGTAGCAAAGTGGTACATATATGTAATAGATGTCATGCCTTTTTTACATCAAGAGAATGTTGTAACTGTATTTGAGAAGTTGTGGCAAGTAGGAAGTTTTTGGCTTCAAGTAACAGCCTAATGAGAAGAACACTAAACAGTAAGGATAATGTGTTAATTACATATCAAGTAACCACAAGTAGGTAGGCAGGCAGGTCCTGGGTTGACTAATGCAGTGGATTATCTGAGACATGGATTTTCCCATTTTTTGACTCTGACAACCCCAGAGAACTTCAGCTTGTCTCCTCAATACTGTAAAATGCCTGTGGCTGCTCCAAGCATCACATCCTTACTCCATAGCCTCCAAGAAGGGGGAGAGGGCCTGTCCCTTTTCAAGAGTAAAGAAAACTTTTGTAGAGGCCCGTCTAGAGACTAACCCTCCTACATCATTGGCTTGAACTGACTGCATTACAGACTCCTTCTTAAACCAAACATGGGTGAAGGGATGGATATTTGCTGTAGCTTAGACTAATCCAGGTGCATGTTCTTACCTGGGGAAGGTCAAAGTCTTCCCCTCTGTATAAGGTCTTCTGACTACTCTGCTGCATCAGTAAGAAATCAGTGTGCATCTGTGCCCTCACGTGTCCTATATGTGTTTACGTGATGTAGGGGCTTTAGGCAATCAATGGGTATTCTGTATAGAGGTTACCTTTCACTTTGGAGAAACTGATGAACTCTGGCTGGATACGAACACAACGTTGGTCATCCTGTGTCATCAGTGATACTTTGCTGAAGAGCTGCTTCTTTAGCCTAAGAGTTAAGAGCCCACAAGTAAAGCAGAAATTAGAGTCCATTAGGCTCTCTTACTTCTGCTGAGAAGAGATGCCCCTAGTGATGTATTGATAAATGTCTAACAATTAGCTCTCTAGAAAAACTCCTAATTTGTAGTGTTGGCCAGTTTCCATTGTGTAAATGCTCCCATAATGACGCATTTCAAATTACCAACATGATGTTCCTGAAGATCATGGAGATTGGAAGATGCATGCACATTTGGCGGTCATAAGCTGGTGCAGGCGAGCTGTGGTACACCACTGGTACACCTTGATGCAGAAGGAGATCTGTTTTTTCCTGAGGACATGGCTGAGCACAGCCTAGAACAGTGTTTCTCAATCTCAGTATTGTTGACATTTTGGGCTTGCAAATTCTCTATTGTGGAGCTGCTCTGTACCTTGTAGTTTACTTAGCAAACCCCTGGCCTTTACCCACTCGATGCCAGTCCTATTCCCCCTGTTGTGACAACTAATATATCTTCAGATATTTACTAAATGTCCACCGTGGGCAAAATTGCCTCCAGCTGAGAACCACTGGCCTCTGGGAAGGGAGAGTTGGCTCAATATGAAAGCTGTGCAGGTGTTTTTATGGTCTTACTAGCATTTGAGGCCAAAGAAAAGGCCTGGTGTTTACTGTGACTTTGATAAATGTCCATCTAATAATGATCTATGTGAAGCCAATGCTTTCACTTTTTTGAATGTGGATTTAAGCCTCTTTTCTGTTGATATGTGACAGGTGGGGACCCTGTGTTCTGTTTATTCTACAAGGTAGTATTTTAAATGGTAGTTGAAACATTTTAGACTATGGATTTTTCATAGCTGGCTCTGCTCTAGTAGAAACTATGAATTGATCAATTCTTTCATCTCTGGGTGTGTAAAGCAATTGGCTGATTTAATCTATAAATATAGTAAACTGTTACATTATTTTCTGAATGAGAATTAAACACTAAAATTAGAGAAAGGTTGGAAGAAAAAATACTTTATAGATCTTGGTTAGGGACTTTAAATGTTAATCCAGATATAAATGGGCTCATGTTTTGTTAAATTATTTTCATGACTTAGAGGAATGGTATGGAAATGGTAAGATGAGAAAAAGAAAACTCACATGAACTGTGCAGGAATATGAACTTTGTAGTCTCAGCTGGAACACAGACTTCTCTAGAGAAAGTTGCTGTGATAGATCATACCATGAACACTTGACTAGCTCTATATTTGTGCCACAGGGGCCACCCATTTGGAATCCAGTGTGAACAAGTAAGTATCCCCTGGCCAAAGCACTGGGCATGTCCTGGCTGAGCTGTGTCACAGTTATCTGCCCTGCATCTCCTAACCATACATCTTTGGGTTAGACCAGTGCTATTCAAAGAGTGGTCTGGGGATGGTTCCCAGATAGGGATAAATCCAGACAGCAAACATTTAGAAACAAGTAGAGGAATTTTATGTTGCAATGGCATAAAAGGGTGTGATCCATTTTAGTAAGTCATTTTTATTGTAGCTTTTAAAAATGTTGATCTACAAAGGATTAGGAAAACAAAACAAAACAAATAACCAACAGACTCCCAAATCTAGTTTTTTCTCACAGTTTGACTTGAGAAGTACAAGACTAGATTGCTTAATTCCTAAATTTGGCCTATTTTTAAATTATAAAATTAATTTCAAATTTCTGTCTTATACCACATGGAAGTTTCTATGAGGGTAATGTTAAACTTCATGGCTCTTTTGCGGGAGGTGATAAAAAGTAGAGAAGGCAGAGTAGCTAGCTGGAGTGAAGTGAGACCATACCAATGCTCCATGGGAGAACATTGGCATTCTTCTGCCTCACTGTTTTTTTTCAGGTTTCTTGTGTCCACCCTGGACCATTTGTGTTTCTCTCAGGGGAAAGATGTGGGACTGGGATCTTCACATGATATCTGAAAGTATGGAAGCCAGGAGTAGGATGTAACATACCTACCTGTGCACTCTGGCAAATACTCTGATTTTCAGCACCTCACTGTAGAGCTTAATCTCCTAGCTCCAAGACTTGTGCTACTATAACCTCTAACTTCAGTGCTAGAAGGCATATTAAATAGATTTTTGTGTTTGTTTCTTTATTTGCAGTGATCTAAGACTCTACTTACAGTTCATGATTGTAGATAAAGAAAAAAGGAAGACATTTGTTCTGTTGAATATTAAACAATGATTTAAATTTGCCTACATGTCTTGGGCAAAGATGACATTGTTCTGAGCATCATTTTCTCTGTCACATGAGGCAAAGTTCCTTTCATGCCTACCTTCTGTGTAACAGTGTTGATATAGACTGAATATCTATGCCCCCCCCCATTTCATATGCTGAAACCCAGTGCCCAACGTGAAGGTATTTGCAAGGGAGTTCTTTGGGAGATGAAAGGGACTAGTGACCTTATAAAAGAAACCCCAGAAGGTTCCCTTGTACCTTCTGCCATGTGAGGACACAGGAAGGAGATAACCATCTATGAACTTGGAAGGGGGTCCCTCACCAGACACTGAATCTGCCAGCACCTTGGTCTTGGACTTCTCAGCCTCCAGAAGTTTAAAAAAGAAATTTCTGTTATTTGTAAGGTACCCAGACTGTAATATCATTATAGCAGGCTGAATAGACTAAGACAAATGTCAATCCCAGTATTTGAGAATGCATAGGTGAAGGATAAGTATGATCAAATTTGCTGTGTTGGATATTGAATGCAAAACTTGCTGCCCTTTTCCAGCTTGCCCAGAGTTAAGATTCCCCTAAAGACATCAGAAGGAGTTTTAGGTTGATTAATGGCCAATTGCCACTTTTAACTTTCTCTTAATATCATTTCAGACATTTTGAAAGCATAGTAAAAGGATTGATACCATTTTTCATTAGTTCTATTTCAGTGGTTTCCTTTTCTGTTAATTCAATGTATATGTACTTTGCTCAAAATTAAGGTCTGACTGGAACTTTCCAGGAACTAATTGTGGAGAGGAGGAAGAGTGTTAACATGCCCTGAAATTGGTGTTCATCTGAATAATAGTGTTTTTAGATGTTTATTTAAACTATGAAATATGTTTGTACAATCTTCTGTCTCCTATAACAACAGACTGCTAGATCTATTTTTTTTAAGTCTGGTTGCTTCTTATTTTATTTTATTTATTTATTTTTTACCTCAAATTCTTCCTTTCTAAAGGACGTCTTCACATAATTGTCATCAAAAGCAGAACTTTGTTCCCATGCTGTCCTTTTCCCAACTTTTACATGGTTACTGGTAGTGACATCAAATTCAAATTTTTCTTGTTTCTCTTATTTGTCACTTAGGTGCAGTTTCTCATTGAGTTCTATTGTTTCTTCTTATTTTTAGGTATATTTCTTTTTACTGATCCCCTTTCCAAGTGTGTTGGAAATGGGGCAATCACTAGGTTTCATGTTCCCCTCTTCCAGTCTGTCCTTCATATAGGGGAAAGGATCATCTTCTTTTCTTCTCCTGTGCTGTTCTCAATTCACTAAAGATTCATTCCCATTTGGATTAAATTTGCCCCATCTAATGAACTTGAGGGTTCACTATGACTACCAGTAATCATGATTGTTCAGTACTTCTGAAGGAATAAACAAAAACATAAAAAAATTTGAAACTCATGTTTTGGTTATAATTACTATTATGATTTAGATTCTACTACTTATATTCACATAAATATCTTCCAAAAGAGTTGGTTTTCTTGACTTTAGTCATAGCTTGCTCATTTATAGGATTGCTGGGCTGTGTGTGTGTGTCTGTGTGTGTGTATTTCTCTGCAGGAGGCTCTGAGGGAGTGTGTTTATAACCTGACCTCACAGAGAAGAGGAATCTGAACAGCCATCCTTGGCATGCTGACTCAGCCTTGAGCTGGGTGGAGGATGTGGGGGCTGAGGTCAAATGCAGGGGTAGAGTGGGGTAGCCCACATCTTGAGGATGGAAATGAGGGATAGCCAACAAGATGTGGTTAAAGATGGGCAAGGGAGCAGGAATCAAAGAAGAAGAAAATCATATCCCGCGAGGCTGGGTACTGATGTGAAAACCACTTTGAGACAGTGAGACTGTAACTAAAGATAGCAGGACAAGGAGAACAGGGTTGTGAGAGAAATAGAAATTGGGAACTGGAGATTTTTGGATATGCTAGAATAAGTGCCAGGTATCTTTTTTCAATGTGACTAGGGCCTTGGCAATGGGCAGGAAGAGAAAGGGCACCAAGCTAGTTCAGACAAGTGACTAATGGAATGTTAGGATTTTGGGATGATAACAGTAGTTGGCTCATAATGACTATATATATGTGCCAGCATTGGGCAGATACTCATTAAAAGGCCTTCCTGATGCTGGGAAATATAATTAAGAAACCACTGACTTCTTTAATGTAAATTTAATGTTTTTTTAGTAGTCATTACAATACTAACAAGTATATTATTTAGCCCTCATTTTGTGCTAGTATATTCAGACTCTCATCCTCAGTGGTAGACTGAAAAACACAGCCATGTGATTTTGCAGCTTTCTGATTAAGAGGTGTCATCTATTTCATACCCTTTGACTCTGGGCTGATCTTGTGACTTGCTTTGACTGATAGAATGTGGTAGAAGAGCCTAAGCCTCAAGAGACCTTACAGTTTTCTCTTCCTCTTTCTTAGAACATTGCCGTGTCCATGTGAGGAAGCCAATCTATCCTTTTTGAGGATGGAAGACTATATGGAGAGAAAGGCTGAGTTGTCCCAGCCGACCCCAGGCCCAGCCAACCCTCCATCTCAATTCCAACACAGTATGAACCCATGAAAAACAAACAAATGAACCACTCAGCCAGCCCAGACAATTGTGAGAAATAGAAGTCAGTAAGATTTGAGGTGCTTTGTTAGGCAGTATTAGATAAGTGATAAACTTATACTTTTGATAAGCCTGCCCTTTGGCATATGTACTCACCCTGAACACTGATACAAATATAAAAACACTCAAGTTCTAAGACAGAGCCACCCAGTATGTCATTAAATACCTCTTTCTACATCATTGAAGAATCTTTCAATAATTAATATAACTGGACAGAAATTTTGCTGTTACAAAATAAAGATTGACTACCACTGCTTTCAGTTCAGAGAGAATTTAATATCCTGAAAATAGAAAGTGTTTACCCAGGCATTAGGTCTCACATTTAAGTCTTAGTAGCTTTAGAAAGAATTAGAGCACAGTATTTCTCCAATCCTGATAATCAGCATCAAAAACAAATAGGAGTTCATGTTTAAAATGTGAGTATCTAGACCCACCGCAAGTAGTAATCAGTAATATTATTTTTAATTTTTAAAATACTTTTTTTTTTTTTTAAAGATTTTATTTATTTATTTGAGAGAGAGAGAGAGAATGAGAGACAGAGAGCATGAGAAGGAGGAGGGTCAGAGGGAGAAGCAGACTCCCTGCCAAGCAGGGAGCCCGATGCGGGACTCGATCCCGGGACTCCAGGATCATGACCTGAGCCGAAGGCAGTCGCTTAACCAACTGAGCCACCCAGGCGCCCTTTAAAATACTTTTTCTAATGGCATTCTTTTTAAACATAATATCTATGGTACCTACTAGAAAGGCTAAAATAGAAAAGACACTATATTAAGTATCAGCTAGAAAGTAGAACAGAACTCTCATACACTGCTCCTGAGATTGTACATGGGTAAAACCACTTGTCAGTATTTACTAAAGATATTTATGACCCAGGAATTCCAATCCTGGGCATATTCCCAACAGAAATATATACAGGTGTTCATGTAAAGGCATTATTAAGATGTACATAACAACCCTAATTTTAGTAGCACCAAATTAGAAATTACTCAATGAGTAGTTTCAATGCCCATCAATGTAGAATAGATATTAAAAGTTGGAATACTATACAGCAATGAGAATGAATAAACTACAACTGCAAGTTACATAATGGATGAGTCTTGTAAACATAATGTGAAGCATAAGAAGCAAGAATAAGAATGCATACTGCATGATTGCATTTCTTTAAGATAAGAAAAAGGCAAAACTAATCTATGGTGTTCAAGAGTCAGGATAGTTATTACCCTTAGTTGGGGGCAGTGACTGAGAGGAGCCATAGGGAGTCTTTTGGGGTTCTCTGTGTTTTGTTTAGAGTGCCAGTTAGTTGGATGTGTTTGATTTGTGGAAATTTATTAAGCTGCACCACTTACAAATTGAACACTTCTCTAGGTGAATATTATGCTCAATAAAAACTTCACATTTACAAAATAAATGATGGGATATTAAGGATAAGTTACTATAACCTTCCTTTATGTCTCTTTATAATCTCTCCCTATATTTCTTGTGAAGTCCTTCAATGTGAACATTTGGAGAGTTAAGAGAAATCAATACTTTTAATTAAAAATATATATGTGCCAGAATAGCCAATGCAATATTGAAGGAGAACAAACTTGGAGAACTGACACTACCTGACTTCAAGACTTACTAACGCTTCAGTAATCAAGACAGTGTGATATTGGTGAAAGAGCAGACAAACAGATCAATGTAACAGAATAGAGAGCCCAGAAGTAGACCTACATAAATATAGTCAACAAAGGAGCAAAAGCAATACAATGGAGCAAACACAGTGATCTTTTCTATAAATGGTGCTAGAAAAACTGGACCTCCACATGCAAAAAAATGAATCTAGACACAAACCTTACATGCCTCACAAAAATAAACTCAAAATGAATCATAGACCTAAATGTAAAACATAAAAAACGTAAAAATATGAAATTCCTAGAAGATAACAGGAGAAAACCCATATGACCTTGGGTATTGCAATGCCTTTTTAGATACAACAGCAAAGGCATGATCATGAAAAAGATAATCGATAAGCTGGACTTCATTAAAATTGAAATCTTTTTCTCTTTGAAAGTTAACCTCAAGACAATGAGAAGACAAAACACAGATTGGGAGAAAATATTTGCAAAAGGCATAGCTGATAAAGGATTATTCTCTAAAATATACCAAGAGCTCTTAAAATTCAACATTAAGAAAACAAAGAAC
Source organism: Halichoerus grypus (assembly GCF_964656455.1). NCBI lineage: Eukaryota > Metazoa > Chordata > Mammalia > Carnivora > Phocidae > Halichoerus > Halichoerus grypus. Next base: position 188,665,824 of record NC_135714.1, read on the forward strand.
CCAATTAAAATGTAGGCCAAAGGCCTTAACAGACACCTCACCAGAGAAGTTATCCATAGGGCAAAAAATCATTTGAGACGATTCTCCACGTCGTAAGTCATCGGGGAAATGCAAATTAAAACAAAAACGAGATATCAGGACATACCTACCTGAATGGCCCAAATCCAAACTACTCACAACACACAAGTGCTGAGGAGGATGTGAAGCAACAGAAACTCTCATACATTGCTGATGAGAATGCAAAATGGAGCAGCCACTTTGGAAGAGGATTTGGTGGTTTCTTATAAAACTAAATATACTCTTACCATGGAATCCAGTAATCACACTCCTTGGTATTTACCCAAAGGAGTTAAAAACTTACATCCACACAAAAATCCACACATGATTGTTTATAGCAGCTTTATTTGTAATTGCCAAAACTTGGAAGTAGCCAAGATGTCTTTCAATAGGTGAATAGAAAAATAAAATGTGGTATATCCAGACAGTGGAATGTTATTCAGCACTAAAAATAAACAAGCTATCAAGCCATGAAAGGACATGGAAGAACCTTAAATGCATATTAGCTAAGCAAAATAACTCTATTTAAGATGGATTCATACTGTATGATTCCAATTAGATGACATTTTGGAAAAGACAAGACTATAAAAAGAGTAAAATCAGTGGTTTCTGGGGGTTGTAAGAAGGGAGGGGTGAATAGGCAGAGCACAGAAGATTTTGAGGTGAGTGAAACTATTCTCATATTGTAATGATAGATGCATGTCATTATACATTTTTCTAAACCCAAAGACTGCACAATACCAAGAGTGAACTCTAATGGAAACTATTGATTTTGGCTGATTATGATGTGTCAATGTAGGTTCATCAGTTGTAACAAATATGCACTCTGGTGGGGGATGTTCATAATGTAGGCGGCTATACATGTGTGACAGCTGGGGTATATGAGAAATATTTGTACCTTTCTCTCAATTTTGCTGTGGACCTAAAACTGGTCTAAAAAAGTCTTTAATAAAATATATATATGTGCAAATGTATTTGCACACATATATATTTCTTTTGTATCTCTTCCTCCCACCTTCTACAAAGCAGCTCACAGTTATCTTTGTAAGCAGTGGGGGGAAATACTATGAAATCTAGAACATATTATTTGTGAGAATTGCAGTGATGGATTGATTGGTTTTCTCTGGAGTGCTTCTTCTCCCTGATGCTGGCAGAACTTATTTAATCAGCCTTTCCATCCTCAGGCCCTGGATAAATAGCACTGCCAACTAGCCTACCCTTTCTCCATCAATACTATTCTAAGACTATCTCTCTTCTGTCCAGGGATCCCTTTTGTAGTCTTGGAGGTTGTCTTTCTGTGTTATTTAAAAAATTTATTGATGTAATATGACTACCCCATCTTTATTCTGTCTGTGTAGTAATCTTTAGCCATGATTCTTTCTCCATTCACCACTCCTTAAAAATGTTATTTATGACTTGAATTGATTATAACTAATCTCATTTAGATGCTGAATTTTGTATATAGCCCTTCAACTGGTTTTAAACAGCATCACTGATATGGTGGTCTCGTAGGTGGCTTAAAACTTAACAGCCAGCTTGCATCTCTCCATCAGTTCACAGTATGTATTTATTTTTTTCTTTGTACCCACAAAACCAGAGAAAGTTGCCCAAGCCTGGGGTGGATGAGTAGTGGTGTAGGGGATCAACATTTGTTGAAGTCTCTCATATGTGTTTTTATAGGCTTTATATAAATTATTTTATGTAATCCCCATGGTATCCTGAAAGGAAGATATAAGTGTTCTGATTTTACCCAGTGATGGAGCTCAGATTCACCATCCAGGACTCTTTCTAAATCCCATAATCATTCCATCATATGGAGACATAAAGCCAGTTAAGCCCTTTTCTTTCTTCCTTCACTCAGTGACTCGGGGGTGCTGCTGCAGCCCCCAGCTACTGTGCCAGCAAGGTCTACAGTGACTGTTTGCAATGAGTTTACCTCTTTACCCCAAACTTTCCTGAGTGGTTAACAGAAAACAGTTGACTCTGAAGCTTAAGTGTGGAATGGAATCCAAGGACTCTCTGCCTTTGGTAATGGTTGTATGAATAAACACCTGTCAAATACACAGGATTTCACAGAGGGGATATCTGGGTAATATTTTAATTAGGGACTAAAATATCCTTTTTTTTAAAAAAAGATTTTATTTATTTATTCATTCATTCATTCATTCATTCATTCATTCTAACTTACTATGTAACATCCATATTTAATTTGTGAATCTTTTCCCCTAGCATGTAAGTGCCTTGAGGGTAGACAATTTGTCTGTCTTGTTCTCTTGAAAACAGTGTCTGACCCACAAGGAATATTTGTTAATTAAATAAATGCACATTCCACATTTGATGTCTGATTAGTCTGTGTTTCTCACTTATTTTTTGAGAATGTTCTTTCAATCCACTCCTAAGAGTCTGCTCCAAAGTTTATGGGTCATTTGGGACTCTGGGTTGGTGGGCTCAGGCCATTCCCATATTGACTTACTAGTGTATCTGGTCAGAGTTTCTTCCAAAAATTCATCTCTCAAGTTTTCATGCGTGAACAGCTGGATAGTACTATGCCAAATATTGATGTTGATTTCTGGACATTTTAAAGTTATGGACATAAAAACAAGGAATAAAGCTTTTAAAATTTATTTATTTTTTTTTTAGTTTTAGAGGGCTGAAACTGAAATAGCAATTTTAGGGAAACTGTAAATATACCAATAGAGTTCATTTTTAGCACCCTTCAAAATATGTTTTTGGTTACATAAGAGCTAAAAGTCATATATGGTGTGTTACTCTGGGTCCAGCTAAGGGAACAGAAACCATACTAACTCTTTTAATAGGGAGAATTTAATATAGAGAAATAATTAGGATGAAGAGGGAATACTAAAGTAATTCAGAGTAATTGGAGATACCACCTCTAGGGCTGAGCAAACAAAGGAAAGAATTTGCAAGTATCAGAACCCAGAAGCTGGAGGAGACATCCCCTGAAATGAGACACAGACCCCTGATGAGGGGTCAGTGCCCAGCTACTGCTGGTATCTTTGACGGCACACATGGAACCTGGTTCTGGAAGTGTGAAAAGAAGCCCGAAATGGGAACCGGTGTTATCGGTACTAACTGCTGCTGCCTAAGTTAAGGGCCATTTGTGAGCAACTCTGGCCAGACTAGAAGCAAATAGGAAGGAGCAGTTTCCTTTTTTCACCTTCTGCCTTCCATTCGCCCTCTGGGGCAAGAGGGATCTCGTTGACAAAGGAGAAATCTTTGTTTGCCAAGTTCCCATTTTACAATTTACCCTGTGGTGAGTTTTTTTGCCCTTTCCTCTTCTTGATTTTGTTTTGAAAGTGTTTTTTCTTATTACCAAATGCTTGTTTGAGGATATTTAATTCACTTTAGAGTGTTGTATTAGTTTTACTCGTGTGTGTGTGTGTGTGTGTGTGTGTGTGTGTGTATTTAGTGAGGGGTGGCAGCTATCAGCAGAAATGGGTTGATTTACCTTTCTAATTTTTTACAATAGTTTTATGTGGGTGCAGTCTTTTCTTCTATTTCTATTTATTTTGCCTTATAAGATTTTTAGTTCAATATGTTCTTGTTGATCAGTTCTGCCTTCTTCTGAGCAGTTTTCTTTTCTTTTTTTTTTTTTTTTAAAGATTTTATTTATTTATTCATGAGAGACAGAGAGAGAGACAGAGGCAGAGGGAGAAGCAGGCTCCCCGCGGAGCAGGGAGCCCGATGCGGGACTCGATCCCAGGACCCTGGGATCACGACCTGAGCCGAAGGCAGACGCTTAACCGACTGAGCCACCCAGGCATCCCGATTCTGAGCAGTTTTCTTAATGGACAGTTGTGTAGGAGTTTGGGAGGGTTGGTGTTGCTTCTCTTTTGTTTCTGCAGATATGAAAATTTCCTTTATTTTCTTCTTTTCTTCACTGCTTTATTTCCAAGGGGTACCACCTCTTCTCCATGTATCTAACTCTCCTTCAAATGCAATGCTAGACTGACACTTTTAATCCTGCAGATTTTCAAGCTCCTTCCCTGTCACTGGTGCTGTGAAGTATCTATCTTTTGGCACTTGATATTGGACTTTCTCCTTCTGAGAGCGGCATTGTCTGTGCTTTGTCTAAGAGCATCACTTTGCTCTATTTTTTTTTTTTTTCATGAAGACTTGTGGCATTGGGTGGGCAGCAGTTACTCTGACAGAATTACAGGTAATTTGAAGATCACACTGGTTTCTTAGTCGTGTCAAAGGTATAAGTTATGTGTGTTTATATTTGCTCTCCTCGTGGATTTTTATTATTCTTTTTTTTTTAATAGGGGAAGTGGAAGTTTGTGTAGGAGATTGGAAATTATTATTAAAAAATTATTATTATTAAAAAACCCCAGAAAATTCAATTTCCATTTCTTTTTATTTATTTATTTATTTTTTTTTTTCCCTTTTTTTTTTTCCCTTTTTTTTTTTCCCATTTCTTTTTAATCTTGAGGTGAATTTATGACATTGGTAAGGCATTGTTGATATGGGTGTTGAGGGAGGAGGAAGGGAAATTAGAGGACTATGGGAAAATAATTCTTCTGTAAGTTCTTATTTCTACAGCCTAGGTATCTCTACTCTCCTACGCTTGCTTGAATCCAATATTGGAGTTTCAAGCATGTGCAGGTGTCTTAATATTAACAACTCGCTGAGTCTATTTGCAAAGCACTGCAAGGGGATCCCACTCTCCTGAATGTGCTTTCTCAGTTCTTCTCAAGAAAAGAAGATGGTAACACGTTACTGGTATTTTTTTGTATCTTTAAGACACTGTGGCAAATCAGTCAAGCCTCAAGGGAAGGCGATTGCTTATGTACATATTCAAAGCAGTGTTTGAAAGTCTTGAGTCTTTTTAATCAGCTTACTTCCATAGGAACTTTTTTCAAATCTGTTTGTAAATGTCCTTCCGTCTGAGCTTTCGATGCTGCAGTTCTCTATGCTCTCACTTAAGGGCTTTTGGCCTGCGTTCTCTCTGGTATCTGCATCTTCTTAGTCCCCAGGAACATTTTCTTTTCTGTGGTGATTGGATTGGTATTTTGAATCCTGTTTGGCAGGAAGATGGTTTCATGTTTAGGTCCAAGATGAAAATGGATCTCTCTATAGTGCAGCGTGTTAGTTCCTGTGTTTTAACAGTTAGCAACCAGAATTCCCATCCTGGTCAATAGTGTGGGGTCCACATAGGCATTGTATGAAAACACACACACGACGAAAAAAAAAAAAAAGAAAGCTGATTGATTTTAATGAGTGACTCTGGAGCCAGACAAGTTGGGCTCCAATCACAGCTTTTGTAGAACTACCTCTCTAACTGTACCTCAGTTGCTTCATCTGTAGAATGAACATAATCATTACAATTATCTGATAAAGTCGTGAGAAGAAATTATGTGAGTTAATATTGCTAAAGTGCTTGGAACAGTGCCTGGCATCTGATAAGCCTTATGTAAGTGCTAGTTAAAAATAAACATATAGTAAAATACAAAAATGAAATGAAATGAAAGTTAAAGCTATATAGCCAACTGGGTGAATGGTAATAGGGAGAATGAAGGTGAAGGTGAATGATTCACAGCTCTCTTCCATTTGTAGAACTATTCATTGATAGGACATAGTGGCATTTTAGATTGGACTAACATATATTTGCCTGAAGTTCTCACAGTTGAGGAAAAGATGTACAAAAAGAAATCTTCTACTCCAGTTTTGTGCAAAGAGAACCACGATGAGAAGAAGTTACGGTGTCTTGGTATGCTTATGAAATTATCATATTTTTATAATGGTTTTTAAAAATATGGACTCTAGGTGACTAATTTCTTAAAAATTATTAAAATTTATTATTATTATTAAAGCATAAATTAAACCTTTACAGATTAATTTAAACACCTGAGACAACTAGCATCTAGAGGTGGATAGTGAGGCTAATACATTTACATTTGAAAGTGATGCTGACATTTTTGTCATTGGGATACCAGAGGGATCTTAATCTGGGTCATAGATTCCTGGAGTCATGGAACATAAGAAACATTTGTGAATAGGAGCTTTTGTGCACTTGTGCATTTTTCTTAGGAAAATGTCCATCAGATGATTAAAGGAATTTGTGTCCCAGTGAAGGTTAAGAATCACCGATGCAGAAACTGTGATGATCTGATTCTCTAGTAATGATTACATGAAAGCATTTCTTTTAAAAGAGATAATCTATTCAGCACTTTAAGATGAGATAATCTAAAAATTACCCATCTTATGTAAAAAAGGAAAATAATCAGGAAAATTAAAATACATACTATTTAGCTTTAAAATTCTCTTTATCCTTTACTCGCTTTTATCTTCTATATTATTATTATTATGGCATTATATTATTATTTTTAATTTGGAAAGCATGTATGTTCACTACCATACTACCAATGTTTGATTTTTGGGGGGTTTCTACTAATTTAAAATATTTAATAATTAAAAGATTTTTAAGAAATTAGGTGTTTAGGTAGGTTATATTATCTAAGGATTTCATTTTAGGTCAGTAAATGGGATGTTACTTTTTTTTTTTTAAAGGGGACCTTGGTCTAATAGGACTGGGGACCATTTTGCTATGCTGTATGCAAGAAATTTTTTTTAAGATTTTATTTTTAAGTAATCTCCACACCCAATGGGGGGCTTGAATTTACAGCCCCAAGATCAAGAGTCACATGCTCTACCAACTGAACCAGTCAGGTGCCCCTGAAAGCAATTTTAATTGGGTAAAATGTAATACTTTGAAAACTGTCCCCAGGGACCTCACTGATTTTTTTTTTTTAAGGCAGAAAAGAAAAACGATTCTACATTGACTCTGTGTTTAGGGAGAGAGGTTACAGCTCCGTTAAGAGAAAAAAAATAAAGTTCTGTAATCAAGGAAGAAAAAAGTAGAGTCTGGATCTCTCTCTTTCTCAATTTCTGTCATCTTTTTCTCTCTGTCTGTCTTCATCTCTATGTGTATGTGTATTCTGTTCTATCATGTCTTATCTTTATTTCTTAAACAGAGCAATACTTGCACAGAGCAGGCATATAATGTGTTTGTTAATTGATTCATATTCTGCACAATCACCAATTCTCTTGTTCTTATCCACTCACAACAGGGTTCAATAGTATCAACAATGGAAGGGATAATAAGTGAATCTAAATTTAATCCCCTTTTATTTAAACTAATCTCTCTCTCTAATTAATGGCTGCTCATTCCATTATTGCTAATGAATCAGGAGACTGTGCTCTACATCTATGCAGGAAGCACTCTATTAAATCATGAATTGACAATCAAAGGGGAGAGCATAGTCCAGCTTCCCGTTGTTCCCTCGGTGATTTTTTGCCTAATGAAAAGGGTGTCTGAAATACAAAGACCAAATAGAATTTTCTTTATTTGGTGCATAGCTCTTAATTCTGGATGGCATCCTTGTCTTCCTTATACATTTTAAAATCCAAATGTTATAAGGATTATGTATTTTAGTATAGTCAGTGGATACATGGTGGAATAGAAGGGACAAAAGGAGGATAAAGAAGGGAGTAGACAGGATGAAGTTACAAGGGAAACCTTTATTTTTTTTTAAAGATTTTATTTATTTATTTATTTATTTGAGAGAGAGAGAGAGAGAAACACCATGAGAGGGGAGAAGCAGGCTCCCCGCTGAGCTGGGAGCCTGACGTGGGACTCGATCCCAGGATTCCGGGATCATGATCTGAGCCGAAGGCAGACGCTCAACCAGCTGAGCCACCCAGGCATCCACAAGGGAAACATTTAAATAATATCCATTAGTTAACCATTCCTGAGCCTCCATCCTCACCCGACCTGAGGTCTCGCACAGTAAGACTGAGATAGGGTCTGAGTGTATGCACTTTGAGAAACCTGCTCTGGGTGATTTATTTGCCACAGTTGGCTTCCACCCCCCAAAGCACACACACAAGGTTAAGAACCTCTGCAAGGGTACAAGCATGCTTTTCCACATTTCTTTTAGAAAAAGAAGTAACGTTTTATTTTTTGGATTGTTTGGGACTTCACTGTTTAAAACAACTTTAAACTGAGAGCTTTGGGTTCATAATACAAAATATGAAGTGCTCATGTTTCATATACTGAAAACCTTCTTTGTGCCACAAACTGTGCAAACTAATAGAGTATATATACAGAGATGAAGGACAAGTTCCTGCCTTGAAGAAACTCCCAGCCAGGTATTCAGAGACAACTGCATATCACAGACCTCAATAATTGAATGATGAATCAGACAAGAGACTTGGCATGTATTTGTCATGTGCATTGCTTAATTGAGGTTTCCAAATGGTATTTTTAGTCACCTCCAGAAGAATCTGGTTATACAAATTTCATGAAAATACTATTGGTCAAGTCATGCACCCTAATACATAGACACACCCTAATGCATTGGCAAGGAGTAACAAACTGACCTGGGGGTAAGCTGTTGAGATGTTAGTGCTGCCCTGCTGCTCCAAGCTTCACTGTAGATGTGAATGTATGCTAGTCATACTAAGGGTAAAAATGTCTTTCTAGAGATATGCAATTACTGTTAGACTCTAAGTGTAACACTTTTTTTTTTTTTTTTCAGATATGTCATTGAGCCTAGGGCTCAGGGCCATTGAAATACAGGGTCAAAACCACAGAGACGATGGTTTTTGATTTTATGCATCCTGAAGCAAATAATTGCTTATCTAAGTCCATTGGGATTGTTAAAGCATATTTTCACTTTAGAAAACCCTTATTAAAAAATAAAAAAATAAAAAAACTCTTATTAAATGCTTACTCTTTGTTAGAGATTATGTTGGTCCTGGGAATAGAAAGAGTTCCTGTCTTCAGAGAGTTTTCAGTCTGCTAGAGGAGGAAGACTTATAAACAAACAATCACTATAGAATGTGGTCAGTGCATCATCAAGTGTGACAAGGCCTAACTGGGGGGATTCATAGACCATAAAGTCAGGTAAAACGATAGGTAAGAATGGCTTCTAAGAGGGAGTGACTTGCAGGAGATTATTCAGAGATGAAAAAAGCATTAAAAAAAAAAAGAAATTTTCTTCACAGAGACTTGAAGGAGAAAACCATTAATCTTAATTATTTGGTTAGTTAGGAACAAAAATGATGTGCATGGGAAATCTGTGCAAGATGAAGAGCCATTGAAATGAACATGGTTAATAAGGTAGAGTCCCTGAGGACCAAAGTGGCCAGTTATTTGAGCAGTTTGGCTCACCAAGAAGAGATTGCAAAGATGGCCAGAGGACAGGTATCAAACTGTCATATTTTGATACAAAAGTGAGATGATATGGAGCAGTGCTCCCTCCTACCTCTTCTGTGTCTTCTTGGATCCCTGTGCTTCTTCCCATCAAAACATTTATCATAATTCACCACAAGAGACCCTCTTAATAACACCATCTTCCCGCATGTCTCATTTGACTATGCATCTATTTTTGCTATTTTGGCACCATGCATGTATGAGGTACACATGTTTGTTGCATGAATATATCATCAGTAGACCTGGAGGACATTTTTGTGGTCAGGAATCAAAAGGAGACAGCTGCTGGAGGTCAGTATTGACAAGTCTGCAAAGGCCAGACAAAATGGAATCCATGACAGGTGGGAAACAGCACCTCTTCTTACAATGGGCTTTATTTTGTTATGTTACTTATTTTTCTGTGTAGGAGTTTGTGTGGGGTTTTAGCATATAATATCAAATAAAAATATCTTACACATTATTCTTTCCTTGGCTGAATGGTTTAAGCCACTCTGAATAATAATCAAAAGCATAATAAATTAAGACCAAAGCATGCCTGTGAAGAAAGATCTTGGCATGTTAACCCTTCCTCAGTCAGAAGGGTCTGCCTTTTACCATCACACAAGATGAAGCCAACGTGCAGAGAGCTACAAACACAACAGCCTGTGTGCCCAGAGCTGCAGTGTCAGAGAATGGTTGAGTTTGTGCTGTGGAAGGAGAGAAAAACAGACGGGCCACATGGCTCAATAGCATCTACAGGATTCTGGGACAAAATATCAGTTGTATAAAACATGGGCACACTTGCTCCACTGTCTTCGTCTTAATCCAGTAGCTCTATGCATTGGGTATCAGAAGCATCATTTTGAGACAAGGTGGCATGGGTTTGGAGTTGGAAAGTGTCCTAGTCCCGGCTCTCTTACTTATTTCCTGGAAAGCTCCATCTTCCCAGCAATCAGTTTCTTGTCCTGTAAAATAGGGATATCAGGAATTCTTAGGCACCTCAAATATGCTCTGTATCTAAACAGCTGATATATGGGAACACCCAAACAACATCATCTTTGAATGAGCTTACTGGAATTACACAAAGCTCTTCCCAGTAGAGTCTTTCAATTTGCTCTGCCCTGGCCTGGAAATCTCTCTCCTTACCCCCAGCCTATTCAGCTCTTTGCAAGGCTGACTCTTTCTCTCAGTCAATTCTCTCTCTCTTTAATTTTCTTCTATTTCTTTTTTAAAAAAAATTTGTTTTAATTCCAGTATAGCTAACCTACAGGCTATATTAATTGCAGGTGTACAATTTAGTGATTCAACACTTCCAGACAATACCTTGTGCTCATCACAAGTACACTCCTTAATCCCCTCACTTATTTAACCCATCCCCCCACCCACCACCTCTCTGGTAACAATCAGTTTGTTCTCTATAGTTAAGATCTGTTTTTTTTGTTTGTTTTTTGGTCTCTTTTTTTCTTTGTTCATTTGTTTCTCTCTTAAATTTCACATATGAGTGAAATAATATGGTATTTGTCTTTGACTGACATCTCACTTAACATAATACACTCTAGCTCCGTCCATGTTGTTGCAAGTGGTAAGGTTTCATTCTTTTTTATGGCTGAGTAGTACCCCTTCTTCTGTCAATGGACAGTTGGGCTGCTTCTTTATCCCTTTTCTTTGTCCTTCTTCTTTCAATGGACAGTGGGGCTGCTTCCATATCTTGGTTTTATAAATAATGCTACTGTTGACATCAGGGAGCCTGTATCCCTTTGAATTAGTGTTTATGTATTCTTTGGGCAAATACTCGTTAGCAGAATTACTGGATCATATGGTAGCTCTATTATTAATTTTGGGGGGAATCTTCATACCTTTTTCCACAGTGGCTGCACCAGTTTGCATTCCCACCAACAGTGCATGAGGGTTCCCCTTTCTCCACATCCTCACTAACACCTGTTGTTTCTTGTGTTGTTGATTGTAGCCATTCTGACTGGTGTGAGGTGATATCTCATTGTGGTTTTGATTTGCATTTCCCTGCTGCCTTTCTCATCTCAAGGATCATCTCCTAAGAGAGGGCGTCCTTATCCCTTTAGCTAAGTTTGCAGTCACTGTCACATTGCGCTTTTCAGTTTCTCCACACTTCCCACCACCTGAAATCATCTTGATTATGTATGTGCTTACCATTTCTTGTCTCTCTTCTCTTAGTAGAGTATAAGGTGCTTGACAGTAAGCATCTTGTCCATCATCCTCACCATGGTATTCCTAAACCCTAGAAAAATCCTGGCACATAGGTGACACTCCATTAATATCTTTTAAAAAAATGAGCAGATGAATTTAATTGACATTTTTCTTACTAAATTCTTTTAATTTTTTACATATTTCAAGTATGGTGTTATTCTTTTCCTTTTCTTCACTTGCAGAAAAACCTCAGCAGATAAAGTGCACAATTTAGAATTCTTTGGGCAAAGATAATAAACATGCCCCATCTCTACTTGTGAGCGTTGCCTCAGTTTGGACAGAAAAGATGCAGCCAAGAAGATAAAGAGAAAGAAATAAAAGGAAAGTCCATGTGTACTTAATATTTACCAGTGTAGTAAATTTTTCCAATAGGAAAAGAAAAGGCAAAGTTAGCTTAATTGGATCCAGTCTTTTTGAGTTCCCTTTCCCTATTTTTCTCTGAAGAAAATCAAGTAGGAGAAGGGACCTAGCCAAATGATGACTTAAATTTAGTCCAATATTTCTGGAGGTGCCAAGTCAAGAGTTGCTCAAATTTATTTCTCTTTCTTTCACTGAGGTGAATTTCCATCCCAGGCACATGAACTGGAATGGAAGACTAATCAGTTATAAAGAAAAAAAATACATTTGGTGTCTGCCTATGTTAGCTGGAAAAATAATTAAAAGCATGAGTGTTGTGTGGTTTCTCTAAAACTTCAAAAGTGTACATAATCACAGAAAGGAGAATGCCATCTGTTTGTTGTTAGGGTCACGTTTTATTTTCCTGCTTATACTCTTGATATATGCAGCAAATTTAGCTTTCTGTAAAGACAATTAATTATTATTTATGCTAGGTTTAGGTTAGTGATGAATTTACTCCGTTCCCCTATTCCATTAGTAGTAGAATGGTGTTAGGTCTAGATTAGAACCATTTGGCAATTAATCACAGTCACCTACTCTTAGAAATTGCTCACTGGCCTACATGATCAGTAGAAACACGAACTCAGAAAACAAAGAATCCATCTTTTGTATATCAAATATCATGTTGGCAGGTCTGCAAAGCTTGGTAACAGTAAGTTTTGTTCTGTAACATGGAAGGGGTGCATTGTCAAATAGAATTTGTAGGCCTTTTGCCATCAGCAGATGTCTGACTTGGCATCTGTGGGATCCCTGATGTTCAGCCGCAAAGGCATAGAGTGAACAACACAGAACTTCAGAATGTGAACGTAGACCCAGGGAAGTGCAAAGACTTGCCCATAGCAGTGTGGTCACGTAGTGGCAGAACTGGACCCAGAGCCAAGCTCTGATTCCTAGCTCATGGGCAGCTCGATGGCACCATGAGTGTTCAGCGTGGTCAGTACCTGTCATTCTTTGCCGTAATAGATGCAGCTCATATTAACCCATGAATGGCTTCCCATGAAAATTCCACAAACGTGTATTTAGGGCAGACTCTATTCTCAGCTCTGTTAGGTAAACTGTCCCACAGTCTCCGCATAGTATTTATTCCACAGGTGAGTTGATCCACAGGTTAGTTAGTTTTACTCTTTTAAAGTTCTATCAAGCTCAGCTGACTAATTCTTCATTATTTGTGAACTTCATTAAAGACACTGTGTGTCAATTATTTGTCACATGAGAATCCATTATTAGATACCAGGGATATAAAAGAAGTATAAAACTAAAAACAAAACACCCAGACAACAAAAACAGCACAGAAAAAACTTGCTTTTATCAAAGACTTTCCAGATGTGTTAAACAGAAAGAATGGGCAGAATAATACTGATTAAAAATGCCTCTCCTCTCAGACACTGCCTTTTTTATTTGTACTTTTCCTCCCACTTTTTAGACCACTCTGGCTCATGAATGGCTCATGTCTAGCATTGGTGGTGTTTGGCTAAAATTGTTGATATTGGGTAAGGACAGATGGTGACCAGGCTTGGATGCCAGGGGGGAGCCCACTGAAGGAGCTGGAGCAGGGGAGTGGCATGATGCAGGTGATACGGCACTGGACAGTAGCAATGTTTCTAAAACCTCAGCCATTAGTGAACACCTTTGGGATTTTTAAAAAAAATATCTGGGTACCATTTTTACTATACAATCATGTTTTTCTTTAAATGATTTTTCTATTTAAGTGGTTTATTTTAAAAGGAAATTGCATTACTACTTTTATACGAAAAATAAATACCACCTGCCATTAATTGAAATACACATAAAAATAAATCCAGTGAAAATATGGTGAAGTCTAGGTAGATACTGTTTTCTTCCCACGTTTGTAAGCTTGAAGTCTGTTCTTTCTTTATTATAAAGAGAGAGAAACAAGTATTAAAAAGCTGATAAAGATCCTTAACAAAACAAATCTCCTTTATGTAATGATAACAATGGGAAGAAGATTAAAAAGAATATGTTTCTCACTATAGGAGTCGATGTTATTTTGTCCCATATATGGTGCCACATAAAATCACCTCCTTGCCCATCACTTTGGGCATCAGTGGTGTAAAGCAGGGGCCTGCAAACTTTTTATGTAACTATTTTAGGTTTTACAAGCCATATAGTCTCAGTTGCAAATTTATATATATATATATATGTATTTTTTTTTTTTTAGATTTTATTTATTTAATTATTTGACACAGAGAGAGAGACAGCTAGAGAGCTGACACAAGCAGGGGGGGGTGGGAGAGGGAGAAGCAGGCTCCTGGCTGAGCAGGGGGCCCAATGCGGGGTTTGATCCCAGGGCCCTGGGATCGACCTGAGCCGAAGGCAGACACTTAACAACTGAGCCACCCAGGTGCCCCTCAGTTGCAAATATTTAACTCTGCTGTCATAGCATGAAAGCAGCAACAGACAAAACATAGTCGAATAGGTGTGGCTGTGTCCCTGTAAAATTTTATTTCTGAAAACAGGCAGAAGATTTGGCTTGTGGGACATAATTTGCTGACTCGTGGTCTATATTGGTGGTTCACAAATTTATGATGTGATAAGGATTACTTGTGTTCTGCGTTGAATTGTGTGCTCTCAAAAATATATGTCGAAGTCCTAACTTCCATCTTCAGAACGTGACCTTATTTGAAAATAGGCTCTTTACAGAGGCAGTCGAGTTAAAATGAGGTTACTAGGGTGAGCCTTAATCGAATATGACTGATTTCTTTATAAAAAGGGAAGTTTGGATACAGAGACAAGACACAGAGGGAAGATGGCCATCTACAAGCCAAGGAGCACCAGCAGCTACCAGAAACTAGGAGAGAGATGTGGAATAGACCTTTCCCCAGTGTCTTTAGAAGGAGCATGGCCTTGCAGACAACTTGATTGCAGACTTCCAACCTCTAGAATTGGGAAATAATACATTTCTAGTGTTCTAAGCCATGCAGTTTGTAATTCTTCATTACAGCTAGTTTAGGAAACTAGTACAATGTGTGTGTGTGTGTGTGTGTGTGTGTGTGTGTGTGTGTGTGTGTGTGTATGTATGTTTTAATATAAATTTTGGAGCCCTACCTAAGACCTACTAAATAAGAATATTTATGTGTGGGGACTAAACATATGCTTTAAAATTAAAAATGAAAGCACAATAGGTTGACTCTAAGCCCACAGTTGGTTTGGAATCACTGGGCTTCCTGGTAAAGCAGAGGAGGCAGAGATTGGGCTTAGGCCACTTAAGGGGCATTAACTATAATAATCCACATGTAAGGCAATGGAGGGCTGGATTGGTATATGGGTAATTGGACTAGAAAGGAAGATGCTTTGATTGTTCTGCTCCTAAGAGGCACACAGTAAATGTTTGGGGAATTGGGATTGGAGGTGAGACAGCTGCATATAACCGTCCCAGAAGAAATTCACTGCAGACAATGAAGCATAGACATGTGGTCTGTGTTAGAGACAGATGCCTCAGGATCATCCCCACATGTCACATGAAACTCAATGAGTGCTGAGAGGGAGCGTGGATAGAAAGAGATGGTAAAGATTGTGGCTCGGTGCCATGGTTAGATGGTGAAGGGAAAAGGAAGAGCTAGTGCAGGAGATGGAACAGGGATGGACTTGCAGGTGGGATGAGAAATAGTTATTAGAGGAAAGTTTCAAGAAGGAAGGGACAATCAGAGTCAAATCATTTTTATTTTTTTTATTTTATTATTTTTAAATTTAAATTCAAGTGAGTTAATATAGAGTGAAGTGTTGGTTTCTGGGGTAGAATTTAGTGATTCATCACTACATATAACATCACCCCAACAAGTGCCCTCTTTAATACCCATCACCCATTTAGCCCATCCTCCCACCCACCTGCCCTCCAACAACCCTCAGTTTGTTCTCTTAACTATAGAGTCTCTTATGGTTTGCCTCCCTCTCTGTTTTTATCTTATTTTATCTTTCCTTCCCTTCCCCTATGCAGAGTCAAATCTTATAGAGACATCAAAGGAAGGGAACGTAAGGAAGCAGTAGATTTGGGATTCATGATGCCTTTCCAGCTTTGAGAAGCCACTTTCAGTAGAGTGTGGAGCAAAGTGAAATTTGCAAACATTAAAAGTTTTGTTGTAAAAGGAAAGGGAAAATATAAGAAAGAAACATTGCCAAATACATATTTTTTTTTCCCTCCAACATGGGAGATGTATGCCTATTTGAAGATATAAAGGAAGAAACCAATGAAGACATACTGAAAATACCAAGTGCCTTCCAAGGGAGCATGGCCCTGCCAACACCTTGTCAGAAGTGCGTTCCCCTTTCCAGGGGAGATGGGGCTGGGAGGAATTATATGGTTCTCTGTATTGTTTTTTTATTCCCAGTTTCTGTTTTCTCATATAGATTAGCAGCCCTTCCTTCCTCTCAGTAAGATCTTGTTTATTAAATATTGTTTTAACAGTGTGGAGTCTGTCATTTCTTTAGGGAATACTTGTAATCTTTGCTTTTATAATCTAGGCAATAAGGCAGGGGTTGCATTTCTAAAGGATCTGAAGTATTTATAATTTTTAAGTATTTATAATTTAGTGAAAATGTTATTTATATTAGTTTATGTCTCTTAGTTTATTTTTCTACTTATTTAATGCATATTCCATCTATTTCTAAAGAATGATTTGAGGTGGCTATTATATAATGATTACAAATTATAAATGGTTACAAATAATTAAGTAGTTTACTCAGAACAGCCTAAAACTTAAAACTAGAAAATGAAAAATTCATTACATTCGTCAAAAAAAATGCACAGCAAGAGATTCTAGGATAAAACCCATCTTTGACAAGGGAATGACTCAGACAGGCTTTCTTCTCAGCTGATGGGATGGGGTTATCTAATTTTACCAGTTGCAGATAAGACTGAGCCAGCTGAAACTTAGGCCAGAAGAGATGAGGTATATTGCACAAACCCATGTGCCTGATTATGACATCAGTGACTGGCTCCAGACTTTAAATATATGGTGATGGAGGGAAAAAGGATTTTGGCTAACTTTTCAGCATCTATTCCAGTATCAACATAAAGTAAAAAGTAAACAAAAAAAAAATTGAAGTCTGAAATACTACACAAAATAGATAGGATCGAAAAGGACAGAGGATGCAGAATCTGAACACTAAGAATTCACCAGTGACCTGCTGGGTAGCATGTGGATTTTAATGTCACTTCAGGGCAATAAAAATGAAATGTCCCACCATCTTAAAGGGTTGGGACTTCTAATAGAATAAGCATTTGATTAATGAAACAACATGTACTATAAAGAACAAGGGATCATAAAAAGCTGGTTTTTAACAGCCTAAGTACCTTTTGCAGCTTGAAGTCTTTTATCACCTTGTAAATCACCCCTGGAGACGAATAACCAAAGTGAGACAAGGCAGACTTCCATTACCAGCCTGTCCACCTTGGGACCTTGGCTCTAGTTTCTCAAGCATATTGTCTTTTCTAACACTCTGTAGTACCTTGCCTTTATTATAGGGGAAAGGATTGGGGCATTGTGGTGGTACTGCTTTTAGTAAATGTCTCAGAACAAATAGACCTCCTCAGGAGGCACCTTCCTTTCCCTTGAAGTCTATTCTGAAGTCAAGTATGTCTGTGTCGGCAGAAATTGACCACCATGGGTATTAGCAAGTTAGGGCACTCAAATCTTATGGCTTAAAACAACAAACATTACTTTTTCCCAGGTTGGTGTGTGGGTTGGGTGCAGTGGAGTTTACCTCTGTTCCATGTGTCTTTCATTTCCAGGGCCCAGGTGGAAGGGCAGTGGCACGAGGGCATGCTTTTCTCATGGTGCAGGGAAGGAGCACAGGGAGGGGAGTCAACACCTCAGGAGCTCTTTTGTAGCCTCTGGCGGGATGTGCTGTACTGTAAGTCTCCTCATGTGCCATTGGCCTGAGCAAGTCATGTGGCTAAGCTCAAAGTCAGTGGAAGGAGGAAGTGTATTTATCCACAGTAAATTCTGGCCAGGATGAGGAGAGAAGGATGAATTGCGATCACATCATCCCATTGACCATGCTGTGAATTATGCAGGTAGGTTGGTCACATGGGCACTTAACTAGAGAACCTGGATCCTAACTGATGATCTCTGAGATCAAAATAGGTATTCTACTTGGAGGAGATAGATGTTCTGCATGTAATGTATCTTACTAAAATGTCAGGAAAGGACCCTGATTCTCAGAACTTTGACTCACTTAGATGGCCTCAAGCACATTCTTGGCAAAAGTGCCACTGACTCTAGGAACTGTGCTGAGCAAGTTATGCACATGATTTCATTGAGTTGTCAAATGATCCCATGAAGTGGTGATTACTATCCCTGTTTTTTTTGTGGGAAGGAACTGAAGCTTAGAAGCCAAGTTCCACAAAGGACATCATGCCAGGAAGTCCAGAGCTGGGATTTGAACCCATGTCTGTCTGATTCCAAATTACTATGTGACATCAAAAGAATGTCTCAGGCTAAAACTCAGGGAGAAACTGAATACTTATGAAAATATTATTCATGAATGTATATATACACTCGTGAATTTTTGTTCCATATTCATATCTTTTATATCAGCAGTCCCACTTCAGGAGATTTAGCTTAAGGAGGATGTATTAGGTATAAAAAAAGATATTCAAAGAGTGAACATTAAAATAAACTGTGGAGTTTATGTGATTATGATGGATCAGTGTAGGCTCATGGATTGTGACAAATACACCACTGCAGTGTGGGATGTGGACAGTGGGGAGGGCTGTGCATGTGTGGGGACAGGGAGTATATGGGGACTCTCTGTACTTTCCACTCAGTTTTGCTGTGAACCTAAAACTGCTCTAAAAAACGAAATTTATTAATTAATAAAAATAGTAGGAGAATGCCATTATCCACAGAGGGAAAATGCTATTTGTATCAGAATGCTCATGGTATTACTATCTCTCATGGAGAAAAACCTAAAGGATTAAGCACAAGGGATTTGTTAAGTAATTTGATACATATGAAGGCAGCCATAAAATTACTGTTTAGAAAAATATTTAATGACATTGCAAGTGTACATAGTAAGACTGTAAAATAATATACATAGTGTGACCTCAGATTTGTAGAAGGAATACTCAAACATGAATAGTGAATAATACTGAGTAATCTGCCTTTACTTGATCTGCCTCCACACACCCACCAAATTTGTCAAATGAACATATTTTGCTTTTGTAATTAGAAACTGTACCCTTTCACCAACCCACACTACCCCAGAATGACCCTGCAGCTAGACTCTGAGAAAATCTCACTTTCATCTGTGTTCAGTGGGTACTACACTCCCACAAGACCATTTGCCTCTTGCGGGAATAATCCTTGCCCTAGAATGGTGATTATTACTTATTCTGTTTTATAGCTTAGACATACTTTTTATTATTATTATTGTCACTATTATCCTTTTGTGGTAAAACACATAGAACATAAAACTTACTGTCTTTACCATTTTTAACTGTACAACTCAGTGGTATTAAGTGCATTCATTGCTGTGCAACCATCACCAGACATACTTTATTTTAAAGCTTATTGTTTATGCTGCTTATAGAAGTAATACATATTCCTCATAGTAAGTTTAGAAAACAGAACTTTTTAATGATAAAAATAACCTTATTTCCATCTCTTAGACATGTCATTTTTAAAATTTGAGTTTATATCCTATGTGGATAGTTATGCATATATTCATAGCCACATACACATACATATCTAAGTACATACATGCACACACATGATGTTTTGCTTAGATTAATGACAGTGAATGTATAATTTTATCAAGCCTTTTGTCCCCAGTCCCCTGGTTTGGGTTAAAATTTAGATGAGGCAACAGGAACATGAGTTCATTTTAGGATACTGTGGTACTTAGCATAACACTTGTAATTGTTTTTGGTTTTAAATGGGAAAGGTCTTTCAAAGGCAGGCACCGTGTCTCTAAGAAAAAAGGTTTTGAGATTAAGTAGCTAGTGTGTTTGTCAAAAAATGATAAAAAAAAAAAAATAACAACCACAACCACAAAATCCAGAATACTACACCTCATTTATGTTTGTGAGGATAGGGAATGTCTTTCTCAAGACAAAACAGACAAGAAACAAGAACTATGACTATTGACTACTTCTCGATGCTAAAAATTTCTCCAGCAGAAAAACAGAGCCTCGGGCTCTGTAATAATAATTGTACTTATGAGAGCTGACATTTACTGAGTTTACGCTATGTGTATCAAACATTTTCCTACCCAAAACATGTTTTGGGGCCATTTTGCTACTGACTTCTGCAGTTTGTTGATTTAATTTGTCCATTAAGTTGCTTGAAAACATCACATTGTTCTAAATCTGGTTTTTCTTTTCTTATTGAAAAAGTATTTTGTAGATTAATATATTGGGCTTTTTTTTTTGACCCATAACCTAATAGATGATCCTAAAGCCATCTAGTCTTTATTATTATAAATTTTTCTTATGTAAGATGGTAATATTGAGTTCATTTTTACCTCAGGACACAAATTACTTTCAAGGAGCAATTTAGGGCACTATTAGTGTAAAACGAGAATTTAAGTTAGAGCAAGTGGGTGATAACTGATCTCTAGAATCCTTACAAACAGCTACTAACTTTTTAATACAATACTGAAAGCTTTGCCAAGCTAATAACAAGTCACTGCATTTATGTAAATATTCTTGGGGCTGACCCATTCACAACTCTTGAGGATAAAAAACTATCACTTAAACCTCTGAAATTTTGGGAAAATGTTGTCCTCGTGTTCAAAAATTATAGCCCTGTACTTATAAAGTACAGACAAAAGGAGACCACATGAATTTGATGAAGATTTTGGAATGGGGTTTTGATAGTCACATTTAATATTAATTAAAATAAGAGCCATCAAATCCAGATAATGTGGTTTTGTTGCTCCTTGTAACAAAGTTGAATAAAGATCAGAAAATTGTTAAGATTTGAGAGCAAGAATTGTCCTTAATTTACAGATGAGGCACCAGAGGCTCAGAGACACGAAGTGTTTTGTTGAAAGTCAACAAAGTGGGTGTGATTGCACTGCCTTCTGATATTCACTAGGAAGTCATTTGAAGGAGAAGTTTTGAACTTTTTTGGAAAGATCACTGTTCTCTGATAATCACCCTTATTGAAAATGCCTCTATTTGGAGGATCTATATTAACTTTCATGGAAATGAAACTGGGGAATCTTCAGAGTCAGTGTTCCCTATAGGAGTTAACTGCATCATGTGCTTTGTAAGTTCAGGTAAGCCCTCTACAAGGAAATAAGGGAGTGGGGGAAGAACAGTATTAAGAAAGAACAAGCACAATTCTCAAGAGAAAGTGAGAGGATCTGTTGCTCTTTTGTAAAGTAAAATGGATTTCATTAGTTACTATATTCACAGCATGGAGAATAGCATCAAAAGAAAATAACTTCATTTACTGATGGATAATGACCCTTCACTAATCCATATGGTCCTGATTCTAACTGATTGAGTACCATATAATCAATGTGCTATATCACTAACCACCTCACTTTTTAAACTTGGAAGGAAAGTGAAAGTCATGACTTCAGCCCTCATCACGTTTCTCCTCATTTTTCTTGTCTTTGATAATGAAAAAGTGTGCAACTTCCAAAAAAAAAAAAATGTCCAAAGCGAGTAGCTAAAATCACTGAGTATTTTTTTAGCTATCTGGTTTCATCCTCTCAGTAGAGAACACATGAGTGATATGGATGTGACTCATATATAATGCTTTCTTTTTTCCTGTTATGTAAACATTCCAAAAAGGGAAACAACATTAAAAATTGAACCCAGGAAAGACGCGCTGTTATGAATTATGATTTAGTGGTAAAGTCACGGCAGGAGAAAGAGAACCTGTCTCTCTTACCCTGATGGTACTTGCGATAAAATACAGAAGGATGTGGCGCCACTCTCTTTGATAAATTGAGCGCTAGAAAAGCCATGAATGTGAAATTATCTAGCACATGATAAATCTGCTGTAATAAATAAAAATCCAATAGTCAGGAGAAGTAGGAACTGCGTGAAGTAAACTTTGCTTCAAACTCTGCCCAACTTTGGGCAGGATTCCTGGCTCTCTGAGGACTGTATAATTAGGTTCTTTTTTTTTTTTTTTTTTTTTAAGATTTTATTTATTTATTTGAGAGAGAGAGAACACATGAGAGGGGTTATGGTCAGAGGACGAAGCAGACTCCCTGCCGAGCAGGGAGCCCGATGCGGGACTCGATCCCGGGACTCCAGGATCACGACCTGAGCCGAAGGCAGTCGCCTAACCAACTGAGCCACCCAGGCGCCCTAATTAGGTTCTTTAGTTCATGATTAGCACCACAAAGACCCTTGCCTGGAAATGGAAAGTCATGGAGCACGCAAGTTTCACCTTTAAAAGTATGCCCAAAGGATTTGTCAAGATAACTGTGGAGTTAGTTGAAAATTCATTGTTACTTTCAAATTAACAGCATGGCACAATCTTCCAACTGACACTCTGAGAGGCTGTAATACATAGGCACAAGTTCAGTCTTTTAAATATGCTCTTGATTTGCCTCTGAGAAGCCTGCTTTGGCCTCCAGACAAAAATGAATATCATATTTTATTATTATTTTTTATTTTTTAAAATTTTATTATGTTATGTTAGTCACCATACAATACATCATTAGTTTTTGATGTGGTGAATATCGTATTTTAAAATAATTTGTGAAATTCTAGAAAACATCATCAGAAAGCCCCAATTCTCCCCTTCATAATTAAGCTCATCAACAGAGATATATTAAGTGCCCCAGACTATCAGGTCATTAATGTGTATTTGACAACAAATAAAGAATTTAATTTCATTTAAATTAATTATAATAATATTTGAACAAACCCCAGGATTCAGAAGTTTGTTCATAATAGTTTCTTATTGTTGAAAATGTAACTGTCTTGTAGATTTAATTGAGTAGGAGTTAAATTAAGTGAAACTCCATCTTGTTATAAAAGGATTTCTGATGCCTGGTTGAATGGATGGATCCATACCAAGCTGCTTGACACTTACCTTTGGCTTCCTGAAGGTTGGGTCATTAAGAATGGCTAGGCCTTCAGGGAAAGCACACCAGATATGAGTAAAAGTTCATAAAATTCAGCAAATAAGGAGGAGAAATAAAGTACTGGTATCATATTAAGATAAACTATATTTCTTTAAAAATCTTGCTCTAGGGGTGCCTGGGTGGCTCAGTTGGTTAAGCGACTGCCTTCGGCCCAGGTCATGATCCTGGAGTCCCAGGATCGAGTCCCGCATCAGGCAGGGAGTCTGCTTCTCCCTCTGACCCTCCTCCCTCTCATGCTCTCTGTCTCTCATTCTCTCTCTCTCAAATAAATAAATAAAATCTTAAAAAAAAAAAAAAAGTTTAAAAAAAAAAAAAAAAAAATCTTGCTCTGCATCCTGTTCTTCAATATAGTTACCAAAAAAAAAAGTACTGTTTTTCATAGCTTGATAAATTGCAAATGCCCCTCCTCTGGGTCTCTTTTACTCCTTCCTCATTTTCCATTGACTTAATCTCTGGCAATCTACTGCAACAGAAATGAGCACATGTAGTCATTTCCTTCCATCCCTTCTTCTCACCTCTGTTGAATCTGAGCCTGTGGATCTTGCTCCCTGCCTCAGTTCCAGGATGCAACAGGGTGAAAAATGTAAGGAAGTCAGTCTCCTTTGATTTTATTTATAAATATTTATGATGTTAGGGAACCAGAGAGAACTCCAGGAAACGAAGATTTCTTCTTTATCAACCGCAAGACTAGAATATTTCCTCTGGGTCGGGTGGAATGGGCTACTGTTTGAATGGTAGCTCTAGGAAGACAAGGGTTGCTTTCTGTCTCCCAGGGATAGCTCTGGGTTGTCTACAAACCCTAAGAAAGATTCGTGGGGTCTAAGAGTAGAGAGGATCTACACATGGAGAGACCCTTACAAGAGGAGATGAGAGGAGATGGCTGCAGAATGAGTTTGGGCAGAAAGGGACATGATAGTCATGAAGTTTCTCATGATAATGGGTGGCACCCTAATGTAAGATCAGATTCCATGTCTCCATCTATGGCATAGAAGTAGTCTATAGATCTACTCACCAGGAAGAGAAACATGGACAAAGATGTGTGACCAGTGGTGACAAGCATATATAAATGGGGATGGAGTTCCCCAACATGATGACAAACATCTCATCTGATGCTGGACCAGACAGATGATATCTAAGACCACATTGTGGTTCCCCTATACCATGTTCCCCTATACCATGGTTCCCTGGAACTTAGGTACAACTTCTAGAAAAGAGAGGGAAGCAAATTGATTGATACTAATTTTTCCCTATCCCAATGGAATCAGAAGCTCAAAAAATTTTTGAGATTAAAAATTACTCCTCCCCACATTAGTGTGCAGACTGAGGTTTATTTCCACTAATTACATTTGACCAATAAAGACCTTAATTTCTTAGTGTCTATTAATACACATACCTGATTGTTGATTGTTTATATGGGCGGCCACATAGGACATTGGAAAGAGGTTAGATGATGTGAGCAGAAAAGAATGTCTCATCCCTGTTCCATTTCTTTTCCTCTCTTGGCCTCCGTTTTCTCCTGTGTAAAATGAGGGATGCAGATGGGGTGATCTCCGAGTACCCTCCCAGTTCTGACAACGTGATTCTGGTAGTCTTTACTGTCCTATTTGCCAGATTGTTGGTTAGTGCTACCAGATTCAGTGTTGCACATAAAACACCTATCTAGGAGCATGGCACTTAAGGTGGCCCATGAATATTAATTCCTGTCACCTTCTTAATGGCATTATCTAATGACCACTTTCAAATTCAAAGGTGTGATTCCTAAGATCTAATTTGCATGAAGCACCATTATTTTCTCCCTTCTCTAAGTTTCAAGTGCACATCCTGTTCTGGAGAAGCCATATAATGGACTGATTTGTCAGCATATTTGTTTCCAAGGACACCTCTTCTGCAGTTCTTTTATCTGTGGTTCAAGGGCTTCTCTCTGTACTCTGAGCAGGAGTGGTGGTTCAAGGATTTGGATGGTGTCTAAGAAGGTCTGATTTCTCACTGGTGATTCACAAAGAGAAGATTAATAATGAACTCAGAGTGGCATTTGCTTGACCTGAACTCATTACTGGACTGAGACAGGGCTTTTGGCAGTTCTATTGAGATCAATCCAACTCTCTATGTACTGTGCTCTTTATTTGGGCACCCAAGCCATTGGCCAGTGTACAGTTCCAACAGGAGGTATGAAGTGGTTGAAACAGTATCCCCTGTGAGTTCACACAGATAGAGGGAGATGCCAGATCATTCCAGAGTCTGAGGGTCTCTGGGTCTCTGCAGGTGCTCTTGCGTAGATAATGTGTCAACAAGGAGAATGGGGTTTTTACAATCCTGTGTTTCTTCAGGACTGCCTCTGTATGCTTGAACTTTTCCATACAAGGAGCCCTCAGCCAACTCCTTCCCAAGGAGACACTATTTTTAATAGGGTGTGCCTTTTATGTAACTATATCGGGGAAGCAGGTTTTTAAAAAATTAAAAAAAAATTTTTTTATATCGTAGCTAATATGTCTCTGCTAATATTGTATCACCTCTTGTCTCACTGTGATTCTCCATACCCCTTGATCTTCCATCCAGTTTTGAAGGCAAAGGCCTTCTCATTGGCCTCTTGATCACCCTGCTCTTAACCCATTTCTGGTGTTTACCCATGTCCAGGGCCCTGCCCATATGCCTGGGCTAGAGTAGATACAGGCTTACAAAAATGATGTTTTGGTTTGGCTCTTTATTTCTTTGACTCAGAATTCCCGAATTAGGAGTGTCAGCTGGTTTTTCTCAAAGTATGGTCTGCAGATCACCTACATCATAATAAACCTGGAATGTCTGCCTGTTAAATGCAAGTTTGGAAAATCTCTTGATTCAGAATTTCTGGTGAGATTCCCAGAATCTGCACTCTTAGCAAACACCCTTGATGTTTCTTACGCACATTGAAGTTTAAGAGATACCACCTACTCATCCCCTTCTACTTTTAAATTTCACTGCTAGAAGCCATCGCAGCTTACTCATGCTTCTCTTTATAGGGCAGCCTTTTATTTTTCACTGCCGGAAGCAGCTAGGGTCGATTTGCAGAGTAGTTCACATGCCTCACTTCAGTAGGCCTGTACCAGTAAGCATACTGCTGTAATTTTACCTTATGTACCCAAACAACAGCCAGTAACTTAACATATCGGAGCATGCAGTTTCTTCATGTTTCAAAGCGCATACATATGCTTCCATCTGAGTGTGATCTCTGTGACCGTAGCATCTCTGTGTCTTTCTACTTGTCACTTGCTAACATCTAACAGCCCATATGAGGAAGTGATTGTCAACAAGTGTTGGGGTACCACACGCTCTTACCTTTTTGAGGGGGTGGGCTGTTTTGTGGTCTGCATCAGTCTGGCTGGTACATTTGCTGACTAAGTATTTCTCACTGATGATCTAGCTTTAGCATTTCCTCGTCATGCCGTAAGACCTGAAGATGCACTCAATGGATTCCAATGCCATTATTGTTTTTGGTTGCTGCTGCACTCCCCATAAGGCACTTAACTTCACTCATCTGCTATTGTTTGTTCTTGGTATACATTCCAGCCAGTGAGACCTCTCATTGTGAGATGGATATTTAGAGTCTACAATGTTATTGGGAGTGGCCCTTGAGACTGTCAAGGCCACGGGATCCTATTGACAATCTAGTAAAGTCCTGTCTCAGAAAAAAATTTTAAAAAGCATAAGCTAGTATCATATGACCTCACTGATATGAGGAATTTTTAATCTCAGGAAACAAACTGAGGGTTACTGGAGTGGTGGGGGGTGGGAGGGATGGGGTGGCTGGGTGATAGACACTGGGGAGGGTATGTGCTATGGTGAGTGCTGTGAATTGTGCAAGACTGTTGAATCACAGATCTGTACCTCTGAAACAAATCATACATTATATGTTAAAAAAAAAAGAAGAAGATAGCGGGAGGGGAAGAATGAAGGGGGGGAAATCGGAGGGGGAGACGAACCATGAGAGACGATGGGCTCTGAAAAACAAACTGAGGGTTCTAGAGGGGAGGGGGGGGAGGGGTTAGCCTGGTGATGAGTATTAAAGAGGGCACATACTGCATGGAGCACTGGGTGTTATATGCAAACAATGAATCATGGAACTCTACATCAAAAACTAATGATGTAATGTATGGTGATTAACATAACATAATAATAAAAAAAGTAAATTAAAAAAAAGCATAAGCTAATGTACATATGATTATAAAGGAATTATTTCCACATACATTTATTAAAACATTTTAAGAATATTGTGATATAGTAATGTATTTGCTTCTTTACCAATGCATAAAATAAAAGAGAAATAGCCAGATTTTTATGATTACTATAAATTTGAAGAGCTGGTGATTATAAATGACATTTTGAGATATTGGTAATAGCTATACTGTAATGCAAAGATATCTGTAATTTCCTTTGGAATAAAATTGCAAGTATTGCTAATAGTACTATGGTTTACCACTTATATCTATAATTGGAGGAAATGCTATAAATTTTAGTTAGGTTAGAAAAAAAAAGATGCCTTTTCCCATTTATGCTTGTGATCTCCCTAAATGAACTTTAAGAACCCTTGATCTAGTTCAGTTTCCCAATTTTACCCAGAAACAAGGTCTTGAGGTGTAAAATGAATTACCAAGATCACACAGTTCATTGTTGGCCAAATGGGATTCAATCTTGGATCCCCTTAATCCAGTCCTTTTTTTTTTTTTTTTTTTTTGCTCTGCTCCACTGCTTCTGTTTACTGAATCGCAAGCTGGCCTTTTTGATGATTCTGCTTTAGGATTCTCCCCTAGTTCTGTTTTGTTTGTGTTTTATTTGATTCTAGCAGTAACACACGATTCTGCTTCTCTGAGATGCTTTAATTTTGTCTGAATTTTGGTGCTGTATGGATGCCATGCTCAGTTTTTTTTTTCCCCCTAGGATATAATGATAAATTCCCTAATATCTTTTTCATTGTTATCCATCAAGGCACCATGCTCTTATTTATTTAGAGGAAAGTAAACAGATCGTAACGACTAATTGGCATGAAGAATGCTCTTCTTTTGGATAGGATCTAGAGTTTACTAGATTGTACCTTAAAATTTGATCAAGATATGAAACCCAGAGAGAGGCCAGAAGAGAGTAAACAAATTAATAAAGCTGTATGTATGAAAAAGAAATAATTTTGTCTTGTCTTGTCTGAGTAAGTCCTTGAGAGACTAGAGAAGAGGCAGAATACACTTTACATAATGGATCTCAATCTCTCAGAGATTCTAGTTAGATATAGTTTTTTTTCTGGAAGCAGAATAGTTTGTTAGGGATCAGTCATATTCTATATCACTTGGGTTTTATGCACTTGGATTCTTCCTAGTCATGTTACTGTTTTTGAAACATTTTCTAGAGGGAGTGAAAGATAATATTGTATGAATCTTTAGATCTCTGTTGTTTAAATACCTTTATCTTCTCAACTAGCCTACATGCTTTTTGAGGTTAAGGAGCTGGTATTGTATATTCTATCTCTTTGCATCTTTCACAGCCCACATATAGATGTTTGGCTACAGGTATGTGTACACAGTATAATGGAAATGGCATCAGGTTTCTACCCAGATAGACCAGAGTATGAATTCCAGCTTTACCTCTTATGTTGGCAGATATTAACCCAGCCCATACCTTAGGCAAGTTGCCTTACCTAACAATATCTACCTATAGAGAGAGTTGTTCAGTGGGATGATACTGTGCAGAAGGTAGTTAGGACATTATCTGGCAAATAGCAGGGATTTTAATAATAGGTGTTTGAATAAAACACATACTAATTACTACTATTGCTAGTACTGCTTAATAACCGTTTGTTTGATTTGGTGCTTCTTACCTGCTAGTGCTCTCTCATACTTAGTAACCACAGAAATTTTGTAGCTAAATAAGGTGGAGTATGTGGAGTGGAGCAGAGCTGCATTCATCCATACATTTTAGTGACTGTTTGTTGTGGATGTGTCATGTCTATTTGTCTTCTTGGTCTTTCAAAGAATTGCTCCCGTCGAACACGGGCCATGTTTTCTCTTCAGTTTTTACAGCCCTGTTTACTAATGAGTGAGATTGTTTATAATGCTTTCAAAAAACTAAGAAGAGAAACCATTTAAAAAGGGGAGAATTATGTTGGTATTTTAGGAAGCTAATATGTAACACTCATTTTTTTCCCTTCTGGAGTTTATAATATATTGAGAGAAAAGACGCAGAAGATAGATGAATAGAGACCAATTTAAAAACAAGTTGTATATGTAAAAAAAAAAAAAAAAAATTCTTATGTTGGTGAATGACTTTAGTTCTGTGGTTTATTACTTCTCCTAAACTGAACTTTGCTTCCCAAACCAAACCAAACCAAACCAAAAACAACTGTAGGCCTTCCTTCCTCCCTTGCAAAGCTTTCTCTGACACATGGCATCTCTAGGCTCGCACATGTGAAGAAAAAAGAGAGGAAGTTGCTCTGCTGAGCATACTCTGTTTCTTCTCCCGCACTCAGTAGTGAGATCAGCCATTCCTTTTACAGAGGAAGGCATGCCTGAACAGAGGCAGAAAAGGGCTATGCCAAAATGTGGTCCTTGGGCCAGAAATATCAGCATCTTGTGGGGATGTGAGAATGCAGATTCCAGGGCCTCATCCCGACCTCTGACCACTGTGTTGGCCCAGTGACCTATGTTTTAACAAACCCTCTGGGCAATTCTGATGCAAGCCTACATTTGAGGACTGTTGTTCTAGTTCCGTGATCCTCAACCCTGGTGGCATGTTAGCATCTCTTGGGAAGATTTTAAAAACTATCCATATTTGGGCCCCAGAAGCAGAAAAAGTTTATAGATTGGTCACCCTTAGCATAGAGCCTTGGGTGCTGGTATGTCTTGAAAGGTCTTCAGAAGATGCTGATGTGCAGTCAGGGCTCAGGGCTACTGTACAGCCTATCTCATCCCTGTCCACATAGAAATAGAGGCCCTGGGGAAAGGGCACAATGAACAAAAGCTGATAGTGGCTTTGAATTCTCAGTCCTACCATTTGGGTGTTTTCTTTCCTTCCATCTCAGACTTGGCATTTTGAACATTATGAAATCACCTAAGATGCAGCTCTTGACCAGTTCCTGGGATCCAGTGACTAAGAACTTTGTGGGGTGATGGATCCCTCAGGCATAGGAAACTGAATGAGTTGCCATGGTACCTGGCCAAATACCACTGACACCTCTAAATTTCTCACTTAAAACGTAAAAAAGTAGAAGAGAAACCAAGATCTCTAAGCTTGTAGGATGGCTGCATATTTGGAAGAACAAAAGTTCTTATTGGAGATATTTCTGTTGGCCATGTAATGAGTGGTCTTCTGAGGGTAATGTGGTCAACTTGATGGAGGTCTTTTTTAATGCATTGTTATGTGCATGTTAAATTCTTAGTCAGTTTTTCCTTCAACAAAAAAGTATTGTGGGTCTATTCAGTGCATTGCTTCACATAGAATGATTAAGAAGTGAGGTCATGTGAGCTACATAAACAGCTCTGTCTCCCCACCATTGTTCTGGAGATCCACCAGGCTGCTTGTCTGTGCCTTCTGCATGGGGTCCACTCTAGAAAAGTGCTGTCCAATTGAGATATTTGAGCCTCTAAGTAATTAAAAATTTTCCAATAGCCACATTAAAAAAATGTGCAATTACTTTTAATGATATATTTTATTTAACTCAATGCATTGAAAATATTTTTTATTTCATCATTACACCATTATAAAAAACTTATGCTGAAATCAGTATAAAAATACTATTTTTTTGTACCAAGTCTTTGACACCCGGTGTGTGCTTCACACCTAGAGCACAAGTCCATCTGGACTGGCCACATTTCAAGTGCTCCATTGCCTGTGTACGCTGCTGTATTGGGTAGAATTTGGGTCTGTCACCAGGTTTGCCTGTTACCTTTCTTAAAATTTGCTCCTCTAGGAATTAATAACATTTCAAACTTGTTTTCTGAAAAGTAACAGTGTTTTCCCTTGATATTTTTTTATTTACAATTAAGAGAATTCACCAACAGTTGTTTTCATTAAAGTTAAAGAAATCCTTAAAGAATCCTGTTGCCCTTTGTGTTACTCACTGATTTTGAAAAATACCATTTCTAGTATAATGACTTCAGCAGTGTCTTCTTTCAAAAAGCCTTTGAGCCTCCAGCCAGACAAGGTTGAGACTGCCTGGAAATGCTAACTTGAGAGGAATGTGGGCTGCTATTTAAATACACCTAAAAAATCGGTAAGCAATAGTCCAGGAATTCTACAAACAGCTGCTGGAAAGATATGCAATTGTGCAAATAGAGATTAATTGTGAGTGGACCATTTTTATTGTTGTTTCTTGGGCCATAGTTCCTTCCCTTTGGTCTGTGGGACTTAAAATACTGACCAAGTGATCACTGCCTACCTGAAAGATAGCAGAACATCAACTGGGATTGTTGCAGGAAGAAACAAAGCTGCTAACATATTATTTAATGTATTATAGCAATAAATGTTCAATAATTACTTGATTGATTAATATGATGTAGACTCTTGAGAAGAAATAAGCAAATGCATTGTTATCATGAAGCACTGCCTACTTCCTGATATGCTTTGTTTAAATTTTCACATCCATTTTGACAATTGATAATGGTTGTATCTTGGATATTTTTCAGTTTTAATATACAAGAGTTGAGGGGATAAGCTACTTACTGTATTTCACACATTCTAAACTACACAGATTTTTTTTTCTCACATTTTAGTTTTTCTGAGATTAGAATGCATCTTACACTAACTATAGCTTAATATTGCATTTTTCCCTTTCCTCTGTATTGCATAAAATAATGATATATTTTATAGTCTATGCTGTGCTAGATTAGATGAAATGTAATTATATCAGACCCTGTGAGGCGTGCTTTGTGCTAGATTCTATGCTAGTCACTGTCTAGAACTCTCATTTTACCTTCACTATAAGGCCGTTATACAGATGAAGAAAATGCAAGTGGGGAAAAAAAGAAATAACTTATCTATTTAGATACATTTAGAAAATTATAGAATCCAAATTTCTGATGACAGATACTACATGTTGAATGTCTTCAGATGTCTGTGCTCTCCTGCCTCCCTATATATGAACCAGCTTCTCCTCTTCTTACAATCTTTTCACCCCCCTTTTACACCTCTTAATCCCCTTCAAAATTTGGATAGATGCCACCTCTTTGGGAAACCATTCCTACATGTCTGAATTAGAGGCCCATTCTTAAAGGTTCCAATGCAGGCTGTTCTTATCTTGAAATTGCATTTCTTTTTCCCACCCCACTACAACATGTGCAATTCTTTTTTTTTTTTTTTAATATTTTTATTTATTTGTCAGAGAGAGAGAGCACAAGCAGAGGGAGCAGGAGAGGGAGAAGCAGGCTTCCTGCTGAGCAGGGAGCCTGATGTGGGACCCGATCCCAGGACTCTGGGATCACGACCTGAGCCGAAGGCAGACGCTTAACCGACTGAGCCACCCAGGTGTCCCCAACATGTGCAATTCTGTGTGCTTTTTAACATCAGGCACAGGGCTTGGTACAGAGTTGACCTCCAATATATACTTGTTCACTGATTTAAGGTTATTGTAGCCGTAGCTGGCTGTTATGGTCCATCCATGTTTTTTGTATTTTTTTTCTTTTTCTTTCAGTTTCTACCACTTTTCTTGAGTTTCTAGGTATTTCACTCCCTGGTTCTACTAAGCTATGCTTTGAGATTGTTGAAATTGTCAAAACATATGATTTCCAATGAATTTTGCTCCATTGGCCATTTCTTTGTAAAGAACTTGAATATTTCCATACTTCCACAAAAACAGCTCTTTAATGGCTACATAATACACAATTCTAGTTTTCAAAGACTTTTTTTTTTTAATCAAAGACTAGTTGATATGATCAAGTGGTATTTGACTACTTGGCCTATTTGGTGTTCCTCTTTCATATTTCTTATCAGCTTCTCAGAAAAAAAAAGCAAAGCAGTCTTTCAGGCTATTACCAAAACATAGATAATTCAAAATTGAACATATATTTCCAGAAGAAATATTTTTAAAATAAGGTATATTTTTAATAATAAAAAGATGGGAAATGTAGCCAAAGATAAGAGAGATAAAGGACAGAATGGGTGGTAGAACAGGTGCTGAAGGCACTTTGATGATGTCAATGAAGACGAAGTCAAGTCTTGATTCTCTGGGGCCTTCAATAAAAAAACAGCTTCATATTTTTGGTCCTAATACAAGGCTTGCTGACTCAGAGCAAAAACAAAACAAAGCAAAACAAAAACCTGTCATGGAAAACTCCTTAATTTTTGTGGCATGTAAAAGTTTTCATTTGTCCCAGTTTTTGAAAGAGTTAGGACTAAAATATAATTCAACAAATACAATGACTAGACTTGAATTTTATATTAAATAAAGGATAGTGAAAAGAATGAAAGGGAAGATATGGGAAAAGGGAGAAGGAAGTGGAGGAAAAGAGAAGGGGAAAAAAGGGAAGAAGAGGAACTGGAACAGACGACTAGAGAGAGAGACACAGGTGCAGGAAGATGATTGAGTGGTCAGTATATAAAGGGTTAGCAAATGACCTCTGCTGTTGACTTAGCCCCTGGCCTTCAGTCCATTCCCTATCTTGCCTCTGTGCTTTGAAATGACTAACTCTTTGGCCTATATTCACAGATAATTCATTGCTTTTCATTCTTTAACTTTCAGAGATGCTGCACTGAATGGGATGTCATAATAATCCCACAGAATATAAATTACTCATGAGCAGCAGTGTCAGTGATGAGAGAAATATTAATTTTGAGGCCCAAATGAAATCAAAGAAAGCGTTAGTTCTACCTATGTACTAAAGGTTTCCTCTTCTGACTCAAAGACTCTGAAGTTGGAGTTCATTGATCTTTTGGAAAAAAGCCATCTATAAATACCAGATGTATCTGAAAAGCATAAATGAATGACATTCCTACAGATTACTGCCAGCAAAATGCTGAATGACCATTGAGAGAATTAATGTGCCTTTAAAAGTGAGCAGTACACCCTTCACCATCTTGAGCATCAGACCTAACTAGGGGTTATTTCAGCTGTGTGACTGTGGGTTGCGTTATTTGAGTTATGGTTCACTGCTAAGTCACTGTCCCTGCAGATTCTTCTGGCAGCATACTTCAGAGTGACAGTCTGGATCTAACCCATATATCATGCTAGTAGGCCTGATTTCCCTTTCTGATTTTCTTGGCACACTGTGGGTTCCCTTAAGGAAACCATGTGGCTCTTGCTATCCTTGGGAGATTATTAGAGGTGGGTGATCGATCTAGTTATTGCTGAGGTATCTGAAAGTTGCCATTTATGTGTGAAATCTTCTATTTCCTCAACATTGTTATTTAGTAAAGTAAGATCAAGGTAGCAAAAGTTAGGAGATTTATAGTGATAACTTTTTGTGTGCCTGTGTTTATTTTGTGAATGTTAAATTATATATATATATATATAATATATACTAATGTATATATACTAAACATATAATATATATATACTAAATATAATTATATATACTAAGTATAATATATATACACTAAACATAAATATTTACGTGTATTCTAAATATATGTTTAAACATAGATTCTAAACACATAACTTCATATATATATATTCTTATATATAATTGAATATATTCTTATATATATTTGAATGCCCTATTGTATACTGTGCTTCCTGTAATTACAGGGGCAGATAATCCACTGGTAAGAGCCTGACCCTTGGAGTTTCCTAGATAAAGAATGTGAGATTAAGTGATCTGTCTACAGATGTAGTGCTGGGAAGCAGCAGAGCTGAGATTTTTATTTGGGATATCTGGATTCAAATCTGGTACTCTAAAGTACTTTACCATTCTGCCTTTTTATTCTTAAACTTATCTACTGTAGAAACAGACTCTGGAGGTTCAAAAAGCTATGGAAAAGATTAGAAATAATGTATGTGAAGGATTTAGAATGATGACTAGCACACACCGAACATTCAATATGTAGTAGTTTTCCTTTTAATAATTGTTATATTACTGGGCGCCTGGGTGGCTCAGTCGTTAAGCGTCTGCCTTCGGCTCAGGTCATGATCCCAGGGTCCTGGGATCGAGTCCCACATCGGGCTCCCTGCTCAGCAGGGAGCCTGCTTCTCCCTCTCCCACTCCCCCTGCTTGTGTTCCTGCTCTCGCTGTCTCTCTCTCTCTGTCAAATAAATAAATAAAATCTTTAAAAAAAAAAAATAATTGTTATATTACTTTTTTTCCGGAGTGTATCTGGAGGATAAATGCTCTTGAATGAATAAGTGTATTGCACAAAATTTATGGCTTAAGGCTTGTGAAGCTGTTTTAGCTTCATTTACTCACAATTCTAATACATTTTCTTATCTAGTTTCTAAGTTCCCTGATTAGAAGTAGCAAATTAGGATACAAAAGAGAGACTGTTACAGAAAAGGACAAGTGATAATTATGAGAACTGAGAGTCGAAGCCTGAAAAAGATAAAACTGTAGAATTCTGCACATAAAACAAAACACAACAAAACAAAAACAAAATTAGCTGACTAGGGTTATTTAGGAGTAAAATAAAATTATTAGTTCAATAGACTTTGAAGACCACTCTATCTTAATAATGTGCATTGATCAATCATCTAAAACATTTCTTATAGTGTGGTATGCTGCTAATAATGACTTCTGATTTTATATGTCTGAAAATCTCTGTATTTTTACCTTTAGTTCTTAAAGACATTTTCACTATATAGAGAATTTTAGGTTTTTTTTTCTTTTTTCTTTTCTTTCAATGCTTTAAGGACTTTGGTCCACTGTCTTCTTGCAGCTTTCAATGAGAGATCTGCCGTCATCCTTATTGTTGGTTCTCTGTACGTTGTGGATAGTTTTTATTACCCTGCTTTCAAGTTTATTAATATTTTCTTCTGCATTATCTAATCTGTTGTTATGTCCATCTAATGTATTTTTTTACTTTAGAAAATTGCAGTTTTCATCTCTAGAAGTTCAATTTGGGTCTTTTTAATATCCCTCATGCCACTACTTAACTTTTGAAACATATGGAATACTATGATAATAACTGTTTTAATGTTCTTTTCTGATAATTCTAACATCTGTATAAGTTCTGGGTCAGTTTCAATTGATTGATTTTTCTCTTCATTATGAGATGTATTTTTCTGCTGCTTTGCATGCCTGGTAATTCTTTACTGAATGCCAGACATTGTAAATTGAATCATTTAGGGTGCTGAATATTTTTGTGTTTTTATAATATTCCTAAGCTTTGGTCTAGGACACTGTTATATTATTAGGAAATAGTTTAATACTTTTAGGTCTTGCTTTCAAGATCTGTTTGGTGAGAACAGAGCAGTATTGAGTCTTGGGCTGATTGTCCCCTTATACTGAGGCAAAGCCCTTCTGAGTTCTCTAATAATCCATGAATTAGGGTTTTCTATTCTGACTGATAGGAAAGGTCATTTTTTCTTATCTCTATGTGAATGCTGGTAATTCCTTCTAATTCTTTTATTTTTATTTTTTCTTTAATTTCAGTATAGTTAATACACAGTGTTACATTAGATTTAGGTGTACAATACAGTGATTCAACAATTCTGTATATTACTCAGTGCTCATTCTGGTAAGTATACTCTTTTTTTTTTTTTTTCCCAGAGTTAGCACATTATTTATTTATTTATTTATTTATTTTTTCTTTTAAATTTTTTTATTGTTACGTTAATCCCCATACATTACATCATTAGTTTTAGATGTAGTGTTCCATGATTCATTGTTTGTGCATAACACCCAGTTCTCTCTTTTTTTTTAAAGATTTTATTTATTTATCTGGCAGAGAGAGACACAGAGAGAGAGGGAACACAGGAGGAGTGGGAGAGGGAGAAGCAGGCTTCCCGCTGAGCAGGGAACCCAATGTGGGGCTCGATCCCAGGACCCCGGGATCATGACATGAGCCGAAGGCAGACGCTTAATGACTGAGCCACCCAGGCGCCCCAGTATACTCTTTTTTTTTAAGACTTTATTTTTTTGAGAGAGAGAGAGAGAATGAGCAGGGGTAGGGGCGGAGGTTGCTGAGCAGGGAGCCAGACTCTGGGCTGATTCCAGGACTCCGGGATCATGACCTGAACTGAAGACAGATGATTAACAGACTGAGCCACCCAGGTGCCCCTGATAAGTGTACTCTTAATCCCTCCCCGCCAACCCCCACCTCCAGTCTGGTAACCATCTGTTTGTTCTCTATAGTTAAAAGTGTTTTTTTTTTTTTTTTGGTCTGCTCTTCTTTGTTCATTTGTTTTGTTTCTTAAATTTGACATATGAATGAAATCATATGGCATTTGTCTTTCTCTGACTTATTTCACTTAGCATTATACTCTCTAGATCCATCCATGTCGTTGCAAATGGCAAGACTTCATTCTTTCTTATGGGCTGAATAATACTCCATTATACACACACACGCACACCCCCCACATCTTCCTTTTTTTCCATTCATCTATTGATGGACACTTAGGTTGCTTCCATACTTTGGCTATTGTAAATAATGCTGCAATAAACATAGGGGTGAATATATCTATTCAAATTAGTGTTTTCATATTCTTTGGGAAAATTCCAGTATAGTGGAATTACTGGATCACATAGTAATTCTGTTTTTAATTTTTTGAGTAACCTCCATACTGTTTTCCAGAGTGGCTCTATCAGTTTTCAATCCCACCAGCAGTGCACAAGGGTTCTTTTTTCTCCACATCCTTGCCAATGCTTGTTGTTTCTTGTGTTTTTTATTTTAGCCATTCTCACATGTGTAAGGTGATATCTCATTGTGGTTTTGATTTGCATCTCCTTGATGATGAGTGATGTTGAGTATCTTTTCATGTGTCTTTTGGCCATCTCTATGTCTTTGGAGAAATGCCTGTTCATGTCTTCTGCCCATTTTTTAATTGGATTTTTAAAAAATTTTGACGTTAAGTTACATAAGTTCTTTATGTATTTTGGATACTAGCCCTTTATCGGATATGTTATTTGCAAATATCTTCTTCCATTCAGTAGGTTGTCTTTTAGTTTTGTTGATTATTTCCTTTGCTGTGCAGAAGATTTCTATTTTTTTAAGGATTTTATTTATTTATTTTTGAGAGAGAGAGCGAGCGAGCGAGCACAAGTGTGGGAGGGAGAGACAGAGGGAGAAGCAGACCCTCCACTGAGCAGGGAGCCTGATGTGGGCTCGAACCCAGGACCCTGGGATCTTGATATGAGCTGAAGGTAGATGCTTAACCAATTGAGCCACCCAGTACCCAGAAGCTTTTTATTTTGATGTAGCCCTAATAGGTTATTTTTGCTTTTATTTCCCTTGCCTCAGGAGATGTATATAGAAAAATGTTGCTATAGCTGATGTCAGAAATTACTGCCAGTGTTCTCTTCTAGGATTTTTATGGTTTCAAATCTCACATTTAGATCTTTATTCCATTTTGAGTTTATTTTTGTATCCTTCTAGTTCTTTTGGGTAGTTCTTTTTTCTTAACTCGGATTACTTCATTACATTAATGCATTAATCAGTATTCTAAATACTCTAGGGGAATACGATGGTTAATTTTATGCACCATGGTATGCCCAAATAATTGGCGATACATTGTTCTGAGTGCATCTGGGGGAGGGGGTGTTTCTGGATGAGATTAACATTTGAGTTGGTAGACTGAGTAAAGCAGATTTCCCTAGATTGTGGGTGGGCCTCATCCCATCAGCTGAAGTTCCGAATAGAACAAAAAGGCTGACACTCCCCCAAGTAAGAGAGAATTCTTCCTGACTGTATTTGAACTGGAATATTGGCTCTTCCTGGTTCTTGAGCCTTCCAGCATCTGGGCTGGGACTATTGGCTGTCCTGATTCTCAGGCCTTTGGAGTTGGACTGGAACTACATCATCAGCTCTCCTGGGTCTCTAGCTTGCCAACTGCAGATCTTGGGACTTGTCAGCCTATGACATGTAAGCAAATTCCTTATAATAAATATCTATTTGTCTATCTACCTATTATCTATCATCTATCTATCTATCTATCATCTATCATCTATCATTTATCTATCTATCATCTATCTAGCTATCATCTATCTAGCTAGCTATCATCTATCTATCATCTATCTATCTATCATCTATCTATCATCTGTCTATCATCTATCTATCTATCTAACTATAACTGTCTATCTATCTAATCTATCATCTATATCCTACTGATTTTGTTTCTCTAGAGAACCCTGACTAATGTAGGAAAATTTTCTCTGAGATTTTCCCTCCTCTAGCACTTTAGACACCTTGATCTTCCCAGACTCTCAGCTCCGTGTCCTCAACACTGTTGAGCTCCACCTGAGTTCAACTTCCTTGCATCATAAATGGAAACCCTCTCACATCGGTAAGCTGGGGCAGTTGTAGGGCTCACATCATCTGTTTTTCATCTTATTATACTTTGTCAGCTGATTCGGTGTCCTGAAAATTACTGTTTCATGGTTTTATTTCCTACATTTTGATTGTGTCAGGTGGGAAGGCAAATCTACTTCATCTTATCTGGATATAGAAATCTTTGGTCAATGATCTAAATTATAATTAGGGATCATAAGGAAAAGTCCAAAGTAGTTTCTATGAAATATGGTATTTATAAAGATAGAACTATATAGTACAATTTACAAAAGATTTTTATTCTTGTTAAAAAAAAATGCCCCAATGGGCGCCTGGGTGGCTCAGTTGGTTGGGCGACTGCCTTCGGCTCAGGTCATGATCCTGGAGTCCCTGGATCGAGTCCCGCATCGGGCTCCCTGCTCGGCAGGGAGTCTGCTTCTCCCTCTGACCCTCCCCCCTCTCATGTGCTTGCTCTCTCTCATTCTCTCTCTCTCAAATAAATAAATAAAAAATCTTAAAAAAAAAAATGCCCCAAAGTGTTAGCACCAAAAATGGTAAAAACTCAAATATCTGGAAATCTTTGGTCTATCCAGTAACTTTTCTGAAAGGGTTTTGGAGACAGAGATGGATTATGGCAAAAATAATTACAATATTTGGGAAGTTAATATGCAGGTGCCTTTAGGGGAAACTATTCCTGCTAGAGAAACAAAATCGATTGGGATGACTGGAGCAAGGAAGTATGGCTGGTAAATGCATCACAGGGGTGAGCCCAGCCTCTGTAAATATGTATATACTGTCCTTCAATCCTTAACTTCTAGGCAGAAAACCCTTGTGAGATTTACTAATAGGCATTTGCTTCTTAAAGCACATATATGGCCACCATGTAGCTCAGTATTTTTTTTTTTTTTTTTTTTTTTTACTTTTTCAAGTGAAGCTTTAAGAATAACTGCTGTTGACCTATACTCTGTGGCCTTTAAAGATCCCAGACTGGTTTTATCTGTGCACTTTACCCCATAGTTATGTGGAGATTATTAACACATGTGTATGTGAAACTAAAGCCAGACACAATCTGGTTGTTTCTTAAATCCAGTTAATGGAGAAACCAGTATCCATATTCAGGTGGAGGAAGGGAAAATGATTTATGTCTTCAAGAGTCATCTTCCGGGGTTATTGAGGAATACTTCCACAGGATGTTTGGAGCATTGTGAACCACTGTGGCTGTGTCTGCCTGACTCCACTACAGAGAAAACCCTCCTGTATTAGTCAGGGCTCTCTAGAGAAACAAAATCAATAGGAGATAGATAAATCAGCTAAATAGTGAAAATTCTGTTGTTCTTCATGGTGTAAAGTACCTGGTATTACCTGGTTTTTAGACATAGCCCCAATCCCCTGTATCTAGGATAATAGGTATAGTGTTTCAGTTAGTATCTAAATAAACTCATATGAAATTATGAGAATATGGTCGTGAAGACTATTCACTATTTAATTCATGCTATCTAACTCAGAGATAATTAATTCTTCCACTGGATTTGGAATTCCGTGAGGACATGGACTGCATCTTTTTTCCCTTCTGTACTCCAGTTATTGACAATAAGCATATGTACAGTGAACAAATACATTAGTGGATTATGGGCACACCAAAGCACTGTATTAACGCTTGAAATGTTTGTTGAAAGAAAGTCACACCTAAGTGTTATTAAGAAGTAGGACTAGGTACATAATTTGCAGGACCCAGTGAAAAATGAAAAAGTGAGGCACCATATTCAAAAACTATTAAGACTTTCAAGGCAGTGACAGTAGAGTATTAAACCAAAGTCTGGGCTTTGTGTGATTATATATATCACACATTGGTGAAGCCAGCTCTGTTAAGGACTATAGGAAGTAAAATCTAATTTCAAATGAGTAGAACAAAACCAAAACAATAGCATACAGGTTTTCAAATTGTCCAGAATTGGAGAATTCAGCATTTCTTCTAAAGAATAATATGTTGATTTGAAAAGAGCTTTTAATATGTTATATGCCATTGATCTAATTAGATTTGCTATCCTAATTCTATCATTATGAAAAGTTAGTAGTTGATCTTTTTAAAATAAAAAAAATAATGTTGGTGTTGTGATAAGTATTGAGCTTTATATAGAGAGATGTGTTGAAGTAATATTTCACTGCTGATTGAATGTGCTGTGGATATTTGAACATCTTGAATTGGTTGCATTACTTTTATACTTTTGTTTACTGTCAAAGTTAATGCAAAAACTTAGAGCCTTAAGCTTAAATTAAATACTGTGGTTAAGACTATTGAACAAACATACAAAACTAGGCTCCTTGAAATATCCCATATGAAAAATATTTGCTTTGGGGGAGCTGAATAATTTTCTGGGAACACAGCTTTTCTTTGTTTGATTTGTTTCGTTCAAAAAGAGAATTCATATTATAGATTAATATGCCATAAAATTTTGATTTAAAATCTCTAAAAGCCACAGTCAGACTATCTACAAAACTGTCAAGATGCATTTTGGGCTGTCCTCCTCCTTCCATTTTTTTTTTTTTTCTTTTCTTCAAAGGATTTAAATGCAATTGGGATTATAAAAATCACATTAAGATTGAAAGACTGTAGGGTAAGTTTCACCTGGGGTGCTTGTTAAGAATGCAATTTCTGGGGTTTCATTCCAGACCCATTCAATGAGACTCTGCAGGCGGGCACCTAGAATCTGCATTTTTTAATGCTTTCCAGATGTTTCTTATGCATACTAAAGTTTTAAAACTACTGCCCTCAAGTTTTAACTGCCTTTAAAAAGAACTTCTAATGGATGCAGCCATAATTTCATAACAATATTGACTAATAGAATCTGCTTTTAATATATAATCGCTAAAACACATAGCTGTGTAGACTGAAATATCCAGATGGCTTTGCATTGCTGAAAGGAGGAGAGTCAAACCTCTGACCAAGTCATGTTTGAAGTTCAGCTGTGAAGTTTGATGACTTTTAGCTGAATCTAAATGCCAGGCAAAATGTGTATTCCCCACCCCTCCCCTCTGACACCATCTCACTGTCTTGAGGCTAATCTTCATGCAGGAATGGCTTATCACTGCTCCCTGAATTTCTATAGAAAAACATGGGTTACAGTGTCAAGAGCCGCAGACTTCTCTCTAGGCTTCTCATCCAGTTAGCGACATAGAGCTGTATCAGGCAGAGCTCACCACTGATTTAATTTGATCTTTCCAGGGAGGATTAAAAATATTGTTCTTGTCCCACTTAGAATGTTGCTGCTAAGCTTCAGTATGTCAGAGGCTTTTTCATTTTCCCAGCGCCAGTGCTGGCTGGGATGGTAAGTGACAACGCGCGGTATTTGCATTATCTTCCTTAGCTTGCGCATCTTTCAACCACGTCAGAGCAGAAGAGGTGATTTGAAGGAAAACTCACAGAGAATATAAGAAGGGCTCCTGCCCTGTGTTCTGAAGGATTGCAAATAGAGCTGAAAATGCCCTAAGGAATGAGTAAAGCCTTCTGTTGTTCATCTGCACGGCCCCTCGGTGTGATTTGTTCACTGCTGGTTGATGCCACCCCTTTGCCTGGAAATTGGAGGCCTCAGTTATGGATTTTATAACAGCATCCCCAAAATGGGGCTTCATGTAGTAGTCAGTGTATGCCTCATTTAAAGATGATTCAACAATGATCATGTCGTGTTTGTGAAAACACTTTGTACTTGTTGAAGTGTTTGCAGACACATTGTCTCATGTGATTCCTGCCCAAATCCTGTTTGATATGTGAGGCAGGTACTATTATCTCTACTTTATGGATGGCAAGAGCCCCCAAATTGGTGAAGTTGGTAAAAAAAGAAATCATATCTCTGGAAAGAAAATAGTGGTACATTACAAATCTGGTTTCTAAAAAAAAAAAAAAAGTGTGATCGTTTGGCATCGTTTTGTTGCCTTTGTTATGAATGTGTTGTT
Organism: Halichoerus grypus; assembly: GCF_964656455.1. Lineage (NCBI taxonomy): Eukaryota > Metazoa > Chordata > Mammalia > Carnivora > Phocidae > Halichoerus > Halichoerus grypus. The sequence goes on from NC_135714.1 coordinate 188,709,112, forward strand.
GGCTCTATGCAGCTTTAAGGACTAAGACAGCGTCACCTCTTCCCACTCTAAGAGCTATGGAGTGACATCCTTCCAGAATTTAAAATGTGTTTTGGTTATGAGTGTGTCTTGGGGTGCAGTAGTTATTGTTTGCAGAATACATGAGCAGAATTTTAATAGTCATTAGACTCCAAGATGCAAACTAATATGCTCTTGGATTTTTAAAGATTTTTGTCTGCTGATGTGATCAGCTAGTATTCCACTCCTCCTCTGTTTACAGTTCTGTGACCAGTAGGATTTGCCAACAGATCTGAGTACTTTCCCTGTCCAGAAGCATAGAATAATAGTGGTGTAGGATTCTGTGGTCAGACCTTACTAGGCATTAAAATTCTAATACCTCATGCTTGTGACAAAGATGATATTAGAAGTTGAAAATGCCACAATATGAATCTATTCTCACGATAAAGATTGTAATGAGAATGGGAAAAGCTGCAGAATGAGCCCATTCTCATTATGTTCTGAAGCCAAATTTCCTGCCTTCAGCATGAATTGTATTGTCTGGGCTCTTTAATCAAGGATGTTCCATTTGAAGGAATAACATATCTAGCAGAAAACATAAATTTTGCTTCTGAGCACCTGTCTACTAGAAGAATCTGTTTCCTCATTCAATTAACCAAATTGAAATAAAAAACACTATTTTAGAAGCCTCATTGTAGAAGATAAATTTTTTGTGTGTGTATGTTTGTGTGTGATGATTGTCACTAATTAAAAGTTAACTGATTTAGAACATTTGAAGCACAGTGCTCACACTGCCCTTTCCTTATGACAGTATTTACAGAGGGCCTAGGCTATATGCTCTCTGCCCAAATCATTTTGCTGTGTGTCCTAATGCTTCTAGCTGTGATTAGTGGAAAAGAGTTTAGTAAGTGCTGAAACAAAAATATTTTGTTAGTTGTTGTTAAGATTGCTTTAGGTATTTTAGGTTTTTTTTTTTCCTTTTTGAAAAAGATTTAATACTGTTAATAATGCCCCACATTGCTCTAGGAAATGGGAAAGCATATTACCCAATTTATTTTATTCTCATTGGCATTTGAGAAGGTGGACTGGTCAAATATTCTTGCAAGATATTTTGCAGTTACCAGCATGGCTATGTTTTCCAATTTTGGATGTGATAAAGCAACCTGGGTTTCATTAAACCCAACAGGCAATGCCAAACCGTAGGTAATTCTGTCTGTCCTACAACCTCAGAAGCTGGCCCTTTGCAACACTTTTTTGGGAAGATAACGCAATTCAGAGCAGAGCTTTCTTTGAAGTTTCTTTGGACATGATGATAATGAAGGGTTGCAAAGTGAGACCACTGGTATTTCAGATACTGCAGATAGTGATGTTATGAAATGAATATTTAAAATAGGCATGGCTAAGGAAACCAAATCTTAATTGGCTGTTTTGTAAATCCCATCTCGTGCATGATGCCTTTTCTGACATGTTTTCCAAAATTGGAATATTTCTGCTGACCAATTTCCATGGCTTCCTCTTCTTAAACTACACTCCAGTGAATGATCACGCTGGTGTATCCATACTAAAAAGTTAGCTAATGTATTTTTTGCTCATGGTGCATCCAGCTCTGTATAATTTCTGTGTATGTGTTTTTTGAGGATAATAGGCATGGGGAGGACAGGGGATTGGAGCATGGGAAAGGTAACAAGTACTGGTTTGTTAAGTTAAAGAGCAAGAGTTAGAGGAATAGGGCATTGAGACAAGATGAATAAGATAGCACCTGTGTGCCTAACAGAGAAGGATGAACAGGGTGGGAGGAAAGGTTGTACATTTGCATAAATTGCACAGGAGTGGAGAGGGTGATGATGGAAGGTGGGAAGAATGTGATATTTGGGTGGAAAATAACAATTTAGAAATGGACTCATCCAGTAGCTACTGATGAGGTACTCCCTCTGTCACATCAGTGAGAAGTTACTGGATACTTGGTTCTTGAGCAAACCTGTTCCATGTTGTGATTTTCTGAATTTTCCTGATTATTGATCTCTAGAGTTCTAAAAGCCAAGAGAGACAGAGGTCACTGTGGAATCAATATTTCTATTATAGATAAGAAAATTTTAGAAGAAGGGCCTACATAGATCAATCTGTATACAACCAAACTTTGACTTAAGAATTTTTTGAATACTGGGATTATGTCTCAAATTAAATTTTAAGCTTTTTTCTTTATTCCACTTGGCTTTATATTTACTCTCTTCTATTTTTCCCTCCTTGAAATAAAACTGGACAATAGTATGTTAAAAGTGTAAAATCAAGGACTATTAAGAAATCAACTACTGTCATTTAGAGTGAAATTAAATGACTGGATGATTACTTTGTTAATTACTGGCAAATCTGTTGTGGAACCCCCAAATCCTGATTATCCATCCATACACTGTCTGGTGAATCCTATAAATGGCTTGTTTTTATTCAGTGGGTGGAAGACAGGAAAAAGAACATTTAGGCAGAGAAGAAAGAAATGGAGGTGATAGAGTCATTGCAATAAAATCACTTTATTCCACTCCCTGTGCCCCCTGAATTATTAGGGGATGCTAATAAACTGATATTAGTGTGATAACATGGTATCCTGAATTTTAATCCAACCCTAATTATACACACTCTTATATTATCACAATCTTTAGTACACGATAGAAACACTAGAGCTCAGCAACTTTTTGTGGCTTTTAAATCTTAGGAGTTGTTCTTATTCCAATTTAATATAACAACCTTAATTTATCTTTGGTTGTTCTTAGTCAACCAGTGGAAAAGCAGGCATTCATATGGAGAGCTTAGGAAAGATATAATTGGAGGTATGTCTATGCTTTTTTTTTAATTGAAAAATTGGAAAAGTTACATCACAAATTAATAAAATCACATTCAATTTATATTGATAGATATTAGAATACCACAAAAGTAATTGATCAATTTATCTTAGTAGAATTTAATAATCTTGCTACACTATTCTTTAAATTTCCAGTCCTAGTTTGAAGGTAGACAAAGAGCATTTCCTTCCTTTTTTATATTTGGTGAGAGTAACTTTCAAGGTCCTAAGTTTATTGGCATAACTTAATGGAAAAATTTATGCTCCAAAGCATTCATTTTTCTTCCCAAGCTTTGTGGTTTTCAATTTCTCAACTACTGGGTGGCTTTCAGTTTACATGGCAGAACAGAATCTTCTCAACTTTTTGATTCTTTTAATAAAATATTCAATTGAGAATTAAACCGAAGTTTGAGCAAACCAAGGATATGATCTCATCCTTATTCTTGTCCTTGGGGTTGTTGAAACACAGTTATTATTATATGTATTTATCTAAGTTGCAAGTTTAAGCTTAAGTTTTCTTTTTTTTAACTAATTTGTTTCAAACGTGATTGAGGCTGAATACAAATGAAATCATAGTTAATACAATAGACTTTCCTGTGCATGACAGCACTACCACTGTTGAAATATCTCAAGACCAAACGACATACTTTGTCCCTCCACTCTCTACCCCCTACGACACTATCTGGAAAAGAATCCCAGGAAAAAAGATATTAGCTTCAATGTCAATAATCTTACACCAAAATACATCAGCAAATCAGTATTTCTGAATTGACTTCAAAGGTTGTTAATAGATTTAAATGCAAAATTCTATATTCCAGTGGTGTGAAAACTGTTGGAGAGGAAAGATACAGGTTTGTAAAGGAATCTCAGAGTTTACCTCAGGGAGCTGCTCTACGCCACAGTTTGCTTTCTAGATACCACACCCCCTCAACCCAAAACATCTGTTCTTAGCTCTAGGTGAGATCCCCCAAGTCCTCAGTACCCCAGAAAAAGCTGGGAAGTCCTAGATCACCACTGTAAGTTTCTTTCTCTTTTGTGGACAATTTAAGCTGAATTGTTTAGATCTAGGCACATTATAGCTACTGCTCTAGCAGATGATAATTTTTAAGAGCCCTAGAATTTCCTTATTACTTAGGTAGTCACTGGGGAAGACAATAACTCCTCGCTGTGAGTCACTCAACTTATTTCAGTCCAGAGCAGCTCCCTAAGGTGAATTCCATCATCCTCCTTCTTCCCTTCTAACACCAAATTTCATGGTGCTGGGCAAGGTGTTCTCTAACTTACCACTTAGTATGAAAATTAGCCTGAAATTATTTTGTAGTGAATGACACAAAGGTTTTTGTTTAAGTTACTATTTACACCTTTGCAGATTGATAAGGAAATGCAAAATATAATATGATTTTAGATAAGAGTCTGGTTGATGTGCTGCATCTCTGTTGCATGGCATAATATGCTTTCAAGCTGCAAGTATCCTTAAATATCAAGATTTTGTCTTAAAGATGAGAAAGTTGAGACCTGGGAAGATTAGGTGGCTCACACAGCTATGTTGTAGCAGAACCAGTATTCAACCCCAAGTCATCAGATGTCCTGTGTCAGATGAAATCTTAAATTTTTTATGGATATAAAATTGGTATATAATGTTATATTAGTTTCAGGTATACAACATATCATTTGATATATGATATTTGATTAAATTTTTATGGATATAAAATTGGTATATAATGTTATATTAGTTTCAGGTATACAACATATCACTTTACAGAGTGATCACCACAATAAGTTTAGTTAACATCTGTCACCATACAATTAACTCCTTTCACCCATTTTCCCACCCACCCAAAACCCATCCCTTTTTGATAATTACCAATTGGTTTTCTGTATCAATGAGTTTTGTTTTATTTGTACATTTGTTTTTTAGATTCTACGTATTAGTGAAATCATACATTTGTCTTTCTCTGACTTATTTCACTTAGCATGATATCCTCAAGGTTCGTTCACATGATCGTAAGTGGCAAGATTTCCTTCTTTTTTATGGCTGAGTAGTAACCCTGAGTAGTAACCATATATATATGGCACTTCTTTATCCATTCACCCACTGATGGACACTTAGATTGTTTTCATATCTTGGCTATTGTAAATAATGCTACAATGAACTGAGGTACATATATCTAATTGAATTCACATTTTTGTTCTCTTTGGATAAATACCCAGAAGTTGCATAGCTAGATCATATGGTAGTTCTAGTTTTAATTTTTGAGGAACCTCCATACTGTTTTCCACAGTGGCTGCACCAATTTACATTCCCACCAACAGTGCACAAGGGTTCCTTTTCTCCACATCCTTGCCAAAATTTGTTATTTATTGTCTTTTTGATAGTTGCCATTCTAACATGTGTGAGGTGATAGGTTATTGTACTTTTGATTTGCATTTCCCTAATAATTAGTGATGTTGAAAATATTTTCATCGTTGGTCATCTGTATGTTTTCTATGTAAAAATGTCTATTAGATCCTCTGCCCATTTTTTAATCCATTTGGTTTTTTGCCATTAAATTTTTTGTGTCCTTCATGTATTTTGGATATTAATTCCTTATTGGATACATGATTTGCAAATATTTTATGTCAATGCCATACTGATTTGATTACTATAGCTTTGTGGTATAATTTGAACTAAGGAAGCTTCATGTCTTTGGCTTTGTTCTCTTTTCTCAAGATTGCTTCGGCTATTTGGGGGTCTTTGGTTCCATACAAATTTTAGAATTATTTATTCTGTTTCTTTGAAAAATGCCATTGGAATTTTTATAGGGATTGAATTGAATCTGTAAATTGCTTTGGGTAGTATGGACATTTTAACAGTATTAATTGTTCCAATCCATGAGCATAGAATATCTTTCCATTTATTTTTGTCTTCATTTTCTTTCATCAGTGTCTTATAGTTTTCAGTATACAGGTCTTTCACCTCCCTGGTTAAATTTATTCCTAGGTATTTTATTATTTTTAATGTACTTATAAAGAGGATTGATTTCTTTATTTCTTTTTCTGATAATTCATTATTAGTGTATAGATATGCAACAGATTTCTGTATATTAATTTTGTATTCTGCAACTTTACTGACTTCATTTATTCATTCTAACAGTCTTTTTGGTAGAGTCTTTAGGGTTTCCTATGTATATCGTATCATCTGCAGATGGTTATAGTTTTAATTACTCTTTTTCAGTTTAGATGCCTAATTCTCTTTCTTGACTAATTGCTGTGGCCAGGACTTCTAATACAGTGTTCAATAAAAGTAGTGAGAGTGGACATCCTTGTCTTGTTCCTGATCTTAGAAGAAAACCTTTCTACTTTTCACCATTGAGTATGATATTACCAGTTTGTTTGTCATATATGGCCTTTATTATGTTAAGGTATATTCCCTTTATAACCACTTTTTTGAAAGTTTATCATAAATGGATATTGAATTTTGTCAAATGCCCATTTGATCTTGGTGTATGATTCTCTTAATGTATTGTTATATTTGGTTTGCTAATATCTTATTGAGGATTTTTACATCTGTGTTTGTCAGGGATATTGGTTTGTAGTTTTCTTATTTTTGTGGTATCCTTGTCTGGTTTTGGTATTAGGTAATGTTGTTTCCCAGAATGAATTTGGAAGCATTTCTTTCTCTTCAATTTTTTGGAAGAGTTTGAGAAAGAAAGATATTAAATGTTCTTTGAATATTTGGTGGTACTCACCAGTGAAGCTGGTATTTTTGATGTCATATGTTTCATCTTTTTATTTTTATGTCTTCCTTAACTGCTTATTGTAGACTGGAATTGTGTTTCAGCCTTTTATCTGTGCTGCGTCCTGTGTACGGCAGCCTGCCCAGACTGTCCCCTCTGTGGACAGTACTTAACCACCAGTTTAGCAAGACTGAAGGCAGGGCCCACCTGTGGTTTCAGTGATTCTAGAGAAGAACACTGGGGACAGGGCATGTCCACGGTTTTAGCGAGGCTGTGTCCACACCCCACCTGTGCTAGTCAGGTAGAAGGAGAGTGCAAAAATGGTGCCTGCCAGCACCTCTGCCCCCAAAGAAAGTCTGAAGTGGTCTCTGACCCTCCAACAGATTCTTTAAGATTAGCAAATGAATCTCCTTCACATATAATTCAGTAACTTCTTTTTTTTTTAAGATTCCATTTATTTTTAATTTTTAACTTTTTAAATTTTATTTTATTATGTTATGTTAATCACCATACATTACATCATGAGTTTTTGAATGTAGTGTTCCATGATTCATTGTTTGTGTATAACACCCAGTGCTCCATGCAGTACGTGCCCTCTTTAATACCCATCACCAGGCTAACACATCCCCCCATCCCCCTCCCCTCTAGAACCCTCAGTTTGTTTCTCAGAGTCCATAGTCTCTTATGGTTCGTCTCCCCCTCTGATTTCCGCCCCCCTTCATTTTTCCCTTCTTACTATCTTCTTTTTTTTTTTTTTTTTAACGTATAATGTATTATTTGTTTCAGAGGTACAGGTCTGTGATTCATCAGTCTTGCACAATTCACAGTGCTCACCATAGCACATACCCTCCCCAATGTCTATCACCCAGCCACCCCATCCCTCCTACCCCCTACCTCTCCAGCAACCCTCAGTTCTAAATGGATACCTTTGCACCTGGGTCCCAGGGTGAGTCCGTGTGTGAGCCCTATAAAAGGAATACCTCAAATTTCCACCCCCCTCCCCCTCCAGGTCCTCTGGACATAAGCATCACTGGTTTCCAAAGCCAAACATTTTTGTGGACTCATCTCTCCAGTGCAGGCCCCAAGGGCTTGGGTGCTCAATGTGGGGTACCAACACCTTATAGCTCTGGGAGAGGCTTCCACCTTTGAGATCCCTCCTTAGTGAGTGCTGCCATCGGTGACTTTTTTTTTTTAAAGATTTTATTTATTTATTTGGGAGGAGAGAAAGAGAATACGAGTGAGGGGGGTGGGGCAGCAGGAGAGGGACAGGCAGACTCCCCACTGAGCAGGGAGCCCAAGGACGGACGCAGGGCTCCATCCCAGGACCCGGGGATCGTGACCTGAGCTGAAGGCAGATGCTTAACTGGCTGAGCCACCCAGTGCCCCCAAGGGGTGGGTTTTTGGTAAGACTGCCTCTCTGCCTTGCCTACCTGTTTCAACGTGCTCCCCCCTCTTTTTATAATCCATGTGGCTCTTTTATTCCTTGTCATGGAGGGAGGTTTTCAGCTAGTTTTCCCTTTTTAAAGCAACAATCATTCCATATATAGCTATAGGTTTGGTGTGTTTGCAGGAGGTGAGTTCAGGGTCTTCCTATACTTGGACCACCTCCTCATAAAGTTTTTTTTGATAACTCAAAAAATATTAAGACTTGAGGTGTGTTAAAGATTTTGTTTCCACTTTGAAATGTAGACCACTTTAGCAGGGGACACTCTAAAGGAGCTTTATATGCAGTCCTCTGCCTGTTACTGTTACCCTAAGACTCAAGTGGATTGCATTCAAAATAGATACATTTCTCCCAGAAGGCAATTTTGTTTGGAGCATAATGTAGGCCATGGTTCCATCCAGTTTTGAAGCATGCTGATTGTAGGTAGCTATATTTATTATAACAGTTGAAAGGAGAACGTCATAAAAATAAAAGTCTCCCACAAGTAGGCCACTATTTCATCTGATTTAGAATTGTGGAAGCTGAAAGCAAAAATAACTGAAAGCTTCCTCTAACCTTCCCTAAAAGGAGTCGTAGAGAAGAAAGAATTTGGGGTGTGTGTGTGTGTGTGTGTGTGTGTGTGTGTGTTTAAACAATGATTTCTAAGTAATGACTGAATATAAATGCAATTTGGGAACATATATGAATATTCCAAGTGTAATGTCCCTCTTTTTGGCCAGGATCACATTGTATTTATTTTACTCCCTGTCTTTTCCTCATGAGAGTGAGGGAAAAGAGGACCTGTACATATTTTGTGCTTGTGTCAAAATACATGTAGCTTTTTATTTTCTTTTTTCAAGGCAATGTGTTATTATGTAAGAGTGAGTGTGCAGATGCAGAAAGAAAAAAAATCCCATCCTTATATTTGTCTGCAGCTTTTGATTGTAGTGAAATGTGAAGCTATTCACAAATTTTAATGTGCAGAAAGATCATCTGGGGCTTATTAAAAGCATATTCCCAGACCTGGTTCTCTGAAGTTTCTTCTGGAAATGCCTTGGTTGATAACACCCATAGGTCCTGGACATTTTGAAGAATTCTAAGAGTCTGAGTGCCCTTAGAAAGGTGGAATGTTGCTGGAGGTGGTTTCATAATCCTTCATTTGCCTCATCATAGTGTACTCAGTGACTTGGAATTTCATATTGGTCCATTTGTTTTTTGTGGTTTTTTTTTTTTTTTTTTGATGTTAAATCCTTGTGGTTGAATCTTTAAAATCTGACTGGAAAAAATGCAAATATATTGAGCATTCACATATCAAATGAGAAAATTTCTTGGCAACTGAGAAGGAGGTCCAGAATTCAAATTTTTTTCTCCTGCTCTGTTAACTGTTGAGGATGCACGGTTGCTGCTGGCAAATTCTGCTTGAGGTGAAAAGAGGAGAAGTACCTTTCTCCTCCCTTTCTCCTGCAATCCAGTCTCCTGCCTAAGCTTTCCATTTCCTGAACCCCAGTTAGAAGCCAAAGCTTCTAAGCCTGCTGATCCCAGGAAACACAGCTGAAAGCAGTCATATTCTGGGCTACAGAGCAGAGGAAGGGAAGGCAGAAGCACAATTTAATCTGACGGCAAACAGACTAGGACTTGGGGAGCAATCTTGGTCTGGTAGAGAATCACGGAAGGACATTACCTAGGATGAGTACAGGGGAAGGAGAAACAAATGCCAAGGGATCTAATGGTTCATGTCCATTCAAAGCAGAAGAGTCTGGGCACTATTCTGGGGGTCAAAGCTAGGACCCCCAGAACACTTTCAATTGAGAGAGTCTAGGTTTATCAGAAGAAAAGGGACTTTTCTGCTGGATGGTCTTCTCCTTTCACCTTAGCAGTAAGACAGGTATTTCTGAGAAGTACCCCAGCTCACATATCAAAGAGTTGATGCCTCAGCAGAACAGTGACTGGTCCACCCGCCCTCTTCCCTGTTTCCAGTTGCTGTCTGGGGTCTATTTGGAATGTCGGGGAGCTCTCACTGCCAGTACAATTAGAATGCAGCAGAAAGCTGTGATTGGATCCTGTGGGGAAGTTAAAACATAAGGAACCGACAATTAGATTAACTGAATAAAAAAAAAAATTAGAGCAGATGTGCCTTTGCAAATGTTTATTTTCTATGGAGACATAAACCCACTTCACATTCTCAGACTTCCCTCTGGACAATTAAGATTGGAGTCAGGTGATGACTAAAGAATTTTAATTGTTTCTTTCAAGGTACAAAGCTCTTCAAGAGCTAGCGTGTAATGAAATTTGTGATGTGAGCATAAAACTAACTAAGTGACTATTATAAAAGTCATAGTCTGCATGGGACTCCATAAATTCACACCATGGAGAATTGTCTAAAGGGATTTGCACTACTCTGTTCAACATAGACTTGAAAGGCTCCTTGCTCAGCCTCCACTCAGCAGCCAATCCAGAGGCCCTAGCCATAGAACACAGGCTGCATGGTTCAGACACCTGGCCACCCACATTTCCAGGAACACTGAGGACTTTGGATGTGGCAATTAAGACCTGGCCTATATAACATTTTCTTATGGTGAACTTGATTTTAGCTTCATTTCTTGTTTAACCAGTTCTTTTGTTTCAGACAGATGTAACCTTTTCCTTTTGCGTCCTAAGGACACCTGTGAGGTATTCCAGCTAACTTTTGTAGATACATCATTGGTTTCTTGGCAGCTTTGTTTTTAAAAATCTACATATTGCTTTCCTGGTTCAATCCATCACTTTACACTTGAAAAGGTCATGGTTTGCTCATCAGGAAACTTTGGAGAAATCCTTTGCTATGATTTATCTTATGTTACATGCCCTGATAGAGATTCTCAGGAAGCAAGGCCCATTAGTTCCTTGTAAGGTCAGTGCCCTAAAGTCCAGTGCAAAATGAATACCAATTGTGCATGCTTGAGATTGAAGCATTCTCTTGGATCATTTAAAGGGAATCAAGGGAATGAGTGGTTTCTATGTGGTGACTCATATGGGTTAGACAGGTGATGTATGGGACAGAGTCTCCCCTTGGAGGTGCTAGCATGTCAATGATAGGTCTTATTTTTAAATCTCCTCCAATACTTAGTATAAAAATAAACATGCCCTAAAACATTTAATATTTTATTTTCTGATATTCATAATCTATGGTTGTTTAAAAACCCTTTGGTATGTTATAAGTAAATGTTTGCCCTTTGCCCCCCTAAACTTCTTAGGGACATTAATCATTAATGACGTGAGAAATTAAGGCAAGCCAATTTATTATATTTTTAAATCACAGTATTTGAAAATAATAATCCATGAATTTCCAAGTAATTATATCTGCAGTATTTAACACTGGACTGTGTTTAGTGGAATGGCCTGGCAGTTTGAGAGAAACTTCACTATGAAGTCAAATAACCTGTTTTCATATCTGGGAAGACATTTTGAGTGAGAGCCGTTTTGGTTATATGATGTTTCCATTGTAAGGACCAAATCAGATATATAGAAAGCATTTATGATACACTTTTGATTGTAAAATCTCATTATTTTCCCATTCTATAATCTTAACCACGGTCAAGTGGGTATTCACTGTTCTCTCTAAATACATTCTTACCTCAATGTTAATTTCAGCCAAGATCATTTATTCAAGAAGAACTATGTACAAGGTCCTATTTGATCCTGGGAATGTAATGCCCATCGAGATAGAAAGTCCTAGCCCCAGAGTTCCACTGTGTAGTGAGGCTCCTGGCATTAAGCTCTGCTGATAGATGGAAACACGTGGTTGACTACAGAGGAAAAGTTTTTAAGGGGCAGAAGGTAACAAACAGTATAAAATCAAGTTCAGGTGTGTGTGGTACACCTGAGTACGTTCCTGCTCTGGCCTCGTGTCCTGAGCGGTTTTTCTATTTGCACAGGTAGATTGGTCCTGCTCTCTATACACTCTGTCCCCAGGGCCCACTTGCAACAGGGTGTGAAGTTGTGAGGCTGATAGCACTTTACTTGATCTCAAATCTGTAGCAAGGGCACCAACAGAAGAACTGAAACCTAGAACCTGAGCTTGACAATTGGGCTCGAACCATCTGTGTTAATAAGCCACATAAATTACACTGAAGGACTGGGGACAGAAATGGAAGGGAATGGGATTACCAGGTTACTAGGCCTGATGAGGGCTCTGGACCTCATATGGTCAGTGTCTTTGGGATGCTTCTGTAGTCCTCACTCATGCGTTAGGAACACGGTTATCCCTGTTTACTATGCAAACCAGAGCCTATAAGCCTTTAGTTGCTACATTTTATATTTGTAGTTTCTAGATTAGTGCTGCTTTCTTAGTCATGACAGTAACCGAATCTGTTAATAAATGGTGCTTAGAGCTGATCATTTTCAAAAATTTATATATATTTTTAAATTACCTAATTATAAGGTCATTTCACTGGTAAGTTTTCAGATTAGGTTTCATATTAGAAATATGATTTGGATCCATGTTCATCAGGGATATTGGTCTGTAATTCTCCTTTTTGATGGGGTCTTTGTCTTTATAAATGATAGGAGAAAATTCATTCTTAATTATTCTGAGATAACTAAAATTTATGTTGTGTGTGTGTGTATATGTATATATATGCATAGCCTATATATATATGGGCAAGAAGACTTTTTTATTGCATACTGATATAAATTATTTGAATTAGATTTTGAAGTAGGCTTAGTGGCATCACCTTAGCTGGTTTATTGATAATATTCTCCAAAACTGATAATTCTGACTACTCTCCTCTGAAGGAAATAATTTGACTTTCTGTTCTCATTTCCCCTCTCTCTTGAAAGCAACATTGTGTCCTATGAGGACTGGACTAGAGTTTGGGGACTTGTATTTTAGCCTGTCCTCCAATATTTACCTAGAAAACATATAAAGCTCTTTGATTTCAATTTCCCCATTGTAACATAGAGCTGATAATACAAACTCATGCAACTTACAGAGTCTCAAATGAGAGTAGATATAAAAGGTATTTAAAACTGCCAATTATGATATAAATGATATAAATGCAAGGTGTTATAATTATTAGGCTCTGGCCTAATCCAAAGTAATACACACATGTGGAAAAATATCGATACAGTACAAAAAGGTATACTGTGCAAACTTGCTCTGCTTGCTGTTTCCCAGTTCTTTGGGTCCCCAATTTCACTTCCCAGAGGCAGCTGCTATTCTTGGTGAGTTCTGGAGACCCCTGGGGACTCTGACATTGGGAGAGATTGATTGATTGAATGAATGATTGATTTTTTTGATGTAATGTTCCATGATTCATTGTTTGTGTATAACACCCAGTGCTAAATGTAGAACGTGCCCTCTTTAATACCCATCACCAGGCTAACCCATCCCCCCATGCCCCTCCCCTCTAGAACCCTCAGTTTGTTTCTCAGAGTCCATAGTCTCTCATGGTTTGTCTCCCCCTCCGATTTCCCCACCTTCATTTTTCCCTTCCTACTATCTTTTTTTTTTTAACACATTATTTGTTTCAGAGGTACACGTCTGTGATTCATCAGTCTTACGTAATTCATAGGGCTCACCATAGCACATACCCTCCCCAATGTCTATCACCTAACCACCCCATCCCTCCCACCCCCCACCACTCCAGCAACCCTCAGTTTGTTTCCTGAGATTAAGAATTCCTCATATCAGTGAGATCATATGATACATGCCTTTCTCTGATTGACTTATTTAGCTTAGCATAATACCCTCTAGTTCTATCCACGTTGTTGCAAATGGCAAGATTTCGTTGTTGTTTTTTTTTTGATGACTACATAATATTCCATTGTATATATATATACCACATCTTCTTTATCCATTCATCTGTTGATGGACATCTTGGCTCTTTCCATAGTTTGACTATTGTGGACACTGCTGCTATAAAGATTGGGGTGCACATACCCCTTTGGATCACTACATTTGTATCTTTGGGGTAAATACCCAGTAGTGCAATTGCTGGGTCATACGGTAGCTCTATTTTCAACTTTTTGAGGAACCTCCATACTGTTTTCCAGAGTGGCTGCACCAGCTTGCATTCCCACCAACAGTGTAGGAGGGTTCCCCTTTCAACATTGGGAGAGATTTTACTAAGCATGTTTAATAGGCCTAAGACGTACTTCCTAGGAGATTACATTTTTATTTTTTGTAGGACATATTTCTCAGTGTGTGCTATTGCTCAAGATTTAAGGCATACAGCTTCATCATTTTTCTTGTTTCAAATAGAAAAGAGTAGAAATCTGCATGCTGTTAGCTTGCTGAACCAGTGTGTTTCTCAAATGAGTGTTGAGTTCATGGAGCACCACCTAAAGGGATGGAAATAATGCTGCACAGGAATATGGCCTTTCAGCAACAGACACAATTTCAGAGCACACATTATTACCTCTTGTAAAAGCTGTTGCTCCCCTTTCTCATCTCCAGATCACTGGATGACAGCTCTGTCAGAAACAAATAGCAGGTGGGATGACATGTATTTGTGGATTTTAGGTTATAGTTTGGCTTTAACATATTGCCATGTCTCTTTTTCCAGACTCGCCTTCCTTTTGGAGGCTCAACACCTCCTCTTAACATAATGATTAGATTCAAGACCTGCAATTCAGTCAAGATGTAGTCACGGGTCAGCGTACTCCTATTATCACAGCTGGGACTGCAATCCTGTTGCCTGTTCCAGAACAGCGAGTGTATTCATCTCAGCTGTGCCATCCTGAGCAATGTCAAACACTCCTCACATTCTTTCCCAAGTTGCTGGTTTCTTAGGTTTCTTTGTTTTTTATTATTTCAGGGCCCATGAGGGATGGGTCAAATGTCTCTGAGTCTTTACCCTTTTTAATTTGTCCTTATTTGCCTTAGAGGTCAGTTCTAACTGGATATGATCCTAACAGCTGAAAAACCATCAGAATATGAAGGGGCCAGGATTAGGGGCATGCAGAGGGGGAGTTTGAAAGGACAACATGCTCAGCCAGTTTTCACCTGCTCATAGGTAAGAGGAGATCATATTCATCACTACTCATAAAATTCTACCTTAAACAATGAAGAAAGCGTCTCTTTAAAGTGTTAAAGTGTCTTAAGGCTAACAGATATACTTGCTAGGGATTTTGGCCATTGAAAACTAGTTCAGCCTGGGAAAAAGAAATTAATTTGTATCGATTAGTAGTCAAAGAGAAAGAGAATCAAGTCCATTATTTCAACATAAATAATGAGGAATTAAAAATCCTCTAGATGCTCAAATGGACTTAGAAATCTTAGAGTTGCAGGTATTGACTCAAGATAATGCTTTGCTAAAGTATTATGTCCCCTTTCGTGAGGATCAACATTGTGAAATAATCATATGTTAAGAGAATTCCCAGTAAAAAAAGGTTAATACGTTATGGGCACAAAATAGGGTTGAGAGCCTAAGGTCTTGAGCGAAGCTATGAATAATTTTTCTGTTTATGAAAACCAATAAAATACAAAAACATTTCACATGTCTTAAATTAATGGGTAAATATGACTGACTTCTGTTTATTATCCAACAATTGCTAGAAAATTGCAAACTCTTTCAGTTTCAAAAATATGACTGGAATTAATTTTGCTTTGGTACAGACATTATGTACACTGAGTCAAAGTGTCCTTCTTTTTTTCTAGCCACACATTCAGATGTTAATTGCCACAGTGATTTCATAAACTCTGAGATGATGACTCCTCCTCTCTCCACTTGTCCGGTGCCATCTTGGCATCAGACATACAATAACTCGGACTCTTGACATGAATAATGGTACAGTTGAGTAGATATTTCTGACTCCTCTTCTGGAATAGATAGGGTTGTATTGCTTTAGTTCTACTGAGATGAACTTCAGACCCTTCTGCACACAGATACTGGTGTAGGAATTAAGGAATAAGATTACTGTGCGTCAGCATTACTTTTTCTTTTTCAAAGCTGTACTCCAAGTATCTTTATTCTTGTTCATTCTCATCCATTGAATGCTACCTCCTTGTTTTCTTCCCAACTTCCATCTAGTTTCCTGGTTTTAAAACTGCCTCAATCAAAGTAACTAAAATTAGTAATTAAACTTCAAAAGATGGTGTTATAATTGCATAAACGGATACAAAACATATGCAGGCTTACCAGTGATTTGTGAAAGAGAAATGAAAATAATGGTAATGATAAAACGTTTATTTAGTGCTTACCCTTTGCCAAGCACATATTGTCCCCTTAATTGTTTCAGTAATCCAGTATGGTAGGTAACACTTTTTCTTGGCTTTAAAGAGAGGCTGGGTAATTTATCAGGGCTACATAGATAATAAGTAGGGAGTTAGAACCCAAAATCTCCTACTGTAAGCAAAGTGCTCTATTGTACTACTGACCTGTATACTGAGAATATCAAATTGTGTGGGATATAAATATGTAATATTTTTATCTGTAAATAATTGCTACCAACTAAGCTAGATTGAATGCCCTTACACTTAATAATTCCATTAGATTATATAATATTCTAGTAATTTGTTCAGAATTGCCTTATTTTGTTATTTAGAATTCAGTTCTGATTTTCTTATTGAAGTATTTTATGTGTGTGTGTGTGTGAGTGTGTGTGTATAAAATGGCAGCTCAATAGATTTTTATATATGTACAAAGTAAGTAACCTCCACCTAGATCAAGACAGAGAACATTTTCAGCACCACTATTAGGGTCCTTCACAGCCAATAGCTCTCCCTCCAAGGTCATTGCTATTCTAATCACCAGTTAGTTTTAAAAGATCTTGACCATAATGTAAATGGAATCATAACGTGTATGTTCTGTAGTGCCTGGCTTCTGTCATGCAACACAGAGCCTGTGAATGATCTGTGCTGTGTGAAACTGTAGTTATTTCTTTTATATTCTACCATTTGAGGATACCATTACTTATTTATCCATTCTTCTGTCGACAGACATTTGTGTTGACTTGGTTTTTGGCTATTGTGAATAAACCTGCTATAAACATTTTTGTAGATGTTTTCTGGTGGACACACGCATTCATTTGTCATGCGTCCATAGCCAGGAATGGAATTCCCAGGGGTCATAGTGTAGGTATATGTTTAAGCTTTAGTATATATTGCCAACAGTTTTCCAAAATGGTCAAACCAAGTATAAGTATGTTCCCATCAGAAACACATTAGAGTTTCTATTGTTTTCCATTTGCAGCCATGCTTGGCATTAACAGTTCTTCTCAGGTTCTTCTGGGGGGTGTGTAGTGGTATCTCACAGAGGCTTTAATTTGCATTTCCCTTATAAATAATGAGGACGACTTCTCTCTGTATACTTATTGATCATTTTAATATCTGCTTTGCTGAAGCAGATATTAAAATGCTCAAGTTCTTTGTATATTTAAAAAATTGAGTTGTCTTATTGATGTATGAGTTCTTTATATATTCTAGATAGGAGTTCTTATTCAAGTATATGTATTGTGAATATCTTCTTTCAGTCTGTGGCTAGCCCTTTCTTTGTTTCAGTGTCTTGAGTGAATAGAAGTTCCTAATTTTAATGTAGTCTAATTTATTACTTTTTATGTGTAGTGTTTTTTGTTCCTGTTTAAGAAATTTTGGCCTACCCCAAGGTCATGAATATGTTTCCCCTGCCTTTTTTTTTTTCTACAAAAGAGTTTCACATACTTTCTTGGTCTATGGAGACTTTAATATGTTAATAATATTTTTAGGGGCTCCTGGGTGGCTCAGTCGTTAAGCGTCTGCCTTCGGCTCAGGTCATGATCCCAGGGTCCTGGGATGGAGCCCCACATCGGGCTCCCTGCTCAGTGGGAAGCTTGCTTCTCCCCCTCCTACTCCCCCTGCTTGTATTCCCTCTCTCACTGTCTCTCTCTCTGTCAAATAAACAAATAAAATCTTTAAAAAAAATGTTAATAATATTTTTAGAGGCCTAATAGGCTAAAAGAAATACCCAACAATTCAGTTTATTAAGCAGGTAGGTCCAAACCACTTAATAAGGATTTATATCCTAAAGCACAGTTGATGTTTGAAAAAATAATAAAAATTAAATAAAAGAAAAATAATATTTGTATTTTCTTCTTAACCACCATTACTTAGGAATAGGATATATGTGTATTACACTGTAAAACTTCTCAAATCTTGGAGTTTTAGAATTGGATTGGACACCAACACCTTCATAACCTTTTCCATGTTAATTCTTGTGCAGTACTTTTTCTGATAGCTACCACTGAACACCTAGTTTTGAAAAGATACATATGGTATGAAATGTAGTATAATGTAATTTTGAAAGTATGTGTGACCTTGAGCTGGTAGTTTGGGAAGAGTCTAATAGAAGTTTATATTGCTGTGTTTGTCTCACAAATGTGAAATATCATATGGTACTCTTTGAGTTTGCTGTAGTTCCCCTAAGGTGCCTTGGCACACAGTTTGATTTTGGGTTTATTGTTAGACATTTCACATTTAGGTTTACAATCCATCTCTGATTCTTGTGCATAATGAGAGATGGGTATCGAGGTTCTTTTTTGTCATGCTGATACTAAGTTGCTTTGACACCATTATTAGTCACAGTAACTTTATAAATATGGGCCTATTTCAGAACTCTCTTCTGTTCCACTAGTTTAGTCACTGGTGCTTGCACCAGCACTCTTCTGGCTTAATTACTATAGCTTCATAGAAAGTCTCGAAATCTGAAAGTGTACATTTTCCATCCTTGTTCTTCTTTAAGACTATCCCGATTAATTTTGGTCCTTCACATTTACACACATTTTAGGATTGGTTTGAGATATTACAAACTCCTCTTCTTCCAGTGCAGTTAGACCTGTCACTGTTTGTGATCCAGAGTGTAGTCTGGGGGAAGGTTGGGGAGATTCATCTGCTCTTTCATACATCTGAAAGTTCCCCGCTGAGCAAGGAGCCTAATG